>NC_091834.1:40952624-41594458 GCF_037783145.1 Equus przewalskii
GAATAACTGGAAGGTCTCCTCTTTTTATTAAAAACAGGGTAGATTTCTTTATGTTCTTCTGCCTCAGGCAGAGTTAAATCTATCCTTCCTCTGGATATACAGCTCAGTATATTTGTGTTTTGTTATGGATCGCCACTAACTTGTGATGTGGTATTCTCGGACCGGATTGTTACCTTCCTGGTTGTGTTGACTTCTTCGCTTTTTGACTTCTAGGATCAGCTCAGTGGACGCTACTGGTAGATCCCCAAACATGTATTCAATTCGATTCGATTCATCATTACATTTGGCTGTCGACAAATTTCTCTTTCAGGAAAAGACTGAGTTCCAGTCTGAATTTTACCACTACCTAGTGATATGACCATAGGTATGTCTTGTAGCCTTTTTAGATTTCCATATTTAAGATAAGGAAATTAGAGACTACTAGGGGTCCTTCCAGCCCCAAAATTCTAAGTACTAAAGTGATGGGAGTTCTTTAGAGCCATGGCACCCAAGGAGGAGAGTTAATATTTTTTCATCCCTACGGTATCAATCTATCTCCCTGAAACTCAAAATAACCTTGCAATTTGGATATTTTTACATTAGGCCCGGTTAGAAGTAAATTATCCAAATTCATACACCTGATGCTTGTAGATCCAGGATGGGAAATCAGGTTTGTCTGGATCCACAGGCCATTCTCTTTTCATCACATTCTGCCCCATGGAACAGAATGGCAAGAAGAGTGGGGTGCACTGGATACACTGACAGAAGAGCAAGGGGCGGACATGGCCTCTCTTATTTTTACTAAACATTAATGATTTCCATTCAGGATTAAATTTTTTTTTCCACATTTCATCCCCATTCCTATATTGGAGCATTACCCATAAATTAGACTTTTTTTCCTATTTATTATCTGCATTGAGAGTTTCAAAAGGGAGACTCTCCATTTTAAAGGGTCTGTTGAACTGGTACCAGTACTGCCCTCAAATTTATTATGCAGTGCAGGGAAAGACTTGTCCTCAGAAACAAATGTTTAGGCCTAAAATTTCTTTATAAAATCTAAGTCAAGTTAATAAAGGAAGCCAAAATAGATCAGTGGTCCCTAAACATTTTAAGTACAAAGATTCCTTTGGGATTTCAGAAAAGGTTTTCTTGACCTGACCCCACAAGAAGATAGTGTGCTTTTATGTCCCTTTGATAGAGAAAATATACCACCGTGGTAAAAAACCAAAAACGAAAAGAACAAGGTATCATGACTTCATTACACTCTTAAATAAATTTGTATTTTATTAGCCACATCAGCCCCCCAAAATATTGAGAAATAGTAAAATTACATGTGCAAGACATACTAAGATCAGACTACAGCCAATGCTTGGAGAATATACAGGTTTGATATCCCTATATAATACATTCCCAACTGGTTCAAAAATTGCCCAAGAATATAAACTCCCTAGGCACAGAGCCTGCGGTGGACACTTAGTAGCTGACAGGCAAGAGCAAAGATGACAGATGACTAGGTTCTAAGTTTCCTTATTGCCCTAAAGTTTTCAGCATCAAACAGACTTTGCTATATCCTAATCTATGTAATATCTCTTAAACCTGAGAACAACCTAGGAAACTAGGTCTTCTATCCATATTTTACAAAAGAAAAAATAAGACTCAGAGAAGTCGGGGGAAAGTCTAGCCAAACACACAGTTTGAATTAAATCATAAAGAATAGAGTCATAATCTGTATAAATCCAGAGCCCATTTCCCTTACCACTCTGTCTGTATAGTAGAAGGCAGGTACTTGATATGTTATCTACCGTGGTTGGTTGTGCTGAATATCTTCCACTTGTTTCTCCATCCTTCTCCACCTCCCTTTGTGCCCTGGCTCCCTTGCCCTCCTCTTCCAATGGGAGTATCCAGTGCAAGACACTTCAAGGAGATGCAGATGGTGAGATGGAGAAGTCTCAAGGTCTTTCTTCCCCTGACTCCCCTACCATAAAGCTCCTGTCCTGAAGGCCACAGCTCCTGTCACCTGGCCCTCTCTATGCCTCCTTCTTTTCAGATTCCAGGCCTAGCCCTAGGGTGCTGAACCATCTTGCTTTTCCTAAACCCTGCCCACACTTCTGTAATTAGTCCCACTTGCAGTGTACCCTCTGCTCCCCATCATAACCCCACCTAATACATTGATCTAAGATATAACGGGGGATGTGGTGGATTTAACTAGAGTGGAAAATGACTCATATCCACTCTTAATTATTAGACACAAATGAAAACTAATTATGTTGGCCTATTTTCCACATCTTACCCCACCCCCATATTGAAACCTCACTCTAAAAGCAGCCTGGGAGCATTTAAAATTCTTTGACCTGAGTCACTGAGGAATCAGAATAAAATCCTTCTCTGTCCAGTAAAACCTTTAGGCTAGGTCTTCATCCCCAAAATGTAATCGACAACACAAGATTTCACTTGTTCAGCCCTGAGAGCATTACATAAAATAAAGTATTTAAAGTTCTTTTGCATATCAACTAATTGGTTTTTCTCAAATTTTTTTTGTAGGTAGATCCATTTTCTAGAAGAAAAAATTATATAGTAATTAGACAACCACATAATGGTAGCTATCCTTTGGTATTCATTGACTAAAAAATGTACTTAATAATAAAAAACTTCATTGACATTAATAAATTACACCTGAAAATAAAGTTGCATTTTATTCAACCCAATATACCTTTGTAAAATTAATATTTGTTGATAAGACATAATTATTAAATCTATAGAAAATGCTATAAAACTATTCATGTTGCCAGTCCCTGTCCATAACTCCATAGCTACCCAGGAGCCCAAGAGTCACATGTTAGATGAGAAGGAATTAGAGCTCCAACTAGTTGATAAGCCCACCCCATTCTACCCCCAAAATAGTACACGCTTTCAGAGCAGGCCACATGGTTAGCACTTTCCTAAACACTAGAGGGCTTATCAGCAATAGCGCCACCTTTGGATCCCAGTAATCAGAGCCCTTGACCTGAGCCCCACACTTGAGCTTTCCCCTGGCCATGAACTTGCCCACTCAGGGAGGAATTCAGAATGCCACCTGCATGGGTAAGCTCTCAATGTACACCATGGAGTCACATGAAACAAAAATGGAGCTGGACCCTCCATTTGATCTCTTGCTCTGTCCCTCAAATATTAGCCGCAGGCCTTCTCAGGCTGTAATTCGGTTTCTCTGCCATTTGATCTAACTTTTATGATTCTTTTCATCAGGTGTTGAAGTGCAATTTGATATAGGACTTCTGATCTTTACTTCTATATCCTCTACTTCTTTTCTAATTTCATAGAAATTCCCTCCGATGCCTACATTTACATCATTAGATTAAACAATAACATGGAAAATTCTGAAAGTTCCAAATTGCAGAAAAATTAGTCTATCCTGATGCTATTTGATGTGTCACTCTAGGATCTGTTACTCAGCCTCAGTAAAACAAAAAGGGGAATATTAACATAGGTTGTGTACATATGCATTTGGTAGAACCACAGATTTCCTAAAACTGGGAACCATCTATTCTTCCAACAAAAATTTATGTAGTCCCAAATACAGGAAGACTAGTGGATAAAGAAAAGAATAAGAAAAACTGGTAAAGCTGAAAAAAATGAGTCTCTGCTCTAAAAGATTAAAAACTTACTGGGAAGGACCACCAATTAAAATCAGAATAATAATTGCTTTAAAGGTAACAATAGAGTGCAATGAACATAGAAAACAACTAAGTATGGTTCAGAGTAGACCTCACAGAGCAGATGATATCTGAGCAGAGACTGATATTTAGGATAATATTAGCAGCCATTTATTGAGTACTTCCAAGCTGCGATGCATTTTGTATAAGTTTTTTCTACTCTGCATACCAACCATGGAAAAGAATAATACTTCTTCCCTTTTTGACAGTTAAGGAAGTGGCCCAAGAATGTAAATTAACAGGCCCAACACCAAAGCTATTAAGCGGCTGAGCCAAGGGCCTCAAACCCGATGTGTTGACTTGAGGGCTCCCAGAAGTTGCTTAGCAGGTAGGCCAGGCACAGAGAGTCCTTCCATGAAATGGTGATGAGACATGAAAGCTCCCAATGTGTCCCTGAGGAAAGCTTGAAAAAGTACATAGACCAATGAAAAAGCCAACGAAGAGGAAGAGATTCCCTGTTAAGAGAACAAGAAGAATAAACGGAGCCGGGCTGAGAGGGCAGCCGTAGGAAATGGGCAGAATGCCATGCATTTGAAGAGAAAAAATCACCTTTACTTTAGGACAGGAGGGAGGGGAATGAACGGTGGTGTGGCGTAGGTAAGGTAGAGGAAAAGGAAAGGAAAACAGAGAGAAAATAAGCAAGACGCATAAATTAAGTATCTCTATGATAAATAAGTACTATGGAGAAACACAGAGCAGAGAGAGGAGAAAAGGAATGGAGGGGGGTTGCAATTTTTAGAAGAATTTGTACTCGTGGGCCTCTTTTCTCTAAGAAATAGGCATATCATCTATCTGCAGGTACTGAAAGGTTTGGGATGTTGTGAGGGTGAACTTTAAAATAACAGGCAAATATCAAAGGGAGTTGATGAAGGTAAAAAGAAAAGATGGTTAGGTAACATGGAGTCCAGCAAAGGAGGAAAACATAAGCGTGAACATGACTGGGGCAATCAGGGAGGGCATATTCTCCAACCACATGGGGCAGTCCACGAGCTGGGGTGAAGGCGTGGAGGGAAACAGATCCAGGCTGTGGGTTTGGCAGAGCATGTGTGGAACAAAGATAAGAGGGCGTGGGAATGTGCAGCAAGTGTGCCTCAGCAGGGGCAGCACCTTTGTTAGACTCCACTATTGTTCAACAAGAGTTAGCGTCCCTCCCTGGGGGAGGATTATATTATTTTTAGCCCATTGACATCTGGCTTAGCCATGTGACTTGCTATTGCCGATGAAACGTGAGCAGGAGTGACAGGTGTCACTTGTGAGCAGAAACTTTAAGAGCCACTGTATGGTTCACCATGTCCTCCTTTCCCTCTGCCACAAGTCTGGCAGTGTTCCAGAGAGGGGCAACTCTGCCAACCCAGGACCCAGAATGAAACGTATGTGGAGAGAGGCCACAGCCTACCCATGATCAACATATAGCTTTCTGGTTGCCGTGTCTGAGGTTTGGGGGTCATTTGTAACTGCTACATAACTCAGTCTAACCTGACTAGCAGAGCTTGAATGTTTAAAGTTGCAAGGGGAAGAAGTAAAACCAGAAGTGAGTTAATTTATTGAAAGCCTAACAGTGGCTGAAGGATTGGAGGCTTGGTTGTAGGGTAGGGAAGTATGGGGATAGAATAAACAGATGAACTGGATATTTGCATGGGAGAGGAATGTGGAATTTTAAAGCCTTAAACAAAACAATGAATGTAAGATTATCTATCCCAAGTCCCTGAACACAATAGGCATGAAGTAAACAAAGGCCCTCCCCAAACAGAATCCCCTACGCACATCCGGGCTAAGCCCTGTCTCGTCAAGGTGTTTATACGTTGCACAAGGAATCAGCAGCCCTGGAATAAAAGGCCTCCAGAAAATCAGTCATATAGCAAGTCCTGAAACTTGACAAACGTCCACTCCTTCTTCTCTGACCACATCTCTTACTATGTTGCAACTCGGCCTCCTTGGTCTCCTTGTTCGTGAACACAATAGGCAAGGGTGAATAGGATTTTTAGCTGGTGAAAGTTGGACTAGTGGCTAGAAACCAAATTAACCCCTTTTCTTTCTTGTGGAAGTTATGCATACTGAGGTTGTCAGGGCAGAAAATCATGGTTTAATTTCTTCATGAAAGTAACAGTATGTATTGAGAACCTATTGTGTTCTGGGACATGAAATTTAAATACATGGTTCAGGGGAACAGGGAAAATCAACAAAAGAAATAAGTTAAATGCATAGGTAAGGATAAATAAGTGCTATGGAGAAAAATACAGTGGAGAAGGGAGAACACCATGTGGTGGTCCTGCCCTTGCGTTATATAATACCATCCTGTACCGTTAGTCTGCTACTTGGTTTTCACATTTAGTAAAACATTATGAGCATCTCTCCAGGATAAAACTGAACCAGAGTCCACATTTCTTAGTGAAAGGTCCCCAGAAAAGAGTCATCCACTTGTCCCTGAGGCTTATCAGGTACAATCAATTCTACCACCTCTCCAGCCGTAACTACCCTAAACTATGCCCGCCAAAGGGGAAAGAGTTTGCTGGATTCCAGCCATCAGCATGCTTTGCAGCAGCTGAAGACTCATTTCACTCTTACTCCAGTTTTGACTACCATGACAGGACCCAGCCCATACCTCAAAGAAAGGTTTTTAACACCAATAGTGGAGACCAGTGTTTCCCAGAAGGATGTAGGGACAAATGGTGTTCACTCCTGCATCTACAACTCAGAAAGCTGAGAGCAAAGATTGTTAGCTATGGAGGCTGCCTCTATGGCCTGGAAGCAGGACCTTTAAGGAACTAGCACCTGGTATAAGCTACACTCAGACTACCTAGGCTAATTGTCGCAGATCCAGAAATAACAATAGTAGGTACTATTTATTAAGAGCATTTGGGTCACCTACTCCAAATGATTTATTTTCACCTACTGCTAAGTATTCAGGCCGACACTGTGGCTTGGAAGCTGGAATCCCAGGGCAGGCCCTCAGGAAATCCTTCAGACTGAGCATATCAGCCATCAGGTCACAGGCAGGGCACAGGCAGAAAATCACATCTTCCCAGGGCATCTGGCCATGATCCAAGACATCTGCTGGAAGCACAGAGGTGAGGAAGGCTGAGAGAGAATTATCAGGGCATGCAAATAACAGACTGAAATATAGGCTCACCTGTGGGGTCACCTCAAACTATTTGTATCTCTGAACATAGTATGCAAGGGACTTGGTGTAGTGGGTTCAAGGGTGGTCCCCAAAATATCTGCCCAGATCCCAGAACCTGTGAATGTGACTTTGTTTAGGAAAAGGGTTTTTGCAGATGTAAGTAAGTTAAGGATCTCAAGGCAAGATCATCCTGGGATTATCCAGGTGGACCTTAAATCCAATGACAAGTGTTCTTATCAAAGACACACAGGCAGGAGACACAGAGAAACAGAGGGGAGGCCATGTGGAGACAGAGGCAGAGATTGCAGTTATACGGCCACAAGCCAAGGAACACCTGGAGCCACCAGAAGATGGAAGAGGCAAGGAAGGATTCTCCCCTAGAGCCTTCGGAGCCTTTGGAGAGAGTCTGACATCCTCTGGCCTCTAGAACTGTGAAAGAATAAATTTATTTTGTTTTAAGACACCCAATTTGTGGCAATTTATTACATCAGCCCTAGGAAACTAATACATCTGGTGACTCTCTTTAGCTTGACCCTACTCTTGATGTCTACCTCTGAGACAAGTAGAAGTCCAGGCAACAGCACCATCTTCAATCCTAAATTCATCTGAAATTATCATGGCCTCCACTTCAGATGTGGTCCCTGCCATCTTCAAACTAAGGTGTCCCCCTGCACCTCCACCCACCTCACAACTGCCCAAGTAGGAGCAAAGAACCTGATCATGAAAGAGATTCTCCGTCTTTGTGGACTGCTCAGCCAATCCGTCTCTAGCCTTCCATTCCAACATATACCCCTACTTGACAAGGCACCATTCACAGCGATCCGTGCAATTATCCTCCTGCCCAGTGCCCAAACACACTCAGACGAGGTGAAGTAGGAGGTGCTCTTCTTTTTTTTTTTTATTTTTTTTTTTAAAGATTTTATTTTTTCCTTTTTTCTCCCCAAAGCCCCCCGGTACATAGTTGTGTATTCTTCGTTGTGGGTTCTTCTAGTTGTGGCATGTGGGACGCTGCCTCAGCGTGGTCTGATGAGCAGTGCCGTGTCCGCGCCCAGGATTCGAACCAACGAAACACTGGGCCGCCTGCAGCGGAGCGCGCAAACTTAACCACTCGACCACGGGGCCAGCCCCAGGAGGTGCTCTTCTGATGTACTCCCTACAGATACTATGGTTCTTTCACCTGCTCAGCCTCCATAGAAATGTCCTATAGCAAACTGCTATCCTCCTCCTACAGAATAGCCATTTCCCTGAAAATTATCATTTCTCCTTCTACATTTTCTCAGGTCTCTCTCCACTCCTCTTGACACAGTCCAAAGCTAAGCACAATACCTGGCACGTAGAAGGCACTTAATAAATACTTGCTGATTGAATAACTAGAGGCCAGCCAGCTTTGGAGCATCCAGGAGGACATTATAGAAACCCACTAGTGCATCAAGGAATTGTTAAAAGACATTAACACTGGTGTTGCTGCCACTGGCCTCCTAACACACTTGACAACTCTCTTTGGCTCAACCCTACCCTTGATGCCTGTCACCTAGTGACAATGGAAGCCTGTCCCTTGGTCTCCTCCCAGTGGGCACACAGGCATACATTAAAGCTTGCTTCCAGCAAATCCTTCCTGCCAAGGAGAGAGGAGATTATGAGGTGAAGAAGCAAAAATTCAAGCACAGCCCCTACCCTCTGACTAGCATTCTGTGCCCCTGTTTCTTCTTTTCCCTTATTGGCCTCCCTGGTTTCATATCTTGGGTTCAGATACTCAGAACACTTGGCTTTCAGTTAATCTTTGAACAAGCTTCTCCACCTAATGTTGCTTTCACAAGCTCTCATGCTGTGCTTTGGGAGAAAGAATATGAGTAATGGAATCATACAGATCAAATATAGAATCCAAGCTACATCACCTTCAAGCTGTGTGACTTGCAGCAAGTCCCCTCCGATCCTCAGTTCCTTCACTTGCCAAGTGGAAAAAGATACAAACTTCGCAGATTTGTTGGGAGGTTTAGAAATAATGAGAGGCTTAGAGAATAACAGAGCAACTGGAACACAATAAAAGTTCAAAATTTGTCAGCTATCATTATTATTGGACTTACCTTGATACTTATAATGTATACAGGCATACCTTGTTTCATGCACTTCACACACATTCTGTTTTTTACAAGATCCTCCAGCAGTAAAAAAATTAGGACTCACTGATGACTCAGATGATGGTTAGCATTTTTTAGCAATAACGTATTTTTAATTAAAGTATATATATTGTTCTTTTAGATGTAATTCTATTGCACACTTAATAGACTATAGTGTAAACATAACTTTTATGAGCACCGGGAACCAAAAAATTAACATGACTCGTCCTATTGTGATATTCACTTTATTGCTGTGGTCTGGAACCACACCCTCACTCTCTCTGAGGCATGCCTGTACTGCGAAAGGAGGCCTTGCAGAACTCTGGGCAGCCTTGCTCACTCTTTCAGAGCTGGAGAAGTGAACAGGACACTTTCAACTATCCCTAGATGTTTCCACAATTCTACCTCACTAGACTGCAGTGGAAATAACAAATGTAAAAAAATACTAGTTTAGAAAGTAGCCTTTAGTTTTATCTATTGTAAATGTAACTTTCTAGTTTTACATAATATCCGCAGGTGTAACTCAAAATGCTTTGCAAAAATACATCAGTTGCACAACATTGTGAATGTATTAAATGGCACTGAATTGTACACTTTAAAATGGTGAATTTTATGTTATATGAATTTTACCTCAATAAAAAAAGTTTTTCTATTTTTTCTTTTTAAATGCAGCAACTGCTATTGTCTTCAACATAGGGGATCATTTTACAAACACAGAGTCCTGGGATTCCGATTCCGTAGGTCAAGGTGGAGCATGGTCATCCACACCTTTAAAAACTCCTGCAGTGATCAGATGAGCTAGAGTTGAGAACTCCGACCCATTGACGCATAACTTAAGATACAGCAGACCCTCTTTATCTGTGAGGAATACATTCCGAGACTCCCAGTGGATGCCTGAAACTGCAGATAGTACCTGACAAATAAAAATGGCAAGTAATAGGATATATTGGAGTATATGAGGAAGCCTTTTTGTGTAAACCTAATTTGGCCTGACCTTGTCTTTCCAAAAGGGCCTGACCATGGCTGTTGAGCGTGCATTGTGTATCTGCTTTAGATATTCCCTATGGCAAGAGCAAAGGCCCTTGAGATAAAAGTGCAACTTCCCTCCCCCTCCCAATTTAAGGATTAAGCATCTTTCCTTAGGCTAGGAATTGATTGCTGAGCTCACCTGTGACCACCCAGCTGGAAACAATAGGCTTACCTCCTGCTATGCCCTCTGAGATAGCAGACCCACTACCTGCTGTGTCCATCAAGTGCTGTGCTAACAGGGCAATCTTGTGACTATTGTGGAAGGGACATTTCAATCATATGTGAAACAGCCTGTTTGGGGGTATACAACCACTCTGTATACCTCACTTCCTTGGTGTCCTTTCTTCCTTCGGGAAGAAAGTCCCCGGGCCATGGTCCTCAGATTTAGGCTCAGAATAAACTCTCCCAAATTTTCATTTATAGATTGGTTATTGATTATTTTCATCAACATACCGAACCCTGTATATACTGTGTGTTTTCCTACACATACATACCTGTGATAAGGTTTAATTTATAAATTAGGCACAGTAAGAGATTAACAACAACAATAATAAAATAGAACAATTATAATAATATATTGTAGTAAAAGTTACCATAGATCTTAGCAACTTCGGCATGATCTTTTACTTTCCTTATTAAGTAGAGAACGTTTACCTTTCCGCTTAAAGGAAGCACTTTATGGCTTCTCTTTGGCACATCCATAATGCCAGCATCACTACTCTTGCACTTTGGGGCCATTATTAAGTAAAATAAGGGTTACTCAAATATAAGCACTGTGATACTGAGACAGACGGCTGCTAAGTGACTAGGGGGCACGTAGCAAATACAGCATGAATATGTGGACAAAGGGGTGATTCACGTCTTGGGTGGGATAGAGCGGGACAGTGTGAGATTTTGTCATGCTACTCAGAACAGCACTGCAATTTAAAACTTATGAATTGTTTATTGCTGGAATTTTTCATTTACTGTTTCAGACTGTGGGTAACTGAAACCATGGAAAGTGAAAGGACAGATAAGGGGGGCCTACTATATCTCAGATTAGATGAAGGATGTGAATAGAGTAGAAATTGCACTTTTATAAAAAGACAGTTGTATCTGGCTAAGATGGTAGGTTCTGGGGGCATTATTTTCTTTTTATTTCTATTATTGGGGTTATAATAAAGTTTGAACAATGCATTTAACCATGTAAATCACGCTTTTCTGTAGATATGCATTCATTGCACTTTTAGGAAGAAATGTCTGTGTGAGGTCTGGGAACAAGCAAAGGGTGGGGCAAGCTTGGGAACTATGAGGAGAGGAGAAAAAATGATCCCCATGACACTCCCTGGATTCTCTTCATCCAGTTCCTTTCAAAAGGGTCTCAAGGAACAGTCCAGCCTCCCGCTGTGTCCTGATGGGAAGTGGGCAGGTGTGAACTCTCTGAGTGAGTGAGGTTCCCAGTTCACCAGAGTGCTGTGAGATCTGCAGGACAGACGGGCACAGAGGTGCAGCGAGGGTGCTGCCAGTAGCGCTCAGCTGTCCTCAACTTTCCCACTACTCTCCCACCACTCTCCCCAGTCCTTCTTCCCTGCCCCCTCCACGCCTGCTTGTCCTGCGGCGTGTGAATGCAGACTGGACGTTACCTCATCTCTGAAGGCTTGCCACACCAGGAAGCTTCCACCTTAGACAAGAAGCTGGAAAGAAGGGAAGCGGACGACAGGAAGGGACGACAATGGGAGGAAACTATTAAAGCTACGTCTAAGAGCCAGACAATTAAAAGGAAATGACTCTGAATTAAAACACACACACACACACACACACACACACATTAATTGATTGGGTTCTTTATTTCTCGGGTTGGGTCAAGGAGCCTCGTCCCTGACTATTTGGAGGTTGCCCAGTTTGCTGTTATGTAAGAGAAGGTGCTTCTGTTATTTGTTTTTTTTCTTTTAGGGATGTAATCACTACTTGTTATTACCATCCTCTTCTACATTTTATTTTTCCCTCATCCTTTAATTGTAAACTCTTTGACTTTTCAGATCAACTCAAATACTACCTGGCAGACATTTACTGCCTAAATACTTGTATTATTAAATGGTGAGTTGGAGTAGAACACGTGAGAGGAGTAGAATGTTGTCTTTTCACTATAACAGATTTATTTCCTTGTGGTGCTGAGGAAAATGAATCCTTTTTCATTACCTTCTTACCTTGCATGTTCTTAGAGTTCCAGCCTGATAATACTGGTAACTGAATTGAGGTATGAGTCTCCTGCCCAGCTGTGCGCCCCTAATGGTCCCATCCAAGCGTGTTAACAATGCTAGGTTAGGAGACTAGAATATGGAGTTCTACTCCCAGATATACACATAGTTGATGATGTGTTTTTTGGCAACTCATGTGATCTTCCTGGGTTTCTACATCTGCAAAATAATGGGACTGAAATTATTTAATGATTTAACTTTCTAGTTTCTTCTAGTCTTAGAGTTCTGTTAAAACTAAATCAATGTGAGCTATTTAGGGCTTTGCAACGTAGGATGAGAAATTAACACATTGATCTTCACTCCGAAGAATCCTCATATTTATGTTGCAAATATTTCCCCCTATTTAAAGATAATTGAGAATCAGAGATAGGACAGGACTTGCTCACGATCACACAGTTATTCAGGAGTGTATCCAGGATTTAAATCCAAGTGGATCTGAAGCCAGAGTCCATTTTCTACCACCCCACATGGCCTCTTATCTGGGAAACTGACCTATATAAGAGGACTGTCCTTTTTATTTCAGGACACAACTGAGGCCCAGGTTGTGCTATATTAAAATGTAGTATATTACTAAGTATAATCTTTTTTCCAGGCTTCACTTGGATTTTTTATAACAAAGGACCAGAGGCATTTTTTTATTATTTTAATTGAGCTGTTAAGAACATGGAATTCATCCCATTCCTGTTTTGAAAAGACCCTGGTGTCAGTATCCTCATCATCCCCCATCCCCACTTACCCATCTCCACTTTGTCACTCAAATGTTACCAAAGTTTATTAAAAATATTATTAAAATTAATATGCCCTAGCTACAGGGTCCATGGCTAGAAAACAGCTCTGGCTGATAAGATTAATTAAAATAAGAGCTTTTACATGAAAATAATCTAGTTGGTAAGTAGTTGTGATTAAGATTGTCTTTTTTAATGTAAAAAAATTGAGCAGTCTCACGTGACAATAATTATATATTTAGTTTCCCATTGATTGAGAAAAATAAGTGATAAGCCACTTAAAATGTAGTAAAGATTTTGAAACTCATTTTCTTTTCTTCAGCATAACAGCATAACAGCATCCATATATCTTGAAATATAATTTTTCACGTATGCTCATGATGTCTCTGATAGGCAAGGCAGGAAGGCCAATTATAAAATGATATTATAAAGAGAACGGAAATGACGGTGGAAGTGACAAGGGCGATGAGAAGTTTCTAAGTGGAGTGGAATGATCAGATTGACTTTTTCAAAAGCTAACCTTGATAGCTGTGATGAGGGCCGACTGCAGTGGGGAGGCCCGCAGCAGGAGGTCAATTAGGAAGCAGAGGAGAACGTCAGCAGCACTGCGATGCAGAGGCACACTTCAGTGACTTGGAGACCAATGGACATGCAGATGAGGGAAAGGGAAAATCCAGAACCTTCTAGACTTGGGGAATGGGCTAAAGGAGAATCCATGACAACAAATAAGGAATATCAGAGGAGGAGATACTGAAATAGGGACATTTGCGGGGTAGAGAAGGGGTTGGAATGAGGAGCAATATTGAGCTTAGTTTAATATCTACTAAGATAAATATGCCTGAGCTACATCCATTAGATAATTGGATGGGTGCACCAATCAAAAACTAAGGAGATCTAAGTTAGAGTTTTAGAAGACAATAAAACACAGTGGTTATAACCTATCAGCAACATTTGATACAGGTAATCACTGCCTTCCCTTTAAACATTTGACTTTCAAGACACATATTCTCTTGATTTTCCTCCTTGTTCGCTCTATCTCCTTTGTTAGGACCACAGACTCGACCCTCCACCAATCCTCCCTCTACCCCATCCCCTGATGTTAAAAAATCCGGTTGTATCACAAGGTCCTGGATTTCCACTTATAGTTGTATATGTTGTAATAGACCATAGACTTATGCTAAAAAGAAAATAAAATGAAATAGAAGTAGGTAGGTAGATGGGAATTATATGGAAAGGTGGAAGCTTATGTGGTCTCAACTAGCTGGGTGAGTTGAAGTAGTACGTTACAGGGTACTTGTTTTATCATAATCATCATAGATTAGAAGAGGTTTATGCAAATTTGTATGGATTAATGTATGTAAAATTATATCAATTTTCTGGCATATGGCAATTCACTAGGTTACAGTGAAGTATAAAGGAAAGGGAGAAAGAGGGGCTCCACCTACCCTCAGCTGCTCACAGCCTTCCCTCTGCTCCTCCCGCTCTTGCTTGTCTTGACGTTTCATTTCTGTTGGGAACATTACTACAGTTCTGCAAAGATGGATCAGGTTTCCAAATGGCATAGGGCCTCTGTTGCAGCTGTCAGGCCAACTCTAACCTACACTATAGGCTGAGAAGAAACGAGGTCTGGGGAAGGAAGCAAGAGTTGGAGGGAAGGAAAAGGGAGGGAGAAAAGCCCTTCAGTGTATCTTTGAGCCAAACTGTCAGAACACAAATATAAAACTCCAGGGATGATCTGGATCTTATTTCCAAAGACCTGCCTCGCCTGCTACTTGGAGATTTCCTGGTTTGTTGCTCTGTAAAACAGGAAGCTTCTGCATTTGTTTATATCCCCTTTGGGAGGAATTATAAATTCTTATTGTTATTTGACTTCCAGTCTTATTTCCTCCATCCCTGTATTGTAAATTGTTTGACTCATCGTTCTTCTTTTTCTCAGATGATGTCAAACACAATGCCTGAAAGAGACATTTTGCTCCAAATATATTTGTTGAATTAATGATGGGTAAGATAAGTTGGAATCACTCTTCAGCAGGTTTCCCACAGCCTTCTTTTTGATCCTCAGGCAAACTCCTCCTTCCTCTGTGCTCCCAAGCAGTTGTCATTCCTATCACAATTATCATCCCATCCTAAATAATATTTATTTAGTTGTGTTGATGTCTACTACCTGGGTCACACCCAAGACCAAAAGAATTTTAAAATTCCGAGTTAAAAACTCTGGGTGAGGTCCAGGCATGGATAAGTTTGAAGACTTCCTCCAGGTGACTCTAGTGTGCAGCCAATGTTATGAATTTCTAGGAGTGATCTCAGAAAAAGGAAGTATTTTTATTCATCGTTGTCACCCAGTAGCACCAGCTCAGTGTCCAGAATTCAGAAGATTCTCACTTATTTGTTCCATTCAATCCATTTACTATCTCATTAGCATTTGATTGAAGATCAATTTTCCATCACTAGCAATAGACAATATTAGACTAGGAGGAGACTCCTCTGTCTATTGCCAACTACATAATAATTTTATGCCGTCACCAATAGATCTCACACAGGCTTTTGATATTTTCACATTTGTGAAATAAGGAGCCAGACTAAATGAGAGTTATGTTTCCTCCAGCCTTAGAGTTTTAAGCACTAAATGGAAGTGAGCTATTTGGGTACATGGTACCATAGAAAGAGAAATCAATATTTACTCATCTTTTCAAGTTCAACTCTGTCTTATTTAAACTCCCAAAAACCTTACAAAATAGGCTTTGTTCCTATATTGAAGATAAGGAAACTGAGATATAATATTTGGTGACTTTGTATCCAAATCTTAACCCAAATAAGTCCAACTGCAGAGCCCAATCTCCTCCCCCACCACACAGGGCCTCTGTACAGGGAGAATGACCTATATAAGCTAGTTGCCTTGGGGATGCTGCCAGAAGAACAGGTGGCGTCACTAAGATGGAAAACAACTTCCATCCCCTGCTTTCAGTATAGATACAACTGAGGAGCAAATTGCATTGGACACAGAATTGTAACTAAATATCATTTTTTCTCCTTGATGTCATTCCTATTCCCATATTGAAGCCCACCATAAAGCATAGATGCATTTAAAAGTTCTTTTTTTTTTTAAATGGTTCGTAACTCGTTTTTTGTTGTTTTTTAAGATTTGCCCTGAGCTAACATCTGTTGCCAACCTTCCTCTCTTTTTTCCCTTCCTTTGCTCCCCAAAGCCCCAGTACACAGCTGTATATCCCAGTTGTAGGTCCTTCTAGCTCTTCTATGTGGGCTGCTGCCTCAGCATGGCTTGATGAAGGATGTGTATGTCCACGCCCAGGATCTGAACCAGCCACTGAAGTGGAGTGAGTGAACTTAACCCCTCAGCAAGAGGCTGGCCCCTAAAAGTTCTTTATAATGAGCTATTAAGAATGAAAATTAAGTTCTTCCTTACTTTTCAAAGATCCTAGGGCTAGTAACCTTATGCACACCCAGGTCCACACCCAAAACTTCATTTCATTGTTCAGCCCAGGTACAACCTTGGCTACAGGGTCCACAACCTTGGAACTACAATGGCTAATCATGTTCATTAAAATTACTGAACTCTAAATCCCCAAATAAAGCTTTTATGAAATGATGATCAATAAAAAAGGAGAACCAATCGGTGGATCTCAGCCTTTTTTACTTGTGGGATCCTCTTTTTAACATGAAAAAAATTGAAATACCCCATATGAAAGTAGTTGTACTTTTGATATATCATTGAGAAATTCACAATGACAAAAAGCCACTATAAATTTAGTAATACTTTGAAATTAATCTGTATTTTGTTCCTTATATAATATGCATATACATTTGAAGAAATAATCATTCACATACATGTGAGACAAATCTAAACAGAGAATATAGGTGGGGCCAATTGTGAATGACCTTGGATGAATGCTACAGAGATTGGTGGGCAAAAAGGACTCAAGGAGCCGAGAGAGGTTTTTAAGCAAAGTGACAGGATCAGATTGATTAAAACTATCTGGTAACAGTGTGCAGGACAAATGAGTTGTGCAAAGTCCAGCCCAGGAAATCAGTTAGGAGGCAGGAGATGATGTCAGCAACACATACTCACCATGACATCTGTGAACTAAATGCTGCTGGACATGATAGACCAATTTGACAGAGGATAACGGAGAAGAAGGAGTGAAGGATGTTTCTAGATTTGGAGACTGTATGGAAGAAAGAATCATGAAGCAAACTAAAGAATACAAAGAGGAGGTGTTTTGTGTTGTTGAGTTTGGGAGGAAGGGTAGAGCTGGAGCGAGCAGGAATTTTGGAAGGCAGTGAACCACAGTTGTCATGACAATAGTTTTGGATTCAAATGGGTCTGTGTGCAAAACCGAGGTCTGCTACTTGCAGACCATGAATGTGGGCAAAATCCTTAATCAAAATGAATCTGTTCCCTCATCTGAAAGCAGGGATAGTGATACTACATTACAGTATGGATAAAATGACACAACACGTACGTAGGGATTGGAGATGTGCTGGCACATAATGATTGCACCGTCAATGGTAAGTGCAATTATTATTACATTGATTTTCAAACCATCAGAAATGTCCGGGAGTTGAAGCCATGCAAGTCAAATTGGAGAAGTGATTTCTTACCCTGAGAAACAAGAGAGAAAAATCAAAGCAGAGCTTATGGATGTCAAGACTAGAGAGGTAGTCAGATGAGAGGGAAAAGGTGAGAGAATCAGGAGAGGCTGGTGACCTGAAGCCAATGAGGTAAAAGTTTTAACAAGCAAGGGAAGAGGTGAATATCATCCCAATTGTCACTGAGCACTGGGGACAGGGACTAAAAATCAACCCTGGATTTGTCAGTAGGTTAGTACTCAGTGTCCTCAACAAGATCAGTATGAAGAGAATGATGGTAGCAGCAGTGAGCAGGGGGTGCCTTTACACCAATTTATAAGGTAAGGAATTTATAAGATAAGAGACTGTACTTTAAATTCAAAACAGAAAGACCCTAATTCAAAGCAAGGATGATCTGGTTCAATAGAAAAAAGGTTTTAGAGGGAGAGTTATTCCACATAGCTTTTTCTTTCTCCCCCACAAACCCAGTCCATTAGTAAATGATTTTAGTTCTACTATCAAAATAAATTCCAAGTCATCTACCTTTTCTCTGGCCTCTCTACTGCTACCACCCTGGTTCAGCTTACTATCATCTCTCTCCTGGACTACTAGTCACTTAATTAGTGTCCTGGTTTCATCTCACTCCTCTGAGAAACAAATCTCTGTAGAGTTACCCAAGGACTCTTTTAAAAGTGCAAACCAGATAATATTCCCCTGCTTCAAACCTTCAGTTGTTCCCCACTGCATTTAAAATACCATCCTCACTATTTACCCTGTGTCTATGACGCTCAAGTGAATGGACTCCTGACTATTTCTTTTACCTCATCTCCCTGCACACTGCCCCTCGGCTACCAAATTTAGTACATGGCCATCTTTCCTTTCCTCTTGCAAAACAACTCATTTCCATCTGAAGCCCTTCGCACTTGCTGTTCCCTCTCTCTGGAGTGCTCTTTCTCATGATCTTCCCATTCTTCTTGTTATTCTCATTTCAGCTCCAATGTCACCTCCTTAGAGAGGCCTTCCATGACCTTGTCATAGTAGCTCTTCTGCCCTCCCATAGTTAATTTCCGTCTCTCTTCGCCTTCACAGCTCTATTGCTATCTGAGTAATCTTCTTTGCTGGTACAATTGTTTGTTGTCCATCTCCCACCTCCAGAATGAAAACTTCAAGGACATTGTCACCTTGTCCATAGTCTTGAATGTGGAGGGATTACTTGGGAGAGATTCAGATTCTACTTCTCTGGGAAGAGACAGTAGGGGGTTAGGGTAAGCAGAGTTGATGGGTAAACCCAGAAAAGGAGGGACACTTCATTCAAAAGATTTGCCCCTAAGGCCTCTATTTCCTCCAAGACAGCATTGTCTGCTGAGAGTGAAAAGGCTGCAGGTGACTTAGGGAGAATAGTAAATAATAACAAAGGGACTGCCATGCACTACTAAGGGTCCGGCCAAGAGTGGAAGCCATACACCTCTAATGGGGCCCTCAGTGCTGGGACCGTCCCAAGAAAGCAGGAGAGAACAGTGAACAAGGGTTGATTCCATGAGCATGTAGAGCTTATGAAGCAGGGGCCACCTGGTCTCCCTGATTCCACCTGAGCTCCAGACAGCAGCCAGGCTGATTTCACAGGGACACAAGTCAGAACACAGTGCTTCCCCATTCCGAACCCTTTAAGGGGTTTCATTCACAGTCAGAACTAAATCCAAACTCCTCAAGCTCTATGTGAGTTGGTCCCTGCCTCCTTCCCCTCTGACATCATCTCATATCTGTCCCTTGCTAACCACACCCCAGACAAGTTGGACTATTTTCTCCCGCATACCTGCCAAGGTTATTCACACCTTAGGGCTTGGCTCTTGCTGTTTCCTCCACCTGGATCACACAGACCTCAAATCTCAGCAAGACTAGTTCCCTTGTATGCTGAGCTCGAAGCTCTAATGTCACCACCTCAGCAAAGGCCACTTACTCTGAAGGGGCCAACTATCTCCTCACCCCTACTACTTCAACCTGTTCATTCTTTTCCAGTGCTTATTGAAGGCTTACTCTTTTCCAGGCGCTGATCTCAGCATGGAACACGTACTAATTCATTTATTTAATCTCAATAACAACCCAATAGGAAGGAAGCTTTTATTACCATACTCATGTTATAGAAGAAGAAACTGAGGTCCAAAGAGGTTAAATAAATTGTTCAAAGCCACCTTAGTAAAATATGGAGAAGCTGTGTTTCAAACCCAGGCAGTCCGACTCCAGAGCCAGTGTTCTGTCATCCCTTCACACACTTCAGCACATAGCATACAGCAAAGGCTCAATAAATATTAGTTGTATAACCATAAAGGAAATAAGAAATCCAACACAGAGATGTGCTTTACCACCCTCTAAATTATCAGTTGCCAAAATTAGCCCGCAGACTCCCTGACTAGGAAACTAGACTTCCAGGGAAGAAGAAAGGGAACCCCACTCCAAGAAGTTCTCTACACTGGGAACAGCCAGCAGGTGCCAGAGCTGGCCACAGAGGGTCACCCATTCTTGGCTAAATATGGGTGATATCCAGGGGACTTTGTGGAAGCCTTCACAGAATGGAGAGCTGAAAGGGCTTCATCAGGAAATACAAATGGCAGGTTCTGACCAATAGCAGGCATTCTCATTCCCAACTCCACCATCCCTCCTCCACCCTCACAACTTCAGTGTGATACACGAAACACTCCCAGGAGCTTTTGGTGGTACCTATGTAACAGGTATCTCTCTAGGCCCTGGAAGCTAGGGTATAATCACCTGTGAAGCCTGCATCCAGGACAAGGACAGGATGGGCCGCCTCAGGGTCTGCTGTACTAGCCCTAGCTCTGAATGTCCTTCAGATACAATGACCTTCACTTCAAACAGACTTTCTGACCCATGTACCTAAAAGTATGCCCTGTATTATCCTCCATCAGGGCTGGGGCCACTATACTGTTAACCAAAAAATTCTCTGTCCTCGTGGTCTACTCAGCCACCTGGACTTTAACTTTTAACCATGCGTATTCTAGTCTTGGATGGCACAGTTCAAAAGCATACATACAAGCTTCATCTTGTTCAGAGCTCATTGACAGCCAGCTGGTCAGGGTGTATTCATTGATACTATACCACTACCCTCCATGGATAACAGGGATAGTCCATCTGCCCAGCTTCCATGGAATCTGCCTAGAGCAAGTCACTGTTCCTTTCTGCCTGGACCACTCAGTACCAATTCCCCAGTTCCTCATTTCTCCTGGACACAGCAACACTCCAGCAGCCAGCCCACTTAAGCCCTCCCAAAGTAACCTTCTGGTGTACCAAAGAATGGCATAAAAGCCATGTCCAGCAGGGGCCCAAGCAATCAAGGTGGGAGACCCTGCCATCTTTCCTCCCAGTGTATACATTGGTGCAGCTTTTCTCCCAGCAAACTTAAGGAAGCCACAGTTGTGCCATGCCCAGGGCTTGTATTCAAACTGAACAGGTAAAGGCCCAGCCACTATAACCTCCTGTCTCTGCAGGAGACTCCTACTGTCTCTGCAGTTGGTCCTACTGGCCAACCACTCACTCACTCCAAGTTCAGAACTATGGTATGGACCAAATGTCTCTCTAGCTTCTCAGTAAGCTCTCTTGGCAGAGAAGCCATATTGTATAGTAGAGAGGATGCAGGCTTAAATAAGTTATTTTATCCCTAATATGTAAAATAGCTACATTGAAGGATTATCTTGAGACTTAAAAACAATGTTTGAAACATACCAAACACAGTCCCCAGAATCTGGTAGGAGTTTGATAAATGGCCGTTACCATAACTAAATGTGATTTGACATTTGCTCTCTGAATGTATACACCTCAGCTGCAGGTCAGAGTCCTTGCTCCTAGATCTCGAAGAATTAGAGACCCCGTAGCCTCCCCACCCCTTCAGGCTTGAGTCCACTTTAAACCAGACACTTCCCTGTTCCCACATGGGTCACCCACTGTTCTGTCATCACAAGGAAGCCCTCTGCCCTGCCACCACCTTCTCCAACTTGCCCAGTCCCAGCCCAAAGCCAAGCATTCACCTTGGTACTTGGGTGAGGAAGACAAGTGGGAGCGTGAACTCGCAAGGACAAGTGTGCTCCTGATTGACACAGGCACTGAGAAATCTAGACGAGAGGGAGCTATAGGAATTCTTGCTCACTGCTTTTCCTTCTGGAACTCCTATGTCATTTAAGCCACTCAACAACATTGCAAAGTCAATATTTTTATTAAGGCAAGGATGTGGAAACATTAGAAGCCTCATACATTGGTGGGAATGTAAAATGGCTCAGCCACTGTGGAAAACATTTTGGCAGTTCCTGAAAAAGTTAAATACAGAGTTACCATGTGATTCAGAAATATACTCAAAAGGATTTTAAAAACAGGCACTCAAAGAAGTACATATACGAGAATGTCCATAGCAACACTATTCACAATAGCTGAAAGTCAGAAGCAGAGCAAGTGTCCCTTAGTGATGAATGACTAAACGAATTGTGGTATACACACACAATAGAATACACATATACAGGCACAAATTTAGGCATAAAAAGAAGTGAAGTACTGATACATGTTACAACATGAATGAACCTCAAAAACATTACACTAAGTGAAAGAAGCCAGACACAAAGGTCACATATTGTGTCATTCTATTTACATGAAATATCCTGAATAGATAAATCCATAGAGATAAAACGCAGACTGAGAGTTGCCAGGGATTTAGAAAAGGGGGAGTGGGGAGAAACTGCTCAAAGAGTAAGAGGTTTTCCTTTGGAATGATGGAAATATTTCAGAGCTACATAGGGGTGGTGGTTGCGAAACATTGTAAAGAAAAAGAATTTAAGTAATTTTAAAAAGAATAGAAGCCTGAATTATAGAAATGGCTGTGGGAAAGAAATGGGAGGGATGAAAATACAAAACATAGCAGTAGGAAATACAAGATATTTAATAGATTAGTTTGGCTATTATGAATTTAATATAATGATAATTTTTAAAGAATCGATATTTATTTTAGAAATAAAATCAGTCAATTTTCTATGAAGTTAAAATGGAATTTAGAGATTTCTGGGAAGATGGCAGTATAGGAAGGCTCTGAACTCACCTCCTCCCATGGACACAAATTTACAACTATGTGTGGAACAATTACCTCTGAGAGAGAACTGGAAACTCAATTAAAAAAAAAAAACCCACAACAAGGGACAATATGGACAGAGGTGGAAGAGGCAGAAATACCTTTCTGCTGCAGAAAAACCTGCATTCCAGCCATGGCACTTCACAGCTGGAAGCAATCTTAAGGTAGGAAGTTTACCTGGAGGAGCGGGGTATCTGAGTGGGAGAGCTATGCCACAATAAGCAGCCTTTGAATTCAGCACAACTGAGAGAAATGCCATAATGCCTGGCTTAGTTGGCTGTTAAAACCAATGGGGAATACCTCCAGAAAAGCTGTCAAACATAAGAGAAAGAAAAGCCTGCTCTTAAAGGGCCCAGGCACAGATTCACCCATTCACATGCACCAAAAAGAAAGGTGCATAGTCCTTTGGTAAAAGAAATTCTCTGATAGGCTCTGGGCACATCTCAGAGAGGCAGGGGGCAGCTGGGCCCACCTCCTCAGGGACTTAGACACTGGCAGCAGCTATTATTGTGACTTAGTATAGATGTTCTGACACAGATGTTGGCAGATGCCATTAGATCTCTTCCTCTGGCCTGTTAGTCCAAGGGTTTGCCCTGCCCACTAAAGCACTGATTTAATCCAGCTCCGGCAGGGCAGGCAACCCACCCTAGGAACTGGCCCTGCCCACCAGCAAGCCCTCAGGAAACTAGTGGGCCCCGCATAAGGGACCTCTGTAGTGGGGCAAGTGAGTTCCTCTTGGCAGGGCGGGGCATGTGAGAGGGGTGGGACTGTGTTGGTGGGGTGTGTGGGACCTCTGCAGTGAGGCAACTGGGTCCACGTAGGTGGGGCAAGCCATGCACATGGGGCAGGACTGCATTGGCAGAGTGTGTGGACCCATGAACAGCGGGGCTCATCGGCTATAGCAGCCATGTGCCACTGGCTTTCTCAAACAGCCACACAGGGGATCTGCCCCACCTTCCAATGCCTGAAAGCATTGTATGCTGTCATGCCTGGGGCTGGTCCTACCCAGATGCACTCCTGAGAGAGCTGACAACAACCTCACTGGCCAGAGGCCTACAGCAAGTGTGAGCCCCTGAGCCATGCTGGGGGCCTACCAACTTAACAGCCAAACAGCAGCAGGTGTATGCCATTAGACGTTGTAGCCTGCTGTACTGGGGCCTGCCCTGCCCAATAAAGTGATCAAAGTCACTATAGCAGCCACAAACAGCTGAGCCTTACAACCAACAGCTAGGGGGACAGCCTAGCCTGCGATGTGCCCATAGCAAGAGCAACCCTGCCACAACAGAGGGACACATGTAGTCCACATAGGGGAAACTCCTGGAACATTTGGAACTGGTGACAAGAGGGAAGCTCATTGCAAGCCCTCATAAGCATCTCTTACATAAGACCACACCTCCAACATTGAGAGCCATAGCTGATCTACCTAATACACAGATATAAGAACAGAGAAGTAGGCAAAATGAAGAGACAAAGGAATATGTTCCAAATAAGGGAACAGGACAAATCCTCAGAAAAAGAACTAAATGAAACAGAGTAAACAATCTATCTGATAAAGAGTACAAACTAATAGTCATAAGGACGCTCACTGATCTTGGGAGAAGAATAGATGAACACAGCAAGAACTTCAACAAAAAACTGGAAAATATAAAGAAGAACCAATCAGAACTGAAGAGTACGATAATGGAAATTAAAAATTCACTAGAGGGAATCAACAGCAGAGTAGATGACACAGAAGAACAAATCAGTGAGCCGGATGAAAGAGTTGAGAAAATCACCCAGCCAAACAGAAAAAAAAATTAAGAAGAATGAGAACACTCTAAGGTACCTCTGGGACAACACCAAGCATACTAACATCCATATTATAGGTGTCTCACAGGAGAAGAGAGAGAAAAAGGGGCAGAGAACCTATTTGAAGAAACAATAGCTGAATACTTTCTTAACCTAAGGAAGGAAACAGACATCCAGGTACAGGAAGCACAGAGAGCACGAACCAAGATGAACCCAAAAAGGCCCACACCAAGACACATTCTAATTAAAATGTCAAGAACTAAAGATAAGGAGAGAATCCTAAAAGCTGCAAGAGAAAGGCAACAAATTGCATACAAAGGAAACCCCATAAAGTTATCAGCTGACTTCTCAGCAGAAACCTTATAGGCCAGAAGGGAGTGGCACAACATATTCAAAGCGCTGAAAGGAACAAAACCTACAGCAAAGAATACTCTACCTGGCAAGGTTATCATTCAGAATGGAAGGAGAGAGAGAGTTTTCCAGCCAAGCAAAAACTAAAGGAGTGCATCACCAATAAACTGGCCTTACAAGAAATGTTAATGGGACTTATTTAAGTGGAAAAGAAAGGACCACAAACAGGAATAAGAAAATTATCAAAGGAAAAAAATCACTGGTAAAGCAAATATACAGTAAATGTAGCAGATCAACCAACTATAAAGCTAATACTAAGGTCAAAAGACAAAAGTACTGAAATTATCCATTTCTTTGGTAAGAGGTTGATGGATACACAAACAAAAAAAGAAGAGCTTAAATACAATATCAAAAACATAAAATGTGGGGTGAGGGGAGCAAAAGTGTAGGGCTTTTAGTAAGAGGTCAAACTTAAGAGACCATCCACTTAATTTAGATTGGTACTTACACAAGTTATTATATATGAACCTTATGATAATCACAAACCAGAAATCTATAATAAATACACAAAAAAGGGGAAGAACTCAAACATAATACTAAAGAAAGCCATCAAATCACAAGGGAAGAGAACAAGAGAAGAAGAAAGGAAAAGAGAAGAACTACTAAAACACCCAGAAAAAAGGTAACAAAACGGCAATAAGTACACACTTACCAACAGCTACTTTAAATATCAATGGACTAAATGCTTCAATCAAAAGGCATAGCATGGCTGAATGGATTAAAAAACAAGACCCATATATATGCTGCATACCAGAGATGCACATTAGATGGGAATGAAAAGAAAGCTGTGGTAGGAATATTTATATCAACCAAAATAGACTTTAAAACAAAAACTGTAACAAGAGACCAAAAAGGGCACTACATAATGATAAAGGGAACAATACAAAAAGAGGATATAACACTTGTAAATATCTATGTACCCAACATAGGAACACCTAAATATATAAAGCAATTATTAACAGACATCAAAAGAGAAATAGACAGTAACACAATAACAGTAGGGGACTTTAACACTCCACTTACACCAATGGATAGATCACCCAAATAGAAGATCAATAAGGAAACATTGGCCTAAACAACACATTAGACCAAATGAACTTAGTAGATATATACAGAACGTTCCATTCAAAAGCCACAGAATGCACATTCTTTTCAAATGCCCATGGGACATTCTCCAGGACTGATCACATATTAGGCCACAAAACAAGTCTCAACAAATTTAAGAAGACTGAAATACCAAGCATCTTTTCTGACCACAACGGTATGAAACTAGAAGTCAACTACAAGAAGAAAATCAGAAAAGCCACAAATATGTGAAGATTAAACAAAATGCTTCTGAACAATTGTTGGGTCAAAAAAGAAATCAAAGGAGAAATCGAAAAAGACCTGAAGACAAAGGAAAATGAAAATACAAGCCAAAATTTATGGGATATAGCAAAAGCGGCACTAAGAGGGAAGTTTATAGCAATATCTCAAGGCCTATCTCAAGAAACAAGAAAATTTTCAAATAATCAATCTAACAGTGTGTATAAAGGAACTAGAAAAAGAGAGCAAACAACTCCAAAGTCAGAAGAAGAAAGGAAATAATAAAAATCAGAGTGGAGGGGCCGGCCCTGTGCCCCAGTGGTTAAGTTCACACACTCAGCTTCGGCGGCCCAGATTTTCACCAGTTCAGATCCTGGGTGTGGACATGGCATTGCTCCCACATAGCACAACCAGAAGGACCTCCAATTAGAATATACAGCTATGTACTGGGGGGCTTTGGGGAGACGAAGAAGAAAAAGAAGAGCGGCAACAGATGTTAGCTCAGGTGCCAATCTTTAAAACAAAAAAGAAGTCATTTGTTAAAAAAAAAAAAAAATCACAGTGGACATGAAAGAAATGGAGACAAAAAAATAGAAAAAATCAATGAAACTAAGAGCTGGTTCTTTGAAAAGATAAACAAAGTTGACAAACCTTTAGCTAGACTCACCAAGAAAAAAAGAGAGAAGGCTCAAATAAATAAAATCAGAAATAAAAGAGGAGAAATTATAATGGACACCTCAGAAATACAAAGGATTATAAGAGCATACTATGAAAAGCTATATGCCAACAAACTGGATAATCTAAAAGAAATGGGTAAATTCTTAGAATCATAAAATCTTCCAGAACTGAATCAAGAAGAAGTAGAGAATTTGAACAGACCAATCACCAGTAAGGAGATTGAAACAGTAATCAAAAGTCTCCCAAAAAACAAAAGTCCAGGACCAGATGGTTTCCACAGTGAATACTACCAAACCTTCAAAGAAGATTTAATACCTATCCTTCTCAAACTCTTCCAAAAATTGAAGAGGAGGGCAAACTTCCTAATTCATTCTATGAAGCCAACATTACCCTGATACCAAAGCCAGACAAGGACAACACAAAAAAAGAAAATTACAGGCCAATATCACTGATGAACATTGATGCAAAAATTCTGAACAAAATACTAGCAAATCGAACACAACAATACATTTAAAAAAATCATACACCATGATCAAGTGGGATTTATTCCAGGGATGCAGGGATGGTTCAACATCCACAAATCAATCAACATGATACACCACATTAACAAAATGAAAAATAAAAATCACATGATCATCTCAATAGATGCAGAGAAAGCATTTGACAAGATACAGCATCCATTTATGATAAAAACTCTGAATAAAATGAGTATAGAAGTACCTCAACATAATAAACGTAATATATGACAACCCCCTAGCTAATATCATACTCAATGGTGAAAAACTGAAAGCTATCCCTCTAAGAACAGGAACCAGACAGGGATGCCCACTTGCACCAGTCTCATTTAACATAGTATTGGAAGTCTGAGCCAGAGCAATCAGTCAAGAAAAAGAAAGAAAAGGGATCCAAATTGGAAAGGAAGTAGTAAAACTGTCACTATTTGCAGATGATATGATTTTATACATAGAAAACCCTAAAGAATCCATCAAAAAACTACTAAAAATAACAAATGAATACAGTAAAGTTACAGGATATAAAATTAACATACAAAAATCAGTTACATTTCTATACACTAAAAATGAAATAGCAATCCCATTCACAATCACAACAAAAAGAATAAAATACTTTGGAATAACTTTAACCAAAGAGGTGAAAGACCTGTACACCAAAATCTATAAAACATTGTTGAAAGAAATTGAAGAAAGCATGAAGAAAGATATTCCATGCTCATGGATTGGAACAGTTAACATAGTTAAAATGTCCCTACTTCCTAAAGCAATCTACAGAAGCAATGCAATCCCTATCAAAGTCCCAATGACATTTTTCACAGAAATAGAGTAAAGAATCCTAAAATTTATATGGAACAAAAGACTTGGAATAGCCAAAGAAATCCTGAGAAGACAGAACAAAACTGAAGGTATCATACTCCCTGATTTCAAAATATACTACAAAGCTATAGTAATCAGAACAACACAGTATGGCACAAAAACAGACACACGGATCAATGGAACAGAATCAAGAGCCCAGAAATAAAGCCACACATCTATGGATAGCTAATATTCAACAAGAAAGCCAAGAACATACAATGGAGAACAGAAAGTCTCGTCAATAAACGATGTTGAAAAACTGGAAAGTCACAAGCCAAAGAATGAAAGTAGACCATTATCTTACACCATTCACAAAAATTAACTCAGACTAAAGACTTGAATGTAAGACCTGAAACCATAAAACTTCTAGGAGAAAACACAGGCAGTTTGCTCTTTGACATCAATTGTAGCAGCATCTTTTTGAAGACCATTTCTCACCAGGCAAGGGAGACAAAAGAAAAAATAAATGGGACAACATCAAACTAAAAAGCTTCTGCACAGCAGAGGAAACCATCAACAAAATGAAAAGACAATCTAAAATTGGGAGAAGATATTTGCAAACCATATATCTGATAAGAGGTTAATATCTAAAATACATAAAGAACTCATACATCTCAACAATGAAGAAACAAACAACCCAATTTAAAAATGGGCAAAAGATATGAACAGACGTTTTTTCCAAAGAAGATATACAAATGGCCACAAGGCACATGGAAATATGTTTGAATTTGTGACAACATGGATGGACCTTGAGGGTATTATGCTGAGTGAAATAAGTCAGAGAGAGAAAGTCAAATACCATATGATTTCACTCATAAGCAGAAGATAAAAACAACGACAAATAAACACGTAGCATTGGAGATTGGATTGGTGGTTACCATAGGGGAAGGGGGGAGAGGGGATGGCAAAAGGAGTGATTAGGCTCAGATGTGAAGGGATGGACTATAATTAGTTTTTGGGTGGTGAACATGATGTAATCTCCACAGAATTCGAAATATGTTATGATGTACATCCGAAAATTAATTAATTAATTTTTAAAAAAAGAAAAGATGTTCGAAATCACTAATTATCAGGGAAATGCAAATCAAAACTACAATGATATATCATCTCACGCCCATCACAATGGCTATAACTAACAAGACGAGAAATAACAAGTGTTGGAGAGGATGGGGAAAAGGTAACTCTCATACACTGCCAGTAGGAATGTAAACTGGTGCGGCCACTATGGAAAACAGTATGGAGATTCCTCAAAAGATTAAGAATAGAACTACCATATGATCTACCTATTCCACTTCTAGGTATGTTCATTGCAGCATTATTCACAATAGCCAAGACTTGGAAGCAACCTAGGTGCCCGTCAATGGATGAATAGATAAAGAAGATGTGTTATATATACACAATGGAATATACTCATCTATAAAAAAAATTAAATCTTGCCATTTGTAACAACTTGGCTGGATCTTGAGGGTATTATGCTAAGCAAAATAAGTCAGACAGAGAAAACCAAATACCATATGATCTCATTCATAAATAGAAGCTAAAAACAATAACAAAAACAAACAAACACATAGATACAGAGATTAGATTGGTGGTTACCAGAGAGGAAGTGGGGAGGGAGGTGGGCAAAAGGGGTGACTGGGAACATGTGTACAATGATGGATGGTAATTAGTCTTTGGTCAGTGAACATGATACAGTCTACACAGAAATCAAAATATGATGTACACCTGAAATTTATATGTTATAAACCAATGTTTCCTCAACAGAAATAAATAAATAAATAGAAGTAGATGAAAAAAAAAACAATGATGACCCAAAACTAAAAAAACAAAAAAAATGGAATTTAAAATATTATGCTGGCTTCTTGACAAACTTGTACTCATTCTCTCACTTCTGAATCTTGTGTTTAACAAAACAAAAGGATATTGACTCCAGAAGATGGCTCAATAAGAATGGGAAACATCAGGGGAAAAAATGTTTATCCCCATTTTACAGGGATAAACACCAACTGATGTTCAAGAGAAATTAGGTGACATTCCAAGGACATACAACCAGGAAAGCTCATCAAAGATTTCAATTTAGGTTTGCCCAAATCTGGAATTCATTCTCTTTCTACCATGAGAACTTTCTAGGATGGTGGAAGACTGGTGTGTTACCTATAGCACTGCTAACCTAGAGATACCTACTAAAGACAGAATGGCTTTAACTAGCATAAAAAACAATAAATATTTTTCCCTTGCCAGCTGGCACAATGTTAAGCTTTGCCAGTAGAGGGCACAGGAGGAAAGGGTTTTCTTCCTGGTTCTGGTGAAGCATATTTGTCATTCTCTCGTGTCACACTCAGCTTCCCCAGTGCCTGGCAGCCAGCAGCTCCCGGTGGCCAGCAGCTTCCCCAGTGACTCCCCTCAGAAGATTTTGTAGCAGAATGCCTTCAGTGAGATACTTCCCTGTGAACAGCTTTCCTTGACACCACAGAAGGCTGATTTCTGGCAAGTCCTGCCAGCTTGCACCATAGCGACTTCCAGTGCCCCTTCCAACAAGGTATATTAAACTTTCCCATTAGTGTGTGGTTTCTCTCTCCTGATTGGGCCAAGACTAATATACCTGGTTTCTAAATTCATAGGGATGGTGACATCATTAATAAATATGAAAAAGAGGGAGGGGGGAGGTTCGAAAGGCAGATAATTGTTCTGTTTTGTACATAGTAAACTAAGGTCTTGACAGGCATTCAGGAGACAGTCAAGAACAGGGTTTGACATTATCTGATGCTTTTCCAAAATACAGACATCTTAATCCACCTACTGAGATGTTTTTTCAGATGTAGTATGAGATTAGGGCACAGACACCTGTACTTTTTTTAATATCCACAGATGGTTCTCATGTGCAATTGCAATATTTGGCAGTATGGGGTGCTGATTAAGAAAATATTTTTGGGGGCTGGCCCAGTGGTGCAGTGGTTAAGTTGGCATGTTCCGCTTCAATGGCCTAGGGCTCACTAGTTCAGATCCCGGGTGCGGACACGGCACTGTGTGGCAAGTCATGCTGTGGTAGGCGTCCCACACATAAAGTGGAGGAAGATGGGCACAGATGATAGCTCAGGGCCAGTCTTCCTCAGCAAAAAGAAGAAGATTGGCAGTAGATGTTAGCTCAGGGCTAATCTTCCTCAAAAAAATTAAAAAAGAGGGGAGGAGGACAGCGCCATTCCGCCCGGCCGCTCCCTGCGTCCCCTCTCCCTGCCCCGCAGTGGCCCGCGAGCCGCCGGCGAAGGAGCGCGCGCCTGACGCGGCCCGCCCTGCTCGCTCCCCGCCGGCGTCCGCCGTCCGTCCGCTCACGGCCCGGTCCGCGGCCAGCGAGCCGCTCTGAGGCGGGCCGCGCGGAGTCGTGGGGCCGCCGCCGTGGCCCTCGCTGTCGGCGCCTCGCCGCCCGCCCGCGGTGCCCGCGCACGCCGGCCGCCGTCGTCTTCGCGCCTGGCGGGCGGGGGCGCTGTCCTGCCCGGCCGTCCGCGCCGCGCATTGCAGCTCGGCGGAGCGCGGCAGCCAGGGCCGGCGGAGGCGCGAGAAGCCGGCCGCCGGCGCCGCGGGGGCCATGACCGTGGAGCAGAACGTGCTGCAGCAGAGCGCGGCGCAGAAGCACCAGCAGACATGTTTGAATCAGCTGAGAGAAATTACTGGGATCAACGATGCCCAGATACTACAGCAAGCTTTGAAGGATAGCAATGGAAACTTGGAGTTGGCAGTGGCTTTCCTCACTGCGAAGAATGCCAACACCCCTCAGCAGGAGGAGACAACTTACTACCAAACCGCGCTTCCTGGCAGTGATAGATACATCAGTGTGGGAAGCCAAGCAGATACGAATTGTATTTCATTGGTATATCCTTTCATAGAGCACCTCATGGAGTATTCATTGTTTTGAAATATGGAACAGCTACAGTGTTACTCATTAAAGAAACAAAAATTTCTAGAATTTTAAATGGGCAAAATCATTTGTTTTATGGATTTTAAGTGTTGGTAGAGGCTTAGTATTATTTTTGAAGATAAAGTAGTATTTTTAATTACTGATAGCTTTACCATTTAGTAGAATTTCCCTTCTTTCAATCCCTGCCCCTCCCCAAAATAAAGATTTTGGAGAAAGGTTTATTACCATGTAACAAAATAAGCACACATACATGCGCACACACAGGTACATATGGAAAATTTTATGGACTAATTTTTATTCATAACATGAATACTTTGTGCTTATATAGCACTGAGTTTTTCAAAATACATTCAGTTACCTCCATATCTCATTGTGGTGTAACTGTATTATATAAAATGTAGGTATTTATTTTTATGCATTCTCAATTAGAGAAGTTTGATTACTAACTTGTATTGGAAGAGAATTTCTGATTTTGTTTACTTTTTGAGACTTTCTCAAAGTTAGGAAATAACCAGGAAGAACCCATTCACATAGATGTTTATAGCTATTAATTGGCATTAAATACTGTTTAATGTTGGTTGATTTCAAGTTTTCAGGATAATCTTAGTATTTTTGCTCTACAAATGATCTTATGTCGGCTAAGCCTGGAATACTCCTACTTCACACAGATAATAGGTGATAATCGGGAGAAGTTTTATGTGTGTAAGACAGACCCAGTTGCTGTGTCCAAGTTGAAGACACACTGTGGCTTGACTCCTGTCTGCATCTCTGGCTTCGTTTTCTACTGTTTTGTTCTTTTCTCTTTACACTGTGATGACGCAGAATGGCTTGAAGTTCTCATCCACCCAGTGCTATTTAATTTCTTTTGTCTTTATGCTTGCTTTTCCTTAGAAGGAATCCCTTCTAGCCTTTACCCCCAGCCTAATTTCTTCTGGCGTTGTAGGATTTAGCTCAGGAGCTAATGGCTCTAGAATGTTTCCCCTGGCCTCTAGTTTGGACCAAGTGCTTTTCCAGCACCCAGAGCATACCTGTGTCTTAATGAGTACTGTGTTATTTTAAAATTATTTGCTTGTGCCTTTCTTGCTTACCAAACATGAAGCCTAACAGGGCAAGAGACTATTGATGTTCCCATCATCATATTAGAATGTCATAGTTTCTCAAAAAGTGTTTGTTGAGTTATTTTTGATAATATGTGTAAAAACGCCATCCCCAGAGGCCCACCTCTGAAGACAATTTGGTGGACTGGACCCTCCTCAGGGCCACCTTGGGAAGCTTATACTGAAGATGGCAGGGCCACATGAGGAAAGGAGCCCTGGTCACTGTGTCACCCCAGGAGAGTCACTTCCACCCAGGAACACTTGGATTGAATGAGGACATATTGTCTCAACCAAAATCCATAAAATGTTAAGATTGCCAGTTCATATTGATGACTCTTGAGTTGTTTGGATTGGAATCCTGGTCTCTTAGTTCATACCTTCAGGGACACCCTTCAGTCTTTGCCCTTGCTTGTCCCCAGTGACCAACCAGAAGGACAGAGGGAGCCTCAGACTAGGAAGATTGGGGAGCTGTGTGGGCAGTCCCAGGCGTCCCTGCACAGAAGGAAACTTGAAAACAGGAGGAGAGTGGGCCTCACCCAGGGATGGCCCCCACCACTTGCTCTTGTGCACAGAAAGGGACATGGCCTGGCCCTGCTTTGTCCCCTAGGTGTGCTGTAGGGCCAGGTGGGCCTAGACTGGCAGAGCCAGGCTGCCATCAGCCCTGTCCACCTCCCCCAGTGCCTGGAGAAGTGAGACCCCTTCTACTTTCAGAGCTCACTTAGGGGTCTGTTTCCTAGACCCTAGCTGGCCTCCCCTCCCCCAACCAACTGACACACCCTGGTTCTGGCCACCTGTTTACTTTGGAGATGGAACACTCCTCAGGGTTCCGAGCGGTCAGTTGTGGCCCACAGGGCACTGGCACTCAGAGGCACAGCTGTGGAGCTCTCCCCAGCCATGGAGGGCCTGCTGCCTGCCATCGCATCCGCTTTCCAGCTGATCCTGAGGCACCTGTGGTGTGCTCTGCTGGTGATTTCGGAAAGCTTGAGCCAGAGGCCAGGTCTCCCTGCGTTCCCCTGGGAGATCCTGGTATGTACTGTGGTGGTGGCTTTGATAGTAAAGACAGGACATATTTTCAGAAGAGGGAAGTCTCCAGGCGAAAGGTGTTCTGCCTGCAGTGAAGTCAGTGGAGAATGTGGGGAGAATACAGGACCTGAGAACCGAGCCGAGGAAGCCCTTCAGTGCCCTCGGGTGGAGGCCAGTCCTCTCCCGTTACGAACCTTGTGCTTGGCAGCAATGAATACAATGGTGAGCACATCAGCACTTCAGGACACTGTCGACCTTCTGGAAAAGGCTTTGAAGAGCCTGCCTGTTAAAGTCTCCAAAGCAAATGATGCAAACCCCATCTCAAAATCATCAGAGAAGGATGGAGAACAACTTCAGAAGAACACAATGAATGATTTGAATGAAAACACTCCTTTTCCAGCAAGTCCATTAGTGCTCCGCCAAGACATGCCGAGATGGGAGAAGACGGCACAGGAAAAGGAGGAGAAGAACGGAAGGCTGGAGCAGTCGAACACACAAATACTGTCCATCCTGAAAGATCAAGTCGGCCAAATCCTGCCAGCGGTCGCAGTCCCGCTGCACACCATCCCTTTGCCTGACCTCCTTGCCCAGCAAATGGATGACGGGAATGCGGAAGTCCAGCAAAAGAGGGAAGCAGGAAAGGGGGAACCCCCCATCCCTAAGTCAGAAGTTGGTCTGAAGGGGGTCACTGATGATGCTGACCTCAGCGCGCCCCTTCAAAGTCCTGAAGAGGAACATCAAGAAGGAGCCAGACGGTTGTGGCAAGAAAAGCAAATGAAGGAAGAGCTTCCAAGACAAATCCCCTCCTTCCAAACCGAGGAAGCAACTTTGCAGCACGAAAACACCAAGCTTGAAAGTGAGATTCAGAAGCTGAAGCTCAAACTTCAAATTCTGCATGAGCTACATGATGAAGAAGTTGGGCCACTTTACAGAAAATTCTTTGAGGAGGAAAGGGTCTGCTCCGAGTTGGACAAGAAGCTCCTCAACGTGTGCTGGGAGATGAACTCCACGTACCAGCTTCGCAACCTCTACAAGAAGATGGCTGAAGACCTGGCCCAAGAAGTGAAGACGTGCACTTCCTACTATCACAAGGAGAACCTCTTCCAGATGCAAAGAGCCAAAGAAAGCAAGAGGGCAGCCGTGTTGGCAGAGAGAAAGCTCGAGGAGCTAAGAAGAGAAAATGAACACAACAGGCAAAGGCTGGCCATGTTGGAGGCCTCGTTCCAGCCTTTGCCAAGAGGCAATTTTCCTCCAGCTGCTCCTCCCACGGTCCCCAGAGGCCCAGAAGTGTGGGGGATCCCCTGGGCCGGTAGGACCCCCCAGGAAGGAAGATGGCCCTGCCACGAGGCCTCAGGGGTCTGGGGTCACCTGCAGATTTGACTCAGCATCCACAGCAGCTGGGCCCTTAGCACCCCAGCCACGGCAGGACATCTGCACAGGTGTTCTCTTTTCAAAGGAATTTTGATTTTTCTCTTTTTAGTTTAGCTATTATTACTTAATTGATTATTCTTATTCAAGTAGATAAAGCATTCTAATGTGTAAGATATTTTTTCAAATAAAGTTTCATTTAATACCTTTAAAAAAAATTAAAAAAGAAAGTAGTTTTGTAGTTAGATTAATCTGGGTTTAAATCACAGTTTTGCCTTTTATTATTGGTGACTTTGAATAACGATGAACGTCTTCTGCAAAATGTGCCTAGTAATATTTAGCTGTTTACATTTTAATGATCAAATCAAATGAAGACATGTAATTACCATAGCTCTTGGCACATCATAATATTTTAGTAAATGGTAGGAGTGATTATTCTTCTCATATGTTCTGAATCTACTTTATTTTTCTATATTTTGCTTATCCCCAACTGATATATTGTACATTTATATCGTTATTTTACAATTCACCTCTCTATAAAGTAAACTCCAAGAAAGCAAAGAATTTGTTCTAATCATAGTTGCTCTCTAGGGCCCAGGACCAATGTAAGTACTCAGAAAGTGTTGGTTGAGTGAATGAGTGATACAGATCTGAGCAGCAGCATGATATTTAGGGAGCAGAATCAGTTGCCCTGAAAGAGCAAGAGAGAGTTGAACTTAAAACAAAGCCAATATTTGAAAAATAGGAAGAAGATAAGCAGTGAAAGATATTGTAGAGGAGGAAAACTGTTTCTTCTCCCCTCTTAGGTTCTTTTCTTGGGATCTGTGAATTAAAGTGACAAGGGACAGATGAACAAGAGAAAAGGCATACAAATTTTATTTGATGTTAATTTTTACATGTACACAGAGGTCTTCATAGAAAATGAGAAGACCCGAAGGGACATTTAGACCCAGGGGCTTATATACCATTTTAACAAAGGGTCATAAATTGTGGAGACCTAACTAGACAAAGGAAAGGGGTGTGGGCTTCTGAGGGCAGTAAGTTGTGGGAAGATAAATATGTGGGAGAAATTAATGGAAGATAAGGGTTACTTAGTAAAGTATTGTTTATTCAGACTCATCTTGGTGCTATCTCCACCTCCAGTGATAAAGGTTGTTTTTCCCTTCCTGGTATGAGAGAGGGAAACATCCTCACAAAGAGAAATTTATGCCCTGTTGTTTTAGGCAGATAGGGGAGGTAGAGAAATTTTCCTGCTTCTGATGTTTATCAGTTGCTGTTAGCTCAAAATAATCCTTACACCAAAGTGGCATATTCTGAACCCCTTTAACATTAATGAGGACAAGTCACAGAAGAAGAGAAATGAGGAGAGGATAGAGGAAGAAGCCAATGGAATAACATGATAGAATAACCAGGGGGCTGATTAACATCTTTATGGAGGATTGAGAGTGAAAATTGGCCCCTGGGTTTGGCAATGAGGGAGTCAGTGGTGACTTGACCTGCTGTAGTGAGAGTAGAGGCAGTACCTCTCTGGATCTCTGAAAGCCATAATAGTAAAACCAATATGTAATTCTAACAAGCACAACATAGTCAAAACTATGTAAGAAGAGATTTCACTGTAGCTCACTGATGGTCCTAAATTTATTTAGAGGAAGATGAAATGGTCCACATGGGAACCATGAATCTGCTCAAAGAAACAAAATTTATTTGTACAGCACAAATCTCAGCCTCTGAGCTACAAACTTGGGTTTCCAAACCTGCCAAATATCAATGTTCTAGAAATAGTTACCTCCACGTGTGATCAGTTAAAATCATGAACCATTAAAATAATAAGCTCTTAAGTTATCAAGCTCACTGCTTGAAATGCTGGCTCACAAACAACTTTCTTTACATAATTTGGCTTCTTGTGCACTTTTAGTATTGAGAAAGAATTCTTGTCCATAGAGCAGAAATAATTCTCACTTCAAACAGTAGTATGTTGGATTCTGGTTTAATATCAGGCCACTATGAGTTTGACCACCATAAGTCTATCTACCTAGATCTGATCACTTCTGAGACACTTGGAAAATTTCACTTGTAGATGGAAAAGCTGAGGTTCAGTGTCCAGAGTGTGATGACTTTAGAAAATAAAACATACCATTAGCCAAAAATGGGAGTGCAACCTTCATTTCTTTCCAACCATCTCTGACCACAAATTGGAGTTGCTCTGACTGAAACAGGCACATCCTCGGAGTTGTCAGTATTTGGATATGATGCAGACATGCAGCCTGGGTTTACTAGTCAAACAAGCTCATGTTATCCTTGTTACAAGTTTGTCAGCAAAATAATAATAGCTGATTTTGTCTAGTGTCTCATGAAGTTTTCATGGGTAGTTGAAATACAATTGTTGGAAACAAATGATTTAGATAAAAATAGGAAAGAGTTTTGGGGTACAATAATTATGTTTTATGGTCTGTATACTTGAAAAAACAGCTTCCAAATTCTTCTTGATAACAAAACTTTAGAGTTTTGCTAATGAAGTTAAATGATAAAAACTTTATTGAGTATCTAGGTCATTTGCACATAAGATAAAATACTAGAAATTGATTATTAAGCAGAGATCTGTCTGCCTTTGGTCTCTTACCTCAGAGAAACTGAAAAATGCTTGGGTTTGTTGATAAACATGTTTTGTACATGCTGAGAAAATTTCTATGAGAAAGCATATATTTCTAGAAAGTCTGTATACAAGGAAAGTAAAATGTTTTTAGTAAAGAAGGTATAAAGAATAGAGATTTTTTGTTAGTTTTGTTAAGAAAGATAGATTTGTCCTAAAGTACTAGAAGAAAAGGCAGTATGGGACAAATTATGAATGTAAAAATGAAATTAGAGAAGGTTTGTGGAAAAAAAGAGACCTTGAGAAAAGAGTTCTATGCATGGCCAAGCTGGCTAAGATTGGAACAAACTTAATTAAATAAATGAGTTTCAATATCAAAAGCTGGTGCAAAATTAGAATTTGATTTTTTTTCCTTCTCTTAAATGGATAATTTTCTTAAACTTTTAGTCTGCTCTTGGTAAAGAGATTGTTTTTATGTTTCATCAAAATAAATTTCCTGTATTGGTTTTATCAGATATTTAATCAGAGGTGCTAAGGTTTTTCTTAGAGGTATTTAATTTTCTGCATTTGCCTGAAAATCTTCAATTGTCTCATGGTTAAATGGATAACTAAGCATTGTTTCATAGGGACCTATTATATTATGTTGGTAAATGTTATTCATATAAGTGTTTTAAAACTATATAACATTACTAAAATTCTGATCTATCCTGGTTATCAGTCATAATTCTAGTTATTATCTTAAAGTGTTGTATGTCACAGAAATAACCACATTTCTTTATCAATTGCCATTTTGAAGTCTTTTGTCATTTACTGGCAGTTATTGTTTTACTCTGATGCTTTTGCAAATATGTTTCATCTTCAGAGAAATTCATAGAAAGGACTCTGACACTCTAGAATATAAATTTCACATAAACTTGCAGATCATAAAACTGAACTGGGTAAAATTTTACAGAATTCTAATGGAAAAACTGACTTCATGAAACTGCTAACAGAAGGTCAAGATCAAGAGTTCACTTCATGAGACTAAATGAAGTGAAGAGGCTGGTTATAATTCTTACAACTTTTTGTTTGAAATACCACTGATTTTTTGAAGAAGAAGAAGATTGGCCCTGAGCTAACATCTGTTTCCAATCTTCCTATTTTTTTTCTCCCCAAAGCCCCAGTACATAGTTGTGTATCCTAGATGCAAGCCATTCTAGTTCTTCTATGTGGAATGCTGCCCCAGCATGGTTTGACAAATGGTATGTGGGTCTATGCCCAGGATCTGAACCAGCAAACCCCAGGCGACCAAAGCATAGTGTGTGAACTTAACCCCTCAGCCATGGGGCTGGCCTCTGCCACTGATTTTTTAATTTTTTTTTCAGATTTAAAGAAATATTTTTCTTTTTACTCTTAAGCTAATTATGACATAACAATTTGGTAAACTTTACCTTTGTAAGCAGAATTGAAACATTTATCTTTTTCTCCCCAGCTTATCCCTCCAGAATTTGAGAACTCTTAGTGAGTGGATGAGTATTGTTGTTTTCATGGCAATATAGTTATTTGCATAAGTTCAATAAGAATCTGTTCTCCATAACAGGACACAACTGGAAACATTCGTTTTATTAACAAAGCTTTGACTGGAATGCCATATTTGATAGAAACAAGCATAGACTAAGATATGACCAGACAGCTTTTATGGACTTTATGAAGTAAAGCCACTTGGAAACATTGGCCTGGTACCTTTCTTAAACAGTTCCCAGCAACCTTACCAGGTGAGTAAAGACTGTCACTTCTCTGGCTGGTGAAACGAAACTCAAGGATATTTTTGGGAAGCTCAAGAGAAGAGAGGAATTCACCCACATCTAAGGTATTGCAGGTGGAGTATGAGCCCTTGGCTTGATTTTCCTGGCCTCAAGAGGCCTTTAAAGTTCAACTGAGGTTCCTTATGAAAAGTTCCAGCAAAGCAGATTTAATAGAGCCTATATGATCAATTGCTATTCTTACTGTACTTGCATTAATAATTGGGCCAAGTTTATTAAAACTAGGCTTATTTTGCAAACCAGTTATTCTTAATTTGGCTATCTTTGGTAAAAATGAGGACGATTTTAGAGAGAAAAATTATGTTGCAGTAAAAACTATGGTACACACTTGCAGATATTAGATTCTAATTCTGTTTATTGTCTTTGAGGTTTCTGTTTTCTACCTGTAAACTGGACTGGATCCTGAATTCTTGTAGTCTCCTGAAATATCAGGCTATTCCTTATAATTAAATTGGGGATTAAATCTGTTTCTAAACTAATCCCTAAGCTGTCTGTGTCAGTGACTCAATGACTCCCTTTCTGGAGTCATGGTGGCCCTCCAATTCACTATAAGACATGAGTGACTCTCTTTCATTCAATGGTCCCCCTATGCTGACCCCATTGAGCAGGAAGTAGCCAGACAGACAACTAGCCTGTTCCCATTACTAGCATATCATTATGCTGGGTTACAAATGACAGTAGGGAATTGTTGGCACCACTCACATGAACAGAAATCTTTACTGTACATATTAAAGATTTTGTTCTTATTATCTTTAAACTAAAACAAGGTGTAGGGTGTTGCTCTGGTCTCTGATGCATATCTAGTAAAACAAAAGATTACCAGGAACTAAGACCAGACGGCTGCCCCACCGGGAGACCAGCCTCCTACTTAACTGGCCTGTAATCTTTGTTCTGTAAGATAGTTCTTTCAGACATTAGGCAGCCATCTTCTCTCTTGCTAGCAAGCTATACTAAAACCCTTTCTCTCCTACCACCTTATCTGCCTCTCAACTATTGGCATGTCTTATGGTGAGAAGATGACCCTATCTTTGGCAGTAACGTATCTACTGGCCAGGAAGCTGGAAACAAGAATTATTATTAGCCAAAGCTGCTATTAATCCCTAGAAGCAAGACATTACAAAACTAGCAAGTGGTGATGATTTTACTGAGACAACTGTCAAAGGCTTGCTGCCCAAACATCAGCAAACATAACCTGTTGATAAACAAAGCCAAGTTTATTGTTTACAGCAGTAAGAGAGATCATCATTATCACAGAGCTTTGGCAGTGTCTCCTCAAGGGGGAGCAGGAAATGGATGGCAACATGAGGATTTATTGAGAATTAGAAGTTTCATTTAAGGAGGCTCTTCCAAATCAGCAGGGAAGGGACTGATTAGGATTAGGCATGGATCACAATGCAAGTCCAGGATTAGTGAAAACAGCAAGAAGATGATTTTGAGGCAAGGGATTAAAAGAATATTAGGGTTGAAACTCTCTGTGAAGCTTTCCATTGAATAAGAGTTGATAGGTCTTTGTTAGTTTCCTATTGCTGCTATAACAAATTACCACAAACTTAGTGTCTTAAAACAACACAGACTTATTATCTTACATCCCTGGAGGTAAGAAGCCCCAAAATCAACGTGTCAACAGGGCTGCATTCCTTCTGGAGGCTCTAGGGGCGAAGCCATTTACTTACATTTTCCAGCTTCTAGAGATCACCTGGTTTCCTGGTGTCAAGAGATTTTCACCTATTGAGGTATATGGGATAACTATTTGAGTTCAAAGCTGATTTGATTTGAACTAAAGAAGCCTGACTTATGGCCTCTCAAACATATATTGTAGATCTGCTTTAACCATTAAAGTAAAGGACGCACTATTTTAAGATACGAATGCATACTTCCCCCACTACACCCTATTGGTAAGGCCCGTATAAGTCCTTTTTCTGACATCAGGGTCATGTTGACCTGCTGATTTTCAAGTAAATACCTCTTTGAAACTTGGAAAATGTATCCTGGATGTGTTTAGTGTTCTAAAAAGATATAAGACTGTACTGAAACCCATGCTTCTCTGGAATGCTTTCTAAGGCCTTCCCAGGTTATAATCCTCATTCTGGCTCAAGTAAAACCTACCTGTCTCTCTTAATGGTTATTAGTTATTTTGCGTCAATGCTGGGCTCATGGCCTCTTTCTCACATCACTCTGATCTCTGCTACCATCATCACATCTCATTTTCTGATTCTGACTCTGACTCTCCTGCCTCCCTCTTATCAGGATCCTCATGATTGCACCCAGATAATCCAAAATCTCCCCATCTCAAGATCCTTAATGTACTCACATCTGCAAATTTCCTTGTGCCATGTAAGCTAAAACATTTTATCTTGAAAAAATGTAAGGTAACAGGTTATAAGGACACAGGTTTCAGAAATTAGGACAAGGACATCTTTGGGGAGACATTATTCTGTTTTCTGAGACTCTCCTATAATAAACAATCCAACTGTTTGTCTGGGCGGGAGACTCTGGGAAAGTAAAGTAATGCTAACAAAGATAGTGGAATAGCAAAGTCATGTTAATTTATACAGGAAGTTGTGGTTCTCAGAATCCAGGCTGAGTATAAAGGTAGGAAGGTTTTGGTTCTCACTGCCTTGGCTTACAGCAACAAAGGTAATTAAGATCCAGACATGAAAAAATAGACATGGGGGCCGGCCTGGTGGCACAGCAGTTAAGTTCGCACGTTCCGCTTCTGGGCAGCCCAAGGTTTGCCAGTTCGGATCCTGAGTGCAGACATGGCACCACTTGGCAAAAGCCATGCTGTGGCAGGCATCCCACATATAAAGTAGAGGAAGATGGGCATGGATGTTAGCTCAGGGCCAGTCTTCCTCAGCAAAAAGAGGAGGAGGATTGTCAGTAGTTAGCTCAGGGCTAATCTTCCTCAAAAAAAAGAAAGATGATTTATTGAATCCAACCTTCTTCATGTGGTTTAAATTCACCATTTGCTAAGTGTCCAACAGTCAAACTTGCCAGTTAACCACCCTGTCTATGAAGCTCAAATCCCAGGGAATAGAGGCTGCACCTCTAGGAAAGTTTTCAGTCTGAAAAAGTATAGCCACAAGGTCAGCCAACTGTCTTGGCAGTACTGGAACATCGCCTCAGGACACCCCGGAAAGTGTCTAAAGTGGGTGGCTGGAGGCAGCAAGAAGCCTTAGGATGGATGGGGCTGAGAGGGCCTTACCAGGGCCAGTGCATTACTCCCACAGACAAGTGTAGATCCCTCCTCAATAGAGCTCACCATCTGTGGCTCTGAACACAGCCTGGGGCACCTTCAGTGATGTAACATACTCAGATACCCTCTTCAGTTTGATCTTACCCTTGTGTCTACTGTTGGGGAAATGTAACTAAAAAAATCTCTTCCCGAACCAGAAAACCTCTCCACAAAGGTAGAAGAGAAAGAAAATAACTTTATTATTGAATAACCATTAAGCCAGAATGTGATGCACATCACAGGCAACTCACTGGAGGGATTGCAAAGACTGAAAGAAATCTTATTCTTTTCTTAGCTAAGTGGATACAAACCACTATATTCATATTTTCAAGATAAAATTGCTAAATTTATCATATCTTTGTGATTAGAGGTAGGGTTTGCAGTTTGGATAGCTGAAGTTAGGCCCCTCTCCTCCCATGAAGTAGAAATAGAGCATTATCTTCCTTGGTTTCAAAGTGATGGCTCTCAGGTAGTTGGGAGACTGGCAAGAGGCTTATTTAGCATTTGACCTCACACTACCACCAGGAAAAGGTCAAGCCCAGCAGTGCACAGGTCTACTTCCCCACCCCCAACTCTGGACCCTTGACTTTGGCCTCAATTTTAGGTGCTGTCCCCAACCTCTGCCACATTAATCTGAAATTATCCTATCATTCTAACCAGCGTTCCGAAACTTCAGTCCATGGATATATCCCTGCTTTGGTGAAATCAATTCAAAGCCCTCCACGTTATCATCCTCCCACCAGAGGTCTAACGTAGAAAAGAATTTGTGTGTCAGCAAAAAATTATGCATTGCGTAGAGGACATTCCTCCAAGTTACCTGGTTCTAGCCCTGTCCATTGTCGTTGAGCTCTTTAAGTTGTAGGCAACTGATAGACATGCAAATTCTATCCTGTCTTGTAGAGGTTCAATTGTCTTGCCTGCCAATGCATGAAAAAAGAATTGCCTCTATTTGCATATTCAATTCAATATCTCTGCTCTATATACCTCTGTGCTTTTTTGACTTTTCCTTTGCACAAGTTATAACATCTGCCTGATTCTCTCTCGAGTTAAGTAAATGTGTTCATTTTTATACCTGGATAATGAAAAGGCTCAGAGTATGTCACCCTAAAATATGCCACTCTGGCATAAGAATTATTTTTAGCTGAAGGCAATTGAGAAAAAGCAGATGCAGGACAAGCTCTCTGCCCTCTCCCTATCTGCCTGAAAGCAAAACATAAATTCCCTTGTGAAGGTGTCCTCCCCACCCACTACTTCCCATACCGGGAGGAGGATAACAACCTTATTGCCAGAAAAATAATGGCACCAAGAGGAATCTATATACAAACCTTACTAAAACAATCCTTATCTTCTATTAGATTCCCCCATACTTTTAGCTCCCCACAGTTTGCCATCCTTGGAAGGCTTAAACCCTTTTCCTTTGATTTGTCACTTCTTTATATAGTTATACTTCTTTGCTAAGATGCTATATAAGCTGAAGTTCTAATCACCCCTTTGAGTTCCTCATCCCTGAGTTTCTCTCACTTGTATGGGCACTGCATGTGTTAATAAACTTCTGTTTGTTTTTCTCTTGTTAATCTATCTTTTGTTAGTCTAATTTATGGGGCCCCGGAAAGGTAGCGGGAAATTTTTTTTTCCTCACTCACAATAAGAATCATGATTTTAACTTCTTTTGAAAATTATTTTTTAACACTAACAGTAGCCAAAGTGGGAGAATTAGCCAAGTGTTTTTTGCTTTACCTGCTACAGATTCCACGCTCCTCTGCCTACCCTGCTCCCATGGAGCTTGTCTATAGCACACACCACCTCCCAACACAAAACACCTTCTTCCCTCCAGTTTATTGTTTGTTCTTCTATCAACTCACAGATCTTCATCCTTCCTCCCCCCCACCACCACCTTATGAGTCAGCTACCTTTGGACCACCTAAGAGGTCCAGCCCATCCCCTTCCCCGCTTCTCCTAGATCCACTGATACTGCCTGCACTTGGCTTAAAGCCTGGTCTTTATAGCACTCTTGTCGAAATATCAGCAGGATGATCATATAACTTATTGTCCACCGAGGACATCTGAGAATAGAAAGGGACTACTATTAAAAATTATAAGGCTAGAGGAGTAAGTCAGGACTGCCTTGAGCTGCCTTGGATGTATGTTCATGCTATGAATCTTGGGAGAATTTGGCTTTAGAATGAATCAGATAATAGATGAGTGCTAGAATCCTGGATAAATCACTCACAAGTTGTGTGATGGTGAACAGGTTGTTTTACTTCATTGAGCTTTGGTTCCTTCTCCTGGCAACGGGAAGTAGGAAAACAACTTTCCAGCACCAGTTGTGAAAATTAGAGCTCATTAGAAGGTTAGAGGTACTTAATGTAGTGTGCCTTGCACAAAAGAGTGCTGGAAAAAAAATGGTATCTCTGATTACCAATGTGAGACCTGATGTGGTTCTCGCCCTTCAGCTTCACATCATAGTTGCAGATTAGGGGCCTGCTCCTGGTCCTGCCAGCAACTCAATACATCCTCCTCAGGCCTGCAGAGAGGAATCAACATACTTCCCACCTACCACCTTGGATTTCCTGCAACTCTACGTCACAGCACTGTGTGTAAAACTAAGAAAAAATTACCTACTATTTTTGGGACAAAAATATTTTTCTTAGCCATATCCCTTATTGAAGCATGATCTCATAAAAATCTGAAAGGCAGTGATGTTGTAGATAATGTCAGCACAGGAAATGAATTTTTAAATCTAAATTCTACACAAAACTGAACCTACGCTAGGGGTTCTCAACCAAGGAGCTTTTTAAAAATGCTAAACAGATGCCTGAGTTTCACCCAGAAATGATGGTTCTGTGATCTTGGTGTAGGGCCACATCTTTTTTTTTTTTTTTTTTTAAAGATTTTATTTTTTCCTTGTTCTCCCCAAAGCTCCCTGGTGCATAGTTGCGTATATTTTTAGTTGTGGGTCCTTCTAGTTGTGGTATATGGGACACCACCTCAGCTTGGCTTGATGAGCAGTGCTAGGTCCACACCCAGGATCCGAACCTGCAAAACCCTGGGCGCGAAGCTGAGCATGCAAACTTAACCACTCAGCCACGGGGCCAGCCCCAGGGCCACGTCTTTTGAATATCTCTTGATGATTCTAATGGCCAGCCAGGGTGGAAAACCACTGACCTCCTCTCCGAATGTAAATATTTCAAAACTATGCCAACGTGATGAAGGGGTAGATAGTGATGCAGGGTCGGTGAGCCGAGGAGTCGAAAGAAAGATTTCTTAGACTCTCAAGATCTGGCAGGTGTGCTCTTTTATTTAGAGAATAGTGTGGAATAGCATGGGGACAGGACCCATGGGCAGTCAGAGCTTCTGCTGCCGCTTCTGCTGCCCCCGCTGGCATGGGGGACAGGACCCATGGGCAGGCAGAGCTGGTGCGTGGGGACAGGACCCATGGGCAGTCAGAGCTCCTGCTGCTGCCCCGAGTTGAGGGTTAGGGCTAAATTTAAGGCATAGGTATGTGAGTCATCTCTTTATGAAGACAAAGGAAAGAACATGAAAAAGAGTTAAAATGGTATCAGTTCAGGTAGGGTCTGGTCATTGGGTGATCCCATGACTTTTAGACAGGAATCAAATCGGATTAAGTAAAGGTCAGAAGCCACCACCCTAAATCAGTTACATGAGATTGCCAGACAGCAACCAACTTAAGTTCTTGCCTGTGGCATTAAGAGTTTCTAGAGATAAGGCCATCCCCCTTCTTCCTGGCACAGAGAGGGAGGCATCTTTACAGATAGAGGTTTCCCTTAGAAATGTAAATCTTTCCCAACAAAGGGACAAGCAAGCAAATTCCACTCCTTGGAGCCTGCTTCTCATCTGTAGTTTTAAAATTAACCAGCCTAAAAGTCCTCATCATAAACCGTTTTAAAATTAAGCAGCCTAAAAATCCTCATCAGATAGCACATAGAAAAATGGCAGTCGTTAACTTGTTAAGATGGTGGACTCTATTACTGTTGTTGTAATATTATTTTGTAAAATAAGGAAAATGAGATCAATTACATGTATCTGTGGGGTTTGAGTCATTTGCTTCTAGAAACATCCACTTGGAAGCCTATGAAAAAGGCAAGGGAAGGACAAGAAGGAGTGGCTTTAAGGTAAGAAAACAAATCCCACCCACATGGTACTCTCTAGACTCCCTCCACCTCATCTCACTCCACCCAGTTGCAAACACAGGCAAGCATCCTCCACTGCCCAGCTGTCAGCTGATGCTCAGGATATATACTTGCTGGCAGATGTCAGAGGTTGCAGTCTACCCTCAACTCTTCTTAGCCTCCCATGTCTGGATATTTTAATTCAGACTAGAGAGTACATCATTTCTGCAAGGCCCTACCATGCCTTTAAAAGTGTCTGAAAATCTATTGCTGCCAAAAAATTCCACCTTAAAGAAGAGACTGGGAGAAAGGAAGGAAGGAAACGGGCATGTTAAGCTAGATACGTGAGCCAGGCTGTCAGAAAAGACATGCAACTCTGAATCATGGAGGAACTTTTGGCTGCTGGTCTCTCATTTCCATGAGGAATAAGGTGGGGCTGCCTTTTTCTACTATTTGATGATTCCTCTTGGCTTAATCTTCTGCAAATGCTAGTATCTCTCATATTTGTTTACATCTCTTTTGAGGAAATTCATTCATTCAACAAATATTTACTCAGACCTTACCTTGTGTCAAGAACTGTTCTAAGCCCTGGGGACACAATGAGCAAAACAGATGAAAATCTCTGCCCACTGGAGCTGACATGCTAATGAGGAAATTATCACCTATTATGATAATTATTCTTCATATCTCACCCCCTACCCTTTGTTATAAACTGTTTGACACATTATTTTCCTTCTTTTCCTCTGACCAAATTAAACACACTGTCTGGTAGACTTGTTCTTTAAACATTTGTTGAACTGATGAATGGTGCCTCTGTGGGGACCTGGAAATGGCCACCCCAAGATATGTCTCTTTGGCATCAAGATTATTTGAGGCTGATTGCTTTTGATAAACTGGGACAGGGAAGGAGGCTCTGAGGAATGGAACTTGCCCTTCCTCAGGACACACTTAGATTTGTAAGGTAAATCTCTATCTGTAAAAGGTGCCTCCCTCTCTGTACCAGGAATAAGAAAGGCAATGACCTTCTCTCTAAAAACTCTTAATCAATGCCAAAGGCAAGGACTTAAATCTGCATTTTATTGTGCTTCTCTGGTAACCTCCTGTAACTGACTTCCCTCCCCCTCCCAACTTTGGCATTTCCTTAAGGATTAAGCATCTTTCTTTAGGCTAGGGACTGATTGCTGAGCTCACCTGTGACCACCCAGCTCCAGACAATTGACTTGCCTCCTGCTACACCCACCGAGATAGCAGACCATTACCTGCTGTGTCCATCAAGCACTGTGCCGACAGGGCAATCTTGTGACTATTGTGCGAGGGACATTTCAATCACATGTGAAACACCCTGTTTGGGGGTATATAACCACTCTGTGCACCCCACTTCTTCGGTGCCCTTTCTTCCTTCGGGAAGAAAGGCCCTGGGCCATGGTTCCTCATAAAGCTTTGTTTAATTTTCTCTTGCTATTCTGTCTCATGTGAATTTAATTTGTTCTCCGGCCAGACAAACCCACATTTGGGAAGAGGAAATGTCTTCCTCCCCTACAGTTTTGGCATAGTCGGCAGGATGAAATTTCACTGGCTGGACACTGCTTGCTCCTGGACTGCTGTGGCCGAGAGATCCCGGACCCCTGACGAGAGCCGGCAAGAGGTAAGAGTTCTTACCACGTCAGTCTCCCAGATCTCTGCCAGCAGAGTCCAATGGAAGCAAGAGTGGTGAGTTATTTTTGCTCTTCTAAATTAGATTAGCAGGAGAAAATGTTGGTGAGGCTAGCTTCTCGGATTCAGCGACTCTAGTATTTGAGTACTCACTGGTTGTAGATCCTTTTCCTCCCAGAGTTAGACTTTTCCTTGTCTCTGTCTTTTTGTTTGTCATAAGACACAGGCGTCTCTATAAGCCTGTTGTCTGGGCTTTTTGTCTTGTTCTATGTCTTGAGAGCTCGGTTTTGTGACCTTTCTGGTCTCCGCCATTGGAGGATGCATGTACCGGCACGCATCTTGGCGGCCAGTCGAGTAGACTGGGGTTCCGGGACACACTCTTTGTCCGGCTGTGTAAGCTCTCAGGGGAGTTTGTCATAAGAGGTCCCAATTGCTTTCATAAGGGGCCTTTGTTGTCTCAACCTTTGTTGCTTGCCTTTACTTTCTTAGGCTATTTTTGGGAGTGAATTTTCTGGATCTCTTTTGGGGACGCCTCTTTGTCCTCGGTTAAGCTTTGGTTGAGTTGCTGTTAAGATCCTACTCATCCATTCAGCCAGACGATGGATCATTTAAATTCAGAAAACTTCTACATTGGGGAAAAAAATTGTGAGAGCTCTCATCATAATTTTTAATTGGTGTCTATGAAAAAAGGCCAAATTGAAAAGGAAACACAAGAAAATGGTAACTAGGTTTAAACCCTGACTCAGGTTATAATTGAATTGGTAAAATATAAAGGTCTGAGTGTTGATAAGATTATAAAGGTTGGAATGCTTGAGCTGATTTTCTTTTTATGAAGAGGTTATATCAACTTTGCTTGAGTATGTTTTAAAACGTCTTTCTGGGAATGCTTCCTTATGCAATATTATAAGACTAAGACCTGTTAAGTCCTGGCCATGGGTCCTGTCGCCGTGCTGCAGCTCTTCACTGCCCATAGGCCCTGTCCCCACGCTATTTGAATAGAGGAACGCTACTTCCAGGCCTTGAGTCCAGGAAGTCTTTCTTTTGACTCCTTGGCTTGCTGAGCCCGCTTGCTTCACCAGCTTGTGAGCTGAAGTTCTAGTCTTCCTTGTGCCTTTCTCTTTTTCAAGGATGGATCTAAATTCACTGCTCCATCGGGAACCTTCTCAGACAGCTGTATGAATCCATGTTTGCTGCCCATGGCTACTCTATGGGGCAAATTGTGGCATTCGGCCTGAAGAGAATCAGTACCTTAAGCCTGAGGGTGATGGAAAATGAATTAATCCATTCCTTCCCGACTCTATCTCTAATAGACAAATTTTACATGGGCACGCGTCGGCCACTTAAGTCATTAGGACAGACGCCAATCTCCAAGACTCCTGTGGAAGGTTTCTTTTCCTAAGGCTGGATTGGGATCCCTTCCTCTGGCACCTGACCATGCTCTGAACTGCAGGAAAAGTCCCAATTGGGACTCCAGTTCAAGGAAAGTACCAAACTCTAACCTTTGGTTGAGTATGGGAACCCCTTCTTGGGAGAATGGCTCCAGGATGCAATTGGATAGAATGTCCCCCAGACCAGCGGAAAAATTCCTCACTGTTTTTCTCTGTTCTTTGATCTTTGGGACAACTCACCTGGCACTTAATGACTGCCAGGCATAATAGGGAAGGTGTACAAGGGATGCAATGCAGAGGGACGCCCCCATCGCCCCTTGCTATAGGAACCCCACAGGCAGAACAAGTAGGACGCTGCCCTAGGTTCAGGAGATTTTCAAGGTAATGGACCCTTTTCTTTCCTCTCTCTTAAAGTGACAGTGACCATTTTTTTGGCTCCTTTTGAGCTTTGCAATAGAGAAACAAAGAAATCTTTAAAGCGTCAAAGGCTCCACTCCTGGGAGCCCCCACTCTGGTTTCCGGGCCTGATCACCCCGGCAACCACGTGGGGTGCCTCTCTCGGTGATTGACTCGTTAAGCATTTTAGGTGGCCTACTGAGTCAGTTAGGATAGGAGACCTGTGATTTATTCTGTGAACTGTCCTGATGGTGTTGTGTGCCCGGGCACGGGAACTGCTGTGTGACCTCTATCTCGATAACCCTTGGGGAAGAGGCCATGAGGGTGAGGCCTGATCTCTTTTCCTTTGTTCTCCAGGCCTTTGCCTCCTGCTTCCCTGCCTGGCTCACCTGTGATGGCTCAGGGACTAAGTGCCCTGGGCTAAGTGGGATTTGACTAGATCTTATAACTATGTTGATGCCTGCAGTCAGGCGCCTTTGCACCCTTTCTCTGGCCTTGTCAGTCGGACACCAGCTTTATGGCCATGAGGAATGCCTCAACCTAGACACTCACCCCCCTGGGTGCATTTTAACTAGTTGGAAATGCCTTCAGTTGGATGGTTTATGTCCCAGAAACTCCAGCTTGGAGAAAACTTGAGGAGTTTCTCTGTGCCTTTGTGATGTAGTTGGACAGGTAGGTCAATCTAGAATGTCATTAAGTTAAACCCAGTAACTTCCAACTGTCCTTGGAAAATCCTTGCAAGACTGGAAGCACAGCTCTAGAGGCAGTTCAGATTCCACCCAGTTCCTTTATCTCAAAAAGGATTATCATCTCCCCTCTGCAGGAACTACTATCTAGCCCATCACTAATTCCTAAGACTGAAAAAAAAAAAAAAGAAGAAGAGGGGAAAGGTCATAAGCGTGCCCTTGCCAAGAAAAAAAATCTAGCATCTTGAGTGTCTTCTCCACAAATATTAGTAAAAAGTCTCAGAACAAAATTTGGATTCATAGCTAGGGAGCTTTATATTATTGTACCTGATTCATGGACTGATTTTTAAAACAATAGATGTGAAGGCTCTGTGTCTGTGTGTGTCTATATGTGTGTGATATTTTTACCCCCGGGTGATATGGCCAAAACTAAGAGCTCTGTTTAATTGGATTAAAGTAAGCGCTTACATAAATTCTAAATGCAATAGAAATTAACCCAATGTCTTTTAAGTTAAGATGATATAGATTAATCTTTGGTTAATGAAAGTTTAAGTTTGTTGGTTTGATTAAAATGTTTGGATATGTCCTCCAGAGTTAACACTGCATATGATGCAAATATACAGCCTGGGTTCACTAGTCAAATAAGTTCATGTTGTCTGTTAGAAATTTGTCAGCATAATAGTTTTAAATGCTAGCTGTTTGTCTAATGTCTCAAAGTTTTTGTGGGTAATCTAAACATCATTATTGGGAACAAATGATTTAGATATAAATGAAATAAGAGTTTATAGATAAACTTTTAGCAATAATTATAGTTTATGGCATGTGTATTTAAAATAACTTCCAAAATCTTTTTGGTAACTTGAAACTTTGAAGTTTTGCTAGGTTAATTTAAATGATAAAATTCATTGAGTAACTAGATCATTTCCAAATAAGATATTAGACATTAATTATTAAATGTAAGTTTATCTACTTTTGGCTTCTTATTGCAAAGAGGCTAAAAGCGTTTGGGTCTATTGGAAAGTATGCCTCGTGTTTTATTGTGAAGTGGCATGTTTCAAGAAATTATGAAGTGTTTAGAATGTTCATATAAAAGACAGTTCGTAATTGCTTAGTTTTTAGTTTTTATTAGGGTCTGCTAAGGGTTAAAAGTTCTAATTAACATGTAATTAAAGCTACTGGAAATTAATAAGGAAAATGTTTCTGTATTCAAGGAAAGTTAAAATGTATGTTTTCAGTAAAGAGGGTATAAAGAATGGAAATATTTTGTTTGATTGGTTAAGAAAGATAAATTTGTCCTAAAGTACTAGAAAGTAAGAAAGAAAGCATGGGACAAATTCTGAATGTAAAAAGAAAGTTATAGAAATTCCGAAAAGAGTTTTGTACCTGGTCAAGTTGGTTAAGATTAAAATGAATCCAATTAAGTAATTGGGTTTCAATGTGAAAAAGTAAACTGGTACAAAAATTAGAATTTGGTTTTCTCTCTCAAAAGGATAATTTTCTTAAACTCTTAGTCTGCTCTTGATAAAGAGATTATAAAAGGCTTAGAGGATCTATGTTTGGTTAAGATAATCTCCTATGCAAAAGACAGAGGTCTATTAAGTTGTTGTTTTTTTTTTTTTTTTTTTGCTGTTGTCACTTTGGTTAACTGTTATGAAGCATTGTTTCAGTGACCCTTGTTTTACAATGACAAAATCAGCAACCTCTTGATCTTGTTTAAGTAAATGTTTTAAGATCTGTTGATATTTTTGACAAGCTTCTCCCTCAAAAATATTCAAGTCCTTAATAAAGGCTTTCTTTTGAACTGGATGAAGGAAGAGGATTTCTCTGGGGATTTTCAGAGGGCCACTGGGACTTCACAGAGAAATTTGCTCTCTCTTCCTATAAGGTGGAAGATTCTAAATTAATTAGGCTTATTGGTCTGTTAAATTACATTGGAAGAATTGTCATATAAGTGATGATAATCTTAGTTGGTATTATGTGGGTAAATGTTATTGATATAAATGTTCTGAAATTATATAACATTCCTAAAATTCTGATATGTCCTGGCTATCAGCCATAATTCTAAATATTATTATAAGGTGTTGTATATCGCAGAAATAACCAAGTTTCTCCGTCAATTGTCATTTTTAAGTCTTTTGTTATTTACAGTCAGTTGTTTTACTCTGCTTTTTTCTTTTGCAAATATGTCTCATCTTCAGAGGGATTCATGGAAAGGACTCTGACACTTACTTTGGAACACAGTTTTCTGATAAACTTTCAGATCATAGAACTGAACTGGGTAAGAAATTACAGAAATCTAAAGGAGAAACTGATGACCTCATAAAACTGCTAACAGAAGATTAAGATCAAGAACAGATTATACAGGACTGAATGAACTGAGGATGATTATAATTTTTGTGACTTTTATTTGAAATATTGCTGATTTTTTGATGTTTTCTTTGTTTTTTCAGATTCAAGAAAATCTTTTTCTCTTTTTTCTTGTGCTATGACTTATAGCAATTTAGTGAAATTATACCTTTGTGAGCAAAACTGAAACATTTATCTTTTTCTCCCTACCTGATCCCTCCAGAATTTGGAAACTTGGTGAGTGAGTGAGTATGGTTATTTCATGGCAATATAGTTATTTGCATAAGTTCAATAAGAATCTGTTTTCCTTATAACAGGACCCAATTGGAAACATTGGTTATCTTGCCAAAGCTTTGACTGGAATGTCATATTTGAGGGAAACATACAGACTTGGATATGACAATACTGCCTTTGAGGAACAAGGTTGATTTTGTGGAAATAAAGCCACTTGGAAATATGGGCCTGGTACCTTGTTTACAGAGATTCTGGCAATCTTACCTGGTAAGTAAGGAAGCTTGCTTATCTGGCAGGTGTAAGGAACCTCGGAATATTTTGGGGGACTTCAAGAAGAGAGGAATCCACCCAAATCTGTAGGTACTGCAGGCAAAATCTGACGGCAAGTCCTTGGCTTGGCTTTTCTGGCCTCGAGAGGCCTTTACTGTTCAATCTGAGATTCCTCATAAAAAATTCCAGCAAAGCAGATCTAAGAGCCTGAATGGTCATTTGCTATTCTTGCTGCACTTACGTAAATAATTGGGCCAAGTTTCTTGAAACTAAACTTATATCGCAAACCAACTAGTCTTAATTTGGCTATCTTTGGTAAAAATGAGGGTGACTTTAGAGAGAAGAATTATGTTTCGGTGAAAAACTAAAGTACACATTTGTGGATATTAGATCCTAGTTCTGTTAATTGTCTTTGAGGGTTTTTTTTCCTACTTGTGAACTGGACTGAATCCTGAATTCTTCTGCTGAAATATCTGGTTACAGATCTCCAAACTAATGTTTTCAATCTTTTCCTCATTTTCATTTGGAATCCTTGAGAATTGAACCTGCTCTTTTTCCTGAAGCCTTGCAGACTAAAGCTGGACAACTTGATAGAAACTTGAGAGATTCCTGTCTGTTGCTGTGTAAACTGCAAGCCATCTGAATGCCTGATGACATCATCAGAGACATTTCACGCTGCAAAAGATGCTTTGACTCTGACATCTAGAAATCTTCTTTACTGGCTGCCTGCTGGACTCAGGAACTAGTTTATAATTTGCTCCAACCATTAACCTTGTTTTTCTTTTATTTCCATAGAAATACTTATTAAATACCTGATTGCTTGTTTCCAAAATATAGGCCTTACTTTGGGAGCCCACCTGCATCACTGCCTTCTAAAATGACTTTAACTGGAGGGATATATTAACAGGACTAAGAAATGCGTTCAGTGAGATGAAACAATCTACCACTCAGCTTCTGGACTGTGAAACTTTAAAAAGTTTCAAAGGCGGGACTGTGGGGACCTGGAAATGGCCACCCCAAGATATGTCTCTTTGGCATCAGGATTATTTGAGGCTGATTGCTTTTGATAAACTGGGACAGGGAAGGAGGCTCTGAGGAATGGAACTTGCCCTTTGTTAGGACACGTTTACATTTGTAAGGTAAATCTCTATCTGTGAAAGGTGCCTCCCTCTCTGTACCAGGAAGAAGAAAGGCAATGACCTTCTCTCTAGAAACTCTTAATCAATACCAAAGGCAAGGACTTAAATCTGCATTTTATTGTGCTAGTCACTGGTAACCTCCTGTAACTGACTTCCCTCCCCCTCCCAACTTTGGCATTTCTTTAAGGATTAAGCATCTTTCCTTAGGCTAGGAACTGATTGCTGAGCTCACCTGTGACCGCCCAGCTCCAGACAATTGACTTGCCTCCTGCTACACCCACCGAGATAGCAGACCATTACCTGCTGTGTCCATCAAGCACTGTGCCGACAGGGCAATCTTGTGACTATTGTGGGAGGGACATTTCAATCACATGTGAAACACCCTGTTTGGGGGTATATAACCACTATGTGCACCCCACTTCTTCGGTGCCCTTTCTTCCTTCGGGAAGAAAGGCCCTGGGCCATGGTTCCTCATAAAGCTTTGTTTAATTTTCTCTTGCTATTCTGTCTCATGTGAATTTAATTCGTTCTCCGGCCAGATGAACCCACATTTGGGAAGAGGAAATGTCTTCCTCCCCTACACTTCTAAAGGAATGGCTAGAATAGCAAAACCACTTTCATTATGCATATAATGGATTTAGTGAAGCATTCCCTTTTGTCTACAGGCAAAATTAATAGCTCCCTCCCTCTGCAGGCTCAAGTTTTTATTTCAGCAGCTATCCCAGCCCAACTGCAGCTAGGTTTGGTTGAATTGATGTCTTTGACTCCACCAGATTGAGGATATCTTCTAATAAAGAAATTACTGGGAGTACCACTGCATTCACCAGCACTAAGACGACTCTCAAATATTTATTCAGTTCACTTCAATGTTGATTTTTCATTATTTTTAATTGCCATATAATCTCTCCATCCATAGAGTAGAAACTACAAGTAGGATATAAGGTAAGACCCTGGGTTCAAGCTCTAGTCACATAGTTGATTTTGGATGTGACCATAAGCAATTTGCATTTTGAGGTTTCCACACCTGCCAGACTATAAGCCCTAATTAATACACTCTTAAGATTCCTGTTAGCCCTAGAATTCTAAGCACTGAATAGATGTGAGCTAGTAAAATATGGCACTCTTAAGTAGGGAAAATACCAGTTGTTAACCTTCAAAAGATCAAACTTATCTCATTTACACCTTGTAGGGGAGGAGGACATTTCCTCTTCCCAAATGTAGGTTTGTCTGGCCGGAGAACAAATTAAATTCACATGAGACAGAATAGCAAGAGAAAATTAAACAAAGCTTTATGAGGAACTATGGCCCAGGGCCTTTCTTCCCGAAGGAAGAAAGGGCACCGAAGAAGTGGGGTGCACAGAGTGGTTATACACCCCCAAACAGGGTGTTTCACATGTGATTGAAATGTCCCTCCCACAATAGTCACAAGATTGCCCTCCTCAGCCCAGTGCTTGATGGACACAGCAGGTAGTGGTCTGCTATCTCAGTGGGTGTAGCAGGAGGCAAGTCTATTGTCTTGAGCTGAGTGGTCACACGTGAGCACAGCAATCAGTTCCTAGCCTAAGGAAAGATGCTTAATCCTTAAAGAAATGCCAAAGTTGGGAGGGGGCGGGAAGTCAGTTACAGGAGGTTACCAGACTAGCACAATAAAATGCAGATTTAAGTCCTTGCCTTTGGTATTGATTAAGAGTTTCTAGAGAGAAGGTCATTCCCTTTCTTCTTCCTGGTACAGAGAGGGAGGCACCTTTACAGATAGAGATTTACCTTACAAATGTAAATGTGTCCTAACGAAGGGCAAGTTCCATTCCTCAGAGCCTCCTTCCCTGTCCCAGTTTATCAAAAGCAATCAGCCTCAAATAATCCTGATGCCAAAGAGACATATCTTGGGTGGCCAACCTCAGGTCCCCACAACCTCATAGCATCTTTTTTAAAGTATTTTATTCCTTTTTAAAATTATTTTTAGTGAGAGACTTGAGGCTCAAAGATACAACCTGTCAAAGGGTTAATCTGTGTTTATCCAACATTTGAACCCAAATCTGTCTGATTCCAAGCCCAATGTATTGTCCATGTAGCATGAGGCTGACTTATATAGGTGACTAGCTAGGATGGAAACCAGCTTCATCATCCATTTTTTATTGTAAGACACAATAGAAGAACAAATTGTCATGTATTAACATGATGCAGTGTCGGTGAGCCGAGGAGTCGAAAGAAAGATTTCTTAGACTCTTAAGATCTGGCAATAGTGCTCTTTTATTTAGAGAATAGTGTAGCATGGGGACAGGACCCATGGGCAGGCAGAGCTTCTGCTGCTGCCTCTGCTGCCCCCGCTGGCATGGGGACAGGACCCATGGGCAGTCAGAGCTTCTGCTGCTGCCCGGAGTTGAGGGTTAGAGCTAAATTTAAGGCATAGTATATGATTCATCTCTTTACAAGACAAAGGAAAGAATGTGAAAAAAAGTTAAAATGGTATCAGTGCAGGTGGGGTCTGGTCATTGGGTGATCCCATGACTTTTAGACAAGAATCAAATCGGATTAAGTAAAGGTCAGAAGTCACCACCCTAAATCAGTTACATGAGATTGCCAGACAGCAACCAACTTAAGTTCTTGCCTTCCCCATTAAGAGTTTCTAGGGATATGGTCATCTCTCCTCTTCTTCCTGGTACAGAGAGGGAGGCACCTTTTACAGATAGAGATTTACCTTACAAATGTAAATGTGTCCCAACAAGTGCAAGTTCCATTCCCCAGAGCCTCCTTCCCTGTCCCACTTTATCGAAAGCAATCAGCCCAAAACAATCCTGATGCCAAAGAGACATATCCTGGGGTGGCCAATTTCAGGTCCCTACAAGGTCATCCCCCCTTCCTTCACAAACACAAATGTCTCAAAAGGGCAAGCAAAATTCCAGTCCTCGGAGCCTGCTTCTCATCCGCAGTTTTAAAAGTAACCAGCCTAAAAATCCTCATCAAACAGTTTTAAATTATCACTAGATATTTTTTCTTCTTGCTCCATTCACTTACTGGAACTCATAAGTACTGGAGATTTTAAAAATTCTTTGATCTGTGCTATTGAGAATCAACTCAATTTCTAAGCAAAGGTGCTTGAGCTGGCATTACCTCCTTCCCCACCTACTGCCTCTACATAGGCCCACACAAATCCAAACTGCTATGCAGAAGAATATGCCTTTGGCCTCAGGATCCATGGCCATGGAATAATGGTAGCTGAAGAAGTTCTCTAAGCTCTGAAACCAAAAGAAGTTTTTCACACAAGTCTTGATTTGGTTGATTTCACACAAGTCATAGATTTCAAGTATGAGAATCCTTTTTATAACATCGAAAGATCTCAAGCATCATAAATTGTACTTTCAGTAAGCCATTGATTGAAGACATAGATAATGAAAAACATGATTTAAGAAAATCTTTATATAAACATGAATTTTCTTCATCATAATAGGACCTACATGTACCTGAAAAATAATATACTCGTGTGGACCAAACATCTTGCCTGGGGCCTGGCTGGGACAATTGTAAAGAGATTTGAGTGACTTACTCAAGAAAGGTTTTTAAGTAAAATGGTAGGATTTATTTTTTCAAAAAATAACTGTGAAATTAGATAACAGGACCAACTGGTTTGAGGAAAGAATTGGGAGTCAAGAAATGACTCAACAATAGTGGAGATACAAAGATAGAGCCAAGGGAAACACTCAAGGTAGTCTTTGGGGATTAAGAGAATGTAAAGGTTTGAGTGAAAGAAAGAGACATGAATATTTATAATTTTGAAGACTGAGTATAAGGCAAAACCAAAAATAGTGTATCACTTTTGTTATAGAGCATGTTGGGAGATCAGTTTGAAGTGCCTGTACACATGGATCCATTAGGCAGCTAGATGCACAGGTCTAGAAATGTGGCCATCTGAACTGGAGCTCAGAGGCAGTAAAGCACAGTGGTTATAAAAACAGCCTATGAGTCACCCAGGCCTGGGTCCAATATCCAGCTTTAACATTTACTAGCTATGAGAGCCTAGATAAGAACTTTAACTTTACTGAGTCAGTTTCCTCATTTGAAAGTAGTGATAAGAACATATTCCTCCAAGGGTTTGAGGAATGGATTAAATGAGAAAATGTATACAGCAATTAGCAGAGGGCCAGGCAGCAATAAGGATAGGCGCTATTATCATGGAGATATGGAAGTCATCACAACACAGATGAGGGCGTTGCCAAGGGCGTGACGCTGGGAAGCTAAAGAGAATCAAAGACAAGAGCCCAGGGACTCCAGTGCCAGAGAATTGGGCAGAGGAGAGGTAGGCATAGAGATGGAGACAAGGCAGCCAGAGGAGCCAGAACACCAGGGGAGAATCAGGGGAAGGTAGTGAGCTGGAGGCTGATAGGAAAAGTGTTTCAACAAGCAGGAGAATGGAACAGCTGAATTCCACTTTGCAATAGTTGAGAATACAGAATAAAATTTAACCCTTGGAACTGGCAAGTGAAAGTGACCAGGAAAACAGCAGTTTGCAGAGCTCTGTGAGGATGGAGGAAGTACACAGAAATATCAGCTAGCACTCTTAAGACTTTGAAATCTTAATCATAAAAATGGATGCATAATCCTAAGAAAGAATATAATCTGAAACCAAGAGCCTAATTAAAAGTCTTGGCACATCTAACGGCATAACTTGGCTCAAGCTAGAAACCTCAGTCTTCTTGATTTTTTTCACTTATCTTAAAATTAAATCCATTAAAAACTCCTTTTGGACTATATTTTAAAAATAAGCCCAAATTCATCCATTTTTCTTCTATCTCTCTGTGGCTACCACCCTAACTAAAGGCAACACTGTCTCTCCTCTGTTGCCGGCACCTCATCAGTCTTCTGCTTCCTTTCTTCCTCCTGTAGAATTTATTCTCCTTACAGCTGCCATTGTGCTATTTTTAAAACAAGAATAAGATCGCATCAATCCATTGTTTTAAACTTTCCAGAGGCTAACTATTGTAGTTAGACTAAAATCCAAACTAAAGAGTTTGTGTGGGGTCCAATGGGGCTCCACCCCAGACTACCTCTCTGACCTCACCTCAGCCCATATGTCCCTTTATTTCCACACTTCAGCCACATTTATCTTTCTGTTTCTTATACTTGTCAAGAAATTTTGTATTTTTTTTTTAAAAAAAGAATCCTCCAAATGACATAAGCTTCCGGGCTTATTAAACTTAGACCCACCTCTGCTCAACTCCTTGTCACTATCACGTTAGTCTGTTCTTTAATTGAGCTCCTTGTATGTGTCAAGCACTGTTATAAAAAATTAACATGTACTTTTTTCATTTAATCCTCCCCACAACTTCATTAGGTCAATAATATCATGATTCTGACTTTACACATTAGGAAAAAGAGTCATGAAGAGGTTAAGGAATTTAACTAGGTCCATACAGCTAGAAAGAGGAGCTGGGCTATTCAACCCCAGGCAGCATGGCATAGAGGAGGGAGAGAAAGAGAGAAAGAGAGGGAGAAAGAGAGAGGAGGCTATAGGTGAGGACTTCGAGCAAAGTAAGGCAAATGTCATTGGAAGCTAGAGAAAAGGAGACTTTTATTACGTAGTGGCAGGAATTTATCATTCTCAGCTCTCTAAATGACAGGTGATTCTATTATTAAGAAATGGCCTCCCAGCAGAGATAAAATTCAGGGCCCTATCAGAAACATAGCCAGCCCTGGTGAGGTAGTGGTTAAGATTCAGAGCTCTTACTGCCACAGCCTGGGTTATTTCTTATTCAGGGAATCACACCACTCATCTGTCAGTCATCATACTGTGGTAGCTGCGTGTTGCTGTGATGCTGACATAGCTGCAGAGCTTCAGATGATATAGTACCAGAAGATGAAAGGATGATGCAAGAGACTGGGCAGGATTCTGCTCTGCTGTACATAGGGTCACTAAGAGATGGAATTGATTCAATGGCACTAACAACAACAAGAAATCAGAAATATATGGTATAAAGATGAAACCAAGGGAGTGACTGTAAAATCCTTTCTTAAAGCCTAAGAAAAATTTAAGATGGTATCTAAAACAGACCAAAGTCCCCCTAAGGATCTTAAGGGGGTGTCTCACGGATCCTCTCTTTTAAAGAATATTGTGATTCTAAGAATTTTAAGAGCATTATCCTACAGAAACCTTACAAAAAGTTCAGAGTAGAGAATGGTTTATTTCAGTGAGATTTGTGGGTGTGGCTTTTGGCTAATGGAGGGAAACAGTAATGTTCAGAGGAGAGCTACAAAGTTTTTAAGAGAATTATATTGGTAGATACACAGCTTAAACTAAAAGAGACATAGAAAGTACAAAATTAAAAGAGGGCTTCGGACCCTCAAACAACCATGTGTCGGAAGTAGGCTGAGAAAATTACTCTGCTGCAGATGTGAGCTATTTATTATGAAAAGGGATTGATGACTCAGATGGCAGATCCAAGAACCCAGACAGCAGAGCCAAGATCCACAGTAAATCATTTCCAGGCAATAGGATTGAATCCCAATCAAGAAATGGGTATCACACGCCTAGCTGAATTTCAAAGTTGCTTTGGAATGCTGACTCCTGTGTGCTTCCCATTTCTCCCTTTAGAAAAGGGAAGTTTATAGCAGTTCTTCTCAGCCTGTTCCACTATTGTATTTGGGTGTATGGGGAGCAGAGAACTTGTCGTTTTAGTTCACAGATCTTTTAGATAAAGCAGAATTATACTGAAAGAGCTATACACAAGGAAATGTACCCAAGGAGCCTCATCTTTACCTGGGCCAGATTTATATGACAAGATGCTGGACTTTGATCTGATGCCATAAGGGCTTAGTGTTGAGGGTCTTATGGGAAGGGAAGAATATTTTTCATGTGGGAAGGATACAGTTGTGGCCAGAGGGTGGGCATATTTTTCTAAGACGACCACATCTATACCACATGCCCTTCTTACACTGCACCACTGACACTCCTCCAGATCATTGTAACTACCTCAACAAAGAGCATGTGGCAGAGTGACGTGGCATATATTTTTAGGGTAAGTCAAAAAAGGTGATTGACTCCCATTTGGCTCCCTGTCTTAAGAAGCATGCCTCGAGAGCTGATATATAAGAAGCCTGACTACTCCGAAACTGCCAATGCTGGAGAGATTTCATGTAGAGGGCACATAAAGATAGAGCTGGCCAAGGAGCCTAGCTATAATTGCCCCCAGCTATTTGAGTCTTCCTAGCATTAACTGCCAGAAATGCGAGTAAGACAGCCTTCAGATGATTTCAGTCCCCAGCCTTCATGCTGCCCCAGCCCACACCAAGTAGAGAAGACGTGAGCACAGCATACATTGCATATTCGTGAGCAAAATAGATGTTAAGCCAGTAAATTTCAGGGTGGTTTGTTATGCAGCCATGGTAATTAGAACAATACTCCTGCCTCCAAATAGACCCTTTTGCACCAGATCTAAGAACTTTCTTTTCTAGAATATAATTACCTGAGGCACCCACATTACAAAGATATTCCCAGGCACCTAAAGTTCTGTTGCTTTAATCTTGACTCCTGAATCTCATTGGGACCCAATGACCCTCATTTCAGCAATCACACAGCCACACTCACTCTAGAATTTCTCCCACTTTGTTTCCCCTTCAGAACTAATTACCACAACCCCATGCGCAAAAAATACTTTCTATCCTTATGGTCTAACCAACCACCTAATCATAACTATTCAACCTCAATGTTTATTCCAGTTTGGGAGGATAATTAAAATATGCACTTATCAAAGCACACAACAGTCCAGACAAATTTTCTGTTTCTATACCTCCAAAATCAAATATCACTGGTTCAGCAACTCAGGATCCATTGACTCTTCAGAGGAAAGCATTGCTCTCCTCCATGCAGACCACTCTTTTCCATCAATGTTGGTGACTACCTGATCCATCCTCTAGCAATCCTCCACGTCCCCATTCCTCCTGGACTCATTGTCATTCAGCCAATTTAGGGTCAAAACCATTTATATTTCTACCTCGTTTCACCTCCAAAATTTTAGAAAGAGCAATCTATATGTCTCCACTTCATTGTTCCCTCTTTACCATTCAAAGTGGAAGACAATTCAAAGGGCATGGCTAGGTAGAAAGATAAGGTCTAGGCTAAGCTGACTGACAGCCACCCAAACATGGCTTCTTGTTATTCTTGCAGACATCACAATCTGAAATTTGAAACTTTGCTTATGCATCAAAAAGTGTATCTTTCTGGGACTAGAGTTGATATGATCCATAAGTAGACTCATGGTCATCAAATTCTGACATGTAAACTGGAATTCCAGGATCTTAATTTACAATAAGAAATCATACCTGCTTTGTGGACCAGAATGCTTATCCCCACAAGATTTACTATTGTTTTTTCCCTCAACTGACAACAGAGGTCAAATTTTTATATCCTTTTACACCAACCCTAAGAGACACTTTTTTTTTTTTTTCAAATTTAACCTCTCCAAAATCAGACTGTTTTACGGTTAATGTCAGCCAGGTGGCAGTCATGATATAGTAGATTTAAAACCTTCTGTTGATTTGATAGTTCCTCAAAAAGTTAAACATCGAGTTACCATTTGGCCCAGCAATTCCACTTCCGGGTGTATACCCAAGAGCATTGAAAACACATGTCTACACAATAATGTGTACATGAATGTTCATAGCAGCATTATTCATACTAGCCAAAAAAGTGAAAACAACCAAATATCCATCAACTAATGCATGTATAAACAAATTGTGATATCCATACAATGGAATTATTCAGCTATAAAAAGGAAGGAGGCACAGATTCACGCTACGATGTAGACGAATGTTGAAAACATTATGCTAAATGAAAGAAGCCAAACACAAAAGAGAGTATATTGAATGATCACATTTATATGAAATGCCCAGAATAGGCAAATCCATAGAGACATAGAGAAAGTAGGTTAGTGGTTGTCAGAGGTTGGGAAAAAGAGGTAATTGGAAGTGACTTATAATAGCACTGGGATTTCTTCTTGGGGTGATGAAAACATTCTGGAATTAGATGGTGGCACAATGTTGTGAATATACCGAAAACCACTCGATTATATACCTAAAAAGGGTAAATATTATCATATGTGAATTATATCATAATAGAAAATGGGAGATTAGTAATAAAAAAAGTCACAAAACCCATGTCAAAAATGGCGGAAAAAACTTTCTGGTAAGATTAAGAAATTGCCATCACCAGCGTGTCTGAGATTCAATGACAAAATATGCGACACACAATATGTGGGAACACCATTTGCCAAGCACTGGCAAGACCACTGAATGACGTAGATGTTTAAACGACCGAAGGCTTCAAGTTATCACACATGGGGTGTTCACCTGCTTTCATTTTTACAGCAGGGGTCAGAAAACTATGGCCCATGAGCTGAATTTGACTCTCCATCTTTTTTTGTATGGCCTACAAGTTACAAATAGTTTTTACATTTTTAAATGGTTGAAAAACAACAAAATAAGATTAATATTTTATTATAAATGAAAATTGTATGAAATTCAAATTTGTGCCCAGCAATAAAGTTTTACTTGAACACAGCTGTGTCCATTTTGTACAACAGTGGCAGAGTTGAAGAGTTATGGCAAAGACCACATTGCCCACAAAGTCTAAAATAGTATATGGCCCTTTATAGAAAGTTTACCCTCCCCTGATCTAAAATACTGATATTACAGAAGGCACCAGATAACTGATTCTGCTTTTAAGAGCACTCAGGGTCCAGAGCAATGCAGCTCCACCACATCTTGCATCTTTTCCAGGTTGGTATTTCGCTGATGACTATTTCAGCTTCTTTTAAAGATTTTATTTTTCCTTTTTCTCCCCAAACTCCCCCGGTACATAGTTGTATATTTTTAGTTGTGAGTCCTTGTAGTTGTGGCATGTGGGATGCCACCTCAGCATGGCTTGATGAGCGATGCCATCTCCGCGCCCAGGATCCAAATCAGCGAAAACCTGGGCCGGCGAAGTGGAGTGTGCGAACTTAACCACTCGGCCACGGGACCAGCCCCTATTTCAGCTTGTTTTAAACACATTAGCCAAATAAGCTGGGCTACAGTGACATTTTCCCTTCCTCTTCAATTGAGATTGCACTGTTTCTGTGTTTCCTGTTGATTTCAATAGTTAAGTTCTTAGAGGTCTAAGGGTGCCTTCCTGCTACCCATGTGTATGATCTTTTCCCTCAGGACTGAGGGCAGCGGACACAGTCAGTGCCCTCCATATCCTTCAGACATTTTGGTGGGCTCCAGATGACTTCCAACTGCCACTATCTGCCTCTTGTTGCTTGAAGACTCCCCTCTCCCCCGCCAAACACAGCAGGCCTCTCAACCAAAGCTTCTGGCAGGTGACAAGTGCAGAGGAATTAAGATCCCTAGGAGCAACCCTCGATCAGTAACTCTTGAGAGCTGGCATATAAATATCCTAGCTGCCTCAACCCCTGGGCATGTATTTTGCATCAGTTCCAAGACGGTCCTTGTGGGATTAAGCTCTAGTCTCCCACTATAGTAGATCTCATAATACTACCTTTTATTAGTTGCTTTTACTTCCCTATTTCTCTTCTCCACTTCACATGGGTATTTCCTGAAATTCCCAAATGCCTGCTTATACTCAAATGCTTGTCTCAGTCTCAGCTACTGAGAGAATCCAAACTAAACACTGGAACTGAAAGCACCCCTCCTCTGGCCCTTTCACTCTCATCACCTGGGGGGAAGTTGTACTTAGAATAATATACAGAATCTCCAGAAATTTAACTCTTTCAACAAGGGTCAAGATAGGTACAGACAAGAAGTAAATTTGTTCTCCTCCCAAGTTGGGTCAAGAACAAACCCTTGCACTGAGAACAAAACCAAGCTTTCCCTAGGTCTTTACTTGTGCCATCAGGGGCATGGGTTCCTGCTATCTGCAGCTCTAACTGAAATTGCCTCAGTTTAGACCCATATGCACAGCTGCCTAATGGACATCATCTGGTTGTAGCCCACACTTCAATATTTGTGTATATATATATATGTATATACACACACACACATGTATGTATGTACACACACACATATACACACACACACACTCCACAGAGAGAGAAAAATATATGTATATATAAAATCCAACTTCATATTATCTATATCTTCGCCTATTCCAACACCCTCCCTTCAAACTAATAAATTAATAAAAAGCCTCTTCCTCTGATATTCCTAATTCCCCTCATGTGCTCACCCTCCAACACAGTTTCCAAATTTAGAAATATTCCTGGCCATGTCCTCTCTGGCATGCCCCATACCCAGCTGGTCACCAAGTCTTCTGGGGCTGGGGTCAGAGGTATCTCTGCATCACTGTGGCTCCTGATGTCATCTTCTGCCTCCTAACTGACCTTCTGCTATTAGTCTTTCTCTATGCCATATGGCTCTCCAGTGCTGCCACAATTATCTTTCAGAAAAAACAAATTTTGCCAATTTTCTTTTAAACCTCTTTGACTCCATTTTGCCTAAAGAATAAATTTCAATATTTTTGGTATGTCCCCCAAGGCCCTTAACCATTGGCCCAGCCTCCCTAGAAGTTAGCCATTTCTCACACAAACACAAGTGATTATTTTTCAGATAGATATATATGCTGAGATGAAGAAAATATAAACTTATTTCAAAGCTTTACTAAATTCGTACTGGTTTATTCATGCATTTTTCAATCAATGGAATACAAAAAAGCACAGATATTATCTGAAGTTGCAATTTTCTGAAGCTAAAAATAGAGATTCTCATCCTTTAAAAGTTGAGAGCCAACCAGATTTATATTTTTTAAAGTCCTCTTCTAACTTTCAGCATTTATTCATGCAAAGTAACTTTTTAAGGCAAGGTCATTCCAAGGATACGGACTTTGAGAACAATGGTATATCTGGGCTGAAAGACAAGTTTGATTTTGTGTTAGTGTGAGCAAGTGTGTATATAGTGTGGGTGACAGGAGAAAGGAGATTAGCCTATGGCTTATATAAATAGGGCAGGATGCTATACGTTATTTCCAATAATTCTTTTAAAACAAGTCTTGCTCCTTTGGTAGGCTTCAGTAAGGTAACTGGAGTAAAGGCATCTCAATTATAACACAGTACAATTTACAGTACAATTTAGGCTTCCATAATGTACTATGACAAAAAGGGAGAATAGACAGTTTCCCCCTAGTGAAGCCACTAGCTCTTCAGGCAGCATCACCAGGACATCATCTCATGTTGGACAATCTTCCATTATAGAATCAGAACGTGGAAGAAGTGGACTCTGGATTCAAATGGATTTGGGTTCAAGTCCTGGGAACACTCTTGGTAACTCTGTGACCTTGAACAAGTCACTTCTCTGACTCTTAATTTCTTCATCTATAACATGAATAACCAATACATTGTCCAACATTGTGACAACTTCAAATGAAATTAAGTTGCTCTTGTGGGTATTAATGTATCTTTTTTCTTTCCCTATTACTAAAATTACCATGCTCCCAAATATCTCATATGTGTTTAAGGCTTCAAACCCTGGGTCCAGAAGGATCCTTAAAGCGTATTTAGACCACCTTACTTAGTTTTCAGATATAGAAACCAAAAGGGGTCATATAGGTTGCCTGTCATTATATCATGAAGTGGTAATATTTGGAATAACCACAAAGGCAAATAAGGGGGAAAAAGCTTATGAGTATTTCTAAAAATCATCAAGGTAAGCAGAGGTTAAAAAACAAAAACTAAAACCCACAAATGTACATCAGGGAGGGGATTTTTCTCCAAAAATACTTGACGGAACCAGAATGAAGAAAGCAGGTACTAAAGATTCCCCTGCCCCCACACCTACTGCTATTGGGAGACAATGATTCACAGGCCCCTCATGTTTCTGCATTTGTGCAAGCAGAGGCACTGACGGCCTTTGTACCAAACTATCTTTTCAAGAGTGCTTGTATAGTGAACACTCTTGGGAAACAAGGATAGCGTCTCCCTCTAGAGCAAAGAGAGGTTTTGCTTACTTCCCATTATGAAAGATTCAGGTTCTCTAAGTTCAGGGTTCCTCTCTGTAACACAAGCCACTCACTGCCTGTGCAGCTGTCACCTAGCCCTCTTCACTTTGCCCTGTGGAAATATCAGTTTAGGGAATCAATGCATGAAGATGCTGATACTTGGATATTGTGTTACGGTAATTAAATTGTTTGTCTCTGACCCGGGGGTCCCATATCTTCTACTACCATCCATAAAACTGTCAGGCTCAATTGCTGGTTTGCAAGAACAGTAAAAAATCCCAGACCCTCCACAGTTCTTGACATTTGCTAAGATTTATCCGTGATCAAAGTTGCCTTTAAGTCCTGGAAGCAGAAACTTTATAATAATAAAGTTATATAAAGGCAGACCCAGAAATAGTGATAATAACCACTTACTTAGTGTACTGAAACTCCTAGTGCCCCGTTAAAATCCCCCTTGGATCTCTTCCTCAGCTCCATGCTCTAATCCCCCAGCTTCCTAGGGCTTTGCTGCTATCCACTCCCACCTGTGACCTTCTCCAGAGGATTGACCTTGAGTACTGGATCCACACCCCCAGTCCAGAGTACAAGAAGTAGCCGGGAGTTTATATTTCTCCTGGGAGGCCAGAAGAAAATGACTGACTGAAGAAGTAGGGGAGTCCTGCTCCTTTTCCTCAAGGCTGGACAAACTCTGGGGGTATAATATATGTTCCAGAACTTCCTGTGTGATCAGGCTAAGGATGGGGCTTGCCTTGAAATGGCACCTTTGCCTGGCTTCTTTCCCTTACCCATCCTGCCTCCCCACTCCCTTACTGGTTTCCTTTTGGAATATCCTTAATAAATAAATGGCAAATCCCTAGCCTGAGGTCTGCTCCTAGGAGAACCTAAGATAGCCATAATTTTCAACCCTGGTTGTATATTAGAATCAACTGGGGGAACTTTTTAAAAATTATGATGATATCCTACCCTAGACCAATTAAGTCAGAATCTCAGGCAATAGGGCCACGGCATGTACCTGTTCAAAAGCTCCCCAAATGATTCTAACGTTCAGCACTGATTTAGCTCATTTGAGGGTCTTCTTAGGGTATCTTAATTTTACCATTTTCTGTGTTCCCAGCACTCAAACAGGTCTAGCAGAAATCCTATCTAGGAAATTGCCTATCCAGGAAATCCTCCAATCTAAAAACTTGGCAGCAACATGGCCCAGCTCAGGGAGAAAATATTTTTCCTTCGCAGTCCTGGTAGAGATCTTTGGCATTTGGGGGCAGTCCTGAAGTAGGAAGGGCCTATAGGGCTTCTCTAGGGAAAATTGTATACAGCCAGTAAGCCAGAGCAGGCTCCTGGTCCTTCCCACCACCCTGAAGAGACCACTACTGTCCACATATGACTCCAAATCCAGTTTGCAGGAATATCTGGCAACACTACACCCACAATGAGTCTCATCTCAACATCACTCCTTGACCCCTACCTCCGGGAAGTCTAAGGATATTGAGATGGTTAAACTTTTTGTGTCAACTTTGCTAGGTCATGGTGCCCAGTTGTTTGGTCAAACACTAGTCTAGAGGTTGCCATAAAGGAATTTTGTAGATGTGATTAATTTCTACACTCAGTCGACTTTAAGTAAAACAGATTACTCTTGACAATGTGTGTAGGCCTCATCCAAGTAACTGAAGGCCTTCAAAGCAAAACTGAGGTTTCCTGCAGAGGAAAGAATTCTGCCTCAAGAATTTAGCATAGAAATCTGCCTGAGTTTCCAGCATGCTGACCTGCCTCAGATTTCAGACTTTCATCCCCCACATATCATATGAGCCAATTACTTAAAATAAATCTCGTTACATATACATACAATCAACTACTGGTTCTGTTTCTCTGGAGAACTGAGACTGATATAGGTGTGTTCTGCTACTCCCAGTCTCAAGTGCCCCTGGAAAACATAACTATGGCCTTCATTTTAGCCAATTCCTCAGCCACATTCAACCTAACTGAATTTGACCCAACCACCCCTAAGCCTTCTGCTTCCAGCTGCCAAGTATATCCCCATGATTATCTGTCTGCCTCGTGCCCAACAGTAGCCAGGTGCTCTTTTACACACTCTCTTTAAGACAAGTAGCTGATTACATGGCTCAGCTACCTATCCAGCCCCCCTAAATATTCCTAGAGCCAGTCACCACCTTCCTTCGCACAGAACACCTTCTACCCTCAAACTAAACTTTCTCTTCTACCATCTCCTAGGACTCCATTTCTCCTGGAACCACTGACACAATCCAACACTTAGCAAACTTCCTGACATATGGAGGTGCTTGAGAAAAATCTAATGAAGCAAAGGTGGTCACTTAGCAAGCTCAGGAGCTCCAAGAAGACTTTTGAGAAATCTTCTGGTGGGCGAAGGAAACTTAGAATGTCCATCTACAGCCTCCCCCAAACGGTAGACCACTGACATTTCAGTGGAATGCTACACTGTCAGAGTCAACTCGTCCCCACCTGAGTATGCTCACTGGAGCACAGGTCAAGGTTTAGCTCCAGGCAAACCATCTCTATCAAAGGGAGGGGGTCTCAAATGGGAACACACAAATGGCTGAGTACAACCACATCTTGTCTCAGCAATTAATCTGTCCACCTCCTGTCCCCCAGTTCTAGCCTCCTTAGGGCCAGCCATATCTTTGGTCTATACACTCAAGCATCCTGGCTTTTACCTGACGTTTGGCCAAGTTTCTCCCCCCAGCTTCATGTTCTCACAAGCTCTCATATTGAGAATCTGACTTTTGGAATTTGAGATATCTATTTTGGAATCCTGGCTTTATCAGTTATAAACTGGGTGACATTAAGCCTCAGTTCCTTTACCTGTCAAGTGGAAGCCATATAAAACCTTCCAGGACTTCCAGGTTTAGGGGTAAGCAGAGAACTAGTGATATCTAGCAGAGCATTTGGCACACAGTGGGAGTTTTTAAGTGTCAGCCATTTTTGTCATTATTGGACAAAAGTTAATATTTGACACCCAGACACCACTGTATTATAAATAAAGAGATCTTACACCTGGGTCAGGATACCTTGCCCGTCCCTCCGGACCAGAGAACCTGAGCAGGATGCCTCCCAACTGCTCCCGTAAGTTTCCCACAAACTTAAAAGGGGAAATACCAAGAACTATTAAAAATTTTTGTATTTTGAAATTGCAATTTCCTTAGCCATTTACCATCTTTAAGCTTAACTCTTCCATATGTTAAAGGAGATGGCTTGACAGCTTTCCATAATGGTAGCTTACAAAAATAACTTTTCAGTGGAAATGCTATAAAAAATTGAATTAATTCCGTGATTCTCAGCTCTAACTGCACATCATAAGAAACATCTGTGCAGCTTTCTAAAATGTTCCCAGACTCGATCTCTAAGCAAAGATTCCACTTCTGTGGGTCTCTGTGACCTGGATGATCACATCTTTTTAAAGCCCCCTTGAGGATTCCGAGGACCAACTAAGGTTGAACACCACTGACCTACTCTCATTACAAATAACTCAAAATTGTACAAAGAATGTGATGCAAATAGATGCAGGCTTGCACCAAAGGGGCTGCAGGCAGCCCTCAGCTGTTCTCAGCCTTCTCTCTGCCCGCTTCCTCCATGTTCTGCTTGTCTGGATATGCTGGTGCAGACGAGAAGTTACCTCATTCCTGCAGGGTCCCAGCAGGGCTTCAAAGAGGTGGAGACTGCTGCTGCTAGGCAGATGCCACCTCAGACCAGAAGCTGGGAGGAAAGGGGGGACACGTAGGAGGGAGTTGTGTGCAGAGTGGAAGAAAGAGCGGAGAAACAGAGAGAGGGCAGGGAGAAAGCTGTATCTATGCGCCTGGCTGTCAGAAAAGAAACGAGACCAAATAATAGAGGTGTTCTTACAGAGAACAACGAGCCCCGCCCCAGCTCTTCAGAGGTTGCCTGGTTTGCTGCACTGTAAATAATGCTGCTTCTGCTTTTGTTCCTATCTCTTCAGAGAAAATTATTGCCTGGTGTTGCTTTTATTTTCCTCTGCATCTTATTCCTGTCCCCACTCCGTGACTGGACATTATTTGGTAGGCTGTTTCTCCTCCTATTCTCAGATCTAGTCCTGTGACACAGTAGTTACCTGACACAGCTTTCTTATTACACAGATTTGTTGAATTGATGAATAGTGAGCTGGTAGACTGCCCTCTCCATACACAGCACCCCCAACCTTCCACGCCGTTTTACTTTGTCCCCAGGCAGAATGCATCCCTCCTTCCTCCGGGTCCACAGCTCTCGGCACCTCACTTAGGTTATCCCAGCCTACCCTGTCCTGCAGACCAGGGGTTAAGTCTGCGTCTCCACCAGGCAGTGAGCACCTCAGGTAAAGGGACTGCTTATTGACCAGCTCCTGGGGCGGCACTGGCATTTGAGTAGCCTCTTGAATGTTTGCTACATCCAAGCCAATTTTCTATCTCTGTATCACTTGACTGGTGTCTGGTTTCCTCATCACTAGGAGAGAAATCACTGCTAGAAAGGGAAAAAACACGGGGTAGGGTCCTGGTCATACAACTCCTCTCTGACGTACCTGCAGATAACCTGTGAGACCATAACCATATCTGTAAACCAAGTGGACTAAATCAGCTCTAAGGACACTTCCGGTCAGAGACTGAAGCACTAAACACACAGAAGGGATTTGGAAGCATGGCGCATAGAAAAGCAAATGAACCTGTATGAATTCCCTGCAGATCAACCTGGCTTCATATAAGCTTCACCATAACTTTGAAATGGATATTTTACTCCCATTTGAAGAAGAAAAAATAGAGTTTCAGAGCTTTGATTTGTTCAAGGTTAGATAGTATGCCTAGGATTTGAACCCGAATATGTTTGAACCCACAGCCCACTTTATCCACACACTGCTTCACTAGCGGGAGGCTGACCGCACAAGACAGCATCCTGGGGATGCTGCTGAGAACCGGTGGCTTCACTAGGATGCAAAATAATCTTCATCCTCCTTTTTACCACAGGTCATAATAGAAAACAGAGTTTCATACCATAACATTACGGTATTACTAAATGATGTCTTTTCCTAACCCTGTCTTTATTCCCTTATTGGAGCCTATTAAAAGAGCCAGAGGCATTAAAAAATTATTTTGTTTGAATTATTGAGAAGAATAAAGTCATTCCCTGTTCATAAGTCTTAAGGCTTGTATTCCTCCATTATTCTACCATAAAAATTCTCCCCCAAACACACATATAAAACCAATTTATCAGTCCAGGTACACCCTTGAACGTAGAAGCCATACCCTTCTAATAACTTTGGCTAAGAAAGTTACTTGAAATAAAGTCTGAAACCTAGAAGAAATATTTCATGAAAATCTGATCTAGTTGGTTCTCCATATTTCAATTATGAGAATCTTTTTCCTACCAAACATAAAATTGCACCTCCACATGATAATAGTTTGCTTTTTTAGTGTCCATTGATTGAGAAAACAGCAAAATGATAAAAAGTCAAAATGAATTCAATTAGGCTTTGAAATGTTTGTATTTTCAGCATCTCTACAGCATCTATATCCAGATGAAAAATAATCACTTGCATATGTGTGAAAAATAGCTGACTGCACAATAGGCTGGGCCAATTGTCAAGGGCTTTGGGTGGCATACCAAGGAGATTAAAATTTATTCTGTAGGCAAAATGGAACCAAGAAAGGTTTTAAAGCAAACTGACAGGACCAGATTGATTTTTTTTTTCAGAAGATAATTTTGGCAGCAGTGTAGAGAGCCAATTATGATATGACATAACAGTGGCAGGAGTTCAGGAAGGAGGTAGGAGATGATATCAGGAGCCACAGTGACGCAGAGGTAACTCTGACCCCAATGTTGGAGGACTTTGTGAGCAACCAGAAATGGGCAGTGCAGGAGATAGAGTGCCCAAAGATATCTCTAGATTTGGAAACTTTTGGAGCCTGTTACCTTGAAAAGAATAAGGAATATCAGAAGAGGTATGTGTATTTTTTTTTTTTTTTGAGGAAGATTAGCCCTGAGCTAACTGCTTCCAATCCTCCTCTTTTTGCTGAGGAAGTCTGGTCCTGAGCTAACATCCGTACCCAACTTCCTCTACTTTATATGTGGGATGCCTGCCACAGCATGGCTTGACAAGCAGTGCATAGGTCCACACCCAGGATCCGAACTGGCTAACCCCGGGCCGCCGAAGTGGAATGTGCACACTTAACCGCTGCACCACCAGGCTGGCCCCGAGGTATGTGTATTTTGGATGGCATGGGGGTTGGAGTGGTGCAATGGTTGGTGAGACTGATAATACTGATATGGATTTATAATATATATTAAGTTTGAAATGATAGAGTACATCCAGGTGATGTCATTGGATATTTAAGTCTGATAATGAGGAGGCCCGAGATGGATGTTTAGGCAGCAGTAAACCGTAGTTATTATGACAATAGCTCACAAGTCAGAGACAGGCCTTGGTTCAAACCCACTTACTAACTGGCTAGAGCAAATCCTGAACTTTACTGAGACTTCATTTCCTCATTTGAAAACCGGAATAATTAACACCCACATCCAGGACTTCTTACAAAAGATTACAGGGTTTTTTTAAATTAAAGATTTTATATGGTAGTAAAGTGCATGGCATATGGTAGTTGCTCAACAAATAGCAGGTGCTGTTATGTAGACTGCAAGCCACCAGAGTGTTGGGACCATTCCCTGAAACAGTAGAATTTATCATTGATGGAGAGCAAAAGAGAGAAAAACAAAAGGCAGGGCCCTGGGATGCAATATAAGAGAAACAATTGAAGGAAGGGTAGGCCAAAAAGACTGAGAAGGCAAGAAGGGAATCAGGAAAAGAGGGTGACCTGGAAGTTACTGGAGGAAAGAATTTCAACAAGCAGGAGGTGGGTTCAGTTCCTCCTGAAGATAGGGACTAAACATTAATTTGAATCAGTAAAGGAGTTGCAATGACCTGAAGAGTGATATGAGGATAATGGCAACCCACTGGGGCAGTATTCAAACACCCCTCAAGCCAGGAAAGGTTAATTATCAAAATCATTATATAATTGCAAGAGAGAAAGTAAGCTGAATTAAAAATGAGAGCATAACTATCAGTATTGACATTGCTGAAAAAAAAGTTGCTGCATCTATTTGATATACTCACAACAGTTAATGTCTACTGCTAAAGTTTCCACTACAGATGCAAGAAAAAGTGTCCTCATGCTGTCTGTCTGATTGTGGCAGCAAGATTGAATGTTGGAATACAGGAATTACAAAAACATGTGAGAGAGAGGCAGATAACTTCAGAACTCAGAAATAACCCTGTAAAGAGTAGAGTCTGTTCTACTTGAAAAAAAGGATCAAAAATTTGAGTTTAAAAAACAGTTCAAATAAAAAAATGTACAAGCAATCCTCTGTCCCTCATCTATCAAATCCAATCCATCAACAAGTGCTGTTGGCTCTATTTCCAAAATCAATCCCAAATCCAACTCCTTCCATGGTAGCTTCCTACTGTGTTAATATAGGAAATTGGAACTGCATTTCCCAGAATTCCCTCCCTGTGTGGTTGTGGGTTGCAGCTGGACGTAAGAGAAATTTGCATGAGACGTCAACCTCCAAAGCAACGTAGCAGCCATTAAGGTCTAAAGGTCAGTGCAGGGTGCCCTGCTGCAGTTCACTTGTATTGCCACTGATTTGTTAGCTGACCTTGCTGGAGTGGGGCAGCAGCTGGGCCTGAAGCTCCCCCAGCTCCCTCCATATCTCCTTTTCCAGCTTCTCCATGTCCTAGGTCAGGTATTGGGGGGAAGGTCATCTGTAACACCAAAGTTGGAAGCACTAAGAGACAGATGTGGTTCCAGGTTGTCCCCACTCTCCCCTGCTTCACATTCAGCTATTCTTCCCAACTCCTGGACCCACTGACTGTAGTAACCTCAGACCTGTCACCACACAGAGGCAATGGCTTTCCATAGACTTCTCCATCATTTCCCACAATTGTGTAAGGTCTAAATCCTATAATAAATCCCATATTTCATATCACTTATAGTGGTTGTTTCCCTGACTGAACTCTGACTGATATAGAAATTGATACTAAAAGTGGTCCCGGGGGAAGAGAATCTTCTGTATGATTCTCTAAATTAGTTTTGGGTTATCTGAAATTGATTTTCCAATATAAATAGAGAGGCAATAGTAAAGGAGACGCTGGTAGTTCATGACAGGCAGAGGAGTTACTTGAAATATTGCCTGTAGACATCTGTGTCAATGAAAGACAAGGATTTGAGTGAACTAATTGTTACCCAGGAAGATTTTAGTGAAAATAAAAAAGTAGTATGGGAGTGCATGGTGGCTTCTAAATGCACTGAAGAATGTGAGGAGAGAAACTGATGAGTTTAAGGATTTATGATTGTCCTGAAAGATAAGGATATCCTATACCACAGGGCCAAGATTGCTGAAAACCAAACAAGAAATTAAATCCTGTGGGTAGCTGACTTACAATACAAGTTGAATTCTCAACTTTGCAGAGTTTCTTAGGTTAAGATTAGGACATAGACTGGAAAGGAATAGGACTTAAAATTTGGGATGGGAATATGTGATCAGATTCCAGTGAAGCTGGGTACTTGAACCCCTAAATTCTACTGACTCTTCTTTGCCAGTAGAAGCAGCTCTTACACCCAGCCTGGAGAACCCATAATGTCTTCCCCTAAGGTAGCCGCCTTGAAGAAAAGAGCTGATCTTTTTTAGGAGCTACCCTCATGCCTCTCATTACTTCTAGACCTATAACTAGGCTCAAGTCCCAGCAAACCCAGGAGGTAAGCTATAAACTGTCACTCATAAGGAGGTTAACACACTCCAAAAGAATTGCAAGATTTTGTCAATTTATACTGACAGAACCTCAGTAATATGCATGGGAATGAATTCTTAATTGTGTTAGATCAAGGAAGAAGAAACGTAATGCTCGATCCACTGAAATTACTTGATTTAAGTGCACTAAGCAGAGATTCTGGAATCAATGTGTTAGCTTGGGGGCCTGATAATGGCTCTAAAAGTTTGGTTGGCCGTTAACTGAAACCTAGAATTATAGGTAGTTTACACTAAGTGAATTTTGAAGTTCCATAACCTTCTTGGTATACTAATGAAAAGATCCAAACGTTTAGGGAAATTTTATTCCGAAGTGGATTTATTATGCAGTATCTATTCAGATACCCTCTAATTACACCCCCGGAATGTTCCAGAGGATATGCCTTTCACTAAGGCTTTGAGAAATACATTGGGGAAGGAATTCCAAAACCCAAAAAGAGCTTTATGGTGACTATTCTCTAAAAGTTAGAAATGAAAGAGGGAAATGCTGCCATCAAACTGGGGTCTCTGAATTCAATGGGGATGATGAGATCCTGGGGTGGCAGGAGCCGATTGGTAGCATTTAATCACAAAATATAAAGAAGGTGTGGTTACCCTAATGGTAAGAAGAGAGAAACAGTAATCAGAAGAGTCCGACCCATAGAGACCTTTGATGTTTGATAGATGATGATGGTGCCCCCAGAAGTGAAATAGATGATTATCCTACTGATGTCTTATTTGATTCATATAAGCAGTGTGGTGAACAGAAGTCATACTTGATTCAGCACAATAAAGAATTGTGGACCCTCAACTAATTCCAAGACTTAAGCCAGTTTATAAACCCAAAGCTCCTTGGAAAAAAAGAAGACAAGGTCTCCTTGAGGAACTGTCCTGCTAAACAACCAAAAATTTATACTCTAGGTCTTCTCGGCCCCAGGTGAGTGATGTTAAACTGGAGAAATTTTACCCTATGGAGGATATTTTTCAACATCTGGAGACATTTTTGGATGTCACAACTGGGTGATGCTACTGGCATCTAATGGGTAGAAGCCAGGGATGCTACTAAACATCATACAATGTACAAGACAGCCCCCATGACAAAGGATTATATAGCCCAAAATGTCAAATGTGCTAAGGTTGAGAAATCCTGCTTTTTCCAAGAGACCTGTGAACACTGAGTTTCAGCAAGTAGAAAGTAAGTCAATATGATCATAATTTGCAGTGATTCAGGAGGACCAGAAGTCAACACTAAGCTTGGATTTGGTATATATAATAAGAGAGCCACAATACAGATTGAACAGTAATGTGAGGACAGTATTCAGGCACTCCTAGACCTCTGAAAGTTTAATTATCCAAAACGTTACATATTGCAAGGGAGAGAAAGTAATCTGGCCTAAAAATAGAAAGAATATAATTAACCATATTAACAAACTAAAAATGTCAAGTGATCCTCTTTCTTTCACTTACCAAATCCAACCCATCAGCAAATGAAATCCAAAAATCAGTCCCAAATCCAACTCTTCTCCTCTCTACTACTTCTTGTCTGCTACCCCTCCCCACCAGTTGAAGCCACCATCACGTTTCTCCTGGAAAACCACCTTAATAGCCTCTTCCTCTCTGTTCCTGGAGAGTCTATTCTTGATGTTCCGCTGCCAAGTAGTCTTCTTAAAATGTAAATTACTCATAATACTCCCAAGCATCACAGAGAGTCCAGGTGAGGATGGGGGCCATAGTGTGTGAGATGAAACTGGGATCTTTCTCCTACCTCAAAGGAAAGCCCAGAGGCATGAACAAAGAAAACACTGATCCAGTCTTGCTCTACTTGATAGAGAACACATAGAAGATCTCCCTGGTTTCCCAGCTTCCATTCCTGGTCCTGCCCCCTTCCACACACTCATTCACAAGTTACCCTTCACAGCAGTAGAGTGATCTATTCAAACCATAAATCAGGGCCCTCAGTATAAAACACATCCAGAAGGACCTGCCAGAGCCAGTGCCTAGGGCCTGAGCATTTTATAGCTTATAATCTCTCCAGGTGATTCTAATATGTAGCCAAGCTGGCCTATAGCTGTGCTTCTCAAAATTTCATGTGCGTACAAATCACCTGAGGGTCTTGTGAACTTCACTTTCTGACCTAATAGGGCTGAGTGGGGCCTGGGATGCTACATTTCTAACAGGCTCCCAAGCAATGCTGATGCTTCTGAGGACCACACTCTGAGTAGCCAGAGCCATGGAAGGTAAATCATTGCTCCCCTTTCCCAAACCACCCTTGCTCATAATTACTTGCAATTATATTTCCCACCCTCTACCAACCCTCCAGTTTCTGAAGCTCCTGGATCCAGTAGTAACCCTGCAGCCACTAGCTGAGCACTGCCCAGCAGGACCTTGAGGACAAAATTTTGTGGACAAAAGTAGGACGTAATGAGATGCCCATTACGAGCAGGCCCAGAGTATTCGAATGGAAAACACTGTATTTCTTCCAGTGTATAGTAAAGCTTTCTTCCAGGGAAAATTCAGTCCTGCCATGCCCTGTTGGAGACTGGGTCTTCAAGGGGAAAGATTAAAACCTAACCACAGTACACTCCTCTCTCTAATATGCATCTAGAGCAGTGTTTCTCAACCTTTTAATTATTATTTCCTGAGGAGTCAGCTTAGACCTTTTTTTTTCTCATTGCACTCCCCTCCATGAAATGTTAATATCACAGATATACTACATATCTGTTTATGTGCTCCTGCCCTTTGTAGGGCCACAAACCATTGTAATACCTAAGATTGTCTTCCTTGCTGCCCCCTTGTGGGCAATCACCCTCACTGAGAATGCATGATCTTAGATCTTCCATTCACTCATTCCAACCATCTAAATCCCAGGTTGGGTAAACCTGGTAGACCACGTGCTTGGACACTTTTCTCCAGCCTGACTCTGCCAGGCCAACTTCTAAGTTAGAGAAGATACTACCTTTAGAATCACACAACCTGAGTTAAAACCCTGCCTCAGCTAGTTACAAGTTGTGGGACCTTAAGCAAGTATCTTTCGCTCTGTTATCCTAAGTGTCCCAAATGTTAAATGGAATTAAAATATTCACACTGGAAAATTGTTGTGAGGCATAGAGGCGAGATGCAGTGCCTGTAAAGCATGAATTACAGGACCCAGTACAAGGCAGGTGTTTAATAAATGGTAGTGACCGGCCATGGTTTAGTGGTTGCCTTCCACAGCTTCATACTTTAGTTGAAAGCAGATCTCTTGCACCTGGGTCCAGTAACATCTTGATGGCCTTGTACACCACGCCAAGAGAAGAGTTAGATGTCTCTGTCATCAGGCCCCAGTGCAGAAAGGAGAAAGATACATCTTCCCTGGTGCATCAGCCTAAGAGCCAGGGCATCGTAAGTCAGTATTATTGAAGTGGGGCGGGGAGCTAAGGATTTATCAGCACAAGCAAACGTACAGCCTGAAGCCAAAGCCACTGCTATAAATTCAGAGTCCTGACCTGCTCTCTTCAACTCAATACTACCTTGGCATCTATCTCCTGGATGAGGATAAGCCTGGGCAGCCCAGACCTGCCACACTACTTGTTGTCCCAAATGCCCCTGGAAAACTTGACTAGAGTTCCATTTCAAGCATCATGCCCAACCTCTCTCACCACTAGCTTATCTCCTGAAACACCCTTCTGGCCAAACTTTACTAGCCACCACTCTCCTATTTATCAGAGATTCTCCATCTTCTCAGACCACCTACCACCTACACTGTAACCTTCACCCTCAGTGTATATCCCTACCTTGCAGAGTACCACTCAAAGCTAAGTATGCTATTCTTCTCCTGTTCAGTGCACAACTACAACCAGAAAGACAGAATCAGTCTCGCTGTTTTGCCTTTTACTTTACAGATATCATGGCTGCTATCCTTCAAAGAAAAGCAGTCTCTTCCCTCAAAATTACAACTTTCCCTTCTACCGACTCTCAGCTCTCCATTCCTCCCGGCCCACTGACATAATCCAGTGCTTAGCCCAGTGCCTCACAGATAGAAAGCCCTAGATAAATACCTATTGCCTGTTTCTCCATTGCAGGCATCTAAAACACTCATTCCCCAGAGTATCTGACCCTATCGCCTAGGGACTGAGTGACCTTCCTACAGATGACCTTGCCTCCCTGAGCCTCAACAACTTCACCTGTCAAATGGCAGTAAAATAACCACCTCCAGGGCTGTCATGAGGGGTGGGACACTTAGAGGATTAGACACTCAGCAGAGAGCCTGGCTTCCACTGGGGCCTCTCTATTGAGAGACTGACTTAAAAAGATGATTGCCCTGGTGATGCTGCCTGAGGAACAGGTGGGTTCCTTGGGAGGGGAAATATTTTCCAGCCTCCTTTTTTTAAATTTCAGGATACAACTGAGGACGAAGTTGTATTATATTACAGTACAAACTTATTACTAAAGAATTATTGCCACTTTTTCCTGACTTTAACCTCTTCCCACATTAGATTCCACCATCAGGACCAAATGCGTAAAGATTCTACCACATAAGAAAAAAAAAATCTTTAAAGTCTTTAGTATTTCAACAAATAACAAAAAAATTAGTATTTTATAAATAAATAATTTGTAGCCCTTTTCATCATTTAAACTTATTTCTTGCAAAGGGTAAATGTAATGGCTTATGATTTTCCTATTAAATCAGCACATAAAATGAAATTTTAAATTAAAATTCAATCAAAAGTGCATTTGATGTTCTCATGATTCTCAGCTCTGATTGGTCCTCAAAATCAGCCATAGAGTATCTTAAACATAAAGATGCCTGTTGGTGGCCGTAATAAATGTGTTGCTAAGAACATCTTATACTTGTCTTTTGGGGTGCACATACATCCATATCTCTGCAGTGTATATCTGAGAAGAGAATTGCTAAGTCATAGGATATGCATGTGATCAGCTTTTGTAGATACCACCGAAGAGTTTCCAAAAGTGGGTGTACAAATTAACACTCACGGGCCGGCCCAGTGGTGCAGCGCTTAAGTTCGCACATTCTGTCTTGGCGGCCTGGGGTTTGCTGGTTCGGATCCCAGGTACTGCTTGTCAAGCCATGCTATGGCAGGCATCCCACATATAAAGTGGAGGAGGATGGTCACAGATGTTAGCTGAGGGCCAGTCTTACTGAGCAAAAAGAGGAGGATTGGTGGCAGATGTTAGCTAAGGGGTTAATCTTCCTTAAAACAAAAGCGGAAACAAATTAACACTTAAATCAACAGTGTATGAGAATCTTCATTGTTCCATATCCTCAGCATGCTTGGTGTTCTCTGTCCTTTTTATTTTAACCATTCCAGTGGTTGTTTTAATTTGCATATCTTTTCATTTGCACCACTTTGACACCTACCTTCTGGACAAGGATAAGCCTGGGGAGCCCAGATCTGCCAAACCTCCAATGAAGTTGAGCATATGTTTATTGGTGATTCGTATATATTTTTTTGAGATGTGTCAAGAAGTTTTTAATTGAATTGGTTTTTTTACTTATTAATATCGTGTGTGTGTGTGTGTGTGTATATATATATATATATATATATATACATGCATATATCTTCAGGGTACAAGTCCTTTGTTTTATGTCCATGTATTGAGAATATTTTGCTTTACATCTCATTCTCTTAACAGTGACTTTTGTTGAACAGAATGTCTTAATTTTAATATATCCCAATTTTCAGTTGTTAACTATCTCAGTGCCCATCAGTAATAAAATGGATAAATAAATTGCAGTTTATGTGCAGAATGAAACCCTGTACAGCAATGAGAACAAACAAATCACAGCTACCTGCAATGACATGGATGAATCTCATATAACATGGAGGGAAAGAAGCTAGACACACAAGTACGTATTGTTTTAATTCTGGTTTTTTATGTGTGAGTGTGAGGAAGATTGGCCTTGAGCTAAAATCTATTGCCAATCTTCCTCTTTTTTTTTTTCCTCCCCAAAGCCCCCGTACATAATTGTATGTACTAGTTGTAGGTCTTTCTAGTTCTTCTATGCGGGATGCTGCCCCAGCATGGCTTGATGAGCAGTGCTCATCCGCACCCAGGTCCGCACCCGGGATCTGAACCAGTGAACCCCAGTCTCCGAAGTGGAGAACTCGAACTTAACCACTCAGCCATGGGGTTAGCAACTGTTTTGTTTGTTTTTCTTTTTTAATTCCAAAAACAAACTAAACTACTCATCCATAATGTTAGAAGTCAGAATGTTGACAATTTTTCCTGGGCTGTTGTATCTGGAAAGGGGTACAAATGGCTCTCTTGAGCTGCTCGTGATAATGTTTCTTGATCTGGGTGCTGGTTACCAGAGTTTGTGAAAATTCATCTAGCTTCACATTTATAACATAAGAAGTTAACTTCAGTAAAAAGTTAACAAAAATAGAAGCACCTATGCCTGAGCCACAACCCCAGAGGACCCAGATATCCATGTCTCCTAGTAACTCAGATGGGCAGCCAGGGCTGAGGACCTTGGATCAGTCTCAGTCGTAAACATCTGCAGATACAAGAAGGACAGAAGCCCCACTTCCCGAAAAACGTCTGTAGTTTACGGACACATTAAAATAGTGGGATTATGGAGTTGTTTTTTCCTTTATCATTGCCACCTGCATTCTTACAATGTTGTTTTATGCAATTATTAAAATCCTGTGAATTACAATTCTCTGTTCTCTCATTCATTTTCTTTATTGTTGTTGTTGTTACTCATTTTCTGGAAAGAAATATTTGTTTGTAGGTCTGGCAATGTGACAAGAGGGTGGAAGGAGAGAAGCTCTGAGGGAGAGAGAGGATAAGCATGACCCTCACGGCACTGGCTTTGCTCCATCCTGTACTCTCCGATTAGTTCCAACCACAGCCAAGCATCCTCCTCTGATCAGGTGTGGAGGGCAGTGGTGATGCACGCTGCTCAGAAGGGCAGGGCCCAAAGGTTATGGGGCTCTGCAAATGACTGGAGCAGAGTGAGGTCCTGAAGAACAGGAGAGACAGAGGCTGCTGCAGCTGCCGGACGCAGCTCTCTCCTGGGCTTTCTCTCTGCCCTCTCATGCCCTGCTTGTCTGGTGGTTTGAATGCAAACTAGTCACTTCATCACTTTTTGCAAGGACCTCTGAAAGGGTATAGATTCGGATGCTGCTGGGCGGATTCTAGTTTAGATTTGAGGCTGGGCAGTAGGGGAGGAGACGGGATAGGGGTGGGGAAGATGACATGTTAACACTACATTCGGGAGCCTGGAAAGAAATGCGACTCAGGATAATAGAGATATTGGCTAATGGGGTTCGTTTTTCAGAGAGACAAAGAGCCCCCATTTCCAGTCATTTCGTGTTGACTGGCTTTTTCCCCTGTAATAAGCCTTCTTTTTTATCCCCAGGCAAACCAGATTCCTCCTTCTTCTGCCTCTGCTGCACCTGGCACTTCTGTGTATCCCAGCCAACCTGCACTGTGCTAGATGGGTTGAGATCCATGACTTGCTCTAGACCACAGGTTCTCAGAGTGTGGTCCTGGAGCAGCAGCATCATCTGGGAACTTTTAAACAGGCATGTTCTCAGACCCCAGCCCAGACCTGCTTAATCAGAAACTCTGGGTTTGGGGCCCAGCAATCTGGGGTTTAATGTGCCCTCCAGGTGACCCTACAGAAGGCTAGAGTGGTTTTCAAACTCTAGGAGTATCAATTCCTTTAGATAAAGGGCGCCTGTGATGTATATCATGCAGGACTTGGAAATCAACTGAATGTGAGAAGATAGAGAAACAAAAAAAACACAAAGACCTTTCTAGTTTTGGAGACCAGATTGGTTGTAGCATGAAACCAAATAAGGAATACAAGGAAAGGAGCAGTTTCAGTTTTATTATTGTTTGTTTGTGGGGTTCATGAAGGTAAGGAGCAGGTGATAATATGTTAGTTTTTATGCCTGTTTTCAGATGTGTGAGGTATATGCATGTGTTGTCCACTAGGCTTCTCAAAGTATAGATCTGGAAACGTGAGGTCTGAGCTGGAACTGCAGACAGCAGTAAGCTGATTACAACAACAGCTGAGGAGCCACTTGGGTCTGGCTTTCAATCCAAGACCTGCCACTGTTAACTCTTTGAGCTTGGGCAAGGTCTCCCATCTTCCTGAGCCTTGGCTCCCTCATCTGACAATTAGAATAGTCATACTTACCCCACAGAGTTCAGGGAAGGAGTAAATGAGATAATGTGTCTAACTCAATTAGCAAAGTTTCTGGTTCACACGAACGGCTGGAGCTATTACTTTATAAATTTGGGAGACTGCAGAATATAGACGGGAATGATGGAGATGATGGAGTGCATCTGATTACCCAGGTTGTGCAAAAGAGAAGAAAGGAGTTTGAGCCTGTGGATGCCAACACCAGGAGGGGTCTGTGCAGGAGCAGGCAAAGAGACTGATGAGAAGACAGGCTGAGAGGCAGGAAGAAGATCAGGAAAGCGTGGCCTGGGGGGGCAGTCAATGGATGAAGGGAGTAGATCGACAACTGCACATATTGCTGCAATTAAGCAGGATTAGAACTAAGAATTAGCTATTTTATTTGACATGGAGAAAGTCAATGGTGACCTGGAAAACAGCAATGTCAATGGAGGTGTGAAGCAATCCTAACATGCTGTAAGTTTAATCATTAAAATGGATCCATAATTGCAAGAGAGAAAGGGAATGTAATCCACCTTAAAAATGGAAAGAGCCTAACTAATGGCATTAATACATATAAGGGAATAATTCTGCTCAAATCAAAAACCTAGGAATCATCATTGGTTCCTTTCTTTTTTTCACATCTCACACCTAATTCATCAATTACTTCTGTTGGACTTATAACCAAAATAAATCCAGAATCCATCCACTTCTCTGCTCCACTGCTGCCACCCTAGTCCAAGCAACCCTCATCTCTCTCCCCGGCAACTGCAATGGCTATAACTGGTCTCCCTATTTCCTCTCTTGCCTCTCCAGATCGCCTTCCCACCCCGGCCCTCTTCCCAGCAGCCCCAGAGATCTTCAACACGTAAACCAATCACAGTCATCTCCTGCTAAAACCCACCACACTTAGCAAAGCTGAAACTTAAAGGAATTGACCAGAGGGCACCACCAGGATTGGAGCCTGCAGTTTAATTTGACTCAACACAGGAAACCTCACCCGGCCCAGACACAGACAGGATTAACAGATTGATAGCTCTTTCTCGATTCCGTGGGTGGTGGTGCATGGCCGTTCTTAGCTGGTGGAGTGATTTGTCTGGTTAATTCCCATAACGAAAGAGACTCTAGCATGCTAACTAGTTACGCGATCCCTGAGCCGTAGGCGTCCCCCAACTTCTTAGAGGGACAAGCGGCGTTCAGCCACCCAAGATTGAACAATAACAGGTCTGTGATGCCCTAGGTGAGCAAAGCCCTCCTGAGCTGTCCCTGCTTTCTCTCTGACCCCATACTGTCCAATATGGTAGCCACTATCCACATGTGGCTACTGAGCATTTCAAATGCTATTAATAGTAAAAAATATATATTTAAAAAATATTTATATTTATATTCATGGAGCCACATGTGGCTAGTGTGATTGAAAAGCTGAATTTTAGATTTTATTTAATTTATGTTAACTTAGATTTAAATAGCCACATGTGGCTAGTGGCTGCTACAGTGTACAGCACAGATTTAGAATATTTGCATCATCACAGAAAGTTTTATCGGACAGCCCTGTTCAGACCTCATCTCCAGCTATGTCCCCCTTGCTTACTGGACTTCAGCATCACTGGCCCACTTTCTGCTCCTCATCCACCTCAAGCTCCTTGTCCCTTGGGGTATTTGCACAGATTGTTCTCTCTGTATCGACTTTGTTGCCCAATGATCTTCACATGACAGGCTTGTCTCAGCTTCAATGTCACCTCCTCTGAAAGGCCTTCCCTTTCCACCCAAATAAAAGTTTCCCTGTTGTATCATCTTCAAAACATTTCTGGCAGGACTGGCCCAGTGGCATAGTGGTTAAGTTCATGTGGTCCCCTTCAGTGGCCCAGGGTTCACAGGTTTAGATCCTGGGCATGGACCTAGCACCACTCATCAAGCCACACTGTGGCAGCATTCCACATAAAATAGAGGAAGATTGGCAACAGATGTTAGCTCAGGGCCAATCTTCCTCTGGCTAAGTAAAAATATTTTCTATATGGACTATTTGTTTATTGCCTGTACCCCCTCTTGGTGTGTTATTTCCCCAAGGGCAGGGACCTTGACTCTCTAGCGCAGGTGGAGGATTTAAGCTTGGAGAGGCAGAATTTCTACTTCTCTGGTATAAGACAGCAGGTTGTGAGCGCAGGTGGTTTTCTTGGAGGGAAAAAAGATGCATCAAAGATTGCACCTCATGATCTCTTTTCTCTTTCAAAAATAAGAGAGAAGATTCTCTGCTAAATGTCAGCCTGCTGGGGACAAATTGATTTGAGAACTTGGGAAACCTAGTGAGGAACTGTCGAGAAGGACTGAACTAGCCACAAACAGCTAAGAGGGCCGCCGAGCACCACTCCACTGTGAAGGGAGTGGAAGTCATGAATGGTTTGTGGTGAAATCCATAGTGTGATTTTTTTCTCCAATAAGAGGGACAGCCCAGATGGGTTATCACATTTAATCCATATAACAACCTCTGAGGTGTGTGCTAAAGTATCCCCACTTTAGAGGTGATTAAACTAAAGGGCAGAGAGGTTGAGTAACCTACCTAGGACCGTGAAGCTAATTAACAGAAGAGCTAGAGTTTGAGCCCTGGTATTCAGAACCCAGAGGCAGAGCTCTCAGTTACATTGCCAAACTGCCTCCCTCCTTATTAGAGTCGCAAAGAGCAGGTATTTCATTAAAAATACAATAAATGTCCATTGCAGGGCTCTGGGACTTTCCATTCGTTCCAAAATGGCACACCAGGCATGAGAAACAAAATGAGATAGATAACTTAATAACATTTGGCTAAATTTAATAAATCAAAACTTTTGCACACAAACAATACGCGTTATGCAAGAACGCATACAAAAAGATAGACATTAAATACTTTAGAATGGTTGCATATGGGGGAATTAGGAATAAACAGGGAACAAATAAATGAAACAAGAGAAGGGCCTTGCATGGGTGTATGATGATAATCTGCCATGAACTGAGAAATATAATTCAGCACTCTGCACCTGAGGTCAGGTAGACCTGGGACTGCCCAGCCCATCTCTGCAGATGTGAAGACCAGGGTCAGATGCTTCTCTCCTCCCCACAGAGGTCTCTCACCATTCTAACCTCACAGGGCTTGGGGTGGGAAGGGGAAGATTTAAGTTCATAGGGAACTGCTAATAAATATTTTAAAATTATTTTTGCTATTATTAGCATTTGTCACTCAAAAATATGAATACTTAATTTTACGTGAGGCAAAAAATGGACCTTCAAATCAAAGGCCTATAAATAAAAATGCTATATACTTTGGTGGTTCTCATCCTTGGCAAAGATTCTCAAATACACTTCCACATCTTAGGAATCACAGCTCTGCAACATGGCCCCAGGATCTCAATTGTGTGTGTGTGTGTGTGTGTGTGTGTGTGATGCGTGTGTTACAGAAACCCCCAGATGATTTTCATGACCAGCCGCACTTGGCAAGCATTGCACCACCACTCAGTGAGTACCAGTTTTCTAGTCAGACAAAGAAGGGAGCGACATTCCAGGCACAGACAACGACAATGCAGCACGGAAAATCCCCGTGAGTGCTGGAAAAAGTCACCTACCAGAGCTCAAGTTTGTGGAGATCACTAGTGGAAGCAGATGCAATGGGGTCAGACTCTAAAGGTCCAGGAAACAAGGCTGAGACCACTACACCTCATTCTGGAGACAACAGGAGTTAGCACTGGTTTTTAAGCAGGAGGTGGCATGATCAGACGTGTTGGTTGGAAGCATAACTCTGGCAGCCACATAGAGTGGACTGCAGGGTGCTGGAACTGGTGCACGTGCTAATAGAAAGAGGAGAGGGAAGGCAGCAGAATGGACTTTCTGCCTAACAGATGAGAGAAGCAGGATGATTCTGATGTTTCTATCGTTAGAGACTGGATGGGAGGTGGCACTAATAACATTAAGTCCCCTGCTTAATGTACAAATTATACATACGTAAGGTCAGCAGGAACCAGGCAGCTGAGCCACCCTAGAAGTAAATCAACCTCTTCCTTTTTTGAGTCAGATAAACGAGAATGTTTATGTTTAAACCACTGCATTCATTTCATCCTGACTCTACCCCTGGGGTGGAAGTCTGAGAGGAATAACCATTGCAGCTTATTTACTCCAAACATGAATGCTGAGCACAAGCAGCTCAGCTTACTCGGTGTCTTATGTTTGATAATCTAATTTAGACTTCTGGCTCCCGGGGCAAGTCTGGCCTCAGCGTAATTGCTGAGCCAATCTGCCACTTCTTTAATCCTTGAATCAGCCTGGTAAGTATCACTGACCTACCAGACTATCTTGTTTGTCATGCTGGTTGTTAGCATCTAAATCCCTTTATATTTAGTACCTTCTCCCTTCTACCCAGATCGCTCCCCTCTCATCCACCTTGTTAGATGCTCTTTTTCTCTCTGCTTCAGTCTTGTTGGATGATTATAAAAGCAACAGTTATAATTTCTTGTATAAAGTACTGTTCTAATAAGCATGTTACTGTTCAGCTCATAATCTTCCACAGCGGTGGCTGAGGAGGTCCCGCTGAGACGCTGTGCAATAATCCAGCAAAGAGATGATGAGGACATGGAAACGGAGGTGTCAGGGAAATGAGAAAAAGGGAACAGCCCTAAGAATTCACGTGGAGACTGCAAATACATTTATTGAGGGGAGAGACAAAAGATATTTAAAAGATTAAGAATCACTATTCAGGAGAGAAGATGAGACAAAAACAAAAGATGAAAAAATAATCTGGGAGCAGAGATGTGGGTAAAGCAGATATTTTCACCCATTTCTGGTATGGTAGAAACAGGCAACGTCTCTAAAAACTTGAAAAGATTTAAAAAGAAACAACTTCTTACAGTAGTAATTCGGCCTATGTTAACTTCCATAAAGAATTTCATCTGGTTTAGTGACACACACCAGAGAAGTTGCTCCCTGCTCTTATGTTTAGATTCCAAACTGCGCAGCCGCCCCTGCTAAGACATCTACCTTCTTGTTTCTTTCTTGAACCCCTTATGATTTCCAGACACAATCCATCTCCCATTCATACTTTCAAACTTGTTCATAATTGAACTTCTTAGATAAACTTTACAGAATAGTGCTATGTCATGCTAACTCATTTTTGAGAGTTTACCGTGCACTGAGCAGAGCACCAAGCATGTTGCAGAACCTTTCTTCTTTAATAATCACAGCTTAGGGAGATTGGCTGTTCTCCTCTCTGGTTCAACAAGATGAGAGCATATCTGCAGGTTAACATTTGGCAAAGGTATACGCCCCCCGTTAGAGAGGGCTTTGAACAGTCACAGAGTCTGGGGCCTTTATTTAGCAAAAGTTGTATAAGAACCTTGTCAGAGAACTAAGTCTACAGAATTCAGAACAGCTGACTTTGATTTATAAATGTGGGAAAAATAAATCTTTCAATATCAGATAGGATCTGAATTTTTCAAGAATGTAGTCACAAATATTGCTATTATTATGGGTTGAGAGGAAAACACAAATCTTCTGAAGGAAGTTTAGTGACGACCACGTAAGAGGTAAAAGGTCAAGCCAACTAGGAAGTCCAGGACAGGGCTTCTGGAAAATGAGCCAATTGATCACAATAGTATGAGTTTTAGGCCACTTCACAGCTTTTCTATGGCTCACTTTAGACATCTTCCACATGCCAATAGCAGGACAAACCAACAGAGTATTAATTTGCATTATAGGCAAAAAATACAAAGTCTGGAGTACAGTGACAAAAAAAGGAAAATGGGATCGATAAGGGTTGACATCATTAGGGTTAACACCAACTCGCAGAACTTTGTTTAAATTTAGCCTAGTGTTTTGCCTTATTTTATTTAAAAGGTTTTGATTTGTGCACCTTTTTTCCATCTACATTGTGGATTCTCACAGGCGTATACTGTGTTCTATTTAATCTCTGTATCCCTAGCAACTGATGGTATACCTAACACAGAAAAGACACACTGCACATATTTAATAAAGGAACGTGGCTATTTTCTTGACAAAATAACAACAAAGGAACCTCAGCTAGAAAAGAAATTCATTCTAAGAACCATCACTTTAGAGACTTAAAGAACTTGGGGGTCTGCACACTATGTTCCTGTTCCTTTAAACACAACAGGCCCACCCAAGTATCCTACCACATCTGGCTGTCCAGTTGCAGAGGAAATTGTTCCAGGAAATTTCCCTAATGTACTCCCCACCTATGCCATATCCACGTCTGCTGCTGCCGTGCCCAGCTCTCCAGACTCAGAGCTCAGCACCTGACTTTCAGAGATGCTTTGGGCTCCTTCAAGTTTAATGACTGACAAAATTTTTCCTCTGGCTCATGAAACCCCTGCTTCCCAACTGGATCTTGTCCCTGCTTACTCCCCAAAGATTATGATTTTATTAGGCTCCAGAAATACCATAAGGATAATTAAATCAACCCTCAGAGTGCTAAGTGAATACAGCAATGAATACACCACGAAGTGAATTAATAGAGACACCTGCCACCACTTGGGTAAATGACACTCTTCAGTGGTTCTCTGTCAACTGTTCATGGGAATCACCTGGGGAAATCTAAGACTATTGACTCCTGGTTCCCACTGCCGTGGATTCTGATGTGATTGGTCTGGGGTAAGGTGTGGGTATCAGAACTTTTTAAAAGCTCCAGGTGATTCCTATGTAAAGTTTTCAAATCACTGCTTTAGGTTGAAAACTAAACTGATGGCAATTTTTCCCCATATTGTAGGGAATAGACATTACAAAATGAAAATGGAACAAATTCTTAGCTTTGTGTCTATTCTCTTGTCTGAGTATACTATAGCATCTATATAAATATTACTACACAAATATAAGTTGGCTGAGATGACATGCTAAAAATTACCCTGCAAGTAAAGTGACATATATTGAATGCATAGGCTTCAGACTTATTAAAACAAACAAACAAACAGAAAATTCCAAAATGTTAATGCCTTAAGGATTGATTCTTCTGTCTAAAGTAGGAACCAGGGGTGAATATTCTTCCCATCTCCTATCTTAAGTGAAGGCTGAAAGATGTCTATGCCCTCAGGATGTGGGCCAGCATCCTCCCACCCCACAAAATTAAGAAGGGTTGGCATTCTCTGACTGACCCCTCCCACTTGCAGGTCATTTGCCCACACATAGGCCGTTCTCAGAGATGCTTGCCTGGAGAGATATGGGTCTTAGTTCCTAACTGAGGGGACAAATGCCAGCCTTTGGGTCTGACTCACGCCTCAGATGTGTAGAGGGAGCCCAGGGGCCCAGGGGCGTGCAGGCCTTCTCCCTCGGCTGTTCTTTAAACAACCACCCTTCCAGACACAACAGCTGAGGAATAGCGGCAACTCAGCTTCTGCTTCTAAAGCTCCAAAGATAAGGGCATGGTCCAACCCTGGATGCTGGCATCCTCAGTCTTAACTCCTGTGTGTTGTTTGTCCCTCTCTCTAGACCATAAGGGCCAGCTCTTCTTTATGCCAAAAGCAAAATTTCAATTTCTTGGAGTAAAGGGGGGGTTATTAAATTGAACAGAATGGTTAACAATGCTGTGAAAACTATATACTATGTGCAGTTTAAATAAGCCGCACATGGTATATCTGTCTTCTTTCATGAAGCCTTGTGTTACGGTTCTCTTCAGACACTCTTCCGAATCCTCCACCTGGATAGTCCTGGTCTGAGGCCTGTCTCAGTACAGAGCTGGTCAAAGAGTGGTCACGAACTGTTCACAATTTGCACCAACTCTAACATGAGATTCTAAATGAATTCTGCAACAGCCCAGTTCTTACAGCCTCTACAGGATGTGGCACTGTCATTTAAGAAGAGTCCTGGCTCTCCTCCATGGACACATTTTGACAGACGTTGAGATCACCTGTCTTCTTGCTGGTGGAAGAGAGAGAGGATAGGGCATCCATTATTGGCTGGAGCTACAACTTGAACAGAATCCGAGAAAGGCAAAAAGGAGCAGGCAGGCAAAGAAGGCCTACATATCCTCTACTGACAGGACTGTCATAGGAGAGCAAGAGACAGCTCACAGCAAGGCTTGCATGGATTAAGGAGAGGGTTAATGTAAACAGCAGACTCCATATCTTGAACAACAGGCCCCAGCCTGCCTTGTCTGTGGAGATAGCGATGAACTGGTCTCCTTGGTAACAAAGGCGGGCTTGCTCAGCAGGGCTACCGGGCAGGCATCTGCAAGCTGGAAGGAGTGCTATTGCTCCTGCTTCTCTTGTAAGTGCTCATGCCATCCAGATACGCATCCCCCCACTCCTCTTCACTGCTGTCATCTCCTGTCTTCAGGTCTCCATGATTGAATAAAATCCCCTCCACTCCAAATCCTGGGAGATTTCGACCTCTGTGGAGATAGCTAGTATGAATTTTACTTCACCATTTCTGGATCTACTTTGCTGCATTGCATTTCAGTCCCCTAATCCAAGAAGCCTATCCCGGATCTTAATATCCTGGAAATACTCCAACTCAGAAATTCTGAACTCCAGTTGTCTATTCTCAGATCACCTCCTACCCTTTCTGCTCTCTGTACCTTCATACCCACTGTGTCTGTTCACAAAAACCCTCTAATTCCTTGACCTGTTTTTCCCTTACAGTCTAACAGGACCTTCTGGCCTCTCTTCTTCCAGTACTCAGTCCAGGCCCCTTGGTTCTATATTACTATCTCACCAGAAAAATCAAAACCAACGATCAATACTAAACCTGCCTTTTCTGATTCTCAACTCTGGTGTTGCTACTGCAATTGCACAATGGCGCAAAGTGACTACATAATCTTTTTGTGGTTTCCAAGCTCAGCTGAGCCCTGAGCACTGTTTGCCAACCTTTCTATTTGTTTTTGACCAGCTTCTTCATCCCATCTTCTCAATGGCTCTCAGTTGATCGCTTCACTTTCTACTTTATCCACAAAACTGGCATCATCTTCAGCACACTCAACGCCCTACCTCATTTCACTCATGCACACTACAAACTTGTTCTCCAATTCTGCCCATGTCTCAGTGGGCCAGGTCTTCCTCCTCCTCTCACCACCACCAAGGGCCTTGCTCCATCTCCCTCGTATTCCATCTGAAAGAGGCTTCACCAGTCTGTCTCTTGTTTTTCTTTACCTTCAATATCTCCCTCTCCACTGGCCCCTCCCCTCATGTCTACAGACCTGCTCACATTTCTCTCAACCTAACATTCTACCCTTGACCCAGCAAACCTCATCTTGGGTTTGGCAAACTATGGCCCACAGGAAGCCTATTTTTGTCAATAAAACTGGATTCGATTGCAACCACACTCATTTGTTTATGTATTGTCTATGGCTGCTTTCACACTACAACAGCAGAGTTGACTAGTTGTGACAGAGACCATATGGCCCACAAAGCCAAAAATATCTGCTCTCTGGCCCTTTACAGAAAAAAATTGCCTCCTCTTGCATTCTCACCACGCTCTTCCTTCCCTCCCAACTACTCCTCAATCCACAGCAGTTGCGACCTTACTTCTGTGCCTTACCACCTTCTTAGGCTTTCCGTACTCAGGTCACTCAGATGACTGTCATTTTCTAATTCAAAGGCAGGGGGATTTTTCTCATTCCTTAGTCATTCCTCTGCCATATTGGGCATTTGTCCATCACACCCTTCTTGAAATTCTAGACAAAGATCCCAAACTCAAATGCCCAGAGGAGCCAGGCACGCCAAGTCAGTGAAGGAGGAAGGCCACATTAAGATATGAGTCTGTGGGGACCTGGAGAGCCTGTCCTCACAGTAAAAGGTAAGCCCCTGTGCTGCTGTGAAGAATGCAGGCCTGACATGGCCAGATTTCCCAATGTTTCCAGAAAAGCCAGAAGCATAGATTTTATGTGATTTCTCTTAACCCTTAAATGTTGGCAACTATTTAAAAAATATTACAAACCCAGATTAGCCAAAAAAACCCCACTTTTCTCCACTTTAGCATAAAGGCTGTGGATTAGACTCCCTGGATTCCATGACTGAACTTTCCTGTTCTCTTGGAGAATCTCTGATTTTTGCTGCTGGGAGTTCTCTGTGAGCCAGCCTGCCTCTGGCTTCTCATCCCCAGCCTGTGGGTCTTTTCTTGCCACACAGCCCCTCTGGGTGAAGTCCCAAATCTATATCATACTCTCTAACCTATGCCCCGGCTTCTGACTCCCGTTTCCAATACCTGCTGGACCCTCCACCTGGAAATCCTATGGACACTTCAAAATCCACACCAGCCTTCCTCCCTCTTCAACCCCTACCCTTTGCCAAGCCAACGCCTACTTATAATTGAAGACTCATCTTCCCCCTATAATATTTTGGTAACTACACTCTCTACAGAGTATTATAATTACCTGTCTTTGTGTCTGTCTTACCCCCCCCCCCCGCCCCAGAATGTGGCCCCTCAGTGGGCGGGGACTGTGTCTCATTTGTCTCTGTATTCCCAGATTCTAGCAGAGTGCTGGCATATAGTAGGTTCCTAATAAATGCTTGGCAAGTTTATTTGTAATTTTTTTTTAAAGATTTTATTTTTTCCTTTTTCTCCCCAAAGCCCCCCAGGACATAGTTGTATATTCTTCGTTGTGGGTCCTTCTAGTTGTGGCATGTGGGACGCTGCCTCAGAGTGGTTTGATGAGCAGTGCCATGTCCACGCCCAGGATTCGAACCAAGGAAACACTGGGCCGCCTGCAGTGGAGCGCGCTAACTTAACCACTCGGCCACGGGGCCAGCCCCTGCTTGGCAAATTTATACAGAAATAAAAAAGAGAAAGATACACTAAAAAATTAAATTGCCAAATTTTGTAAGTCTACAGAACACTTTTACTAGCATTATTTTTATTTTATGGTGTCTTTGGTATTTTTGTTAACATAATATTTTAATATTTAACAGACAAAATGTAATTTTCCCTTAATTGTGGTTTTTAAAAGCATTTGTTTTTATGCTAAAGCAAAACTTTATTATGCCCATCAATAAAATATAGTAAAACGTAATAAATGGAAGTCAATGAATAAAGTAGGATTTGCCAAATAAATATATCATTAAGCAAAACTTAGTGAAAGCACATCTCTTCCAGTAAGTGTGAGATTTACTAGGAGAATTTACTACCATACAGAACAGAAAAGGGAGTTTCTTAAGGTTAAAATGTTACATGGAATGACAATTAACAATGAAACAACAAAAGTTTCTCTCAGGAAAACGTAGAAGGCAGTGATTCCAGCTTTCTGGACGGACTAGTAATGCCCTACCATATGCTTGATTTTGTTCATACTTTTAAGAATCCAATGAGCAATATCTCTTGCGGAAGGTTGTAGAAGGGGTGCAGGACAGGGTGAAGATGTTGAACTAACATCAGTTTTATTTCCACCCACGGTTAAGTGCCTCGGACTCCGATTATTACCACTCGCAGATAAAACATTGAGAGAAAGTTCTTTTTTTCTACCAATAGGTGGCAGTATTGCTTTGGGACAAACAATAATAATGACTCCTTACAGTATGTCATTTTTTAATGACTTCTAGGTGGATGTTTTATCTTTATTTCATTCCTAAACTCTAGGCCTCAGAGTGCCCAGTACAAATAATAATGGAATAAACAAGGCAGGAACATAGTATTTGAAGAAAACTGATGAGGACTCACCAGTATCACCCCTTCATTTAGAGCCTTGCCTTTGGAAGAAATGCACACTGAATTCTCTGCCCCCAGGATGGCTTCTTTCCCATTAAATGAACCTCGAGGGATGATTAAGGCAGGAAAATAGGCCTCATGTTGCAAGTGGTAAATTTGTTTCTCTGTGAACCTCCAGACTGGGTTACATCCAATTCACTAATCCACTCTGCAGCCTGGCAAGAATCCACTCCATTATGTATTCACATAAGTCTCTTTTTTACATTGATTGCTGGGATACGGCTGGAGTCAGGTATACAATTTGTTGATGCTCTCTTAATTTTTTTAAATTGGTTTGTGTAACCATCACACTGTAACCATCACGCTGTGTAACCATCACACTGATTAAGATAGAGAGCATTTCCAGCACGTTAGAAGGTTCCCTGTGCTCTCTTAATTTTTAAAATCAGGAAAATATTTTGTTTCTCAAATAACTTGTTTAAAACAAAAACCTCATGAGGCAGAAGAGTTGGGGAGAGAGATTGCCCTATTTTATACCTTGATCCAGGTCTCTGTGTAGCCTTGAATGGGAACTCTGTGGAAGATGCTTTTTGGAGGGTGTACTCAACACATGGATGGAGTGGAAGATATCAAGTCACAGTGAGGATGCGGAGCAAGTGGAACTCCTGTGCCTCACTGGTGGGTGTATAAATAGATGCAATCAGTTAGGAAACTGTTTGGCAGTACCTACATGTGCATACCCTATGACCCAACAACACTACTCTTACATACATATGCAAGAAAAATGCATACGTACTTTCACCAAAAAACATACAGTAGAATGTTCAAAGTGTCAACAGTAAATGCTTAACTAGATTGTGGTATATTCACACAATGGAATACTATACAGTCACAAGAATGAATCATCCACAAATACATATAACAACATGGAAGAGTCTCACAAACACAATACTAGGGAAAGAAGCTAGATACAAAACAGTGCATACGTTATGATTCCACTTTTACAAAGTTCAGAATTAATCTATGCCCTGAAGTGTAGGTCATACTTACCCCTTGGGTAGGAGTAGTGATGGGAGAGTTTCTGGGGTGCTGGTAATGTTCTGATTCTTGGTTACACAAGTGTGTTCAGTTCGTGAAACTTCATCAACCTGCACACTCATATTTAAGTAAGTATGTAAGTATGTAAGGAAGTATATGTAAATCATAGGTCAATGAAAGTTGTTTTGTTTTGTTTTTTTAAAGATTGGCCCTAAGCTAACATCTGTTGCCAATCTTCCTCCTCTTTTTTATTTTTATTTTTTTTACTTTTTTCCTCCCCCAAACCCCAGTATATAGTTGCATATATTCTAGTTGCGGGTCCTTCTAGTTCTTCTATGTGAGCCACCACCACAGCACAGACTGACAGACGTGTGGTGTGGTTCCACACCTGGGAACAGAACCCGGGTCTCCAAAGTGGTATGTACCAAACTTTAACCACTAGGCTATCAGGGCTAGCTCAAAGAAAGTTTTTAAAAATCAGACTCTAGCCAAATGTAGATCAAAGTCACTGCTATCTGGAATGACAGTGCAACTGGATGAAGGAAATCACATTTCAGTTAGGCCCTCAAAGATGGGCAAGCCTTCCTAGGTAGTGATGGAGAATGGGCATTCTAGAAAAAAGGAATGATATGTGTAAAAGCATGGAGGTTGGAAAGAATAAGGAACATTTGGAAAATGATAAAATTGGCCAAAGAATAAGGTTGGTATGAGAAAGAAGCAGGAGAAAAGTCTCAATACTAGACTGAGGGAGTCTGAAGAATTTGGTTTTTATTGATTGGGCAACACAGAGCTAATGGAGTTTTTCTTCTGTTTTTTTGAGTAAGAAGCAAAACGATCAGATCTATACTTTGGGAAGATTGATGTGTGGGATCCAATGGAGGAAGGAGAGACTACAGATTGGGTGGGAGTGGCATACAAGTGTAGAGACCCTCTGTGATCTGGCTCTTGCCCACCCACCTTTTCAATCGAGTCCTTCACCTAACCCCACCCAGCTATAAGCCCGGCATCCAACCACTTGCAGAACAAACCCAGCCCTCCCCGCTTTGTACATGAGGCTCCATCCCCTTGAAAGATCCTTTTTCTGCTCTCTCACTAGGTTTACACTGGAAAAAGAGCCATTTGCCCTCCTAGCAGCACTCCTGGGTAAATAAAAAGTACAATAAAATAATAAAAAGTAAATCAAAGTCTGCAAGTATAAAACTTGTCTTCAGGACCAAAGAGCATATGTATGAACCAAATAAGGAACATAAGATGCAAATGGTTTCTATTGTCAAAAATATGCAAACTCTGAAGGAAAAAAATCTACCAAGTATTCATTTTTAATATTAATTTACAAGAACAAAGTTTCATTCAGTAGTTTCTCAGCACTCCTGTGCCTCATCACTTTCAGCAGTTTACTGTGCTCTCGACATCCATAGAAACGTGTAGTCGTGGCTGCAATGAAAAATCACCACGGATCAGCCCAGAAGATAACTGCAGCCCAATTTTGTTCTGATGCATAACGTGCTGTGCCTCCCCCTTGCCACACTACCAACCAAAAAGATACTCCTTGGTTATTGGCAAAAAATTAGAAATTGGGTATTACATCATTGGATTTATTTTTACAGCCTCAAATGGCGAAATGTTTGAAGGAAATGTATAAGGGCAAAAAATCATCTGATGTTTTCCACGGTTCAAAAGGAAACCAGAAAGCTTAATTCATATCCTTTACACCTTCTAAGCAAAACACAACATTAAGCATTAACGTAGTCCTCTACAAATGCAAATATTGGCCAAGGTGACACACATGCCAGGCAATGGCAAATGAAAAGCACAAATATTTGTAGAGGTGTTTCCATATAAAGACCCAACCCTGATGAAGAGGAAGAACGGAAATCAGCTGATAAGCTTTTGGAGCAGGCAGAGCAGATGTGATCTGGCCAGGTGAGCTGATTGAGAAGCCCAGGGTTTCCTCTGAAGGGGCAGGAAGGGAATTTCTCATCTGGAATCCCAAAGGACAAAGGTCTTTGCTGAAAGATCAGTATTTTAAAAGTTTAAAAATACTGATGCTAAGCCTCTGTTTTTTAATTGGTTTAGGGAGGGTCCAAGGTGAGGAGATTTTCCAGGTGATTCTGAGGCGTAGCAAAGTTTCTGAACTACTGCAAGGGCAGGAAGTCAGAGGAGTTACATCCACGGGGTGAGTTCAGGTTGCAATCCTTCCTTGATGAGAACTCATTCTCTATTATCTCATCCCACCTCACCCCACCCACACTCACCCTACAACCACCAGCTGAGTTTTGATCTCTCCCAAGTCAGGCCCCTGGAAGACCCCAACTTTCCCCTCGCTAGTCCCCAACCCTCACCCCAGCCACTCTCTCAATTAATCAATCAATCATGAAATTCTCTCTATTCCACATCTTAACCCTCAAATCTGCTCTCTCTTTCCCATCTCCATAGTTACTACCTTATTCTAGGCATTTATTTGCTCAAAACAAATAGTTACTACATGCCTACTAATCTTTAGGTGCAGGATATGTACACTGTATTGTGAATAAAACAGATATAGTCCCGCTCTGCTTACAGGCTAATGGTGGGGGCAGGAGGTGCCATAAACAAGTAAGTGAACAGATAAGCTTAAGATTATAAATGTTAAGTCCTGAGAAGGAAACAAGCATGGTGCAGCAAAAGCATAAAAATAGAGGGGATCTGATCAGTCAGGGAAGGCAGGAGCGATAGATAATTTCTTTCTAAATTCTCAGCATCATAAATAATCTCAGTCTCATTCCCTTGCAATCCATCTCTTCTGCAACCACCAGAGTGACTTTTGTAAAAGCCCAGACACCTTAGCAGGGCTCACAGCCTCTTCCTGACCCAGCTCTCACCCACCATCCCAGGATCACATCCCTGGGGCTCTAACTGCTTCAGGTCACTAGCAGCTGCAAGATCACCATGATCTTTCACACCCACTGTATAGACCATTGCCCTGCCTAGAATTCCCTTTCCATGTCCTCCATCTGGCTTATTCCTATTAGTCTTTCAGAAAACATCTATGTCACCTCCTATGAGAAGCCTCATTGGACCCTCCCTAGTTCAGGGGGTGGGGGGCTGCCACTTTTCTGGGGTTACAGGTGTAGGGGAGGAAGACATTTCCTCTCCCCTCTCTGGGTTCGTCTGGCTGGAGAACAAATTAAATTCACATGAGAAAGAACAGCAGGAGAAAATTAAACAAAGCTTTATAACATGTATACATGGGAGAGGCTCAGGCAAGCTGAGCAACTCACCAAAATGGCTGAAGCCCCCCCCCCCCCCTTAAATATCATCTTCAGCTAACGACAAAGGAGGATGTTGGGGGTGGAGGGGGAGTCGATCTTGGGAGATTACCACACAAGTACAGTAAACAAATGTAGATGTAAGTCCTTGCCTTTGGCATTGATTAAGAGTTTCTAGAGATAAAGTCATCCCCCTCTTCTTCCTGGTACAGAGAGGGAGGCACCTTTACAGATGGAGATTTCCTTTACAATGTAAATGTCTCCTAACAAAGGGCAAGAAAGTTCCACTCCTCAGTTGCTTTTATTAATAGTAACCAGCCCCAAACAATCCTCATGCCAAAGAGACATATCTTGGGGTGGCCAATTCCAGGCCCCCACACAGGGCACTACACATTTACATGAAGCACAGCCCTTTCTTCTCTGTGCTGTGATTAAGTTTTTCTGGTTTGCTCCTTCTCTAAGAGCAGCTTCAGGACAGGGACTGTATCCAACTGGGACAGAGCTGGGACAGAGCTGGGACAGAAGGAGGAGCTGTGAAGAATGAGAGGGACCTGAGCAGACATTGCTGGCTTTGAAGATGGGGGAAGGGGACACGAGCCAAAGGATACAGGTGGATTCTAGAAGCTGCATCTGCCCTCACTGACGGCCAGAAAGAAAATGAGGCCCTCAGAGTTACACCTGCAAGGAACTGGGTCTGCCAACAATGAGAATAAGCTGGGAACAGATTCTCCCTTAGAACCTCCAGGAAGGGACACAGCCCTGATTACGCCTTGCTTTTAATCCAGTGAGACCCAGACTAGACTGCATCCTACAGAGCTTAAGTTAATAATTTGTGTGTGTGTGTGTTTTAAATATGTGTTATTTTAAGCCACTAAAGTTTGTAGTAATTTGTTACAGCAGCAACAGAAAACCAATACATTTATATTTTGCTAAATGCTGCCAAAATTTTATCCCAAAAGGCTGAATTTTTTATACTTATACCAATAGTTGATGAGAAAACTCTTTCTCAAAACCTTCACCAACATGAGATATTTTCAATATCTTAATTTTTCCAAGCTCATCCTGAAAAATAATTCCTTTTGTTTTCATTTGTAATCCTCTGTTTTTTAAAACAAAGTCAGGCATCTTTTATATATTTGGTAAACGTTTTGTTTTACTTGAATTTACACTTTTTTTCATCCCTACATTTCTAAAATTTCAAGCTGTTACAGGTAGGTGTATAAAACGTATCTGAGCCGGCCCTGATGGCCTAGTGGTTAAAGTTTGCTGCTCTCACCACTTCAGCAGCCCGGGTTTGCTTCCCAGTCGGAGAAGCAGATGGACCCATCTGTCGGTTGCCCTGCTCTGGCAGGCAGCTCACATAGAAGAACTAGAACACCTTACAACTAGGATATACAACCTTGCACTGGGGCTTTGGAGAGGGAAAAAAAAATGCATCCTGTTAGGTATTTGTTAGAAACTTTTAATTTAATGATTTGTATCTCCTTTCCACTCTGGAAATTATGTTGCATATTAAACACTGTGCAGAATCTGCTAGCTGTCTAACTCAATGTCACTATCCCCCTCCTTAGTAAGAGTATCCTCAGCTTTTATCTGTTCATACTGCTACCAGGAATAAAGACTATTTTTCCTAGCTCTCCTTGCATCTAGGTTTGGCAAAAGAGATGTAAGCAGAATTACAGGAAAGTTGCTTAAAGATAGTTGCCACAGCTTAGAAGGTCCTTTTTAAAAAAATCTTCCAGCTTTACTTCTTTTTCTGGTCTGGATTCAGACACAGTGGCTGCAATTCCAGCAGCCACCTTGGACTCTGAGAATGGAAACCATTTGCTAGATGGTAGAACAGGAAAGTGATAGCCTGGTGTTCCTGGCCACCCACTGAAGTCACCAAATCACCTCAGAACCGCCTACTTGTTTGTAGTGAGTGAGAAACTTCTATCTTGTCCATCTCTGATTCTTTTATGATTTTCCATTGTATGATGCAGCCAAATGCAATCCTAAATCAGAATCCCTGCACTGATCTGCCATATCTTTTATCTCTTATCTTTCCCATGTCTCTCTTTTTGTTCTATTTTCTAAGTGAGTTTCTTGACTTCATCTTTAAAATTTTCTATTTTTTTATTTCTGCAATTATAATTTCATTTTCTAAGAGTTCTTTCAGTTTCATAGCATACATTTTCTTGTTTTATATATGCAATAGCTTTTTAAATCTCAGAAGCTACCAACTGGAAAGTCTCTCCTATTTTGAAGTGTATTTCTGTTCCCTAAATTCTTTCTTTCCTTTTTTTCCCTCCTGTTGGTTTATCTTGGGTTTTCTTTTTCATTTTGGAAACTTTCGTCTGGTATCTATTGATCTTTGCTTGCTGTTCACATTAGGAATGGGACAATTAACATCAAATGCCTTTTGATAAGATGTATGGAGAAAAACAACCACTTCTGTGCTATTCTATCTATAGTGCATAACCTGAATTTAATCATGAGGAAACATTAGACAAATCCAAACTGAGTGACGTTCTACAAAATAATTGCAGAGTAGTCTTAAATGTCAATACTACGAAACACAAGACTAAAGGATTGGTCCCCATTAAAATAGATACAAAGAGACATGGCAACTAAATGCAACATGAGCTGGAATTTCTTTTTTGTTTTTTTGTTTTTTAAAGATTTTATTTTTTTTTTCCTTTTTCTCTTCAAAGCCCCCCAGTACATAGTTGTATATTCTTCGTTGTGGGTCCTTCTAGTTGTGGCATGTGGGATGCTGCCTCAGCGTGGTTTGATGAGCTGTGCCATGTCCGCGCCCAGGATTCGAACCCACGAAACACTGGGCCGCCTGCAGCGGAGCACGCGAACTTAACCACTCAGCCACAGGGCCAGCCCCAAGCTGGAATTTCTTTTGCTACAAAGAACATTTTTTAAAGTATTTGCCAAAATCTGAATAGGGTTTACAATTAGATAATAGCATTATACCAATTTATTATATCATATATATGATATAATATCATATATATAATATTATATCAATGTTAATTTCCTGACTTTGATAATTTCTCTGTAATTGTATAGGAGAATGTTTTTAAGAAATATACACTGAAGTATTTAAGTATAAAGGGGCATCATGTTGACAACTGACTCCCAAATAGTTCAGAAAAAAAATTTTTTTTTAAATATATAGGTATATATGTATATCTATTTACCTGTCTGTTTATGTGTGAAGAAAGAGAGAAAAAGATAAAGTAAATATTTTAAAATGTTAATATTTCATGAACCTATGTAGAGTGTATATGGGAATTCTTTGTATTAGTCCTGCAACTTTTCTCTAAGTCTAAAATTATGCCCAAATAAAAAGTTTTTTAAAAAACAATATGGCAATAGACACACTGTCTGGAAGTTGCATGTACATGGGCTGGTTAATGGCAGGCTTCAATACAGTGCGTGCAGGCAGAAGTCAGCTGTAACTCTGGGAACCCTTAAATGCTGGAGTAAGGAGGCGTTTCCAGTGGAAGCGTTTTCTCTAGTCATCTGCTATTGTTTTTCCCAGGCAGTTTCTTAAAATCATTTAAATCCTCCAATTTTGGGCCTGGGGTAAGTCCAGTTTCTCAGTCCCGTCCCCTATTGTATCTGTCGTGTCAAAATCTAAAGCCTCTTTGGGCTATGCCAGACAGTCAGCTTTATGGTGAGTTCTTGGCTATGGCTCCTCTACTCTGTTTCATCAATCATCAATCAATACTCATTCATCTGTTTTGCATCTTCCAGAAATTTGTTTAAATCTCTTGTTTCAATGGCCCCTTCCATTCCTTTCAGTGTGTTAGTTTTGTTCTCATTCCTTATATATTTTTACTCCTGAGCAGGTGCTGCCTTAACTGTCTTGAACCAGAATTCTTCAGACAATTTAATGTTAATTTTAATCTGTAACTTATTACTCAAGGAACATCATTTTTCTTTTTTTTTTTTTAGCATATCTGACAACCTTTCAGCTTTTCAACATTCCATATTGTCATAAGCTTTCTCAGATCACTACAGATCATATTGAATTCTGAGTCCTTGGTACTTTTCGTCTTACTGTTTATTTGATCACTTAGTCAAGCTACGTGATTTAACAATTTCATGTGCATTGTCTTCCATAGCTTCACTTTATAGGTTTTGGCTTTCTAAGGCCAAACCCAATTTATTCCTTTCTTTATACTTTATCTGAGGTAAGGATGCGCCCAGAAGAACAGGGCAGCCCAGCACATCATCATATGCTACCTCTCCTTCTCCCAGCCATGGCTGATTGAACCAGGCATCTGCTCTAAATGGGCAGTCAATCCATTGGTTGAGCAGAGACTTTTGATTGGTGAGGTTTAACTAGAACAGATCATCTGAACCAATCAGATTCCCTCCATTGTGAACTCAAACTATAAAATACAGAGGTTGTTATTGGTCGGGGTGGGCTTTGGAATGGCAAGTCATGTCAGTTCGGTGGTTGAGACAGCCATTTGCAAGATGTTGAGTAAGCAAATGAAATTAACTTCAGAGAGATGAAAATGGTATAGATGCGGAAAAGAAGCTGAGATTAAGTGAGAAAGATAGAGATTTTATCTTGGTTCTTAAGACCTTTCTAGTTTGTGTGAGGCTTACTTGCACAGAATTCTATGAAATATCTATAACATTGAAATAAATCTTCCTTTCTAATAACTAAGCTAGTTTGAGTTGGAATTTATTTCTTCCAACCAAAAAATAAAAAGCCTTAACTTTATTATTTTAATTTCCTCATTTTTATTTTTTGAAACAGAAAGAACTCTTTTTAACAAAGGTATACATAAAAATTAACATCTATATCTATCAGTACCCAACTTAAAATGCCAGAGAATTAGTTTTTTTTTTCTTAAGTCCTCTTATAGAATGTAGTCTTCTTCACTAATCCTTGACTGTTTTTAGTCAATTTAGTCTAAACCCACCACTAGAGTAAACGTTTCTTCCAGGGAAATTCAGTATTGTTTCAACAGTCAATGATTAGGCACGAATTTTCCATTGTAAGCTCTCTTATAAGAGTTCCTGCCAACAACTGATTAAGGAAACTTAATGCTTCCTCTCTTTGTTGTCATTCTTCATCATTCTCCAGAAGCAGTAGGGGAAGACCCAATGCCTTCGATATGTTTCCATATTTGCTATTGTGAAATTATGTCTTACTGCAGTAGTATCCCCTACATGCATTTTGACCTTTAAAGCTAGAGTTTTTTCTTGTTTTTATATATCAAGTGGATCAGATATATTGTGGGCTTGGGAAAGAATGTATAGAGTTATAAAAATACCCAACCACAGTAAAATTATTTAAACACACTTAAATCGTCATTTTGAAAAGATTATAAAAGAATTTTACAATAGTCCTCCAAAGTGAGTTCCTGAATGCAGGGACTATGCATTTTAATTCTTTTCTACATTCCCTCCAAAAAGAAAAAAATAGACTCAGAGCTATATAACCTTCAGCAGTCCAACAAATATAGTGGAATTGAATCATTTCAATTACCAGAAGAAAATTTTATTAAAAGTTTGTGCCAAGTTTCAAAATGAAGATAAGTTTAAAGCAAAGTTAGGAAACGGCATTAAAACGTTTGAGTTGCAAAAGTCAGCAATTAAGAGTAATGTTCCAAAATAAGCACTGTCCATCTCCTGTGAATAAGCAGTTTATTTTGGCAACTACAGAAGCTTGTCTTGGGTGGGTTCATAATGCTCCATGCTATTGCTGTTCTCTTCCAAACCAGTTAGAGATTTATTTCTTATTTAGCTATTTAACCAACTGCTAAAGCTAAAACAAATATATTTTATATCATCATCAAACAACAATTTTTCCTCTTTAAAATAGTTTATGTTCATAAAAGAAAATTCTGAAAAGTATGACAAAGTTGGAAAAATAAATTACCCAGAGTTCCATCATCCAAACAGATCCACTCTTAATATATTTGTCTAGTTACTTTCTTCTCATAGACCAAAAAATAAATACGTTAATTGCTTTTTGCGTAGGATAATAAGCTAATCTGCATGAAATGCTGAGAAATTTACGATCTAAATTATAATGTACTGCTTGTCCATGAAGTCCCCCAGACTTACTTTTGTGCTCTAGGTCAAAGTTGCCCCACTGAAAAAGACACTTTGGCCCCAATCACAGTATGTTTGGGTCCACGTGTGCTGAGGAAGAAGGGGGAAGCATTTGAAAACAGCGTTTCTCAAACTCAACTGTGCGTAGGAATCATCTGTCAATCTTGTTAAAATGTAGAGTCAGCATTTTTAACAAGCTGCCCCATGATGTAGAAGCTGCTGGTCCATGGACACACTTAGTAGCAAGATCCTAATATAACCTGGAACCTAAGAGAACTGATGGAAAATTTTTGCTTTCTCACTTCTATCTACCACTAAGCCATTGCCACATCACTGACCCATTTCTGCGAGGACATGGGACTATTTCTCACACTTGGAAAGTTTCCCACAGGCTGAGGGTGGAGTACAGACTTATTTACTGCAGTGCAAGTGAAGATATTGAGCAACAATAGTGAGTCTCTCCTCTGCACAGGGAGATCTGCAGAGTTTACAGAGTATCTGCTCATCTCTTCTCCTTTGGTAAAATATCTATGGATATCAGGGCACAGTGTTTCCTAGAATAAAGGCTACATTTCCCAGCTTCTCTTGCAGCTGAATGTGGCCATGTTGCCAACTTCCAGCCAATGAGATCTAAGCAGAAATATGTATGTAAGTCATGTTTTGAGGATGACAATTAAATTAAATTGAGTTATCTTCTTAGAATGTTCTCAGTGAATTTCAGAAATGGGGTTTTAAGGGTGAAATTAGCAGTTTACTAACTAGTATTATGAATGCTAGAAAGGAACTCTCATTGGTAAAATTAAAGATATTTAAGATATAAGCTTGGCTAAAATCTTTTAGAGACACTGCCCACCTTGCAGGAATAAAGTAAAAGAATCCAGTAAGGCCTGCAGCCTGTACCTTTAGGAGCAGTGCCTCAGGCTTGATGTCTAAACGATCCTGGGTCAAGTCTTTGGTTTCAGGCTGCCTGATGTCAACTATATAGATAACAGATTCCTGCTGCTGGAATGTTGTCATGCCTGGCTCCGTTGAATTGTTCACTCCAGGCAAGATTGGAGATTGGAAGGGATGGAATTGAGACTTCATTGAGTTGAAAGAATAGATAATATAAACTATTCTTATGCTTGCTCATAAATTAATGTTTTGTTAATAAATGTCTGCTTTTGTGGCAGAATTTGTTCTGAGAATTGCTTTTCACAACACCTGGTAGCAAAGTTGGAGAAGCACCTCAAAATTACTGTTCTCTACCCAAAAGACCTTCAGAGTTGTGTGGGACCCAACTGGCTTGTGTCAGTTCACAGTAACGAGCAAGAGGGATAGGAAGAGTCGGATTTTCTGAAGTCCATGGAGCCACCATAGAGCTCTGGATGTCTCTCCTCCCAACATGTTCTTATGTCAGAGAGAAATAAATTTCCAAGTTGTGTCAGACACTATCATCTTACAAAAGTTTCTCTTAGTCACAGCAGAACCTATCTGATAGTCCCGCATGCCCCAGTCACCATCCCAGGAACAACTGTCCCAAGGACAGCTCTAGAGACTTCCCTTCCTCTGCTCGTGCTTGTTCTCTTCCGTATTTGGTATTCTGTCCACCACCAACCTCTTGCTGCTACTCTCAGAAACTGTGCATTCCCCTTCTATCCCTTCTGAGAGTAATCAGAAATATTTACTCCCCCAGGGAAGCATCTGCTATGACGTTGCTGCCTTGGTGGGGACTTAATCACTCACCTTTACTATTTGAAGGAAAAAGTTTCTAACCTTAACTATTTTCCAATAACAGATATATCAGAAATCAGGCATTTTACCATTAGGCTCCATGTCTTAGCACATATGATTTTAAAAATAAAAATGACCAGTTCAGGATCAAATGTAACCCAAAGCCCATACAACATGGTATGAGATTTCTTTCCATTTTTGAATTATTTTCTTTATTTCACTCTTTGCATTCATTTCACAGATTTTTTTTTAAAGGCAGTTTTTCAAGATTACAAATGCCTTGAGACTACATAATATTCAAGATTACGTAACATAGCTTTGCCAGTTAGAATACCTTTCAGTCTTATTACCATTCTTCGTCCTTCTCTTCCTGCTTCTTCAATAAAACAGGAAAAGGAACTAAAGAAAGGGTTTCACACTCCTAAGACCTCTCTAAATTTTTGCACAGCAGAGAACCATAATTTGGATTCTTTGGAGATTTCCTCTTCATGTAAAGTCTAGTCTATGACGAAAACAGTAGAGTATGATGATTTAGCATATGTTCTAAGTCACTCTGAGTTCAAATTCTGTTACCAGCTATGTGCCCTTAGGCAGATAACTTAACCATTCTGTGCTTCAGTTTCCTCATCTAAAAATTGGAAATAATAGTAATGCCTACTTCACAAGGTTGTCGTAAAAATTAAACAGGATAAATTTAAAGAGCTAGCATAGTGTTTGGCATGTAGTAAACCTTCAATAGCATTCATTTATTCAACAAATAATTACACAATGTGTGCTATAAGCAAAACATTGCAGCAAATTGGAAACTGATGCAGACTGGGTTCCTACTTTTAATGAATTTGCAGTCCAATGGGAGAAATAAAACATGCAAAGTAGTTAACTATAATAGAAATGGATATATGTTAAGATATTCAGATAAATTATTTATTGCAATATATTAATGATGGTTGCAAATTCTTTGTTATTCCTGCTATTGAGTCTAAATCCCTTTGCCTTAAATTTGAGCTGGCCTTAGTAGCTTTGTTAACTAATAAAGTAACAGAAGTGATGTTCTAGGACTTCCACAGTTCTTTTATTTGTTTATTTATTTATTTATTTATTGAGGAAGATTAGTCCTGAGCTAACTACTGCCAATCCTCCCCTTTTTCCTAAGGAAGACTGGCCCTGAGCTAACATCCATGCCCATCTTCCTCTACTTTATACATGGGACACCTACCACAGCATGGCTTGCCAAGCAGTGCCGTGTCTGCGCCCGGGATCCCAACTGGCGAACCCCCAGCCGCTGAAGAGGAACACACGCACTTAACCGCTGCGCCACTGGGCCGGCCCCTCCACAGGTCTTTTAGAACACTTGTTCTGAGGAAAGCTAGCCATTGTGTAAGAAGTCCAAGTACCTGAAACCATTACCCTGTAAGGAAGTCCAAGATATTGATGTGGTGAATCTGCATAGAGAGAACACTAGCCTGCTGTTCCAGTCGGGCCAGTCCAGGGATCAAACATGAGTGAAGAAGTTGTCCTGGCAACATCTTGGCAGCCTTGGGAAATGCAATGTGGAGAAGAACAAAGAACCCAAATAACTTCCAGAACTGAGTCCCCAGACCTATGGTCCCAGTTGAGCCATCCCAGCCAAGTAACTAGATATAACTTTAGATAAGCCATATAAACTATCCTTGCTATAGATTACTTATTTCAAATGGGGTTATGATGGTTGTCTTTCTTATGTCTCTGTGCATGCTGGGATGAAAGAAATAGTACATGCAGAAAAGAGCACAGCAGGCCTGAGACTGCTGTCCTTAAAAAGGTCTGCTTGCAAGATTAGCCCCTGGCTGGCATCTTGAAATGTGGCTGCCAGACAGTTCCCTACATCAACATAAAACTTTCCCTAAATGACAAATACGGCTCTCTATGGCTAGACTGCTTGTGCAAACAGTATGGTTTATGCTGAACACCTGCTTTTCTTCTGGGAGTCTTGAATTTTGGTATGTGGTAGGCAGAGAGTGACTATTTGACCAGCTCTTGACAAAAACCTTGAGCACCAAGTCGCTAATGAGCTACCCCAGTAGAAAAGACTTTGCCTGAGTTGTCACAACTCATTGTTGAAGGAATTAAGCCACTCCACTGTGAGACGACTCTTAGAAGCTTGAGCCTGGATTCCTCCCAACTTTGCCAGATGCACCTTTTCCTTTTTCTTATTTTGTTTTGTATCTTTTTATGGTAATAAATCTTAGCCATGAGCACATATAGATGCTACGTTCTGTGAGGTGTTCTATCAAATCACTGGACCTGGGGGGTGATCATGAGAACCCTCAATATACAGCATTTTAAAAATTGTGAGAGAAATATTGGAGAGCTCTTCATCTTTCTTTTCAGAAAAGGAGACGTCCCTCCTGACTTTCTCATGCTCTTCCTCTTTTCTCCTTCCTTCCCAGTATATGCAAATTGAACTTCCTTCCCATCTAGGTGCAAAGTGGTATGTGGACATAAACACACTGTTGGAGATGACGCTTTTAGTTCTTCAGCCCTAGAGAAGCTGTGTAACTGCTATCTTGCACACAAATACAACAGTGGTTCCCTGCATTTTATTTTTTAACCAATTGTTTGCCTTATGTGGGTGTAGTATAAAAGCTTTTAACTCCTTGGTCTGAAGATATCATTGAAATTTCTTTTTAAAGTATTTACCCAAAGACTAAACTGATGATATAAAAGTATTTTCTTTGCAATTATACAGAAAGACTTCGTAAATTTACGGCTAGTAACTAAAGAGCTGGCACTGCACATTGGGAGGAATTTATATCTGCCACATAAAATCTATGCAGCATATCCTGCTATGCAGCATATCCATCTCACATTGTGTAATATGCATGACTTATTTTCAGATGGTTTTCCTGATAAACTTTGTGATTACATTTTTACAGAGCTGAGTATCATTTCTTTAATCTCAGAGAATGACAAGAGTTTAGGCACTCTGACAAGCAAAGTCTTTGGATTTGGCTCTAGGAATCAACTGAACACAGTATATTTTAAAAATTCACGCAATAGGCCAGTAAAACACTGAATATTACGAAGCTAAGTACTTCAAATATTGTGTATTAAGCACTTTAAATCATGTTGTAGACACAAGGCTGGGAGTCAGGAGAACAAATTCTAACCTAGTCTATGTTCTAAAGATATGACCTTGGTAAATAGTTTATCTTTACCGGACCTCTATCACAACAGCCATAAAATGAGAGTATTCAAGTGAACGATTTCTCCGATCTCAAACATTTTATGGTTCAGTAACAATATGAAGTGTGGGATAAGTGCCAAATGAGAAGATACAAATTTCTTTTGTAGAAGGGAGAGGTTCCTGGAGGCTAAAATGGGAAAATTTAATTGGCCAGAAAAGAAAGAGGCAATCCTCTTGGGGTAAGGAGTTTGGGTGAAGGTATAAAGACAGAATCCACTCTCAGGGATCTTAGAGAAATTTCAATATGACGTAACAATGATATTAATAATAGCTATCCATTATTGAGTATTCACTAAGGTAATACGTATTATTTCATTTAATTCCCATAACAATCCTACGTATTGTTTTTATTGCTGTTTTACAGAAGAGAAAACTGAGGCACAGAAAGATTTAGAATGTTCATGAGGTCACATAGCAAGTGGGAGAACCCAGATGTGAACCTACGCAATCTGATACTCCAGAGAATAGTTTCTAATTGTTGTTATGGCAGTCACATGTGAAAGTCGGCCACAAAATTCTCCACGGAAGCACTATAGTTTAGATGCAGTTGACTGGAAAACCGTAAACAGAAAATAATAGACCATCATCAAGAAGAATGATAGTTACCTTTCATGGAGTGCCATTTGTGTGGTTTTCATTTATTAGCTCTAACCTTCACAGATGTTTTTTGTTTTTGTTTTTGTTTTAAATTACCATTTAACAGTTGAGAAATCTGGGCTCAGCAAGTTTAATTTGCAATAGGTAGAAATGTTGGGATTCAACCCTGAGTTCATCTAACTTCAAAAATCCTTATTCCACTATGCCACGCTGGATTCTTGGCAAGAAAAAGACGATTTGCAAATATTAAAAACAGCTGTATTCAACTGTATGCTTTTATTTATATGAAATTCGAGAAGAGGAAAAACTAGTCTATAGAGGCAAAGCAGATCACTGATTGCTTGGGGCAGGAGAAATGAAGGGATTGACTGCAAAGGGACACAATAGAAATTTTTGGAATGGTGGAAAGATTTTATATCTTGATTATGGTATTGATTACATTTACATTATATTTGTCAAAATTCATTGAATTGTACACTTAAAATAGGTGCATTTATTATAAGAAATTATACCTCAATGAAGTTGATTTTTAAAAACCCAACTGAATCCAGTATTTGGTCCTCTAGACGGAAGCTAAGGACACTGGCATAATGTATCTTTTCAAATGCAGGGGATCATATGGTGGGCATGAAGCACTAACATCCATTCCAATCATCTTCTATGGTATCTTCTTGTATTACGAAGGCTGAAAGCTTCAAAATTACATTTCTCTGACTTCTTCACAGCTAATGCTCAGATTGTGAGTTAAATACACGCAAGACAGGCAGGAGTGAGACCAAGGCCACCTGCCTGCTCGGATGCTTGTTGCTGCTGGCAATTAATGTCACACAGGCATTGGGTTTTTCTGCAACGGCATTCCAATATCCAATGTCCAGCTTCATGAGTGTTACGAGTTATTGGCTGCAAGGATGACAGTGGCTTCATGATCCACAGGTTGCAAATATGGCAGAGTGTGCAAGAATTCAAAAGTTTCCCCAAGAGACTCTCAATTTCCCACAGTTATGACTGTGGCAGAGGTGACAGCTTCCCTGGCAGAACAGTTTGATAGTTATCTCCTGGGAGTTATTTCTGGAGGCTCAATTTAGAGACTGCCCCTCCAGTTCTGCAATGATTGTGTAAGCATCTAATTACCTGTATTAAATCCCTTTATACCTATAATCTGAAATGAGTTCTGTCTCCCTGGAACAATACACTGGCATCACCATGATAGATGGTGTGAGTTACTTCCGTCATCATGGTAACTGAAATAATTGCCTGCATCATCAGATTAGTAGCAACTTTTACTGAGTACTGACTTTCTGCCAGGACGAACTCAATGACGTACATTCAGAGGATGGCTCTCTTCTTTTCCCCTTCCCACTCAGACTCTATGGGTAGGTTTGTCCACCACTCCATAAATGAAATGAGGCAGATCTCCTCACTTTCCAGTCACTCTCAGATCATAAAAGTCCTCTAACTCATTTCCGTCCCAAAATGATCTCATTTCAGGCATTTAAATGTCCAGTCCAGGGTCATTAGCACACAACCCAATGATCTAATCCAGTTTACCCCAGTTTGAGCTGCGTATGGGCTAGAAAGCCTTTTTTTTTTTTTTTTTTTTTTGAGGAAGATTAGCCCTGGGCTAACATCTGCCACCAATCCTCCTTTTTCTCCTGAGGAAGACTGGCCCTGAGCTAACATCCATGTGCATCTTCCTCTACTTTATATGTGGGACTCCAGCCACAGCATGGCTTGCCAAGCAGCAGGTAGGTCTGCACCCAGGATCCGAACCAGTGAACCCCGGGCCACCAAAGCAGAACATGCGAACTTAACCACTGCACCACTGGGCCAGCCCTAGAAAGCCTGCCGTTTTGAGGACGAGGGCATGGTTGGCATCTGCTCCACTTCTCTGTGAGATGTTTCTCAGTTTCTCTTCTCATTTTCATGTCTCCTCCCCCACTAGGTTGCCTCAGCATCCTCTGAGGTTGGAATGTGGTTGGGAAGAGGTAAAACTAGTCTCTAAAAATCTCTAAACTGGTCTGGATATAATCTGGCATTGGAGCCCTCTGGGTACGTGAATTCACAATGCTGATTCTTGCTCTGCTGGGGTGCTGACATAGCTTCCTCAGAGAAACCCCCATTGCAGCCTTCCAGCTTCCAACCAGCTTCTTTCTAGCCACCCAGTGATGAATCTTCCTCAGTTTTTACATCCAATGGTATACTCCAACTCCTTTTTTGCTGAAGTCTGGCTTGGAAGGAAGCCTTCTTGCTCAGTCTTTTCAAAACGACTCCCAGCTAGCTCCATCTTGCCAGCCCACTGGGCACATAGGAATATTCCCCACCTCATTGTTCCGCTGTCAGTGGGAGAGAATCTAGGCCCCTGCAGCCACTGGACAGGCAACTTCAGCCATAGCCTTCCACATGTAATCTCCCAAAGTGTGAGTCAATCATCACTTCCTACTTCCCTCAAGCTTTCTGAAGGGTCCTTGTCAGCTGACTTGAGGTGAGAGGGAATACCTCTCCCTTCCCAGATGAGAAGCACAATAACTCTCTCAAAAGATGTCTCTCTTTTTGGCTTTATCAGCCTTGATTCCTTTATCAGTAGAAGATGGGTGATTGCATATGCCAGCTCAAATAGTCTCATACTCTAAGCATGCCTTACATAGGTGGTTTAGCAACTCACTTTAGAATGTGGAGATACTTTACAATTGTTTATTTTGTTTTTGGTCTTTGATGCCATGAAGATTTGGTCTTCATGGCCAAACTTGAGACAGAATATTGTTTAATTATCACAACAACCCTATAAGGTAATGATTAATGCTCTCATTTCAGAGACAAAGAAACTGAGGCTCAAATGGCAGAAAATGGGATTTCAACATAAATTAGTGTGACTCTAAGGCCTTTGCTATTAACCATTATGATTATATGTTTGACACTGCAAACATTGCTGCCTGTTATGGGTTGGATCACATCCCCTGAAATTCATACATTGAAGTCCTAACCCTAGTACCTCAGAATATGACCTTACTTGCAAATAGTGTTGTTGCAGATGTAACTAATTAGTTACGATGAAGTCATATAGGAGTAGGGTAGGCCTGTACTCAAACATAGCTGGTGTCCTTTAAAAGGGGAAAATATGGACACATGCACACAGGGAGAAAGCCATGTAAAGATGGAGTTAAGCTACCACAAGCCAAGGAACTACCAAAAGCTAGGACAGAAGCCTAGAGCAGATCCTTCTCCAACGCCTTCAGAGGGAGCATGGCCCTGCTGATGCTTTGATATTAGACTGTGAGCCTCCAGGCTGTGAGACAATAAATTTCTTTTTTTTAAGCCATTCAGTTTGAGGCTCTTTGTTATGGCAGTCCTAGAGAACCAATAAAGCAACTACGTGACAGTCATGGAAATACGACTGAAATCCCAGTTGACATAAGCACCTTGTGAGAGAATACCTAAGCTGCCAAGAGAAGAAAAGGCATCGGAGCAGCCAGAATGGGGCCTGATATCTGTCCATATTGGACGACAGAAGATTGGGTTGTCATTAGGAACCTCTGGACAGGCTGTTAAGTAGAAAGATTCTAAATTAATTTTACTTCCCTAATAACAGAGAAGGTTACTAAATTTACTTTGAAAAACTTTAAGAAAACAAATCTCAAACCAGAATTTTGCATAATTGTTTCTGGGAAAGTCTAAAGAAATTTGGAAGTGGAACAAACAGGAAGTTGTACCTGTATTTGGATGTGAAGGACTAAGAGTAAATGAAAGGGGAACACAGTACAAGCTTATATTTAACATTTAATGTTCTTGCCAGCTTTGAGAGTAGGAGTGTTAAGTACTAGAATATTTTAATAAAATTTGCTTATACATTCATAGGACCTCCAAATATGTAAACAATTATAAAGATTTTCAAACTGTAAATCATGCAGAATCTGGAGACACATTTGCACGTCCTAAACAAGATACATACACACATACACGTAAACATAGTATTGTCTTAAGGACTTTAGGTTTTAGGTTTTAATTTCCAAAAATATTGGCTCAAGTAGTATAGATATGCAATTAAATATTAATAAAAATATCTCAAAATCTCATGGCTAGTTACAATAAATGTTTATTTTTCACTCACGTCACAGTCCAGTGTGGATCAGATGGCCCTCCTGCAGCTGGTAGCTCTGTCATCTGGAGTGCCTGGCCTCTACTGAGGCAAAGGGAGGGATAGAGAAGGCACACTGGCTCTTAATTGCCTCAGTCCAGAAGAGACACATGCCACTTCTGCTCACAGATCATTGGCTAGAAGAAGTCACATGGCCCAACCTCACTGCAAGTGACACTGGGTAACGTAGTAGGACACTTGGAATATTTGGGGAACACTAATTATCTCTGCCATAAAACTATACAGGGAATAAGTATACAAAATACACTAACCCCAAAAGTGAGATGTTTGTTAGATAATAAATCCAATGAGAATCTCATCCCATTAATCTTAACTAGGAGGCATTCTGATGCCTTCCTATCTATATGCAAATTATTATATCGTAGCTTGATTGCTAAAATTTAGTGCTGCTCAAGAGCCCCTCATTCCTTCTGGTAGTTCCCAGAGAAGTGTCTCACATGTGAGCCATCCCCACCAAGCTAAATTGCTCCACGTATAAAATACAAAGGAAGTAATAATTTCAGGGCAGCCTAAGGGGAGACAGCAGTGACAGTTCCAGGACTTGGAAGGGAAGAAAAAAGATTGAGGAGAGGGTCTCAATGGAGGGAGGGAGGCCCAGTCAGATGGCAGCTGGCAGGAGCCCTGGAGAAAAGGGAGGCTAGTGACACATCTCCTGTATCAGGACAATGACATCTAACATTCAAGTTTAAATCATTCTGTTTCTTTCCTGAGTTGTGGTATTGTCTATCAGCCTACATAATACTAAAAGTCTGCTACCCTGGAGAAAGGGCCTGGCCTTCAGAATTAAGGAGGGTTGGAATAACTGTAGATACCTTGATCTCATATTTTCTAGGGCAAACCCACTATCAGATCCCATATTTTACAAAAAAAATCACTTCTCAGACCATTTGTCCCATTTTTTTTTCAAAAAACATTGTCACTGTGGAAATAATCCCCGTGAAAAAAATGAAAAAGAAAGGACTTTTCCAGGCAGGAGGGAAGGCCCCACAGAGAGCCTATGACAGCACAAATTTGAAAGTGGGTCCAGGCAGCATATTTTCATAGCTTTTGCCAGCAATGTTCAACAGAAAAAAAAAAACTTTCTATATTTTATTGTATTGTATTTGCATAAATAAATCCTGCAGGAATACCAAAAAAGCTAATAAAATAGCTACTTGGGGTAGGGAAAGGACAGAAATAGAGCAGACAAGGGCAGAGGTAGGAATGAGAATTTTCACTACGCACCCTTTTATATTATTAGATTTTTAAACCATGTGAATTATTATCTATTCAAAACTGTAAAAGCAATCAGGAAAAAAAAAAAAAAGCCTTCCAACCACTACAGCCTTGTGTTCAAGATGCTTTGGGAGAACAAAAGAATTGAAGCAGAATCTGTCAAGAATGAAGCAGTGTAGAAAGTGGACAGTAGCCACAGGAAGAATGACAGTGTCAGCACAAACAGGAAATGGAGCAAGGGGTGACAAATGCGGCTGGGAGTCCCTGACTCCACTCCTCATTCCTTACAACTCCAGGGATATTTGGGGGGAGGACCTGAGGAGGAGGAGGATGATATTGGGCTTTCCATACAAGATGGAACAGGAGCTGGACAGTTTGAAAATTTGGATATAAGAGGAAAGGGTGGCCCTCGAAGAGTGGAAGGACTTGGGGACATCCAGGTGGCTGATACTTGGATTACACCTGCATAACATTCAAAGGCCTTGATAATCCAACCTGATCCTTTCTGGGTCTCACTTCTCTCCTTTACTGGACCCAGTCCAGGCTAAGTGTTGGGGACACTGGATGAATAAAAAAATGAGAAGCTCACAGTCTAGGTGATAAACACTGACAAACAATAAGGTGTTACTAATGCTATACTAGGTAAGTGTACAGTTTCAGTGGGGGCACAAGTGAGGAGCAGTAAACTGTACATGGGGGATACCAGGTAATGGGGCCTCACAGTCAAGGCAGAGCTCGAGCTAAGTCCTGGAAAGTGAATGGATATGCTGGGAGGTGGGGGAGGCGAGGGCGGCATTCCTGGCAAAGCAATCTGTTCATAGGCTCAGAGGGATGACACAAATCTGTGCTGTGCAAGTGACTCCACATGATATAAAGATAAATAAAGGAGGTGCTGAGAGATGCAGCTGGAGAAGCAAGAAGAGGGGCCTTGTAGGCCATGGACTTTATCCTATAGACAGTGGGGTATTAATAAGGGTGAGTCAAAGATCCTATAAACATTTGATGACACTGGCTTCAGTCATGAGAACTGAGTGGATCTACTAGAAGGATGTGAGACTGGAAGTTGGTGAGATGAGTTAGAAAACCATTGCCATAGAGAGAAGAAAGCTAGAGAAAGCCTGAAATGAGGCATTTACATGACACCTTACCATTCTGCTGTGACCATGCTGCCTGTAAGGCCTTGAGCAAGTTACTTAACACCTCTGAAGTTCAGCTTTTTCATCTGCCAAATTACCCGCTTTACAGTGTTACCATGAGGATTAAACAAAACAGCATATGTAAAGTACCAGGCATGGAGAAAGTACTTCTTCTGGGAAGCCATGGTGCATTGCGGGTGCTTACCTATTGTTGCAGAGTAATAAATTACCCCAAAACATAGTGGCTTAAAACTACAACCATGATTCTGTGGATCGTCTGGGTGGTTTTTCTGCGGGTCCTACTGGGGCTCCCTCATACGGCCGCATTCAGCTGGTGGCTGGGCTGTGCCAGGAGGGCTAAGGTGGTCACTTTACACACAAGTCTGGGGCCTTGGCAGGGGATGATTGGACGACTGAGACTTAACTTTCTCCACATGGTCTCTCATTATTCCATTATCTAATTCAGGCTTTATGTATGGTGGCTGACTTCCAAGACAGTGAAAATGGAAGCTGCAAGGCCTCTTATATTCTGGGGATTTATTGCTATGAAACAAACCATCCCAAAACAACTCAACCATTTATTTGATTTATTTGCTCATGATTCTGCAATTTGGGCAGATTGGCAATTTAACTCCACTCCACGTGCTATTGGCTAGGGCAGCTCAACAAAAGCTGCAGGATCCAGAATGCCAGGCGTCACTCACACGACTGACATCCCAGCTGGGGTGACTGAAATTGTGGGAACTGACCGGGGTTTCTCTCTCTCCACACCCTCTCTCACCATTCAGTAATCTAACCTCTCCTTCCTTACATGAAGGCCAGATCCCAAGAGGGCAGAAAAGAAATCTGCAAGGACTCTTAAGGTCTAGGCCTGCAAGTCACACTGCATCATTTCCACTACATTCTGTTGGTCAAAGCAAGTCACTGGGCTAGTCCAAATTCAAGATAAAGGAAATAGACACCACCTCTTGATGGGAGGGTTGAAGAAGTCAGATTACAAAAAGATAAGTGGAATGGGAGGGGTTAGCTGGCTATCTGGAATTGACCTACCCCAGTGGGAAAGCACTACTTTGAAGATCTACACACTTGGCTGCAAATTTTCATTCTACCACTTGTTAACCATTTTCTCTCAAATGTAGTGAACTTAGATTGACCACCCAATATCTGGACTGTCTTTCTAAGCATGGCGTATCCCGCCTGGGGAGCACAATCTTTTATGATCCTCTACTAGATTTGAAGACCTAAAGGGAAAGACTGTAGTAATTATCCATCTATATTGAGAATTTAGCGTGATGCTTGGTACTTAGTAACAGAGTAAAGTACTCAGTATGTGTGTTAAATTAATAAATAAGTAATGATAAATAAATTAATAATAATAAATAAGCAACAATATTAGCTATTTACTAAGCACTTCCCATATACCAGGAACCGTTCTAAACACTTTAGATATATTGACGATTCATTTAAGTATTACAACCCTATAAGGTAAGCACTATTATTCCCCACTTTCAGATTAGGAATCTGAGGCACAAAAGGCTAAACTATTTGCACAAGATTATACCACTAGTGCGTAGTGGCCCTGGATTTGGATCTATTTGATCTGGGTCCAGACCCTTGCCCTGAACCACCAGGCCTCACTGCCTTTGTGAAAGTAAACAACTACAATGAAGACAGGATTGAAAACTGAAGAAATAACGGACTTGGAAAGAGATAATTATCCAAAGCACGAATCATATAGAAGCCTTATAGGATGCTGGTTAAGAGTACACTTAGTGATTTAAAGTTCAGCTCCACCAAGTACCACTCCATTACTTTGGATGGCATGCTCTCCAAGCCTCAGTGTTCTCACATGAAAATTAAGTCTAAGAATAGTACCTATCACATAGGACTGTGGTGACACTCAAAAGAGATAGGGCAAGTACAGTCCTTATCTCGGTGTTCACACATAATGAGGGCTCAGTGAATATTCACCATCAATCACAAAGATAAGGAAAAGGGAAATGAAATGGTCAGGAAATGCTTAAAAGAGAAAAATAAGGATGGGGGCAGATACATAGACACTCTACATGATAAAATTTCCTTGAAAAAAGTTTCTCTTTAAGTTTTTTTTTTTAATATAAAGAAACCTAAGAAGTTGGAAAAGGAAAAACAATTAAAATTCTTCATTAGAAAGTCAAGAGAAGTTTGGGCATTAACAATGTCATTCAGCCATTATGAATGTCATTCTTTTATCGAGAATGCTGTGTTGACCTTTTGGAAGAGGTAGATTATATCAAAAAAGTTTTTAAAGGGCTACTACAAGCAGAAAAAAAAGGCTGGGTAAAATAGCAAAGCACTATAAGTCTCAAGAGTCAAGAGGAACTATCCAGAGAGCAAAACACAGAAAATGATTGATCTCTGTAAGAAAGGCAAAGAAAGAAAACTCCAGCATGCTAAAAAGCTAATGGCAATTTTCAAATTAAGGTTCAAGAACACTACAAAGAAAATCAATATGTAAACCCCAAGTGATGAAAGGTTTGAAACCTATTGACATGGATTTTATTAAAAGAAGATCCTGCTAGCTAAGTTGAATAAGCCTGTGATTGATATCTGATGAAAGAAAAGTCACAGACATGGTCACTGGGGCTGTCTAAATAATTTTGTTTTGGCACTTCAATGAAACCTTTATTAGAAAATTACCAAACAACTGCTATAGAAATAGAAAATGATGCATCTTAAATTTCACTGCCAAGATGACAGCTGAGAGAATCCTCCTGTAAGCTTTCCTCAGCCTCCTGTGGCCTGCCCTCCTCCTTTGCCCTTCCTTACTTCCCTGCCTCAGGAGAGCTAGGGCATCGGGAAGGAGAAGGATCTGAAAGACCACAATGGTGGTGGGGAGGAGGTGGGTGGGAGCTTCTGAGGCTACTGCTTCCTTGTTTCTGTTTTTCATGTAGAAACTAGGCTTTTTTTTTTTGGCCTCAAATTATAAATGCAAATTGAAGTAGAAGATTATAAAACTGTATAAATTTTTCGTAAGAGGACTTTCATAAAAGAGTTGGCTCTACTGTAGGCTCTACAAGACTAGAGACCCTGCAAGGTGTACAGTGTTCCTTTTTTACTTCACATGTTCATGTGCAGTTCTGTAGACTATAAATGATGCAGCCTTATAAGCACTAGGATATATTGGAGAATGTGAGGAAGCCATTTTGTATAAACCTAATTCGGCCCGACCTTGCCTTTCCAAAAGGGCCTGACCAAGGCCGTTGAGCATGCATTGTATGTTTGCTTTAGACATTCCCTATGGCAAGAGCAAAGGCCCTTGAGATAAAGGTGCAACTTCTCTCCCGCTCCCAACATTGGCATCTCCTTAAGATTAAGCATCTTTCTTTAGGCTGGGAACCGATTGCAGCGTTCATCTGTGACCGCCCAGCCCGAGGCAACACACCTGCCAGCCCGCGACGTTCACTGAGACAGCAGACCTATCTGCCATTTCCATCAATCGCTGTGCTGACAGAGCAGCCTCGTAACTATTGCAAAAGAGACATTTCAATCATATGTGAAACATACTCTTTGAGGGTATGTAACCACCCTGCATATCCCCACTTCTTTGGAGTGCTCTGTTCCTTTGTGGAAAGACTCTTCTGGGTTATAATCCTCAGATTTAAGCTCAGAATAAACTCACCCAAATTTTCCTTTATAGATTGGTTATGGATTATTTTCGTTGACAGTTCTTGGCGTAGTCGCGGCAGGATTTCAGAGAAACCCACCGGAGGCCACCTGGAATCTACACTGAGCCGGCATTGGGTACCAATAAGGGCCGATTGAGCCCCCCGGATTACTGCATTCTTCAGGTGACCCTGGTGAGTTCTCCTGAAACCCAGACCTCCTTATTTTAAGTTGACGGTCCAAGTTTATATGAGCTGGGTAAGGTCTTAAGACTAGAGGTTTTTAATGGGTACCTGTACATACCCTAGGTAAGAGGAACCTAGGAGGAATTTGCTAGGCCAGAGGGAGCCTAGAGGGAAGTTCCTAGGCCAGAGGAGCTAGAGGAACTTGGGAGTGAATGGAGAAGGCTGACATTTTTAATTTGTCTTTAAATTGGAAAGAATTGCGTTTATAAAGTCTGAACAAACTGCTTGATAGAGAAATGAGAGACTGAACGTGTTCAGCTCCAAAGAAAAGGGACATTTGCTCCTCCCGGCTTTTACCAAAAGGCATCCTTAGGTGACTAAGGACCTCAGCGGGAGTGTCAGAGGATCAATCCTCATGACGTGCAGCGGTCCCATAGGGAACTCCACTCTCATTCACTGTAATTAATTACAGGCTCATCCGGGGACGCGCACATAAGGGCTGGTCACCCGGTGCTCTGAGCCCCATGGTGGTTTTAGACTGCCGGAGGAGAAACGGAGGCACGTAAGAGAGTGTTTATGACCTTTTATAGGGAGTAACACTCACAAGCAACACACTTCTGACCCACTACACTGTCCTGAGAAGTTGTTCAGACTTTATAACAAAACAAAATTAAAAGAGAAGCCGGAAATCGAGCTTCTAAAACAGCCCGAAATCAGTTCCCAAATGGGCAGCCTTTCCTCCAGACTCTGGTTGGCTTTATGCTGTGATTGCAATTGCTTAACAAAGGGGGATCCCAAGCCAGATTGCTAAGGCCAAATGAAAGAGAGAAAGAGGAAAAAAACTGAGAAAACAAGTTTTTCCACCGCGGTCCGCTATGAGAACACCTAACTAATATAAGGAAAACCTTTGCTCTGTCTGTCTGTGTGTGTCTATACATGTTACAAAAGTTTTTATATTTTACCTCCGGATGGTACAATTTCTAAAGAGCTCTATTCCATTGTCTTAAAGTAAGCACTTACAAAAAGTTTTTCTGAATAGAACTAACCCAAATGTCTTTAAAGTTTATGGTATGAATTAGGGCTGCCCCAGCAAGAGAAGTCCAGGGCATCCTCACCTACATACCGATCTATATGACCAGATTCGTATCTAAAGTTATACGACAGCACAATAACCAGACCCCATCTGCACTGAAATCATCATCCTTTGCTACAGGAACCCCAACGGGGGAATTTTCAAGGTAATGGCTCCTTTTCTTTCATCTCTCTTAGAGTTACAATGGCCATTTTCATCTCTTTTTGAGCTTTGCGACCGGGAAACAAAGAAATCTTTAAAGAGTCAAGGCTCCACCCCTGGGAGCCCCAACTTTGGGTTTCCGGGCCTGAGCACCCCAGCAACCCTAAGTGGGGTGCCTTCTCTTGACGGTTGACTCATTGAGTATTTTAGTCACCTACTGAGTCAGTCATGAGGGTAGGAGACCTGTGATTTATTCTGTGAACTGTCCTCCTGGGATTGTGTGCCCTGCACAGGAACTGTTGTGTCACTCTTATCTTGATAACCCTCTGGAAGAGGCCATGAGGGCGAGGTTTGATCTCTTCTTTTCCTTTCTTTGTCTGTTTTGCTCATCATCTCTTCTGTTGTCACCAAGTCGAGGTTAAGTTCAGGCTGGACCTGACCAGAACCTGGACCTTGTGTAAAATCGAAAACTTGAGAACCTTTTGCCAGGGACTTAACTCTCAACCCTGGTACTGGGAGCCCCGGCCTCCAGCCAGTTCCAGGCCTTTGTAGGCTCTGCACCCTTCTCCAGTCCACCGTCAGTCGGACACTGGCTTTACTGCCATGGGGAGCACCGTAAGAATCCCCAGAGACTCACCACTCGGGTGCATTCTAACTAATTAGAAAAACTTTCAATTGCATAGGTTATGCCCCAGAAACTCCAGCTGGGAGAAAACTTGAGGGGTTTCTCTGTGCCTTTATGATGCAGTTGGACAGGTAGATCAACCTAGAATGTCATTCAAGTTACAATCCAGTTTCTGGGAAATCAAGAGCAACTGTCCTTAGAAAATCCCGCAAGACCGGAAATACAGCTCTAGCGGCAGTTCAGATTCCACCCAGTTCCTTTCTCTCGAAAAGGATTATCATCTCCCCTCTCCAGGAACTACTAACTAGCCCATCACTAATTCCTAAGACTGAAGAAAAAAAAAAAAGGGAGGGAGGGGGAGGAAAAAACAGCTTCCAAATTCTTTTTGGTAACAATCTTGAGTTCTGCTAAGTTAAGTGATAAACATCTGAGTATCTGGGTCATTTTTGGATTGGATAGAACACAAACATTGCTAAACATCTAAGTTTATCTACTTTTGGCTTTTTATTGCAGAGATACTAAAAGTCTTTGGGTCTTTTACTGTAAACTGACTTGTTCCTAGAAATTATGAAGTGTTTAGAATGCTGATATAAAAGACAATTCATAATTGCTTACCTTTTGTCTGTTAATGGTTAAAAGTTCTAATTAACATATATAATTAAAGCTATTGGAAATTAATAAGGAAAACAGCTCTGCATTCAAGGAAAGGTAAAATGTATGTTTTCAGTAAAGAAGGTGTAAAGAATGGAAGTATTTTTGTTTATTCGGTTAAGAAAGATAAATTTGTCCTAATGTACTAGAAGGGAAGAAAGCAAGCATGGGACAAATTCTGAATACAAAAGAAGTTATAGAAGGTTTGTGAAAGAAATTCTGAAAAGAGCTTTATGCCTGGTCAAGTTGGCTAAGATTGAAATGAATCTAATTAAGTAAATGGGTTTTAATATGAAAAAGTAAACTGGTACAAAAACTAGAATTTGGCTTTCTCTCTTAAAAGGATAATTTTCTTAAACTCTTAGTCTGCTCTTGATAAAGAGATTATAAAAGGTTTTTCCTTCTGAGTAAGTTTACAAAAGATCTATGTTTTGTTGTATCTATGTTTATGTTTCCTAGGTGCAAAAAGACAGAGGTCTGTCTATTAAGATTTTTTTGCTGTTGATACCTAAGCATTGTTTCACAGTGAGCGTTGTTTAAATAAGTGTTTTAAAAATCTTTCGATATTTTTGACAAGCTTCTCTCTCAAAAAAAAAACATTCAAGTCCTAAATAAGGGTTTTCCTTTGACCTGATTGAAGGAGGAGAATTTCTCTGAGGAGTTTCAGAGGGCCCCTGGGACTTCACAGAGAAATTTGCTCTCTCTTCCTATAAGGTGGAAGATTCCAAACTAATTAGGTTTATTTGGTCTGTTAAATTACACTGGAAGCATTGTCAGATAAGTGATGATAATTTTTCTTAGTTGGTATTATGTGGGTAAATGTTATTGATGTAAGTGTTTTGAAAATTATATAACATTCCTAAAATTCTGATCTGTCCTGGCTATCAGCCATAATTCTAATTATTAGTTTAAGGTGTTATATATCACAGAAATAACCAAGTTTCTCTGTCAATTGTCATTTTTAAGTCTTTTCTTGTTTACAGTTAGTTGTTTTACTCTGATGCTTTTTGCTTTTGCCAATATGTCTCATCTTCAGAGGAATTCATGGAAAAGACTCTGACACTTACTCTGGATTACAGTTTTCTGACAGACTTTCAGATCATAGAACTGAACTGGGTAAGAAATTACAGAAATCTAATGGAATAACTGATGACCTCATAAAACTGCTAACAGAAGATTAAGATCAAGAACAGATTATACAGGACTGAGTGAACTGAGGATGATTATAATTTTTTTTACGACTTTTGTTTGAAATATTGTTTTTGATGTGTTGTTTTGTTTTCTCAGATTTAAGGAAATCTTTTTCTCTTTTCTCTTCTGCTAACTATGCCTTATGGCAATTTAGTGAAATTATAAGTTTATGAGCATAACTGAAACATTTATCTTTTTCTCCCTACCTGATCCCTCCAGAATTTGGAAACTCTTTGTGAGTGAGTATGCTTATTTCATGGCAATATAGTTATTTGCATAAGTTCAATAAGAATCTGTTCCTTATAACGGGACACATTTCTTATCTTACCAAAACTTTGACTGGAATGTCATATTTGAGAGAAACATACAGACTTGGATATGACAATACTGCCTTTGAGGAATAAGGTTGACTTTCTGGAAATAAAGCCACTTGGAAATATGGGCCTGATACCTTGCTTTACAGAGAGAGATTCCAGCAATCTTACCTGGTAAGTAAGGAAGCTTGCTTATCTGGCAGGTGCAAGGAACCTCAGAATATTTTGGGGGGACCTCGAGAAGAGAGAAATCCACTCAAATCTGTAGGTACTGCAGGCAAAATCGACGGCAAGTCCTTGGCTTGGCTTTCCTGGCCTCGAGAGGTCTTTACGGTTCAATCTGGGATTCCTCATAAAAGAATTCCAGCAAAGCAGATTTAAGAGCCCATATGATCAACTGCTATTCTTGCTGCACTTATGTAAATAATTGGGCCAAGTTTCTTAAAACTAAACTTATTTTGCAAACCAATTAGTCTTAATTTGGCTATCTTTGGTAAAAATGAGGGTGATTTTAGAGAGAAGAATTATGTTTCAGCGAAAAACTATAATAGCATTTGTGGATATTAGATCCTAGTTCTGTTAATTGTCTTTGAGGCTTTTTCTACCTGTGATCTGGACTGGATCCTGAATTCTTCTACTGAAATATCTGGTTACAAACCTCCAAACTAATGTTTTCAATTTTTACCTCATTTTCATTTGGAATCATTGAGAATTGAACATGCTCTTTTTCCTGAAACCTTGCAAACTGAAGCTGAACAATTTGATATAAACTTAAGAGAGATTCCTATCTGTTGCTGTGTAAGCTGTAAGCCACTCAAAAAGACACCTGAATGCCCAATGACATCATCAGAGACATTTCAAGCTGCAAAAAGATGCTTTGACTCTGACATCCAGAAGTCTTCTTGACTGGCTGCCTCCTGGACTCAGGAACTAGTTTATAATTTGCTCCAACCATTAACCCTATTACCTTGCTTCCAACGTCACAAGGGAGAGAAGACCACGACTGCATTCTACTGTTTAACTTGGTTTACAAATGGGTCTTGCTTAAATGGTAAACAAGACGGTTATCAAGCTGGATACGCTGGCCAGCCTCAAGAATGCCTACTGCTTCCCATTAGCTCTGCTAACCCAGTAAAAGAGTTCCTTCTACAGGCTCAAGAAATTGCCACGGAACAAGAGAAAGAGATATGGCAGTCAAAAGGGGGAATTTTTGACACCCCCTCACAGCTGTGGTTCGGGCCCAATAAGAAACCCATAGTACCTATTGGAGCACAATTGCCACTGCTCCAGCATATACACCAATTAACCCATTGGGCACCTGAAAAGATGATTTTATGGGGGAAAACCCACTCCATGGGAAACAAGGCCACTTTCCTCTTCCTAAGGGACCCTTTGAGGTAGGGCAATTGGACTTTGTCCAAATGCCACCATCTCAAGGATATAAATACATCTTGGTAATGATTTGCATGTTTTCACATTGGATTGAGGCCTTTCCTTGCAGAAGAGCAATGGCTTTAACAGTAGGTAAATTACTATTAGAGAGAATAATTCCTGTTTGGGGAATTCCTACTGAGTTACAAAGTGACCGGGGAACTCATTTCACAGGACAAATAATTAAATCTATTTGTAATATTTGGCCAATAATGCAACATTTCCATTGTGCTTACCATCCCCAGTCCTCAGGATTGGTGGAAAGAACTAATGGCACAATCAAAACTCAATTGGCAAAACTTTCAGAAGCATTTAATCTCTCATGGCCAAAGGCTCTTCCACTAGTGCTCCTCAATCTTAGATCTACACCCTTTGGTAAACATCGACTGTCTCCTTTCGAGATAATAACTGGACAGCCTATGCAATTAAACAAAGGAATGTATGAGCCAACTTTACTTAAAGGAGACATTTTACATTATTGTCAAGGTCTCATTGAGGCACTTAAAAGAAATGAAAGATTGAGGATCCAAGATGGCGGCATGAGTAGTCTTCTTTGTCTCTCCCCCTTCGAATCTACAACTAATTGGACATTCATCGCTTAACACAGCATATCCATATAGCATCTCAGGACGCCTGAGAGACCCACACTGCTATACATCGGAAGGCGGACGGACCACCCTCCGGGAGGAGGTGGAGATAGGTGAAAACTCTCCAACCTCGACCCCTGAACAGCCTAGTACCTGAAAGTGGCTTTCTTCCAGAGGACGCCCCCAGAACATCGCCACACACCAAGGGCAGGAGGGAGCGCACACCAGAAGAGCGATGGTGGAAACAGGTGACCAGAGCCCTACCTAAGCCCCACGCAATTACACCTAAGCCCAGAGGGAAGCTCCAGAGTTACACACCAGAGGCGGTGGGGAAAACCTCTACCCACCATTAGCAGAGAGGCCCTGCCTAGCATCCACAATGCCGGGAGGCTCCCAGAGAGAATCCCCAACAGGGCAGCAGTCTGCCAGCTGCCACCGCTGGTCTCACAGACTGCAGCTGTTGCCCGGTTGGAGCTCGGGGCTACCGGAGATCTCCTGGGAGAGGACTGGGGCTGGGTGGAGCTCCAGCAGCCTGCTCCATGGCCCAGAGGGGAAACTCCAGAGTTCCGTCCAGGCAGGAGGCAAAGTCTCTACCTGCCATTAGCAGAGAGGCCCTTCCCAGCATCCACAATGCCAGGAAGCTCCCAGAGAGAATCCCAAATGGGGCGGCAGCCTGCCAGCTGCTGCCACCAGCCCCACTGACTGTGGCTATCACCCGATTGGGGCACGGGACTACTGGAGATCTCCTGGGAGAGGACTGGGGTGGGATGGAGTTCCAGCGGCCGGCTCTGTGGCCCAGGGGGAAACTCTGGGCTTCCATCCTGGCAGCAGGCATAGCCCCTACCTGCCATTAGTGGAGAGGCTCCACCTAGCATCCACAATGCTGGGAGGCTCCCAGAGAGAATCCCAAACAGGGCAGCAGCCCGCCAGCTCCCACCGCCAATCTAACAGACTGTGGCTGTCACCTGCTCAGGTCTCGGGGCTACCGGAGACCTCCTGGGAGAGGACTGGGGCTGGGTGGAGTTCCAGCGGCCAGCTTCGTGGCCCAGCGGGAAACTCTGGTGTTCCGTCCTGGTAGCAGGCATAGCCTCTACCTGCCATTAGCGGAGAGGCCCCACCCAGCATCCACAACACCGGGAGGCTCTTGGAGAGAATCCCAAATGGGGCAGCAGCCCGCCAGCTGCCGCCGCCGGTCCCACAGACTGCAGCTGTCGCCCGGTCGGGGCACGGGGCTACCGGAGATCTCCTGGGAGAGGACTGGGGCTCGGTGGAGTTCTGGCGGCCGGCGCCACGGCCCAGGGGGAAACTCTGGGCTTCTGTCCTGGCAGCAGGCATAGCCTCTACCCGCAAATAGCGGAGAGGCCCCGCCCAGCATCCACAATGCTGGGAGGGTCCCAAAGAGGAGAACCCCAGGCAGGGCAGCAGCCAGCCAGCTGCCACCGAACTCAAGGTCTCCAGCTATCCCCCAGACAGGGCAAGGGGCTCCCCGAGATCCTGGGGGACAGGACTGGGGCTGGGTGGAGTTCCAGTGACCCGGCTCCGTGGCCCAGGTGGAAACTCTACAGTCTCACAGCAGCCTCAGCGATAGCCTCTGCACAGCACTAGTAGAGAGCACCCACCTGGCAAACACAAGGCTGGAAGACCCTGGGACAAAAGTAGCATAGCTAGGTGAGCTAACCACAGACTGCAGAAGATGCCCATAGCTCTGCTGTGACCCATAGTGGACAAGTGAGATTTTGTGGGCGCTGACAGTGACAGAGCTGCAAATATAAGTGATCCTTCCCCTGGCCACTGGGAAAGCCCATAACACTGCTGCAGACCCTAAGGAGGGAGCACGTCTGGGTGGTCTGCAATAGTAGGCACCAGCAGCCTGAAGCCCCCTTGTGACGGCCCCCACAGCTGAAGAGTGAACCCACAGGACCACCATGACTACGAGGAGGGGCCTAGGCCCAGTTAGCAACAGCTGATAGGGTTCCTGGTTGGTGCAGTATAAACAGCTGTTCCCCCACCACACCAGTAGAAACAAGTGGAAGCAGTAACTGAACTCTATCTCTATGTGGAGGCACAAATCTACACCATCAAGCAATATGAAAAAATATATTAAATCTCCAGAACAGAAGGAAAATGACAAATACACAGAAAATAATCCCAAAGACAATGAAATATATAACCTAAATGACAATGACTTCAAAACAGCCATCATTAAAAAACTCAATGAGTTAAAAGAGAATTCAGATAGACAACTCAACGAGTTCAGGAGCTATGTCACAAAAGAGTTTGATATTATAAAGAAGAGCCAAACAGAAATACTGTAAATGAAGAACACAATAGAGGAGATTAAGAAAAATCTAGATGCACTGAACAGTAGGGCCGATAATATGGAGGAAAGAATTAGCAATTTGGAAGATAGGAACATAGAAATGCTGCAGGCAGAGGAGGAGAGACAACTAAGACTAAAAAGAAATGAAGAAACTCTCTGAAAATTATCTGACTCAATTAGGAGATGCAACATAAGGATTATAGGTATACCAGAGGGAGAAGAGAGGGAGAAGGGAGCAGAAAGCCTATTCAAAGAAATAATGGCTGAGAACTTCCCAAACCTGGGGAGAGAGATGGAACTTCATGTGACAGAAGCCAATAGATCTCCAAACTTTATCAATGTAAGAAGACCAACGCCAAGGCATATAGTAGTGAAGCTAGCAAAAGTCAATGACAAGGAGAAAATACTAAGGGCAGCCAGGCAGAAGAAATTAACCTACAAAGGAACCCCCATCAGGCTATCAGCAGATTTCTCAGCAGAAACTTTACAGGCTAGAAGAGAGTGGAATGATATATTCAAAAATCTGAAGGACAAAACCCTGCAGCCAAGAATTCTCTACCCAGCAAAAATATCCTTCAAATACGATGGAGAAATAAAAACTTTCCCAGATAAACAAAAATTAAGGGAGTTCATTGCCACAAAACCTCCTCTTCAAGAAATGCTCAGGAAAACCCTCATACTGAAAAATCAAAAAAAGGAAAGGGGCTACAAAGCCAAGAGCAAAGGAGATAAGTAGAAGGACAACAACAGAGAGTAGCAGCTCTCCATCAGAACAGATTAAACCATGGGACGAGAAACAAAGGAAATTGAAGAGAACCGGAAAACAAGACATAAAATGGCAGCGGTAGGCCCCCACATCTCAATAATCACTCTAAATGTAAATGGATTGAACTCTCCAATCAAAAGACACAGAGTGGCAGGATGGATCAAAGAACAAGACCCAACAATATGCTGCCTCCAGGAAACACACCTCAGCCCCAAAGACAAACACAGAGTGAAGGGATGGAAGACAATACTCCAAGCTAATAATGAACAAAAGAAAGCAGGTGTCGCTGTGCTAATATCGGACAAAGTAGACTTCAAAGAAAAACAGATAAAGAAAGACAAAGAGGGACAGTATATAATGATAAAAGGGACTCTCCACCAAGAAGACATAACACTTATAAATATATACGCACCCAACACAGGAGCACCAAAATTTGTAAAGCAACTCTTAACAGAACTAAAAGAAGACATCAACAACAATACAATAATAGTAGGGGACCTCAACACCCCATTAACACCAATGGATAGATCATCCAGACAGAAAATCAACAAGGAAATTATAGAATTAAATGAAAAATTAGACCAGATGGACTTAATAGATATATATAGAACACTTCATCCCAAAACAGCAGGTTACACATTCTTCTCAAGTGCACATGGAACATTCTCAAGGATAGATCATATTTTGGGAAGCAAAGCAAGTATCAATAAATACAAGAGAGTTGAAATAATATCAAGCATCTTTTCTGATCATAATGCTATGAAACTAGAAATCAACTACAAGAATAAAGCAGGGAAAGGTGCAAAAATGTGGAGACTAAACAACACGCTACTGAATAAACAATGGATTATTGAAGAAATTAAAGAAGAAATCAAATGTTATCTGGAGACAAATGAAAATGAGAACACGACATACCAAATCATTTGGGATGCAGCAAAAGCAGTCCTAAGAGGGAAATTCATTGCAATACAGGCTCACCTCACTAAACAAGAAAAAGCTCACATAAGCAACCTCAAAAGACACCTAACAGAATTAGAAACAGAAGAACAAACAAAGCCCAGAGTCAGTAGAAGGAGGGAAATAATAAAAATAAGAGCAGAAATAAATGATATTGAACCAAAAAAGACAGTAGAAAGGATCAATGAAACAAAGGGTTGGTTCTTCGAAAAAATTAACAAAATTGACAAACCCTTAGCCAGACTCACCAAGAAAAGAAGAGAGAAATCTCAAATAAATAAAATTAGGAATGAGAGAGGAGAAATCACAACAGATACCAAAGAAATACAAGGGAGCATAAGAGAATACTATGAAAAACTATATGCCAACAAATTGAACAACCTAGAAGAAATAGACAAATTCCTAGACTCTTACAACCTCCCCAAACTGAATCAGGAAGAAATGGAGAATCTGAATAGGCCAATCACAAGTAAAGAAATAGAAACAGTAATCAAAAACCTCCCCAAAAATAAGAGTCCAGGACCAGACGGCTTCTCTGGAGAATTCTACCAAACATTCAAAGAAGACTTAATACCTATCCTTCTCAAACTATTCCAGACAATTGAGGAAGATGGAGTACTCCCTAACACATTCTATGAAGCCGACATCACTCTGATCCTCAAACCTGACAAGGACAACACAAAGAAGGAGAACTACAGGCCGATATCACTGATGAACATAGATGCAAAAATCTTCAACAAAATTCTGGCAAACTGAATACAGCAATACATCAAAAAGATTATACACCATGATCAAGTGGGATTTATACCCGGGACACAGGGATGGTTCAACATCCACAAGTCAATCAACGTGATACACTACATTATCAGAATGAGAAACAAAAACCACATGATCATCTCAATAGATGCAAAGAAAGCATTTGACAAGATCCAACATCCATTTATGATAAAAACCCTCAACAAAATGGGTATAGAAGGAAAGTACCTCAACATAATAAAGGCCATATATGACAAACCCACAGCCAACATCATACTCAACGGACAAAACTGAAAGCCATCCCTCTGAGGACAGGAACAAGACAAGGTTGCCCACTTTCACCACTCCTATTCAACATAGTACTGGAGGTGTTGGCCAGAGCAATTTGGCAGGAAAAAGAAATAAAAGGAATCCAAATAGGCAATGAAGAATAAAACTGTCACTGTTTGCAGATGACATGATCTTATATATAGAAAACCCCAAAGAATCCATAGGAAAACTATTAGAAACAATCAACAGCTACAGCAAAGTTGCAGGGTATAAAATCAACATACATAAATCAGTAGCATTTCTATACACTAACAATGAACTAACAGAAAAAGAACTCAAGAATTCAATCCCATTCACAATTGCAACAAAAAGAATAAAATACCTTGGGATAAATTTAACCAAGGAAGTGAAAGATTTATACAATGAAAACTACAAGACTTTCTTGAAAGAAATTGACAACGACATAAAGAGATGGAAAGACATTCCATGCATATGGATTGGAAGAATAAACATAGTTAAAATGTCCATACTACCTAAAGCAAACTACAGATTCAACGCTATCCCAATCAGAATCCCAACGACATTCTTTACAGAAATTGAACAAAGAATCCTAAAATTCATATGGGGCAACAAAAGACTGCGAATTGCTAAAGCAATCCTGAGTAAGAAAAACAAAGCCGGAGGAAACACAATCCCTGCTTTCAAAACATACTACAAAGCTACAGTGATCAAAACAGCATGGTACTGATACAAAAACAGGTCCACAGATCAACAGAACAGAATTGAAAGCCCAGAGATAAAACCACACATCTATGGACAGCTAATCTTTGACAAAGGAGCGGAGGGCCTACATTGGAGAAAAGAAAGTCTCTTTAACAAATGGTGCTGGGAAAACTGGACAGCCACATGCAAAAGATTGAAAATTGACCATTCTTTTTTACCACTCACCAAAATAAACTCAAAATGAATCAAAGACCTAAAGATTAGGCCTGAAACAATAAGTCTTGTAGAAGAGAATATAGGCGGTACTCTCTTTGACATCAGTTTCAAAAGAATCTTTTCAGACACTATAACTCCTCAGATGAGAGAAACAATAGAAAGAATAAACAAATGGGACTTCATCAGACTAAAGAGCTTCTTCAAGTCACGGGAAAACAGGATTGAAACAAAAAAACAGCCCACTAATTGGGAAAAAATATTTACAAGCTACTTATCCGACAAAGGGTTAATCTCCATAATATACAAAGAACTCACACAGCTTAACAACAAAAAAACAAACAACCCAATCAAAAAATGGGCAGAGGACATGAACAGACATTTCTCCAAAGAAGATATAAGTATGGCCAATAGACACATGAAAAGATGTTCATCATCACTAATCATCAGGGAAATGCAAATCAAAACTACACTAAAATATCACCTTACACCTGTTAGATTGGCAAAAATATCCAAAACCAAGAGTGACAAATGTTGGAGAGGCTGTGGAGAAAAAGGAACCCTCATACACTGTTGGTGGGAATGCAAACTAGTGCAGCCACTATGGAAAACAGTATGGAGATTTCTCAAAAAGTTAAAAATAGAAATACCTTATGACCCAGCCATCCCACTACTGGGTATCTACCCTAAGAACCTGAAATCAGCAATCCCAAGAGTCCCCTGCACCCCTATGTTCATCGCAGCATTATTTACAATAGCCAAGACGTGGAACCAACCTAAATGCCCAGAAACTGATGATTGGATAAAGAAGATATGGTATATATACACAATGGAATACTATTTAGCCATAAAAAAGGACAAAATTGTTCCATTTGCATCAACATGGATGGACCTCGAGGGTATTATGTTAAGTGAAATAAGCCAGACAGAGAAAGACGAACTCTATATGACTCCACTCATAGGTGGAAGTTAACATATAGACAAGGAGAACTGATCAGTGGTTACCAGGGAAAAGGGGGGGCGGGGGGAGGGCACAAAGGGTGAAGTGGTGTACCCACAACATGACTAACAATAATGTACAACTGAAATCTCACAAGGTTGTAATCTATCATAATCTTAATAATAAAAAAAGAAAGAAAGAAATGAAAGATTGGTAGCTGATTCTTTCACAGAGAATTCCCAGAAATTAAGGATCTTGGACTGTAACCTGAAGAATTTATTTATTGAAAGAGACATCAAATAAGACTGTTTGCAGCCCTGTTGAAAAGGACCATACCAGGAGGAGAAGAAGACGGCATCTGTTATAGACAGCTGTCCCAAGACTCCGGACCAGGCCTGTTTTCCCAACCTTATATCTGTTTCATAACCATATATCTCAACCTTTGTTATGCTTAAACTGTATACCTATTTTATAATTTGTTTGGAATATTACTATACTTAATCAAAGGGATTAATTTGGAACAGACTGATCTTGAAGGCCAGGAATTTATCGAGTGACTCCTAATGGAACTCAATGGTTATGTGGAACAAATCTTTGGCCTTAGCTACTGCCTGGATGGCTAAAACATTGCACCCTGAGTTTTCTTTAAAAGCAGGGAAGGAGTCAGGCTGAGTTAAAACCTGTTGCCAATCTCCCTCTCTTCAAGGCCAATGGGCTTGTTCAGTGTTCCACTGGTATGGCTATATTTCCAGCTATATTTGCTTCTTCTCTGGGGCTAAAAGATGTCATTATTACATATGAAAGCTCTGACTAAATTTACTCACGAAGCTCTTAATGATAGTCAAGCAGGAACAGCCTTATTAAATATTGAAATGTCTTTAATGAGAAGGGCTGTCCTTCAAAACAGAATGGATTTAGATATTCTCACTGCATCCCAAGGTGGTACATATACAATCATTCAGACTGGATGCTGTGCTTTTATACGTGATGAATCTTCCAATATGTCATCGCTGCTGAAACACGTGAAGGAGTAAGTGGATGCCTTATGCGATCCGACACCCAGTCTTGAATTGTTTGGTTAGCTCCCTTCAGGTATCAGTTCCCTTTTCTGATCCGGATTGGAATTCCTATTTCTACTACTTCTTGGAATTCTTTTACTAGTCATAATATTCAAACTAATTGTTGTTTTCTTTACTCAGTGTTGTAAGAGTAGCATACACACTAAAGTAATGATTGCTCGACGGCTTGAGATGGTTGATCTGTCTTATAACCCTGGACAAATTTCTTTTTCTGATAGGGACTATGACTAAGAACTCATTTCAGACCAACCCTTTTAAAATGCTGAGTGATTATTGTTACTGTACTTGTTCTATAATCATATACAAGGTAAATGTGAAGTGTCATAGAAAAGCACATATACAATGTTTGCGCAACAATCTAAAATTAATTGGAAATTACATGACATATGAAATGCTTCCTCTGTTAATATATATATAACTCTATGCTTGTCCACTATTTCCCCCCAACGTGGACGACTAGGCAAATGAATGAAATAAAAGCCTAGCACCAAGTGACATGATGGACCCAGGGCAGGCAGCAACCACCCTGGCACTGAGGGACAATATTTTGATCATCAATACTTTCTATCGAGGGGCTGGCCCCGTGGCCGAGTGGTTAAGTTCGCGCGCTCCGCTGCAGGCGGCCCAGTGTTTCGTTAGTTCGAATCCCGGGCGCGGACATGGCACTGCTCATCAGACCACGCTGAGGCAGCGTCCCACATGCCACAACTAGAAGAACCCACAACGAAGAATACACAACTATGTACTGGGGGGCTTTGGGGAGAAAAAGGAAAAAATAAAAAAATCTTTAAAAAAAAAAAATACTTTCTATCGAAAGGTTAGAGATCAAAAGGGGAAAATGACAAATAAAAATGGCAAGTAATAGGATATATTGGAGTATATGAGGAAGCCATTTGGTGTGAACCTAATTCGGCCCGACCTTGTCTTTCCAAAAGGGCCTGACCAAGACCATTGAGCATGCATTGTATATCTGCTTTAGACATTCCCTATGGCAAGAGCAAAGGCCCTTGAGATAAAGGTGCAACTTCTCTCCCGTTCCCAACATTGGCATCTTCTTAAAGATTAAGCATCTTTCTTTAGGCTGGGAACCGATTGCAGCGTTCATCTGTGACCGCCCAGGCCGAGGCAACACACCTGCCACCCCACGGCGTTCACTGAGACAGCAGACCTATCTGCCGTTTCCATCAATCGTGCTGACAGAGCAGCCTCGTCATTATTGTAAAGGGACATTTCAATCACATGTGAAACATACTCTTTGAGGGTGTATAACCACCCTGTATATCCCCACTTCTTTGGAGTGCTCTGTTCCTTTGTGGAAAGACTCTTCTCGGGTTATAATCCTCAGATTTAAGCTCAGAATAAACTCACCCGAATTTTCCTTTATAGATTGGTTATGGATTATTTTCATCGACAAAGCCTTTATTAGAAAATTAGCAAACAACTGCTATGGAAATAGAAAATGATGCATCTTAAATTTCACTGCCAAGATGACAGCTGAGAGAATCCTCCTGTAAGCTTTCCTCAGCCTCCTGTGGCCTGCCCTCTTCCTTTGCCCTTCCTTACTTCCCTGCCTCAGGGGAGCTAGGGCATCGGGAAGAAGGATCTGAATGACCACAATGGTGGTGGGGAGGAGGTGGGTGGGAGCTTCTGAGGCTACTGCTTCCTTGTTTCTGTTTTTCATGTAGAAACTAGACATTTTTTTTTTTTAAAGATTTTATTTTTTCCTCTTTCTCCCCTAAGCCCCGGTACATAGTTGTATATTCTTCGTTGTGGGTCCTTCTAGTTGTGGCATGTGGGACGCTGCCTCAGCGTGGTCTGATGAGCAGTGCCATGTCCGCGCCCAGGATTCGAACTAACGAAACACTGGGCCGCCTGCAGCGGAGCGCGCGAACTTAACCACTCGGCCACGGGGCCAGCCCCAGAAACTAGACATTTTTTTTTGCCTCAAATTACAAATACAAATTGAAGTAGAAGATTATAAAACTGCATAAATTTTTCGTAAGAGGACTTTCATAAAAGAGTTGGCTCTACTGTAGGCTCTACAAGACTAGAGACCCTGCAAGGTGTACAGTGTTCCTTTTTTACTTCACATGTTCATGTGCAGTTCTATAGAGTATAAATGATGCAGCCTTATAAGCACTTTTTGGAAAAGAGGCAGAAGAGGTAATGTTTATTTTCAGTACAGAAGCGTAAGAGTATTTTAGAAAGAAAAGATAAAATAATATACAGGGCTGTTTGAATTTCATTAACTAAAACAATGAGATTCATTCAATCACTCATTCAGCAAATGCTTGTGAAATACATAATATCTGCCAGGCACTGTTCTAGACACTGGGAGATAACAAGAAACAAGATAAAGTTCCTGTTCTCTCAGGCCTTGCATTCTAATGGAGTGAAACAGACGATAAACAAAGAGACAAATAATAAGTGACTGAGTTTATGAAGGAAGATAATTCAGGGTAACGAAACAAGAGGTTACAAACTTCTTTAGTTTTTGTCCTCCCCCTTTCAAATGTCTAACGTCAGACGAAGAACCTGGCATATAGTAAGTACTGCATAAATCTGAGCTGAGTGACTACCTGTGGTCCCTGGCGAGCACAGGTCTCTAGTGTTTGCTGGTGAGCATGCTAGAGTGTGACAGGTCCAGGCACTAGAAGAGCCAAAGAACCTACAAAGGAAACATAAAACTTCTGGGGTCTTCCTTATGTGGTTCGTGCCTAGTGAAGACACCCCTCTACCCCTGTAAGTTACCCCAGGAATACAGGGCTGGGCAGGCTTCCTCATCAGGCTACCACCTGGGGCATAAGGCAATACTCGCTCACAGAAGTTCTTTTCATTGTGCACAAATCCTGACATTTCCTGGGCCTCAACTAATCCCCAGCACACCCCACCCTCTCTCCTTTAGGTCCTTCAGCATAAAAGATCCATTTCTCTGAAAGCAGAATTACACTACCTTTAACAAAGGGCCCAGAATTTAGAAAAGCCGGTCTATCCTCCCTGGGGGGTAAAAAGGCCCAGAACTTAGAAACTTTGAAGGACAAAGACCTTCTTTTATCCTCTCTCAACAATGAGTGTATGTGTGTGTGTACGAATACCTGCTGTTCTCTCCTAGAGTCACCTGCCCCTCCCTTCTTCAGTGGGCCACCACCTTGCTAATCCTGTTATTTGAACACTGGGGAAAATTGAAATGGAAGTCAAAGTGATATAACTGAATCAGGTTTCTTCATATAAACAATAACGAGAGAAAACTTGATTTTTCACCAAGGGCCTAAGGGATGATCAGGAAGGCCATGTTTAATCAATTATAAATTATATAGCTACGTCATAGGAGTGTATAGACCTAGGTGGAGGCTTGTAGTGACAACCTATGTTAATTTCTTCAACTTTCATATTAGTTGAAGGTTACAAAATAAATGGGCCTTTTACTATTTTAAGAATCAATCATTTCTATTTTTGAAAATAGAAGCTATTATTAAAATCCTCATTGCATTAAAACATATTTTCAGTTGACATTTCTTCTGAGAGAAATATGGAGACAGAAGTACCACATTTATTACAAAGGGCAAAATGAGTTGACTGAACTGTTAAAATCAGCAGAGGTGGAACTTGGCTGATCAAGAAACAAGGGTATTTCTATGTTCAGGTACCAATACAGCTTCATTAAAGGTAATCCAAACAAGCTAAAGGTTATGTTGAGTAATAAGTCAGAAAGTGAGTCAAGGTCAAGTATATGGAAACAAATGATTCCAAGAAAAGCAATTGCCCGAGGAGGAATGAAAAATGAGATAACAGGTGCTCACCTACCTAACAGCAATATAGTATTAGCTAGAAAATGATCATCTCTGCTATTCAAATATGGCAGTCCATAGCAATGCCTAAGAGCCATAGTGACTATAGTCCATAGTAAGAGGCACTATGTAGTAGAGAGGTGGACCCAAGTGTTGGTTGCAGAACCTTCTTATCCATTGCATTGGGCAGTACAGGCATAGTGCCTGGTCATAGAAGCATTTCAAGGGCCTGCAAATTGGCTTGATGCCTGAAAAATTAAAAAAGGTATTGGGTCCACAACACAAAAAAAGAAAATATTGAAATTATTTTTCAATGTTTATTGAACAAAATATCTATAAAGGTAACAGCAAATCAAGTGTCAATTGCTGCTAAATCTTCATTTGGTTATATGGAAACATCTTCGGGGGGTGAGAAATGGTTGCTTTTAATAGGTTTGATATGATGTGGGGTGGAGCCAACGAAGGAAGAGGGTCTGAGTGGTGCTCCTCTAACCCAGCTTTCAAGATTCCAGGCTGGTGCTGTTCTGCAGCCTCCCCAGACTTCTCTGCCACAGGCCATGTACAAGAGGCCTTTCTCTTCTCCAGAGCCACATCCAATTATGGCATCTCCATAAGAGGCCTGATCTACAAAGCCAGATGTATTTACTTCCTGTTTACTTACTCATAGCTACCTTCCCCCCAGCACACAGCAGTTCTCTCTCCCTCTTGTCTTGTTCTCCCGATCCAAGAAAAACCCCATCTAATGACACTGCCTCCATGTTTCCGGAGGTACCAAGGAGCTGTATCTAATCAGCTTGGCAAGTTTAAGATTTATGTCAGCCAAATATAAACATAAATGAGAAACAGGCGAATGTTATACTATTTATAAATCACATTGAATGAATTGAAATCATGCAATGCTCAGGAAAACAAAATATAAGGTAAACATTAAAATTTACATTTCCATTGATAAAAGATCTATTTTAAAGTTTTTTTCCTGTGATTTAGTTCTATATTTATTGATAACAAAAGAAGATCAGGATGTATTTAGTGAAGAAGACTACAAAACAATATGACCATATGATTCTAGTTTTGTTTTAAACACTAGAGTACATTTGTTCAAAGAATGAAGACGACTGAAAAAGTGAAGACAAAAATGTTTGGAACTGATAATAGTTTTGTCTGGGTGATGGAATTATAAGTAAAGACTTTTTTCCCTAATTTTTCTATAATCAACAAATTTTTGGTGTAAATTTTAAAAGTTAATGAAAAAAAAAGTTACGGCCCAGTCTTCAAGAAACATTTTACTATGGGATACAGAGAACAGGATTAGTTTATTTGGGGGGCAGGAAATGAATAATGCTATTTAAAGATTACACTTTGTCAGTGAGTGAGTTTTTAAAGAGAGCTTCACCAAGCATCAGAAAATTTTGGATCCATCTCCTGGCTCATCCATGGGCCATTTGTGCATCTTGAGCAAATTCACTCTAAGACACAGTTTATTCATCTTGATGTAAAAAAATTTTTCCAGAACTAGTATTTCTTGATTTCAAATTCCTAGCTCTCTGGTACTTGTAATATGGATGGCCCTTTCCTTTTCCCTATCAGGTATATCCTGAAATTCATAAATTTATTCTTAACTAATGTATCCATCTATCTATCTATTTGTTCAACCAACATTTATTGGCAAGCTATTATGCACCTGGAACTTAGCTGAAGCATCACCTATGATTCTTTGGTGGTCTGAAGCTTGTTTTCTCAGGCAAGAATATTCTATGAGTTCTTGCATGTTCATAACTGCTTTGTTTTTCTGCAGCTTTTATACTTAAAAGCAAGTTTGGATGTGTATAAAAATTACTGTTTCATATTTTCTTGCCTTGAGTGTCTTAAATATGTTGCTCTATTGTCTTACGCTACGGATCAATCTGAAGGAAATATGATTTTATTTTTCTTTTATAAGTGATTTGGTCTTTATGCTTTCAAAGAGTTTTTGCTTTATTATCCAGTTTTACTAGAATATGTCTTGGGGTTGACAATTCTGGGTTCATTTTCCAAGGTGAATGGTGTGCTCTTTCAATATAGATGTTCAATTTTTTTACTTTTAAGAAAATCTTCTTGCATTGTGGATTTTTGTATTTGTCTTGATCTATTGCTTTCATTTTCCTCCTCCAACATAAATTACACTCATGTTGGATCTTCTTTTCCTGTCTCCTATATCTCTCATTTTTCTCTTGAATCTTTTTTTTTCTTTCTTTCTTTTTTCTTTTTCCTCCTTTGTAATCTGTATTTCCCAAGTTCTATTTCTGACAATGGTGAACTAGGTTGTTTCAGAACAATGTGAAGGTATTTGAAGAATCCTCACTCTGGCAGTGAAGATTTATGGGGAGCTGATGCAGAAAATAAGAGAATCACAGAGAGCTGAGCCTGGCATGTGGCATTGCTTTCAGTTTTTGAGACATTTGCCTACTTGAGAACAGCCGCTGAAAAGATGAGAACTTGAGCCAAACTTTTGATAGATTCAAGAGGTTAGGGGAAAATTGGAGTTCAGAGCCATGCAGGGAAGAGGGGAGCTATAAATTTCAACTGGGATCAAAAAGGGACATACTTTATGAGTAAAGGTAAATTGGAAATAGACCAGCCCTCACAGTAACGTAAGCCCAGTTCTGAATCATCTCAATCCCTGACTGATGTTTAGCCGTCTCATTTCTGAATATTCTAGTTCTAAAATATGCTGTTCTTTTATAGTTTTTATTTTCTTAAGTTCTTTCAGATAATTCCATTATTTAGTTTTCATCTGCTTTTTGATTGTGTATTTTCTGGAGTGCATTAATTATTCATTGTTTCATCATTTAGTCTATTTTCTTTCTTTTTTTTTTTTTGGTAATAGTGTGCTCGGTGTTCAACAATATTCTTTTCTGTTGTTCATGTATGAACAAATTCGAGTGTTCTGTGCTTTCAGGAAGTGGCTCCCTTGTAGGGGATTGAGATGCACCATGGTGGCTCTCCTACCTTCACTGCTTGAGAGCTCTCTGCTCTATTGTTATTATAAAGAACATAGATAAAGATACAAACATAGACGTAAATAGCCTCTGCTTAGTCATAACCACTTTCTGAGATCTGCTTTCTCTGGAGTCCTACCTCTTCCCACAGGGTTTGATCCTTTTCTCTCCTTTGCCCTCAGAGTTCCTGTCCTGCTCAATTTGAATTCTCTTTACAGTAGCATCTCCTTAGGAAAGGAGTTTTATTAGATATTTCTGAGTTCTTTGAGCACTTAACCATTGCAGTACCTTCTGATCTCTCCTTAGTCCCTTAATGTGTAGCTGGGCTCTTTTATTCCACTCACCCTAATCGGAGGCTGGAACCTTCTTCTTTACACTGTTATTCTCACAATATTCACTTGCTGAGCAAAAAGGATTCCTTCCAAGAAGGGACTGTCTCTTGTTGAGTATTTTTTGGCAATTGCTGTATTGCAGTGCTTGTACAACCATTAAAACTCTCTTTCTCTCCCCTCCCCTCCCCCTGCATAGCTGCTAAATCTAGGCATGTCATGCATGGGTCCTCCATCGTCTGTGGGTTGGGCGAGGCAAAACCTACTGGTGTTCTGACATTCATGGGCATGTCCTGTTAGTTGGTTTTCTGGAGGATGTTGTAAGTAGAATTTTTCTTTTGCTAGTCTAGTTACTTAGTGTGTTTTTAGGAAAGGATTGGAGAAATTAAAAAAACTATGCATTATGATTTGTCCTGACTTGAAATCAAGTTGGGCTTATTTTTAAATCATGAACCTATCAATCAAGGTAACACAGTCACTGATTCTGCATAACCCCATTGTTACGCAGTTATGCTCCTAAGATTATAGTTACTTCCAATGTAGTTTTTGTTCAACTTAATTATTTATTAGGTTTCTTAAAGATGTTCTTTTCAAGTATACTCAGCCTCTATCTCAGAGTTGCCCACATTCTGATATTGCTTACATTTTCCTCACCAACTCCCTTCAAATTATAGCTTCCTTCATTAGCTAGCCTCAGTTTTAGAGTATGTACATATGTGTTCAGAACAATTTTTTCCATCAATGATATTCTTTTTGCTTTAAAATCAGACTTTATTTGAGAACTTCCTCATGCTAAAATTGTTGTATTTTCCTCCTAGGCGTGTTTCAAGTTGGTCTCTATATTTCAGGAGCTTCAGTCAGAAGGCCTCCTTTAATGTTCAGAGGACTCACTAAATCAAAAATGGTTTCCTTGAGTTAGTATTGCATTGACTTCGTAGTACATTCCTTCCAAATGAAAATTGGCACCTTCAAGCCTGTTACTCTCACATTGCTAGAACTGACATATTTCTTTGATGAATAAAAGAAAATTATTATATTTCTATGCAATTTCATAGAGTCCCCTCTACTCCAGAACTTGTTAGAATGCCCCCTTCCTTTTCTTTAAGGAAATGAAATTAAACAGGGGGGTGGGAGTGGGAAGAGTGGTCTCTAGTCTCCAGGGATCTCTTGCAGGGCTCCGTACTTGACCCTGTTCAGTTTAACTCAACCAGCATTCTAACCTTCTATGAGTACCTCCTATGTGCTAAGTTGCATTTTGAGTAGAAAAGATAAATAAGAAATTGTCCTCCAAGGGGACATTGAAGTTAGATGTGGGTTAGAATCTTCACCTATTGCTCACTACAGGTGAATGGAGATAGTTATTGGATCTCTCTGAGCCTCAATTTCCGTATCTGAATCTAATAAGTCCCACATGATACAGCCGTTATGAAAATTTTATATATATATACTTTTTTTTTTAAAAGATTTTATTTTTTCCTCTTTCTCCCCTAAGCCCCGGTACATAGTTGTATATTCTTCGTTGTGGGTCCTTCTAGTTGTGGTATGTGGGACGCTGCCTCAGCGTGGTTTGATGAGCAGTGCCATGTCCGCGCCCAGGATTCGAACCAACGAAACACTGGGCCGCCTGCAGCGGAGCGCGGGAACTTAACCACTCGGCCACGGGGCCAGCCCCATATATATACTTTTATATTATATATACTTTATATATTATATACAGACATATATTTGTATACATACAAATATATACGTAGGGGAGGAAGACAAATCCTCTACCCTCTCTACGTCCTTCTGTCTGGGCTATGAATTAAACTCACGTGAGGCAGAATAACAGCAGAAAATCAAACAAAGCTTTATAACATGTGTACATGGGAGATACCCAGGAAACTGGGTAAATCAACAAAATGGCCAAGCTGCCAGCTTACATATTTTCTTCAGCTAATGGCAAAGAAGGATGTTGGGGGTGGTGGTTTGGGATTTCAGAGGGTAGGAAGACAACTTACCTGGAGAGGGAAATGCAAATGATTTTTAAACAAGATTTGCTGGGCCAAAAATGGGCTTGTTGGTGCCTTTCTATCACACCTACTTTATGTTACGCTATAGCTATCTTATGGTATTAGCTCCTTCCTGGAACACCTTTTCTACGTTAAATTCTTTTAGGCAGTTTGAGGGAAGGTCAAATGTTCTTCCTGAGTTTTCTGAGCCTTTATTGTCTTCAGCTCAAAATAATCCACATACCAGAGTGGTGCATCTTGGGGCGGCCTGCTCTGAACCCCATCATATACATCTGAACACAAATATACATGCATTTATACACATTATTGTACATAATTTTTACAACAGCTGTATCATGTAAAATTTTATACATAGGTATGTATGTAGTAGGCAGTGATCAGTAAATGCTTGTTCTTTTTGAATAATGTTACAACCTACTTGTAATTTTTTTTTCTTTAAAGATTAGCCCTAAGCTAACACTTGTTGCCAATCTTTTTTTTCTTCTTCTCCTCAAAGCCCCCTAGTACATAGTTGTATATTCTAGTTGTGAGTGCCTCTGGTTGTGCTATGTGGGACGCCGCCTCAGCACGGCTTGAGGAGTGATGCTAGGTCCATGCCCAGGATCCAAAACAGTGAAACCCTAGGCCACTGAAGCGGAGTGCGTGAACTTAGCCACTCGGCCACAGGGCTGGCCCCAATCTACTTGTAATTTGATAACATTTCTCCCCCTTTTATCTCTCCAGCCACACCAAATAGTTCTTATATAGTCTATTGATTTTCTTAACAAAATGAATTAAAACTGATTATGTATTAAGATATTCCTATCTCAAATTGTGTGACATTTCTGAAATGTATTGAGACAACCAGCAGGGTTCTTGACCTAAGATCATAAACTCCTAAAGGGCTCAAGGAGCTTTTGAACCTTCTGAAGCTGTATGAGAATTGGGTATGTTTGTGATTTAGGCATTTTTTGAAGGAGGCAGTTCATTGCTATCACCAGATTTTTAATGGGATTGAGAAACAAACAATAAAAAAGTTGAGAATCATGAGGGTGTTATAAAATCACAGCTGGGACTCACAACAGACTGTATACTTTGGGAAGTCAGACACTATCTATGTCATTTCCTTTTTATAATGCTTAGCACAGAGCCAGGAAAAGGTAAGAGATTAAACTTTTTTTTTAATGAAAGTAATAATGACATTCTTTTCTCTACTAGGAGGGTGGATATAAAAGCAAGAGCTCAAAGACAAAAAGGAAGACATTGAAAGGAGGCAGGTCAAATACTGAAAGCAATGAAAGACCAGGAAGCAAAGAGAAAGGAGAAGAGAAAAACAAATAACCCCCCCACCACACATACACACAAAAAAAGAGAGGAAGAGGAGGAAGCACAGGAGGAAAGAACTAGATTGGAAGAGAAATAGAAATGCAAAACGGAAGAGAGAGAGAAAGAAAGGAAAAGAAACTAGCCTGGTTGTTGGACTGCGGTAGCTTGGTCCTTTCCCGCCTGCACCACCCCCTACCCAAACCCCAATAATCTCTTCAAGGCAAAGGCTCCTTAGAGATTTAGTAGAAAAAGAAGTTTTACAGACTGAATGAAGGTGCATGAAATTCTGCTTAGCTTAATTTGATCATAACGCCTTTGGCAAGTCACTGTTTTACCACCTGAATTGTCTTTATCTGCAACACCTAAATAGTTAACATTAGTAAACTAGAAAAAGTGCCCTGTCTCCATGTGAGCTGTATTCCAAAAATTCATTTTAAGGTGATTCAATTTGAAGTTAGAATGTATTTTCCTACAGAAAGTGTTAAAACAGTATAACAACAGTTCATAAAAATATATTTAACAGGGCCAGCCCTAGTGGCCTAGTGGTTTAGTGTGCTCTGTTTCGGCAGCCTGGATTTGGTTCCCAGTCACAGACCTACACTGCTCTGTTAGCAACTGTGCTGTGCTGGTGGCCCACATACTGAAAAATAGAGGAAGATGGGCTCACGGTGAGCCTTCCTCAGCAAAATATATATATACATATATACACACACACATATATATACACACATATATATTATATATACAATTAAGATATAATGGAAGAAATGGGAACCAGTCTTTCAGTCATCAGCTGGGAGCTTGGTAAGCTGGAGCACAGCATCTCATCTCATTTCCTTTCTCACAGTCTAGGGAGCTTTGTTCTCAGGGTGTTGATAAATTAGGGGATGTGTCTGTACTTCAAAGACAAAAGGCAGTAACACCACAAGTGTCCATTGTACATGAGAAGCAAAACTAGTCAAATTTCATGATCTTTATTTCCTCCCTCAACTCTTTCCTGCCCAGCAAAAGTGTTCTTCTTGTCTCTAGTGCCTCTCCACGGTTTATATTGGGTACAAATTCCAGTTTTCTCGTAGAACTGGACTTCTGGTTCTTTTGACCTCTGGAAATTTCTTTCTATTCTGTTTCTGTACACCACCTTCACCTTCCATCTAGATTTTTCAGGCTTGAACTATAAAGTGTTACCTCCCTGCTCATCAGCCTCCACCTTCTACCCTCAACCCCTACCCCTGCCATTTTCCCCCATCATCTGTATCCTTGACAAAAGTCTAATGTGTAAGTGGATAGGTAATATTATCTTGATTGACAATGCTCTAATACATATATTAAATGGTTGAAGCAGAGCAGGGAGAGAGACAAAATGCTACCCTGTTTCTTATGAGAAAGATCAGACTCCTCTTCTCAGGCAGGAAGTAGAAAGATGCATGTAAAGACAGATATTTAGAAGGGAAGGAAAATAAAGATCTTGTGGGTCTGCTAGCCTAGATCCACTCAGTAAAAGAGAAGGGAAGTCCAGCTCGAAGTAGAGGCAAACTTGACTCTAAATTGATTCTAAAGGATGGACATATACAAGCAACTCATTCTAAAGACAAAAGATGAAACAGAGGGCACGTGTCCACGAACACGTCCAAAGATGTGAAGCAGCTACAGAATTGTATCAGAGAAACGAGTCCCCGGGAACAATATTAACAGATGACAGAGGGAAAGCAGAACTCCTCCCTTCTGTTTGGGCAGAACTGACCTCACATACAAACACGGCACTAATCAGCAGAAGTAATTAGTATTGAGAGAAAAATAATGAGCCATAATATAAAATCAACTTAAATACAGTTTAGGTAATTGTAAGGCTAGGACAAAATAATGGACATTAACTTCCACTTTTATAATAATTTAATCATTATTGACTATTTTTGTACTGACAGGTATTTTGTACAAACAACAGTATAATGGATTGAGAGTCTGAATTATTTGCAAGTAGACTATTAGTCGAGAGGAGTCAGAACTAGAGTTGTGTTGACATGCAGCCACCCTCAACAGAGAATTTCCAGAAATAGTTCCTTCTATTTTTGGAGGGTCATCTTAATCCATAGTCTTATGAGGCTTTAAACATTGAAAAAAACCCTTAGAAGTCACTTAGTCCAACTCCTTTACTTTAGAGATAATTACCCCTTGGATGAAAATCACTTGTGCACATTTCAGTATAGAAATCTTTACAGTGAACACCTTTGTTTGCTAACAATATTTGATACTAGGGGACTAAAAATTTGGCAACACATGGAAATATTTGTTGAAAAAATATTTCCTTTTAAAATTTTTGGTCAATCCACTTATTATCATTATTATATTTATTTATAAAATAGCAACCATTTACTGAGTACTTGTAATATGGTAGGCCTTTGTAAATATCCTCTCATTTAACCAATGCAATCACTCTAAAAAATTGGGCATGATTATCGCCCTTTTACAGGTGAGGACCGTGAGGCTTAGAAAGTAGCTAGTAACAGAGCCAGGATTAGAACACATTTTATCTAATACCTACTATTGTATCAGGTTGTATCACCATGCAAACATTTTAAAAAGGATAAGCAGATAGGAAAACATGAATACTTTCTATACTTTTTCTAGCATGTAACCCTTCAAGTCTCCTTAAAACATGTATACAAGTACAGATCCTATTGTTTACTCTGAGGCAAAGACGGTCATAATGAGGTGATAAAGAGGACCGACATACTAAAAGTATTTCAAAATTTTACGTCTGATTAAATGTAAAAAATCCGAAAGCTTCAGTAATTGTCCAAATTACCATGGAACAGCATTGTGAAATGATTATGGGCTCATTTGTGGGCAGAGAACAAGACTGATAGGTTGCACTGGGTCTATTTCTCTTCATTTCTCATGTGGATCATTGATGTTAATGAAGAGCTAACTCTAAGTAGGCAGAAGTCACTCAAAATTATGTCACCTATTGACTGTACACACTTTAAAAGGAACTTGGATTTCAAAGGGCTTAAGAAATAGCTCTTCTCTTGCTTTAGGATTTGTCATAGGCTGGGTTCCCCAGAAAACAGACTCTGAAACAGAGATCAGCATGCATAAAGTTTATTAGGGAGTGCTTTTGAGATCAATGCCTGTAAAAGGGAAGAGAAGAAAGCAGGATAGACAGAGGGAGAAGTTGAGCTATGACGTAGTCTTAACAAGGGCCTTAGTCAACCACATGGGGAACTCTGATGCTGGAATGGCCCTAGAGCGTATCACAGATTGGTGTTGGGAGGCTGGGTTTTTATACCCTTGTATTGATCACTTATTGGATGTGGGTACCCCTAAAGGAGGCATGACCTTGAGCTGAGTCACCTTCACCTGAGGCAGCTCCCTGAGAGAGCTGGCAGCCGAGGGTTGTCTGCTGGCAGCACTCTCAATAGCTGGGGGAATATAGCTTTCAGTCCTGAAGGAGGATCAGAACAATGCATCACAGTGTCCACCTCAGTTTGCCGCCTTTGATCACATACATGTACACTATCATTTGAATTAAGATGTATGGGGCAAATCATCATAAAATGATGCCCCAAATTGGTGATGATTAACCTTGCCTGTCAACTTTTTGGGGCACTTAGGTGTTTCTTTTAGATCTGAGACCTTCAGTAGAAGGACCAAACAGTGTCTGGGAAGTTAGAACTTAAAGAGTCAGGCTGATGTTTTTCTGTAAGCAGGACAAGAAATCACAATAACCAGTGAGAGAAGACGGCAAGGTAACTGAAAGACAGAAGCCACATTAGGAAGGAGCTCAGACCAGGCTGTGCCCACCCATCAGTGTAAGAGAGTGGTGATCCTTGTACAAGCAGGTCCGGGACTAAATAAACTCTTTTATGAGCCCGATTTAGTCAAAATGCCATAGTTTGCTGACAGTCGATTTAAAAGATTAGCATTAAAAACATGGGTTCAGGAATCTGGTTGGTTTCATTTGCATTTAGCACAACAAGATTTCTATCTGTGTGACCTGGGGCAAGATTATAAAGCTCAATATCCTCATCTATTAAATGGATGTAATAATGGTACATCTCTCACAGGGTTGTTAAGAGTAGGTGATAGTTCAAGTTAAGCGTTGAGCAGGTTGTCTGGCACTTATCAGGTATTCAGTAAGCAAATTTTGGAATTGTTATTGTTGTTATATTTATTATCACATTAAGATAATTGAATATTTTCTGTCAAAGCCACTATTAGCCTAAATTTTGGAGGCAGGCGAATAAGAGAATAGTTCATGTGAGTTGTTAAAATTTTAAAACAACAATCAAGGAGAAAGTTGTACAGAGATTCTTTGGACTATTCTTGCAATTTTCCTGTAAAGTCTGAAATCATGTCAAAATAATAATCCAAAAGAAAAAAACAAAGCTCTTTGACTTACTTTGCTGGTATTATTTGGGATAGAAGCATGCATCCAGGAGCCTTGACTATTTTTATGCTACTTGGTGTTATGTAATTATAAAACCTTTATAGAGCTTCTTAACTTGTCCTTTAATTTTTGTGAAAACATCACTCTATTTCAGCCATGCTACGAAAATAAGAAAAAGAGTTTGTGACCATACTTGGATTAGAGAGAAAAGGGGAACACCATATCCCCAGGGTACAGAGGCGATTCAAGCAGGGGAAATTAAAGTGAGAAAGGTTTAAGAAGAGGTTAAAAATGCAGGAAGAAAGAGTCCAGAAAGGCATGTACTGCTGTATTTATTCTCGTTTCCTTCTTGGAGACACTTCTCTCCTGGAGAAAAATAAATGAATATTTATAAGCACCTACTGTGTGCCAGGTACAGTACTAGGTGCTTTCACATGTTATTTACTAACAATAATCCTGTGGAAAAAAATATTATTGCCATTTTAGAATAAGAAAAACTGAGACTCAGAGAGAATAATTAAGTTTCCTAAGACCACACAGTAAGTGATGGAGCTAGGGAGAGAGTGTAGCATGGGTTAGGGTCAGAAACAATCGGGTTAAATGTCCATCAGCAGTGACTGGCTACAAAAGTCATGGTATCACTCTTATAATGGAATAATACTCAGCCATAAAAAGGAATGAACTATTGATAAAAACAACTATTGATAAGCACAACAACATGGTTTAATTTCAAAGTAATTATGTTGAATGAAAAAAAAGCAGCACACATTGTATGATTCCATTTATATAACTCTAGAACATGCAAACTAATCCATAGTGACAGAAAGCAGATCAGTGGTTGCTTGGACGTGGAGTAGGGTGGGTAGTGGCAAGAGAAAACTTTTGGGGGTGAAAGATATGTTCACTATCTTGATTGTGGTGATGGTTTCATGGGCATATACATATGTCAAAACATCATATTATATAATTTATGTATGTATAGTTATTTCACATCTATTACATCTCAATAAAGCAGTTTTTTAAAAAAACTGGGTTGGAATTCCTGTTATAGTACTTACAAGTGCTTAATCTCTGAGACTAGTTTCTTTGTCAGTTAATAGGGTTGATAACACCTCCTCAGATGGTTGGTGCGAGGATTAAAAGAAATCAGTGAGTTAAGTGTGTAGCATAGAGTCTCATATAATAGTTGTATCAGCAGAAGTCGTATAAGAAGTCCTAGAGTCTGAGTTCTTCCTTCTTAGAGCTTTCTGCACTTTCATTAATGTTAGTCATTGCTATTCTTATTTATAGCTATAATCCAAACATACCAATCTTACTCCAAAGCCCAAGATCTTTCCACTAAACTGTGACAAATTTTATGATTTGAGTTAAGGGAGATCAAATTCCGATGAGGGAGCAGGTCCAAGTCTTCTGCATCACAGCCATTTTGTCCTAGAGCCCACAGTTTGCCAAAGTTGTGGTTATTGTACTCTTACGCTCCAGAATTTCTATTTAGTTCCTTTCTATTTTTTCTCTTTATTGATATTCTCATTTTGTTCATACATTCTTTTTCTTTAATTCTTTGACCATGTTTTCCAGTAGTTCTTTGAGCATATTTAAGACAGTTGTTCTAAAATCTTTGTCTAGTAATTCCAATGTCTGGACTTCCTCAGAGATGGTTTCTACCAATTTATTTTGTTCCTTTCAATGAGTCATACTTTCCTGTTTCTTTGTATGCCTTGTAATTTTCTTTTGATAAAAAACTGGACATTTGACTATTAGAACGTGGTAACCAGAAGTCAGATTCTCCTCTTTTTACAGGGTTTGCTATTCTTTGGTTGTTGAAGGCTGCAGCAGTTTATTTAATGTCTTCCCCAAACTATTATTGCAAAGACTGTATTCCCTGTCGGTGTGGTCATTGAAGTCTATTTCTTAGCTTGTGTTCAGCCAACGTTTGGATAGAAATTTCCTTGAATGCTAGGAACCTCCCAGTCTTTGCAAATTGGCCCTGAGCCAAGGCCCTCCTTCAACCTACCAGGCTTGCACTGTGCCAAGGGCTCAGCCCAAGGTGAAAGCCTAGGGTCTTCTCAGGTGTTTTGTGAGCATGTGTCTTTCCCTGGGTATGTACATGACTTTCTAAATTCCTCTGTATACACGGTTGCCTGTGAATGTTCTAATTTCCCAAAGAAATTCTTCCCAGCTTTTGCCTTAGGCAGTCTATTGTATGTTTCAACCATAACCTCTGCCCCAGGTGTCTGAGGGTTAATTTAGTTTGTCATGTTTTCAAGCTTTTTCATCTGAGTTCTGAGATAGGCAAAACAGAGAACACCTTGCGTCAGTCCTCCAGGTCACCCCCTGTATTAGTCTGCTTGGAATAACATAACAAAATACCACAGCCTGGATCGCTTAGACAACAGAAATGTATTTCTCACAGTTCTGGAGGATAGAAAGTCCAAAATCAAGGTTCCACCCAGTTCGGTTTCTGGTGAAGATTCTTTTCCTGCTTTGCAGACAGCTGCCTTCTCACTGTGTCCTCACATGATGGAGAGAGACAGCTCTAAAGTCTCTTCTTCTTATAAGGGCACTAGCCCTATCAGATGAGGGTCTTACCCTTATGACTTCATTTAACTTTTATCACCTCTTCATAGACTCTGCAGTCACATTGGGGGTTAGGGCTTCAACATATGAATTCTGGAGAACACAATTCAGTCCATAGCACCCCTAGACAGAACAGAATAGACATCACAATAATCTGTGAACAAGGTCAGTTTTGCTCTCTCCAGAACCAGGAACAGTCTCACACTGGGAACACAGGCTGCTGCCACTTTAAGATTGCTACCTCTTTAAGACTGCTGCCTCTTTATGACTACAGCAGCTTTATGACTACTTCTGCTTTAAGACTGCTTTAAGACTTCTGCTTTAAGCCACTTTAAGGCTACTGACATTATAAGACTGTCCCCATGCAGGAAAGGGGGTAGGGGAAAGACAAGTAAAATCACCACAAAATCTTCCTACTGTCTGGAAGTGCCTTTTTCCTGAGTCAGTGCTCACTTGTTGGTGTAAACTTTTAACTGTTCCAGAGTTCTCACAAAACTGGTTCTGACAGGGGCGGACCCTGTGGCCAAGTGGTTAAAGTTCCTGCCTGTTCCACTTTGGCAGCCCAGGTTTACCAGTTCAGATCCTGAGCTCAGACCTACTCCACTCATCAGCCATGCTGTGGAGGCATCCCACATACAAAATATAGGAGGACTGGCACAGATGTTAGCTCAGAGCTAATCCTCCTCAAGCAAAAGGAGAGGAACATTGGCAAGGGATGTTAGCTCAGGGCAAATCTTCCTCACCAAAAAAAAAAAAAAAACCTGGTTCTGACAGTTTCTGCTTGTTTTTTAATGTTTCTGAGGGAAAATGAGGGCTTGGAGCTTCCTACTCTGCCATTTTGCTCTCTTTACTCAAAAGACTAAGTTTTGTATGCTTTTCATAAGCCTTAGGCTGTTCCTCAGACCAAAGCTTTCAAAATGCTTTTTACTTCTTATAAATGAAAAGAACTATTTAGATCTCTCTTAAATGAAATGATGAAACACATTTGTAAAGAATGGAAAAGTTATCCATTCAAACTAACTTAAAAGAAAAGTGTAATTTAGTATAAGAATACAGTGCAGGGATTCATGGAACTTAAGAGCAGTCAGGCCATTTGCGGGACAGAGGCCATGGAAAATCCGTGAGAAGCAAAAAAGTGACTCTCTCCCCTTTCTTTCTCTCTCTCTCAGGGAGCATCATAGCTCTGGGCCGTTACTCCTCTCAGATAGTCTGCTTGATTTCTCTCTCTCCCTGCAGAGCAGGTACCCCTTATCTTGGGTTTACATGTTTGGGCTACAAGCTCATGTTTGGCTTACAGCTTCAATGTTCAACACAAAGCAGCTAAGACTTCTCTCCAAATTCCAAATTTCTGGAAGAGAAAATTTGATTGATTCAGATGCCTTCAAGGATCAAACTCTATCCAATCATCTATGACCAAGAAGGGAGAAGGGTCTCTCATATAAAGACGGCTATAGGAACTCAACCTATAGATGGGAACCAGAGGAAAAGGGATGAGGAAGAGGGTGCTTCTCAATGGATGATGGACAGAAACCCGACAAAATATCTACCACAATCCATTTTTAGATTTAAATACATTTAAATATAACTTAAAGAAGACGAAAAAATGTGCCGCATTAGGCAGCTAAAATTTGTAAGTCAGTTAGCTCTTTAAGTAACAGAGGTAGCATACACATTTATAAATAATTTACTGCTTAGGGACTTTAAAGTAAAGCCAGCTTCACCTATTTCATTCACAACAAATGTTTTCTACTTGTGTTGAACCACCAGGGAGAACAATTAAGGAATATTCTGATTCTTCTTCCAGGGAACTAGAGGAACACAGAGTAACTCCAGGGAGCCCAAGCTTATACGTTGAGAATATTTCTCTAGATGACAAAAGTTCCTCAGTGCACACGTGGCAGTCTCTGCTTTCAAACTAATATGTTGTGAGTCATGCCGAGTCCTCTTCCCTTGAGGTTAAAAGCATTTCCTAAACTTTGTTTTTTTCTTTATCTCCTCCTCTGCTCCATTCTCCACCTTTAACCCCTTCATGTGTCAGTCAATTTAGAAAATAACACTAGCCTTTCCCACTGTCTCAAAATCTTGGTAGATTTTGTGAAGATGTAGCTGCAAGGAATAAAAACTATTTGGAAGATGCTCTCTTAGTTTCCACAGGGCAAAATTCTTTATCCCGGCAGGTATTTTCAATATGAGATGAGAAGCTCTGTTGAAAAGCACACTATCGCTGGAAAAGGAAGCTCTGTCCCTTGTTTTCTAGGGTTGTCTTCTTCCTACTCAAGTTAATAAAGTTGGTAGGTAGTAGGAGTCATCTACATCCACAAATAATCTGAAGTCTAGTTAAGCCAGTAGATTCAACTGATTTGGAGTTGCAGCTGAATAGCAGAAAGCAAGAAAGCACAACAATACAACAATACCAGGGAGTTTGGATAATTCATCCACCACATAATTAAGACTGGAATCTTACACTGAGGTTCTATCTTACTCATCCTCATACACTCACCTCTGGAGTTAGCCATACTACCAAACTGTGCACAGTCGATAATTGCATAATCTCTACCTCTGATGCTCCATTGTACAAAGACTTTCCCTGTGTGCCCAACTCCTCCTTCTGAAAAGGAAAGACATGCATTCTACCAATTATTTCCTTGCTGTTGGGTGTAATTGTGCTCTAAGATAAACTCTTACTCTCAGACCAAATTATTGGTTAAATGAATGTTTATTACTAAGTACATTTAACTATCAGTTACCATAAAGAGGGGCACACACCCAACCACAATCGTAAATTAATCCATGAAAAGAAAAAGGAGCCGGTCATAATTATGTATTCTTTTCAAAGTGCAATAAATTTTCAGCAGGCTAATAAAATGAGATCTGACATATAATAACCTACCATTCTGCCATATTCTTAAATCTTAACTGCTTACAATGAACGATGCTAATATTTTACAAAGGTACACAGTACAGTCAGTAATAAGTTATCATCTCTGGAAAGAAAAGTCTTCGCGGTGTACTCACCTAAAATATTTAATGCATAATTGCTTAAAAATAAAATAGGATAGACTTCATGAACCTAATGTAATTAAAAGAATGTTAATGCTTTACAATTACATTGTCACACATAATTTCATTGACCACCTTTTGAGGCAAGTTGGGATTATTTTCCCTAATCTATGGATAGGGAAATTGAGATTTAAAGGGTTTAGGTGACTTGCCATGGGCCACTCAGCTAATCAGTGATAAAACTGGGAGCATTATTCAAGTCTCAAAGGGTCCCATTGCTCTATTCACTACATGTTTCTTCCAGGATTGTTGATGTTAGGATCTCAGCAAGATTCACAACTGATCTCTCCGTGATCATGTCAGAAAACCCTTATATAACACAGGTGTCAGAGATCAAAGATAATACCATCATTGGCTGTTACCCTTTAAAGTGAAAAAACAGGTTCTGCATTCTTTGCACAAAATGGAAGCCACAGAAACCATTCCTGCTACAGAGCAAGAGTTGCCACAGACCCAGGCTGAGACAGGGTCCGGAACAGAATCTGACAGTGATGAATCAGTATCCGAGCTTGAGGAGCAGGATTCCACACAAGCAGCCGACCTAGCAGCAGCAGCTGGAAACCATGAACAACCAGTCAGTAAGGCAAAATAAAGCCGGAGTGAAAAGAAGGCACAGAAGGCTATGTCCAAACTGGGTCTTCGACAGGTTACAGGGGTTATTAGAGTCACTATCTAGAAACCGAAGCAAATCTTCTTAGTCATCACAAAACCAGATGTCTACAAGAGTCCAGCTTCAGGTACCTACATAGTTTTGGGAGAAGCCAAGATCGAGGTTTTATCTCAGCAAGCGCAGCTGGCAGCTGCTGAGAAATTCAAAGTTCAAGGTGAAGTGTCTCAAACGTTCAAGAAAACACAGACTCCAGCTGCACAAGAGGAGAGTGAAAAGGAAGAAGCTGATGAAACAGATGTGGAAGTTAAGGATATAGAATTGGTCATGTCACAAGCAAATTTGTCAAGAGCAAAGGCAGTCTGAGCCCTGAAGAACAACAGTAACGATATTGTAAATGCTATTCTGGAATTAACAATGTAACCATCTGAAAACCAGGACCTTTTTTGGTATTTCAAAAGAGTATCTGTAGCTTGGTTTGAAATTTGTACTGTTTATAATTAATAAAGTTATGGCTTCTTGGATGAAAAAATAAAGTGAAAGGATGTATTCTACTTTATTCAATTGTTTATTTATTCAAACAACAAATAATTAAAAACCTACATATGTGCCAGGCATTGGGCTAGGATCTATTATACTCAGCTGTATTAGTTACCTTTGCTGCATAACAAATAATCCCAAAACGTAAGGACTTATAACAACAAACATTTATTATCTCACAGTTTCTGTGGGCCAGGAATTTGGGAGTGGCTTAGCTCAGTGGTATTGGCTCAGGACCTGTCCTGAGGTACCGTGAAGATGTTGATCAGGCATGCAGTCATGTGAAGGCTTGACTAGGGCTGGGGGATCTGCTTCCAAATTCACTCACATGGCTGTTTTCAGGAGTCCTCAGTTCCTCACTGACTGTTGGCTGGAAGCCTTAATTACCCATAGCATGGGCCTCTCTATAAGTTGCCTCAGTGTCCTTACAACATGACAACTATCTTTCTCCAGCAGGCAATCCCAGAGAGAGAACAAGAGGAAAACTGGCATATATTTTATAATCTCCCCCAAGAAGTCACACTATGTCATTTCTACATTCTGCTCATGAGAACAAGTCAGTAGGTATAGTCCAAACTCAAGGTGAGGGAACTTAAGCTCCACCTTTTGAAGAAAGAAGTATCAAAGAACTTATGGATATATTTTAAAACTACTACTCCAGTGAATAGAATTTAATCCACAGAATTTAATCTAATCATTACAAAATGACTTGTTAATCTAATTGTAAAACTATTGGGGTATTGAAAGGGAAACTAAGTGTACTAAAGTAGAGAGTGGTCTTTTACTGTTGTTATTGCTTGTTTGTTTCCATTTTGTGCCCCCATTTTCATCTCACTCTATTAAAAAATTATACACATAATGCTAAATAAATGATGACTTGTCCTATCTTATTATATCAATTAAGAATTCAATTCAGTGCTTATAAAAGAAAACCCAAACAATAAAACTTTAAATAGGAGGGATTTATTTTTCCTGACATAACAAATCCAGAAATGGGCAGTCCAGAGCTGGTAAGCTGGCCCTTTAAAGAAATCATGAATGAACCCAGGCACCTCTGGCTTCCTACACTATTCATAGTGTGTGGGGTTTTTGTAATTATGGTTGAAATATGGCTGCTCCTCCTCCAGCTTCCTGTCACTGTTCCAGGTAAGAAAAAGGATGGGTGCAGGTCCAACAACTAAAAGGACATTTCTTTCATGAAGCTTTGAGCCTCTCCTGGCAACATCCACTTTCATATTATTGGAGGGTCACATGGCCAGCGATGGCTTACAGGAGTCTGGGGAAGTGGTAAATATTTTTAACTGGACATACTGTCACCCTGAAAAAAAATCAGAGTTCTATTAGTAAGGAAGAAAGTATATTGGTTGAAACAACTAGCAGTGTCTACCACCTTGATCCAAGGAGCCTTGACACACATTATTCTGCTCCCAGAGTTTCGACACACATTATTGAAACACCACACCAGACAGACAACCATATTGTCCAAGGTTTATCTGTGTTTCAAATGAGAGAATCTGGTTGTTTTGAGTCCCATACATAAAGCATATTCTTTGGAGTAACCACAATTTTCCTTTTTTTAGTGGATAATGTTGAAGAATTGGCTGAGATTAATGTCCCTTCTAGGAATTTGTCCAAGGAGATAATTGCACATTGTGCAAAAGTACGTGCATAAACAAGTTGATCAAAGACTTGTTTATAATATTAAAAATTTGGAAAAAACATAAATGTCAATCAATAGAATACTGGTTAGATAAATGATGGTACGTCTACTTAATGGACATTGCAACTTTTTAAAATGATCTTATTCATGATATACTTTTCAGTGAGAAAAGAACTGTGCACATAAGATCCAGTTATGAAATATTGTATTTATATGTCTTTGTGTGGTTTTTTCCTTTATGTCTGGAAGAATGTAATACAAACTTTAAAAAATGGTTATCTGTGGATTATGGGATTTGGACAAATTTTATTGGTATTTGTTTGAATAAGTATGTAACATTTTCATGAAAATAAAAGCTATTTTCAAAAATACCCAAAAGGGCGGGAGTGGCCGATTTGATCTGGTATTGTTCATACCAACATTCCTTCTTGCCAGTAATTTTCTTAGACATGTTGTGGCTGAACTTATCTTTGGAAGGATTCCTTATCTTTGCTCAGTGGAAAAATGTTATTCATGATAAATTCCAATAAAATTAAAATAAAGTAAGGAAGCCTGAGTATTTTCGTTTTGTTTTGCTTTCTGTTTGGAACACTGTCAGCTCTGGAAGAGTCTCCTTTCCTTGTTTTACAGTGGCTGTGGAAGGGAAGAGGGTCAGGCCAGGCAATAACTATACACAGGTTGGGGAAGGGAGAAGAGGATGGAGCTAGGGAGGTAAGCGAGAGCAGTCTGGAGGCATGCACCAGGGAAAGAGTACTAACCTGGACATCAGGATACTTACACTTCTCTTTTAGCATAGGCCTATCAGTTTACCTTTCTGACCTCAGTTTTCTGATCTGAAAAATGAGAGGTTTGGATGAGAATCACTAGATGTGTTTAAATTCTTTTGGAAGATTCTTTTGGATCTATTAATGGCATATCACAGCAAACTACACTAGAACTGAATCTAAACAAATTAAAGGAAAAATAACAACAATAATAACTTGCATACATGGTTTATTTCTCACAGGCATGTTAAGTAAATTGCCAAGGTTACACAGCTAAGAGGCCGATGGACCACGATTACAGCCAGGAGCCCACACTCCTAACAGCTATGCTGAAAAGCACTAAAGAACTGCCTGAGGAGGGCATTTAAAGGAAGCTGGATAGCTTTCCCACCCTCAAGCTAGGCCTTGTGGATAGTGGTTAACGCCAATAAAGTCAAGACCTTACCCCTACCTCCTGATTGATGTGCGGTTGCCTCAACGCTCGCAGGCTCCTCCCTCTAATCCAACGATAGCTTTCTGATTCAAAGTCTTGTTAGTCAACTAAAAGGGAATGAGTTTTACCAAGCCCTGAGGAAGCTCTTCCTGCCATTGCCTGACAGCACTGAAGTAATGACAGAACCAAAGATCACGTGTGCATACAGGAGGCTTTGTGGTATCACCAACCGGGTTTTCAGTCTTTCCTGGTTCACACATCTGGTTGCCCAGCACCCGTTCACAGACCTCATCCTGCCGTATTTCCTTTCATTAAGGCCAGAGAGACACTGAGTAAAGACAGTAGAGGGCAGGGAGGAGACCAGGGAGAAAAAAGAACGGAAAGCAGGGTAGAGGCCAAAAGACTACTGCACGGTTAGAGCCTGCCCTCCAGACAAAGGTCTATAAGGCACCCCCAGCCTCAGCCCCTGCTGCTTCACTGCTTTTAGTCCTTCTCAAGATCCAGAAGTTAATGCAACACCCTGTGGCAGGACAAGGCAAGCAGATTCCGGCAAAGAGGAGCCGCAAGTGGGCTGCGAGTACTGCTCCTAGAAGACAAGACTTCCCAGACCCCTTCGCAGAAGGGCGGGGCGTGCGCCCGACGGCCAATCCCCGCGTCCGCACGTCTCCGTAGCCCCGCCCCACCCTGCCCCCTCTCGCTCCGCCCTTCCCTGGGGCTGGTGCGGCGGCGGCGACGTCAGCGCTAGGAGACCCCTGGGTGGCGGCTGCGCCGTCGGCGGGCCGCGGCCTGGACGCGCTGCGGGGAGGGGCGGAGCGAGCCGGCGGGAGCGCGCGCTGGGCCCGCCTCGGCCGCCGCCGCCGCCGCCGCGGCTGCTGCCGGGGAATTATCTGGGCGGCAACGGGCGGCCGGCTAGCGGCTACGAGCCACTTCTGCGGCTGCTAAGAGGAGCGAAGGTCGCCGGTCTCGTGTCGTCCCCCTCTCCGCCCCCAGGAGGGGCGAGAGGGAGCCGCGGCTGATGTCAGGTACGGCCGGCGGAGGCGCCCTCGGGCTGCAGGTCCAAGGTCTCGGTTCCCCCTCTCTCTTCTCTCGTAGTGTGTGTGGTGGGGGGTTTGGGGGGGCGGGAGCGTGGAGGGTGGAACCCAACCCAGGGCGCGGCCAAACAGGTGTCTCGGGGTCGCCGCCGGGGTTGGGACATGCCGGCTCCCGAGGGAGGCGCGGGGCACTTCCTGCTCCCGCAGTCTCGGCGGAGTGCCGCTGGGGCCGCCTGTCTCCCGGGCCGCTATCTTGTGGACCTGTAGTCTCCTCTTCGTCGTGGGTCCTCCCCCTTGCCCTCGCGCGCTGGCCGCGGTCGGACGGCGGCGGTGAGGCGGGCTGCCCCCCGGGTCACGGCCGGACCACCGAGCAGTCCTGCCCGCCGGGCCCTCCCCGCTGCCTCCGAGCTGCGGGTCGGGCGGGACCGGCGCTCAGGTGTGGGCATCTTCCACGGGAGCCGCCGGGCTGCCGCGCCGCGCGAGCGCCTGCCACAAGTGCTGGGGGCTTCCTCGGGGCTGTCTTGGATCATCAGGTTTGTCTGTGGCTGATTCATTTTTTAAAATCTTCCTGCCTCTGGCAGAATGAGCAAGCCAGGTGTGTTTGGGGCAGTTGCTGCATGGAGGAGGAGGCAAAGTTTTTTTTCTTCTCTCCCCCCCCCCCACCCACCCAAGTGTGATGTGATTAGTAGGTGCTGACAAGTTGACCATAGAGCTCTGACTTTGTATAAATTGAATGCTCTTAAAAGATGAACGCAGTCTGGGGGTGGGGGGGGATTTACTCTGCCCTAGCTCTTATCCTGTCCCCCTGTTATATTTTAGAATAAACAAAAAAGCACCACACACTCTGGAAAAGTTGACTAGATTTATAATCCAGTTCTCTAAATTCGTTAGAGGTACTGTGGTATATCCTTTTAACGCTTTTCAGAATGGAAACTATTTTATGCTATGAATTGATTATATTACAAATTTAAAAGTTAGTTATAAAGTTAGAACTTTGATGCATCAGAGTGAATAATTAGGCCAACGTGTAAGGGACAGAAATATATTCATTTACTGAAACTTGGCTGAGAACAGAGAGAGCTCTGCCTGGGTGCCAGGAAAAAGTGTTGTGCATGATTTAGGGTTTAGCTCTGGTGTAAGTTTAGACGGTGGGAATCTGAGTTTTCAGGAGATATTTCGACAACTTTCCACACCCCTGTCAGATAAGTGTCAAATGAGCCTTATGCACATGATACTGTGTATTCTAAGTATTGTATATAGTAAACTATACTTATTTTCTGCTAGCCTTGGTATATATTGATGTACAATTTAAGTGAGTATAAAGTTTCAAGTTACCAAACAGTTAACTCTTTTTACCATATGTTAAGTAAAACAGTGATTTAGTAAGGAAAGTATGACTCATTTAAAATTCTTCACAGGAAGAGTATGGTTTTTCAGTACTAGTGGAGAACTATTAAACCTCGCTCTTACATTTGCCTGGAATTTGTGTTTTTCTGTATCTTTTTATTTAGGATTCAGCATTTAAAAAATATTTTGTGCTTTCTACCCACTTAAGGATAGGTCTGGTTTTTCTTAAATGTGCCTTTTTTGTGGGGTATAGATTATACTAGTCTGCATTTCTGAGTAAATTAATATCCAGAAGTTCTTAGAATTTTATTACAAACATATTTAGGAGTACATGTAATGAATTAATGTTCACCTAGTCACAGAAATACAAAAGCGTATGCCTTAGGCATGTACTATTTACTGTTTGTATATTGATTTGTTGCTAAGATAAAAGAATTATACAGCTTACAAACTTTGTAAACTATGGTAATTTAAAATAGAATCTTTGTGTGGTGAAGTCATTGATTGGAATTCTTGCGACAGTGCAGCTATAAACAAACATTAGATGGAAAATGGATAACTTGATGCTGAAATTCAGTTCCAATTCACTTAAAATTTTAAGCTTCCTGGTACAACAAGGTTACTTTAAGATTTCTTGAGGTTTAAGAGGCTAGAGTACAAACTATAGAAAGGTGGAAAGAAAGGATGACAAAATTCTTTTACCCAAGATTCATTCTTTTAAAAGAAAGAAGAAAAAAAACCCATGGAGAACTGTCTCATACAAGAGAATTTAGCATTTTTTCTTAAAATCTAAATGTGTATCTGATGTGAACTTAAATTTTCACTGCAGCTAATTCAAATGTCCAAGGAAAAGTACATACCCAAATCTGTAATGTGTGAAAGTAAGAAGTGTCCTTTGGAGAAAAAAAAATATAAAGACGTTGGTATTTGTGAAACAGGGAAGCCCATAAGAAGGTGTATTGTTGGTGCCTTGAAGTTGATTCCAACTCCTAGTGACCCCGTGTACAGCATCTCAGAACCCTGCTGGGTCTTTTTGCGCCATCCTGTCACCTTGGGCACTATATCAGACAATGCTCCCCTGCTATTCATAGAGTTTTCATGGCCAGTTTTTTTGGAAGTGGGTGGTCAGGTCCTTCTTCCTAGTCTGTCTTAGTCTGGAAGCTCCGCTGAAACCTGTCCACCATGGGTGACCCTGCTGATATTTGAAATATTGGTGGCATAGCTTTCAGCATCACAGCAACAGGCAGCTTCCACAGTATGACAACTGACAGATGGGTGTGGTGGGTCCCTGACCAGGAGGTGAATCCGGGCCCAGGAATCTTAACCACTAGACCACCCACCACATAAGAAGGTAGGAGAAACCAAAAGGAAAATCTGAATTAATTGTCTAGAACCTGTCATATGAGCTGCCTTGCACGTTGAAGGGACACATTGAGGGCAAAGAGAGGCAATATTAAATTGGGGAGATTCTGAAACAGGAAATCTGATTCGATTACAATGAAAGCTATATATTAAGACATTTAAACTGGTGGAAGTTGAATAGTAGGAAGAATTTGAAATCATATACAGCTTGGTGTAGTCATTTTCATTCTTGGTCATTGTATGAGTTTTCTAGGGCTGCCATAACGAGGTAAAGCAAACTGGGTGATTTAAAACAACAGAAGTTTATCTTCTCACAGTTCTGGAGGCCAACAGTGTGAAATCAAGATGTTGGCAGGGCCATGCTCTCTAGGTTGTAGGGGAGCATCTGTTCCATGCCTTTTGGCTTCTTGTGTCACTGACAACGCTTGGTGTTCCTTGGCTTGCAGCTATATCACTCCAGTCTCTGCCTCTCTTGTCACATGGCAGTCTCCCTGTGTGTCTCTGTCTTCATATAGTGTTCTCTCCTTTTTATAAGGGCACACACGAGTCATACTGGTTTAGAGTCCACCCTGATGACCTCATCTTAACTTGATTACATCTGCAAAGACCCTATTTCCAAGGAAGGCCGCATTCATATGTACTGGGGTTAGGACTTCAACCCCAATCTTTTTGGGGGACAGTTTAACCCATAATGGGCATATAATTTATCTTTTACAGTGTTCAGTAAATTTCTAGTACCATGTGACAGGCCAAATCAGACGATACAGTGGGAACAGAGTAGGGGACATCTGAATTTCATTTACCTATCTCAGTGCCTACTATGTGCCAGGTTGTGAAGTTAAAGCAGTGAACAGGAAGACCAAAATCTCTGTCCTTGTGAAGCTTACATTCTAAAACGTTGGTTCTTAAAGTGTGGTTCATGGATCCACATCGTTTAGCATCATCTGGGAACTTGTTAGAAATCAAATTTTTCAGGCCCTACCTCCCAGACCTGTTGATTCTGTAACTGTGTTAACAAGCATTTCAGGTGATTCTGATGCAGACTCAGGTTTGAGAACTGATCAAGATGGAGAAAAGAGATAATAAACAAGATGAGTGAGTAAAATATGTAATATATTGGATGTTTTATAGGTGCTGTGGGTAAGAATAGGGTGGCCAAGGAAGACCCCCTGAGAAATAAAGGCCCAAAGGAGTTGGGGAGTGAGCTATGTGAGTATTTGAGTATGTTGTGTTCCCAACAGAGAACAGCAAGTGCAAAGACCTTATGTATTTGAGGAACAGCAAGGAGTCCAGAGTTAGAACACAGCAAGGGCAAGAGTTAGTAATAGGTTCAGTTTATGAAATTGCTGTTTGTTCCTTTTTGATTTACAAAAACCAAATACCAGGAGGAGAGATCAGAAAGAGGAATGGGGTAGGATGGCAGATTATATGAGTTCATCTTAAAGTTTTTGCTTTGTCTCTGAATGAGACATTGCTTTGAATGAGATTGGGAAGACACTGGAGGGTTTTGAGCAAATGAGTGACATGATTTGATTTAAGTTTTAAAAGGATCACTTAGGTAAAATGGATTGAAGAAGGGAAAAGTTGATTAGGAAGCTGTTGCAGTAGTTGAGAGAGAAAGAGAGGGAGGGAGAGAGGAAAGGGGAAAAGGAGGTGGCTTGGACTAAGGTAATACCTGTGGAGAGGTTAGAAGAGATACAAGATTAAAAATGTGGAATTATAGTGAAAAGTAAGCATTTTTCCTCTCTAGTTACTTTAGTTACCTAGTTGCCTGCCTCAAGGGCAACTGGTCTTACAAGTCTTTATATATTCTTCCTGAGATATTTTTTGTATATATGATAAGCTAAGTTTTAACAGGTTGGTGGAGTAATTCTTAACTGGAGCTGATGTTTTTCCTCCAGCGGACATTTGGCAATGCCCGGAGACATTTTTCATTGTCACAACTAGGGGGAGTGCTTCTGGCATCTAGTGACTAGAGGCCAAGGATGCTGCTAAACATCTTACAGTGAACAGGACAGCCCCACAACAGAGAATTCCCACAACAGAGAATTATCCAGCTCAAGATATCAGATGTGCCAAGGTTAAGAAACACTGACTTAAGGGGACTTAAGAGGTTGGGGCCTAGATGGTAGAGGGAAGAGAGCATTGTATAGGCAGGGGTGACAGTAGGAATTGAAAGCCAACTGCCTTGGGATATTCAGCGAACTGTAGATAGTTTAGGATTACTTAAGCGTAAATTCTAAGGCATGGAATACCAAAATATGAGGCTGGAAACCTGGGCAGAGTTTCCCAGAGAGCCTTTGTACATTGTATTAATTAAAGATGCTTAGTTTTTGTCTTGTAGGCGATGGGGTTCCATGGAGGATGACCATGGCATGGTCAACATTTCATTTCAGATAGATCATTCTGGTGACAGAATGGGCTTGAGTTGTGGAGCACTGGCACTTGAGTCAGGGAGATGCAGTAGCTTAGTGGGGAGAGGGGGGTCTGAAATAGGACAAGTAGTAGAAATGGAGAGGAGAAGATGGACTAAAAAAATATTTAGGAAATAAAATTGGCAAGATTTGGTAATTGGATGTGAGGTAAGGGGAGTGTTAAGAATGTCTCCCTGATTTCTAGTTTAGATGATCAGATTGCTCCTAGTGACATAGGAACCCATTGGTAATTTAGGTAGTTATCAGTAATTTAGGTAAGATGAGCAAGTTTAAGGGAGGAAGCTGAGTCACTTTTGGACATGTTGAATTCGAGATGCCTATGGTCCAGGTGGAAATGTTTAGTGTGTATGTGGGTCTAAAACTTGGAGAAATCTGAAAAGGATCAAGAGATCCTTTGGTGTAACAAACAGGAATTTAGTACACTTGGATTTTTCTTGTATTATTTCACTTTCTAGATAAAATGGCTTATCTTTAATTTTTGTCAGAAAAGTAGTGAGTGTGTACTTGATAAAAAATTAAAACATGAAAAGGTCGTACATGAAAAAAATTTTGCGTTTTCTGCCCATGCCACCCCATCTTAGTTCTCATAGGTAGCCCTTGTTAAATATCTTGTGTGTATATATATATATATATATATATATATCTTTCTAGAATTTTTTATATATACAGAAGCATTTTAAAAGCCAAATGCAATTGGAATCATGCTATACAGACTGTAGTACTTTTAAAAAATAACTCTTTTATCTTACACAGTGTTAAAATGAATGAGGTTGTGTTATGGAGGAAAATAAGTGAAAAGGGTAAAGTGGAGACGAATGGAGATAGCATCATCTCTTTGATGTAAATTAAAAGATGCGCATACATATATGTTGATGTAGGCATCACTTTTCTTTGCAAGGATACATAAGAAACAATAGTAGTTACCTTTGGGGAGAACTAGGGGTAGAGATTGGAAAGAAACATACTCTTTTCTGTATATGTTTCTTTTTTATATCTGTGGTTTCAGTTTGGGTTTGTTTTGTTTCTTTTATTTACATTTCTCTGATTTAAAAAGTAGCCACTACACTTTATTAACAAAAAGTCTTAGTCTGCCAGACATGCAAAGATTTTCCTTATTAGCACATATATGTCATAGTTTTTAGCAGCTGCAGAGTATTCTACAGCATGGATGTACCATATTTTTTATTTTCCCATAACAAACAAACATCTTATGGCTATAGCTTCAGGAACATCTTTGCAGACTTTTGCATTTGTGTCCATAAGAAAAATTTCTGATCATGAAATGATGGGTCAAGCATAGTTATTTAAAAATTTTTAAAGATGTTGCCAAATTGCCCTTCCAAAAGACTGTAAACGTGTATATTGTGAGAAAGAATGCATGAGTGCCGGTTTTCTCTCATATCTTTGTCAGTACTGGGTATTAGTAAACTTAACATTTTTTGCCAGTATGATAGGTTAAAGATAGTATCTCTTCATTTACATTTCTTTAATATGAGAGAAATATGAATATTCTTGACTATAGTATTTTCTTTTTCTGAAAATCCTTTATTTTCCTTATCTGTTTTTCTATTAGGTTGATCTTTTATCTTTTTCTTAATGATACTTTTTGGTATTGTTTTGCTGTACAGATTTTTTTAAACATTTTATATGGAAATATACCTTTGAACCAGTAATTTCACTGCTAGAAATTTATCTGTTGAATAACCTCATACAGTTTTTCTATAGTCAGAGCTTCTGAGTTTGGGGAAGATCTCAGTTCATGATATAAAAATGTAAAAAGATGTTTTCTTCTAGTTTGTTTTAATTTTATTTTTTAAAATATTGAAATCTTACAAACATTTGGAATTTGAAAGAGAAAGGTAAAGATCTAGCTGGTTGCTTTTTATCTTTTTCCCAAACGATAACCTTTCTTGAATAAGCCCTCTTTTTCGTCATTTGAAATGCTGTGTATATTATGTATTAGATTTCCATATGTGCTTGTTTTTTTTATAGACTCTCTATTTTGATCTGATAAAGACCTTCGGGGATGTATATCTTTAGGCTTACACAGTTAGGTTAATTAACTTGCTGCTATGAGGGAGAACGCAGACTAGAGGAACTGGCAGCGTTTTACTAAATAGAGAAGGGACAGAGTTACCATAGAATTTTGGAGAAGGGCGAAGTTTAGAAAAATTTAAATGAAGCAATATTTGATAGATTTAAAACACAGCAAGAATGTGTGTCAAGGGGTTAATTAACGTTGGGCCTGGGCTGAGAAGCAGATTCAGAGTCATGTTTCCTTGGAGACTACAAAGTTAAGATAAATGTGGAATGTTGTGTCTGGGAAACCCTTATCTGAAACTCTGAGTTGGAAATTGAAGCTGCTTCTGTTTCATTAATGATCCATGCAAGAGTGGGATGTTCCAATCTCACTGATACACTTTCAAATAACATAGTCTGACAGTCTAGTTGTAGAGAGAAAAGGTTTCTCAGCATTATGTTTTTAGCGTTAATTAACAAAAGGATTTAAAAAAAATTTGTTTACTGGGGCTGGCCCAGTGGCATAGTGGTTAAGTTTGTGTGCTTCATTTCGGCGACCCGGGTTTTGCGAGTTCAGATCCTGGGCGCAGACCTATACACTGCCCATCAAGCTGTGCTGTGGCGGCATCCTACCTACAAAATAGAGGAAGACTGGCACAGATGTTAGCTCAGGGATTATCTTCCTGAAGCAAAAAGAGGAGGATTGGCAACAGGTGTTAGCTCAGGGCCAGTCTTCCTCACAACAACAACAACAATTTTGTTTACAGATTCACAGATAGACGGATATGCCTGTTTTACCTGAATATCAGATTGTTTTAATTACTATACTGCTGTTTATTGTAGGTGATATATTTTAATATCTGGTAGGTCTAATCTACCCTCCAGCCCCCTCTACCCTTTTTAAGAATTTCCCAGTTATACTCACGTTTGTTTTTCCAAACAACGTTTAGGATAATTTTTACCACCTTAAGTTTTAAAAATCCTTTTATTTTAAGTGGGTCTGGTAGGCTTAGTCAACCCTCCCTCACCTCTTTCCAGAAATTTCTCAGGTATACGCACATGTTTATTTTTCCAAACTGTTAACATACTTTTTACTAAGTTATTTAACTTTTTAAAGTCTTGTTGTATTTTAGTTGGGATGACATTACATATATAAATTTGGAGAAAAGCAACATCTTTATCGTTGACTTCTTTTTATTGTGGTAAAATGCACATAACAAAATTTATCATCTTAACCATTTTTAAATGTGCGGTTCAGTAGTACATTTGTTGTGCAACCATCACCACCTTCTATCTCCAGAACTCTTTATCATTTTGGAAAACTAAAACTCTCTACTGATTAGACAATACCTCCCCATCCCCCCTCCCTGTCCCAGGCAACCACCATTCTACTTTGTCTCTATGATTTTAATTAAGTATCTCATTTAAGTGCAATCACGTGGTAGTTTTCTTTTTGTGACTGGCTTTTTTCACTTAGAATAATATCCTCAAGGTTTATCCATGTTGTAACATATGTTGGAATTTCCTTCTTTTTAAAGGCTGAATAATATTCCATTGCATGTATATACTACATTTTGTTTATCCATTCATCCGTTGAGAGACACTTGGGTTGCTTCCACATTTTAGCTAATGGGAATGATGCTGCTATAAACATGGGTGTACAAATATCTCTTTGAGACCCTACTTTCAGATCTTTGGGGCATATATCCAGAAGTGGAATTGCTGGATCACATGGTCATTCTATTTTTAATTTTTGTGGAAGTGCCATATTATTTTCCACAGTGGCTGTGCCATTTTACATTCTCACCGACAGTGCACAAGGGTTTCCTTTCTTCATATCCTCACCAATAGTTGTTATTTTCTAGGGTTTTTTTGATAGTAGCCATCCTAAAGGATGTAAGGTGGTATCTCATAGTTTTGTTTGTTTGTTGGGTTTTGTTTTTGCTGAGGAAGATTTGCCCTGAGCTAACATTTGTTGCCAGTCGTCCTCCATTTTGTATCTGAGCCACTGTCACAGCGTAGCCACCAAGAGACAAGTGGTGCAGGTCCACGCCCAGGAACTGAACCCAGGCTGCTAAAGTGGAGTGCATTAAACTTAACCACTAGACCACCAGGGCTGGCCCAATGTCTTGTAGTTTTGTTTAGCATTTCCCTAATGATCAGTGATGTTGAGCATCTTTTCATTCTCAACATGCTCATGCTTATTGGCCATTTATATATCTTCTTTAGAGAAGTGTCTTTTCAAGTCCTTTGCCCATTTTTTAATTGGGTTTTTTTTTTGTTGAGTTTTAGGAGTTTTCTGTATATTCTGGATAGTAATCCCTTATCACATACAGTCACGTGCCACACTATGTTGTTTGGGTCAATGACAGATCACGTTATATGATGGTGGTCCCATAAGATTAGTACAATATAGCCTAGGTATGTGGTAGACTTATACCATTTAGGTTTGTGTAAATACACTCTTTGATGTTTGCACTAGACAAAATTGCCTAACAACACATTTCTCAGAATGTATTCCAGTCGTTAAGTGACACATGACTGTAATGATTTGAAATGTTTTCTCCCATTCTCTAGGTTGCCTTTTTACTCTGTTGATGGTATCTTTTGATGCCAAAATTTCAATTTAGTATATTTGGAGGAAAAAGTTTTTAGTGAGAATAATGCAGCAATTCTCAAAGTGGTCCAGGGAAAGTGAAATCTCTTAGACCCCTTCGGGAGGTCCATAAAGTCAAAAGTAAAACTTACACTGATTTCAACAAGTTATTTGCCTTTTTCACTTATTCTTTCACAAGTATACAGTCAGGTTTTTTTTAGAAGAAACATAATATATTGCAACAAATTGAATGCAAAGGAGATACAGAATTTCAGATCCAGCTGTCTTCTATTAAACCAGATGCTGAGATTTGCAAAAATTTAAATCAGTGCTACTCTTCTCACTAATTTTTTGGGGGAATTATAGTTATTTTCTATAAAATGTTATTTATGTTAATAGGTAGTGGGTTTGTCATTACTGTTTATGAATACGTAAATATTTAAAACTCTTCAGTTTTAATTTCTAATAAAAATCTAATAACTATAACTCACATAAACAAAAGCTAAGACCGTCACTAATTAATAGTTTAAAGGGATCCTGAGTCTAAAATTTTTGAGAGCTGCTCAAATAATATATACTCATGCCTCATTAAACTCAATTTGGAAAAATATTCTTGATTGTCTGTGATTTCACCACTGAAATTAGAAATTAGGATTGAGGTTAGACATTAACATTTTGGTATATTTTTTCTAGTCTCTTTTTTTAGGATGGCTTTTCTTTAAAAGCACGTAGTTGGAATAACATTGTATATAAAACTTTGCATCCTTCTTTTCACTTATGTTCTAACCATTTTTCCATGTTATCTAATCTTAAAGAAAATTTTAGTGATTGTATAATATTCTACTTAGTGAGTATACCTTAGTGTATATAATTTTCCCTTTTATTGGGTCTAATTTTTGGCTGTGTATCTTTCATTTAGCAGATACTTGAGGGCTTATGTGAAGGCACTGTTCATAAATGCTTTTCTATTTTTTATTAAGATAATTTCCTTAGATTTAATTGAGTCACTTAACTACACTCTGAAGGCAAAGAAGGGAATATACTAAAGAAAATCTTGTCTTTTGAGTTTTTGTTAGTGTCAGATCACATGGCAAACTGTTGAAAGTGTTAGGAATTTAGACAGCTCTTTTAGCCTGTATCATTTTGTGGAAAGATTAAGTGAATTAATTTAAAGCACCTAGAAGAGTATCCTTTGCATTGAATAATTACTCAGTGTTCCTTTTTTTATTTGCTAGATCATATTTTAGATTTGACTGTTATTTTTAATTTTGTAATTCAAATATATGGGTGACTAACTGTGAATGTTTTCCCAGTCTCCTGACCTGCATGTCCCATAGCTTGCTCAACATTTCTGCATCATTGCCCTACTGGTGCTTTAAAATAGATACACTATGATATACTGAATATTGATCTGAGCAAAGTCTGTCATGTCTTTAAAATATCTTTACCCATTCCCTCATACTTATGGGATAGTTTGGCTGGGCATAAAATTCTAGGCTGGGAATCATTGTTCCTCAGAATTTTGAAGGAGTTTCTCCATTGCTTTCTAGCTTTCAGTATTGCTGTATGAAAGTCCAAAATCATTTAATTCCTGACCTCTCATATGTGACCTTTTGCCCTTTGTCTGAAAGCTTACGGAGTGGTTTCTTTGACCCAAGTGTTCTGAAATTTCATGATAATACATTTTTCTGAGCCTGTTTTTATTCACTGTGCCTGGGTATCATTGAATCCTTTCAATCTGGAAACTTCCTTGACATATTTAGTTGTTGATTTCCTCCCCTCTCTTTTATCTGCACCTCTAAGCTGATCTTTAGTTGTCATTAATCTTCTCTCTTATTTTCCATCATCTTGTCTCTTTGCTCACTTTCAGGGCAATTTCTTTAATGTTACCCTGTAGCTGTTCTATTGAGGTTTTTGATTTTCTTATATTTTAATTTGTAGGAGTTCTTTTTGTTCTCATGATTTTTTTTAAAGCTGATATCTTGTTCTTCTTTTGTGAATGCAATGGCATAGCATTTTTTATCTCAGGATATTAATGATAGTTTTGGGGTTTTTTAATTTGTTTTCATCTCATTGCATAGTCTCTTCCAAATTTCTTTAAATTTGACTATCTTGGTCTTTTTCTTTCACATTAGAGGCTTTCCTTAAAATATCTGGTGATTCTTCACTGACCATGTTTTAGAGTAGATATTAAAAAAACAATTGAAATCTCTGTATATGATGTTGGGGCATATCACCAGTGGTTTTCACTGTAGGATCTAACTGGAATAATTCGTTGCGGAACCTTTTGGGGATTCCATAGTGCAAATCCAAACCAAGTGGTTTTTAACTTTCCCTATCTTAAAGTCACAGTAGCAGATAATGCTAATGCTCTATCGATAGGCCTGTATCTCCTTCCTGCTCACAGGCTCATGATGTGTTTTCACTCCCAATATCTGTCTCCTACGGTTCTTTGTTGCAGGGCTGACTTCACACTGCCAGAGTCTGCTTTACCAATGTACATCTGTGAAAGTGTCTGGCAAATTTGTTTCCTAAGGACAGCCCTTAACCGTGATTGTGTGGGTACAACTCTGAGATGTGGCCTATGTTGCCTCTAGAGCTACCCTGAGGGATTGAGGGAAAATTACCTTCCATGGGACTTTGGTATGTTACCCTGGCTTGGCCTCCTTCCCTTCACTGTCCTACTTCCCTACAAGTTTTTCCAGGGAATTCTTTCTAATAAATCACTTTCACACAAATGCCTCGTCTCAGAGTTTGCTTCCAACTTAAGATAACCACTAATGTTTGGGCTGCATTCTCTTTGATAATTTATTTTGGGGTGAGAGGTCACTGAAGTTTTCTGTGCTATTTTGGGGAGCTCTGTTTGTCAGATATTGGTATCAAGCTTTTACATAAAAGAAGAATTGGTTAAGTTCTGCTACTTAATTTTCTGGAATGATTTATGTAATATAAAAATTATGTTTTTTGAAATATTGAAGTATTTTATCCAGGAGATACCTAGACCTTTTTGAAGTCTGGCTCTTTGACAGTGTTCTTTATTTCCTCTGTGGTTATTTGTCCATTTAGGTTTTATATCTTGAGTCAGCTTTGACAATTTGCTTTTTTAGAGAAATGTGTGTTTCATTTAGGTACATGTTTAATGGCTATTTGTTATATAATGTGTTCTCCTGTTTTTTATTTTATCTGTGAGTGTGGATAGAGTTTGACTCCTGATTTGAACAAACCAACTGTGAAAAAGACATTTGTGAGCTAATTGAGACAATTTGATTATAGAAACAGTTGGAGAAATTTGATTATGGGCTGTGGGTTGGATGAGTTAAAAGAATTATTGTTACTTTTGTTAGGCATTGATAATTTCATTAGGCATTTTGTAAGAAAATGTCCATGTTTTCAGAGACGAATATTGAAGTATGTAGAGATGAGATGACTTGATGTCTGGGTATTGCATTAAAATTTTATAATCAGTTGAAAAAATAATAAATGTAAATATAGCAAATATTTTAATTATAATTTAATCTGTGTTATGAGTATATGGGGGTTAGTTCACTATTATACTTTTGTGTGTATTTGAAGATTTTTGGAATTAAACTTAAAATACGAACTTTGAGTTACCCCTCTAATAAAATTAGAGCACATACTTCTTAGCACATTTTCTCCCACCCTCCACTCCATTTTCATTCACATGATATGCCTTTTCTGCCTAGGTTTCTTATATAGTTAAATTACTATTATCATTTTATCCTATGTAGCTTTTCTTTCCAGAATAGTAACATTTCTGCTTTGTTTCATAATTACCACAGACAATTACTACACAGTTTTATATTGGGAAGGGTTACAACCTTTCATGTTGTATGTTAACCCTTTCCTTGTGTGATTTCTTCATTTGTGAATTTTGATGGTTTTGTTTTCATTTGGATTTAATTCTTAGCTGAATTATGTGTCTAAGTAAGTAGTGTACCAAGGGTATATGGGGACTGAGTCCTTGCATATTTGAAAATGTCTTCCTGTTATCTTGATTCTTGAATGACAGCTTGCTGAATATTTAAGTCTAAGGACATATGTTTTCCCCCCTCAAATACTTGGGTTTTTGCAGCATTTCTTTTGGCTTATAATGATATAGAGGAGAAAGTTGCCTGTATGTTTTTCCTTTGTAGTTCTGCCTGATGTTTTGCCTTTGACTTGCTTGTTTTTTCCTGGATATTTAGAGTTTTGTTTTGTTTTTTTTAAGAGTGAAGTTCAAGATGTCTCGCAATACTGATCCATCTGTATTAGGTTTTCCTGGGTTATATATGAGACCTTTAAATATTGAGATGCATGGCTTCTACTTCAGTGCATTTTCTTTTATTACTTCTGAGTTTTTTCTTATTTCATTTGTTCTGCTCTCTTTTAGGAAATAAGTTATCTCTGTTGGCTCTCCATTGTCTTTCATAACTATCATCTCAGTAATTGCTTTAATCTCTTCAGTTTCTGAGAGAATACAAAGTAGTCCTATGTAGTTTAAAATTTTCTTCTTTATGGAGTAAGTGTTCAGAATGGTGCTTTTTACCTATCTTTTGCATCCTATGTTTAATTTTTTTCCCCCACTGCAAGATTTTTATGTAGGTTCCATGTATTTCTATTTATTCACTTGTAAATAGAATCAATTCTAGCTAGTCTTGCTTAAAAATTATGTAGATGGAAATCTTTTTTATTACCTTCCACATATAGGCAATTGTTTTGTGTACCGTTTGGATCTTTCCTTTAAAATTTGAGCTGGAGATTTGTGCTACTGCTGGCTGATAGTTTCTGTGTAGCCATTTAGCTACCTGAAAGAGATAAAGTGGGGATTTGAGACCTTGGACAGCTGCGAGTATGAATTCCGTCTCTGAATTTTTCTGTGATTTCTTTTTAAGACTCTAGGAGGTAGGGGGGCTTTACTAGGTTAGGAGCATATCATTCAAATTTGGTCCTTTTCCCCATTTTGTCAGGGTGAATAGTTTACTTCGATAAGAAGTTGGATTTGTTTCATGGGTCAGAACATACTTTTCTTTGCATAGTTACCTTTGATCCATGTTGACTCACCACCATTTTACATTCCCACCAGCAATATATAATGATCCAGTTTCTCCATATCCTCACCAGCATTTCGTAGTATCACTGTTTTTTATTTTAGCTATCCTTATGGGTATGTAGAGATATCTCATTTTAATTTTAATTTGCATTTTCTTAATGGCAAATGATGTTGAACGTTTTCTCATGTACTTTTTTGTCATCTGTCCATCCTCTTCAGTGAAATGTCCATTCATCTCTTTTGCATGCTTTCTAACTGGATTTTTTTGTTTGTTTTTCTGCTGTTGGTTTTGAGAGTTCTTTATATATTCTAAAGAAAGGTCTTTTGTTAGATATGTAGTTTGCAAATATTTTCTTCCAGTTTGTAGCTCGTCTTTTCAGTCTCTCAGTAGGGTCTTTCACAGAGCAAAAGTTTTTAATTTTGATGAAGTCCAGTTTATCAGTTTTTCCCTTTTATAAATTGTTCTTTTGGTGTCAAGTCTAAGAATTCTTTGCCTACCTCTAAATCCCAAAGAGTTTTCTCCTATTTTCTTCCTGAAAGTTTTATAGTTGTATGTTTTACATTTAAATCTATGATCCATCTTGAGTTCATTTTTGTATAAGGTGTGGGACTTGGGGCGAGGTTTATATCTTTGCTTAGGGATGTCCAGCACCTTTTATTGAAAAGTCTTGTCCTTCTTCCACTCGATTGCTTGTCTCTTTGTCAGAAATCAGTTGAGCATATTTATGTGGGTCTGTTTCTTGGTTCTCTATTCTATTCACTTAATCCATGAGTCTGTCCCTCCACCAGTACTAAACAGTTTTGATTTCAGTCACTATATGATGTCTTGAACTCAGGTAGACTGATTCCTCCCACTTTATTCTTCTTTCCAAAATTGTTGTAGCTATTCCAGTTCCTTTGCCTTAACATATAAATTCTAGAATGATGTTGTCTATCTACAAAAGATCTTGAAAGGATTCTGATAGAAATTACGTTAAACCTGTGAATCAATTTGGAGAGAATTGATGGTTTACTATATTGAGTCTTCTAACCCATGAACATGATCTGTCTCCCCATTTGTGTAGGTCTTATTTGCTTTTTTTTAACAGCATTATTTAGTTTTTAATCATATAAGCCTTGTTCATGCCTCCAATTGTTTTATGTTTTTCATAATCTTCTTTTCCTTCAAAGGGATCATTTAGAGGATAGGAGTCATGTTATAAATGTTTAGCTGACATTCAGATTTCATTTTAGACTCATTTAGTTTCCCTTTTTTTCTATAAATTCGAGTAAATCAAACTTAATGTGTTAAATCTTTAAAGTAGCATGACGGGGGCCGGCTCTGTGGCCAAGTGGTTAAGTTTGCGCGCTCCGCTGCAGCGGCCCAGGGTTCGGATCCTGAGTTCGGATCCTGGGCGCGGACATGGCACCACTCGTCAGGCCACATTGAGGCAGCGTCCCACATCCCACACTTAGAAGGACCTGCAACTAAGATATACAACTGTGTACAGGGAGGTTTGGGGAGATAAAGCAGAAAAAAAAGAAAAAAAAAGATTGGCAACAGTTGTTAGCCCAGGTGCCAATCTAAAACAAAATAAAGTAGCATGACTACTATAATCCAAATTCTGTGAAACTGTAGCAAAGTAGTTGAGTCTGAATTCTTGATTCAGATTGTAGCATGACCCTGGGAAAGTTACTAACCTCCCTGTGTCCTAGTTCATCTGTAAAATGGGATTAATGGTCCCTGTTTGATGGTTTACAGGTAATTCATGTAAAGCTCTTAGTATAGGGCTCAAATGTTAGCTATAATTATCTCTCCTTCCTTCTCTGTTATTCATATCTATAGTGATAATCACCAAATGTTAATGATAGTCGTTTCTGAGTAATGCGATTTGGGGTGATTTCTTTCTTCTTCATGCAGTTCTGTATTGCTTGATTTTTTTTTTTTTTTTTAAACAAGGAATAACACAAAACTGTCCCTTAAATCTCAACTGTCAAATCTGGAAATCTGCATGTTTAAAATGCTCCTCAAGTGATTCTGATTGAACCATGTTTACCCATGCCCCACCCCAATGATTATCCTAGTTACTACTCATTTATTTTATTGACTTGTCCATAATTTTAGCAGCAAATAGAAGGATAAACTCGTGGATACAAGTTAAGAATGTTTTTCTATATGGAAGGAATTAATTTTCCAGTATAGCTAAAAGTTATCAGACTTTTTACTCTTGGTATGTATATTGCTTTATAATTTGTAACATCCTGCTAATTTTTTTCTTACAGAAATACACTTTCGGGAAATGGCCTCTAAATCTTGGCTGAATTTTTTAACCTTCCTCTGTGGATCAGCAATTGGATTTGTTTTATGTTCTCAGCTATTTAATATTTTGTTGGGAGAGCAAGTTGACACCCAGCCTAATATTCTTCATAATGACGCTCATGCTAGGCATTCAGATGATGATGGACAGAATCATCTAGAAGGACAGATGAACTTCAATGCAGATGCTAGCCAACATAAAGGTATGATTTACTTCATTAAGGAGTAAACATAAACAGTATTTTGCAGTCTATGTAAGTGTTGAGAGAATTGGAAAAAGTTATTTATATGAATTTTGTTATATCATACTGTATCTTTTGATGAAAATGATCTTAATTTCAGATGTTAAATGATGGCTTGTGGTTTGCCTCAGGAGAAGGAAATTGCTAAAATCCAGATCTATTTAGGGGGTAAAGTATAAATTTTGAATTTAGTTTTTGGTAGAAACGGTTCAAAAACTGTAATTTGAGAAAGGACAAAACTTTTCAGATCAGATTTATTTCTGAAAATTTTTATTTAGTCTAATTTTGTTATCATGATATATATCTATGTCTTTGGTTTTTGCTATTGTATTGTTTTCGTTTTAGTGTTTGCTTAGTCCTGTTTTCCTAGAGAAATTCAAGAGGTGTATGTAAATCTCAATTTGTATTTTTATCAGTAGGTAATATAACTAATAGCTTCTCCTTTTGAGAGGAATAAAGAACTGGGGAATAGAAAACTGGGAATGTGTTATAGTGACTTCATTTTCTTCTGGCTTCTTATCTCTAACCACATTTTCTTGATTGAGTCCTCTATGTGCCCCTTAAATGCTGGTTTTCTCCAAGTTTCTGTCCTTTGGCTCTTTCATTGCCTGTGTGATATCATCAACCCCCATAATTTTAATTTCTATCTAGTCCTTACTGTCTTTATCTTCAGCCCAGTTCCAGACACTATGAGAAGACATTAACACAATTCAAACGTCTCTGCAAGTTGTGGTTTCTTTGACAGAAAAGAGTACAAACGGCTTGAAAGCAGTTGGGATTGTGGGATGGAGAGGATCCCCCATTAAGAGTTGTTTCTCATCTTTTGGGAGTAAATTACTTCTTCCTTCCCTCTCAAGCAGAGGTCGAGGGGCAAGATGTCAAATTCTGGTTGAGTTTTATGAACTAGCAAGCACATGCATACTGTTACAAATTATGTCATGTTATGTGAATGTTTGTATAACAGTGATTCAGCTCTGAGCAGGTGCTCTGTATTCTTATCGTAGAGCAGTTTGATCAGTGTGCACTTGCTCTGTAGCATCACTTCAGGTCTTCAGATGATCAGTTGGAGCTAGGCTTCTGTATATCTGTTAGGTACCTTGTCCTGCTCCACGGCCCACGAAATGTAGGATATGCTAAAAGTCTATCTATTCATATCAGACTTAACCGTGTCTAAATCAAACTCCTTTTCTTTTCCTTTCTGCTCCTAAAACTTGCTTTTCTTCTTATATTCTTTATTTTATATGGTTCATTACCATCTGCCTAAGTCAGAAACTGTGAAGTCATGGTAGATGTTTTCCTTTGCTTACCAATCAGTCCCATTTGTCACTAAATTCTAACAATTCTGCGTCTTTACCATTTTTCAGATTTTTTCTCTCAATCCATAGTGCCTTTTCCTTCAGTTGTACTCATGTACCTGCATTCATCCAAACTTCTCCATGCCTGTTGTCCTTTCTTCTAGTGCCTACTCATTTACAGACCTTTCTTCTGCATCATCTCTTATTTTTCCTAGTCTTACTTTATCTCCCCTTCTCTGTTCTACCCAAGTTCCCATTCCACTGCTCTGTAGGATTTATCAGCTACTGCTTTCTTTTTCCTTAGCACATTGAACCTTTTGTACATACCTCTATTATAACATCTCTTAGTATGTGGCAACTATTGATTGCATGCCAAGCTCCCTTACTAGATTGTGAATGCTTCTGTGGTAGGACGTGTATCTTATTCATCTTTTCATCTTTTGTACCAATACATGCCTATACAAAATAATTAATGAGTGAATAATTGAAAGAATGAGAATATCTACCAGACCCAGAAGTGGGGAGAAAGTTGTCTTGCTTTAAGTGAAACATATTGGGGATTCCTGCATCCATCATTTTCCCTATCTATCCAGGATTTGGTGTATCTGTATAGCTAGGAGATTGGGCTCTTCAAGTATATGAACCGTGAATGCTCTCTGACTGAAAATAGGGTCATTTTTGTCTGTTTTGAGATTATGCATTCTTGATAATCAGAGGGGCATGAGAATATTTTTATGCCCTGCCCAACCTTGTCTTCTGTTCCTTCTCAATCAATTAACTATAAATTTATGCCTACAGATGTTAATTTTTCACAGAACTGAGGTTTTGTACCTCACTGGTTGACCTTAACTTTAGAGATATGTTTCCTCAGGATTCTGCCTAGAGCATCACTACACAGAGCATGGTTTTGCAGATTCATGCTGCTCCATAACTAAATAAGTATTGAAATTGAGATTAAACAGTTAGAAACATTTATGGTAATTTGACAGAGTAATTTCATCTAAATCTAAAAATAAAACTGATTGGGGCTCATATTTTATGTTTCTTTTTTAAATTTTATTTTTCTAGTAAGTGATCTTTAGCATAGTTACAAAAGTTTAGGTCTCTAACTATTGAAAATAAAACTTGGTCCTTCACCAAGCACTGACGTAGAATCTTAGAGTTGGACTCTTCCTCTAGACCAGTGGTGCTCCAAATGTCCTAGCCAGACAGCGTGTGAATTGTTTGTTACCTATCTGCACCCAGATAAGTAGCTTGTACCAGGATGTAAGTCAGTTAATGAAGCCCACTGCTTAGTTAAGTGGACTTTTTTGGGGGATAGCAAGACTTCCTCGATGAAAAAGCAGTATGTTGCTTTATATTCTAGTATAAATTCCGTATTTCTTTGCAAACCAGTACTTTAAAACAAACAGTGTTCTAGACCGTCTTGGAAATACTACTTCTCCCTGTTCTTCTATTCTGCTTCTAACTGGTGGATTTGCATTATGGAATGAAGTATATTACTATCAGAAGTGGTCTCAACTCTACATTAATTCTTCTTTGAACTGGGGTCATGAAAGCCTTTTTAAAGCCACCTCAGCGTGCTTGTAAAAATTCATTAACAGTGGACTCTTGTGACTTTCAAAATGAATCACCTTGCTTCAGCAGTATGTCTTTGCTGCCCTTCAGAAGTTTATTCAGAGCAGTGGGAAATTCCTGTCAATGTTCTGTTAAGAAACACGTGAAACTTTCTTTGTAGAATGAAGTGAAAAGCAGAGACTGTGTAAGGCATTGCTTAGTTTCCTTATGAATCACCAGGAGAACTTGTTAAAATGCAGATTCTGATTCAGTTGGTTTGGAGTAGGGCCTGACATGCTCCATTTCTAACAGGCTCCCAGGTGATGCTGATGCTGTTTGGTAAATGAACCACAGTTTGAATAGTAAGAATTTAAGTCTTAGTGACAACTCTTGTTAGCTCCTGGACAAGATTGACATGAAACCAATCAATCAGAATGTCAATTCATGTTAGGTTGAGTTTTGCTTTCTTTCAGCTAAATCACTAATTATAGCGAGGTGAATAGAAGTGGGGGGGGGAGTCTTTGAAATTGTTTAAGAAAATGTCTTTTCAATATGATTTATTTGGATTTTACATCTATGTGAATATAACTTTAAAAAATTTTTCTTTAATAGATGAGAACACAGACATCGCTGAAAGCCTCTATCAAAAGGTTAAAATTCTTTGCTGGGTTATGACAGGGCCTCAAAATCTAGAGAAAAAGGCCAAACATGTCAAAGCTACATGGGCCCAGCATTGTAATAAAGTGTTGTTTATGAGTTCAGAAGAAAACAAAGACTTCCCTACTATAGGATTAAAAACCAGAGAAGGCAGAGACCAACTATACTGGAAAACAATTAAAGCTTTTCAGTATGTTCATGATCATTATTTAGAAGATGCTGATTGGTTTATGAAAGCAGATGATGATACATATGTTATACTAGACAATTTGAGATGGCTTCTCTCAAAGTACAGCCCTGAAGAACCCATTTACTTTGGGAGAAGATTTAAGCCCTATGTAAAGCAGGGCTACATGAGTGGAGGAGCAGGATATGTACTGAGCAAAGAAGCCTTGAAGAGATTTGTTGATGCATTTAAGACAGAAAAATGTACACATAGCTCCTCCATTGAAGATTTAGCACTGGGGAGATGCATGGAAATTATAAATGTAGAAGCAGGAGATTCCAGAGATACCACTGGAAAAGAAACTTTTCATCCCTTTGTACCAGAACATCACTTAATCAAGGGTTATCTACCTAGAACCTTTTGGTACTGGAATTATAACTATTATCCTCCTGTAGAGGTAAGTTCAGAAATTTTATTACTTTATAAATACTTTGACTTTTGTTTACTTTTTTTTAAAAAAAACCTGGCTAATGTGTGTTTCTTTAGTAGCAATAACTAAGAATCTCCCTTTGTATTTTTATATAGAGTGGCAGTTTAACAAAGTAGATGACAATAGGAGTGTCAGCAATAGTCGTTCAACAAATAATGATACTACTGTATGCTAGACACTGAGAATATAGCATAAATATGGCCAAGTTCCAGTTCTCATGAACCTTATGTTCTGGGTGAGGAGACATAACAATAAACCGGCAGACTAGTCCAGAAATTATGTGATTTTAGTTAGTAGTAAGTGTCCTGAAGAAAAGTGAAGCCAGGTAAGGGGATGGAGGGTGACCCAGAGTGGACCAGGGTACTCTAGTTTGGCTGATTAAGGAAGGCCTCTCTAAGGAGACACTTTTGAACAGAAACCTGAGTGACAATGGAGAGCAGGCCGTGTGAAGTCTGGATAAAGAGACTTCTAGTCTTCAGGAACAATGCATGAAAAGACTTTGAGGTTCGGAAAGATCTACATTCAAATCCTGCTCTTTCACTTAATAATTGAATGACTCTGGATGGACAGAATTTGCCCAACTTCTGAGCCTCAGTTCCCCTGTTTGTAAAATAAACCTGATCTCCCTGTCTCATTCAGTTGTTGTAATTACAGTTTAGTATAGTGCCTATCACACAGTAAGCACTTAAGAAGCCTTAGCTCTCATTTTACACCTTAGCTGACAATCCTGAGAATTTTATCTAAAGTACACTATTTTATTAAATATTTCAGATGTACAGACAAATATTTGATAAGAATATACTATCTTATACCTACCAACCAGCTTTACCAAGTATTAACTTTGCCACATTTGCTTCAGCTTTTTTTAAAGAAAAAGACATAGATAATTGAGACCTGTGTACCCTCCCCAACCCAGTTCTCTTGCCTCCTTGTTCAGAGTTAGCCACTATCAGGAATTTAATGTTTATCATTTACCATGCATGTTTTTATATTTTTGCCTACATGTTTGTGTATCTATAAATAGTATATAAATAATATATTATTTTTCAAGTTTTTAAATAACTGGAATTTTACCATATGTATCCTTGTACAATTTACCTTTTTCAGACATTAAAATTTATTGATGTTAATTTATGTATCTGTCTCATTAATTTAGACTGCTTTGTAATAATCTAATGTATGAATAAACTATAATTTATCTATTCTCCTGCTGATATACATTTAGTAGGTTGTTGCCAAGCTTTTCACTATTTTAAGCATTGCAGCAATGAATGGCTAAAGGAGACCAGGAATCACGAAACCTAGCTTTTAGACTCAGTTCTTTTATTGATTAATAATACCTTTAGGCAAGTCACTAGTACTCTATGCCTTCTTTCCTCTCACCCTAAGATACAAGTAAGGCACTTCGTGCTGCTATTCTCTTCTTTACAAGCCAGTGTTTTCAAATCATCATCTAGAACAGTGGTTCTCAACTAGGGGCAGTTTTGTCTCCTCAGGGACTTTTGGCAAAGTCTGGAGACAGATTTGGTTGTTACAACTGGGAGGTTGCTTCTGGCGTCTAGTGGGTAGAAACCCATTAGAAACGCACTAGATGATAAACATTCTACAAGTCAAAGGACGGCCCCCCACAACAAAGAATTATCCAGCTCAAAATATTGGTAGCGCTGAGGTTAAGAACTCTGGACCTAAAACATCTGGCCCGAGCTTTAGGCAATCCGCTTTAAAAAGAAACTTTGAAACAAATCACAACTACTTCTGCTGTTAACGACTAGTGTGTTCTTGGTACTTACACAAACACGATAACTAATCCTTACAGTAATTCTCCATTTAATAGGTGACAAAACTGAGGCTCAGCAAAGTCAGGTAACTTGCCTATCCTGATAAGCAGTGTAGGCAGTATTGCAGACTACTCTGATTCTAAAAGCTCTTGTTACTTCCATCATGAGCTCTCCTCTACGATTAATGGGCAGTATGCCCCAAAAAGGGAGTTAGGAGGATATATTAGAATCAATATTCTGTTGTTGGAATAGAATTCCACTTAAATAAGAAAACATTTTCAAGTTCAGCTCTATGTAATTAAGCTGTTTGAAACCTTATGCTAACATTTTATTGTTATTGTAGATGCAACAGTTTCCTAGACTATAAAGCAAGCATATTCCCAAGTCTGCCTTTTGATACTCTATTTCTGCTTTTTTTTCAGTGAGGTACTACTTTGAATGCCTTTTTTCCCCCCTCCCCAAAGCCTCCCAGTACATAGTTGTATATCCTAGTTGTAGATCATTCTAATTCTTCTATGTGGGATGCCACCACAGCCTGGCGGTGTGTAGGTCTGCGCCCAGGATCTGAACCAGCGAACCCTGGGCTGCCAAAGTGGAGCACACAATCTTAACCACTCAGCCCCGGGGCCAGTACCATTGAATGCTTTTTTAATGTAAACTTTTTTTAGTATATTGTGACCCTTCCAAGATTACTTGAGCTCTTCCCTTCCTAATTCTGCACCCCTTCCCATATAAAAATATATCCAAACTCAAGAACGTTACAAATGCATATAGCAAATACGCCTAAATGCATATAAGATTTTACTAAGGGTATCTGATACCAGGTACACATACAATAATAGCAAAGGGACATGATATTTGTCATTATTTTGTAACCAGTAAAATATCCTTTCTCTTTAAGAGTACTGCCCACAAATCTGCAAATAGGGTATAGCTAACAATATGCTTTATATGAACAAAATAAATACTTCTATAGTGCATCTTTTATTTAAATTCTAGTGGTTTTTAAAATAGATGGCAAAATTTATGTTCTTTCTATAAAGTCTATTCAGTTATATTGAAAACTCTCAAATAGACTTGGAAGTACCAAAATTGACCCAACCTTCTAATGTTCCCTCTTCTCTTTCAGAAACTTCTATGTAAACCCAATGTGAAGTCAAACTTCTATTATTACTTACCCATCGTTTAATAAATTTTCTTCTCCCTAAGTGAGTTACTATTTTCCAAGCCATCCTAAATTTCATAAATACACTTTTTTTCTGTAGTAATCACTAGAAATAATAGTGTAGAAAAATTTTATCTAGAGCGTCAGGGTGTGAGATATTCTAGTTGATCAAAGAATTATGTTCTCCAACTGGGTGTTCAGAACTTACTCTTCATATAGTTCTCTTCTCACACCACCTTCTTTCTTCACTAGAAGTGAATCTATTCCCTAAGAATAAAGTCTAACCAAAGAATTTGCAATCAGTCTTAATACAGTGGATTTAAAATAGATGTGTAAATCTATTAATGTAAATTTATATATAAATATATACATAAATATAAATCATATATATATATATCCCTCTACATGTGAAATTGCCTTTTCATAGGTCAGACATGATCAAATATTATTTATTCTCTTAGTTCTTTGGTTTTATTAACTCTAATCCATCTGAAACTTACTGGTATATGGTTAAGGTAGAGAGCTCCTGGTTTTTCCAGATTTTTAACTAATTATTCCAGTACCATTTTGGACTGAGTCTTACTTTCGTTACTGATTTAAAATACTTCCTTTATCATACACTATAGCATTACTTGTAGTAGGATCAGTATCTGAAATTTCAGTTCTGTTCCCTTCTATTTGGTTTTGGCTTAACACCATATTGTTTTGAACCTTGTAGCTACAAAATTTTTAAGTTAATAATCTAAGAGTGTATATTACTCTCCTTTATTTTTCTCTCTTTTTTTCTTTCAAAATGTTTTGGCAACTCTCATGTCTTTATCCTGTGTATAAATTTATTAATTGAGGGACAATGGACATCTTTGCCCAGGATTTTTTAGGTCCCTTAGTAAAGTTTTACAATTTTCTTCAGATCTCTATTTCTTCTTAAGCATCTCCCTAGGTATTTAATATTTTTGTTACTATTCTACCTGGGTTCATTCTTAAAACTTTTTAACTGGAATATAGGAAAACTGTTCTTTCATTTTGTTTTTGTGCTTGTTTTGGTGAGGAAGATTGGCCCTGAGCTAACATCTGTTGCCAGTCTTCCTCTTTTGCTTGAGGAAGATTGTCGCCAAGCTAACATCTGTGTCAGTCTCCCTCCATTTTGTATGTGGGATGCCACCACAGTGTGGCCTGATGAGCAGTGTGTAGGGTCATGCCTGGACCCAAACCCGTAAACCCCGGGCCGTTGAAACGGAGCACACGTACTTCACCACCACACCACCAGGCCAGCCCCAGAAAGCCGGTTTTTTTTAAAAGGATCTTTAAAATCTGACTGTGTTCTTGGATTCTTTATTTCTGATAATTTTTCATGTGAGTCTCTTGAGTTTTTGGTGTATCCATAATCATATGCAAAGAACTACTTTGTTTCTAACACTTATAGCTGTTTTATTATCTTTTATTGCTTATAATGCTTAATAATAATAGTATCCTAGCCATCCAGTAAAAAAAGCAATAGCATAATAGAGTGTAACATAATTAAGGCAGTAAATCTTATTAAAAATATTATTGCAATATTTCAATTGCATAAAATTGCTTCCAGAGAGGGTCAGCAATTTAAAGTTAACTGCCATTGTTCTAGTCTTTTAGTTTAATGTACACTAGCCAGTATAGTAGCCACTAACCACATGACTGTTGAACACTGGAAATATGGCTAGTCCAAATTGGCATGTGCTGTAAGTATAAAGTTCACACCTGATTTAAGGACTTAACACAAATAAATTATTAATAATTTTTATTCTTATTTATTTATTTAAAAAAAATTCTGTATATGTGAGGAAGATTTGCCCTGAGCTAACGTCTGTTGCTAATCCTCCTCCTTTGTTTCCTTGAGGAAGATTAGCCCTGAGCTAACATCTGTGTCAGTCTTCCTCTACTTTGTATGTGGGATGCCTCCACGGCGTGGCTGATGAGTGGAGTAGGTCCACACCTGCAAACCCAGGCTGCCAAAGCAGAGCCCGCAGAACTTTAACTATTGGCCATGGGGCCAGCCCCATTATTAATAATTTTTTATTGATTGCATATTGAAAAATAATATGGATTTATTCAGTTAAATAAAATATCTTCAAATTAATTTCACTTATTTCTTTTTACTTTTAAATGTGGCTACTAGACAGTTTTAAACTGTATTATGTGGCTCACGTATATCTATTAGACAAAGCTGATTTAGATAATCACAAGTTGACTTATCTGTTTACTTTTCATATTTGTTTCTATTTTTGTATTCCCTAAAGGTGTAAAAAGTAGGCACCAGATAATTTTCCAGTGCCTCTGTAGTTGTCCAGGAATCCCACATATCCAGTGTTTGTTTCAAAGTTCAGAGAGAAGGCCAGAGAAATTACAACAGACAATTTCTTGATAATTTTTACTGCATTGTAACCTATATACTTCCAAACATGAATTATTAAATGTTCAATTTAATAGGTCAGTATTAATCTTCTCTGGGAACTTGCATGGTTATCTTTCTCCTTAGGTCCTTGCAAAGACATTAGAATACAGTCTGAAGTTTTGTTGGAGTCACCTGGGTGCAGCATTCTCCAGATACCAATTCTGACCCCAAAATGACCTTGTGACTGTTTAATTCTAGGACCAGTTCTTTTTTTTCTGTTTTCTTTATTTTCTTTTTCGTTCCTGATAGTTTCTTGTGTTTTTGTTGTTCTTTGTGTTTTGTTTAAACCTGTTCTCATACCAACTCTGTTAGGAATCTATGAGAATTATATAACTGAACAAAGGTTTAACTCTGACCTACTTTCTGAGGGCCACCTGAATGTCATTATTCTGTCAATAATAGCTAACATTTATTGAGCATTTACTATAAGCAGAGCGTGGTCTCAGGCATTTTATACAAATTGTCTCCTTTAAGTAACCATCTTTTGCAGATGGGGAAATTGAACCTTATAGAGATTAAGTAACCTGTCCAAGGTCATACACTAGTAGGCAAAATTTAGATTCAAGCCCAGGACTCAGCACTTCTCTTAAATAATACTGTTTGGGTTGATGTGTAGATGAAGTATTGTGTTGCAGGCACATAATGGGCAAGGGTTTGTAGTCACTGAATAATCCAAAGGTTTCTTTCTGAGGCTGAGCCAAGCAAAAATTTATAGTGAGAAAATTATGAAAATAAAGCAAAACTTGAAGAAATAGAGCTTTATCCTTTGTATAACTGCCCCTTTCATTTGAAGAAGTCTCAAGATTTTTTCTGTTAAAAGACTATAGAGTATAAGAGAATATTATCTCAGTTAAAAATACTTTAGCAAATTCATGCTTGGTTTTAAATCATTTGGAACTCCAGAAACTCTTGATTTCTTCCACAGGTCTAAAAAGTAAATGCCTCTGCTTTACCTTGCCAGCTTTAATGCTTGGATTCTCTTAAAATTGGTATTTCCTTTATCAGTATGTGAATATTGTATGTTGACAATGTGCTGTTTATTAATAATGCGTATTTCCACTACTTTTTTAGGGTCCTGGTTGCTGTTCTGATCTTGCAGTTTCTTTTCACTATGTTGATCCTACAACTATGTATGAGTTAGAATACCTCGTTTATCATCTTCGTCCATATGGTTATTTATACAGATATCAACCTGCCTTACCTAAAAATGTACTAAAGGAAATAAGTCAAAAATACAAAAGTGAAGATCCAAAAGTGAAGTTGGAAAGCCTTGAAAGAAAAACATAAATGAACAGAGGTAAAATGTCTAGCACTGCACTGAAGAACTTCTGCATTTCTGATACAGAACACTGGAATCTCAGTGAGGAATTCTTTCCAAGTGAACATTCCATATTAGAAATCTTTCATATGAATGACTGTAAACTGAAGCTTTAAGTGAGCTGTGAAGTCTGTTAAAATGTGTTTTGATACAGTAATATATATGTGAAAAATTTGTGTTTTTAAAATGGTGGCCAGGCAGAAGGACTAGAAAAGAGATTTGTTGCCTGTTCCTGACCACATGTATTATTTTCGCTGACAACCTAAAACAGTTAAATTTGCTGAAACTACACTGCACCGTGTTAGTAACACACACATGATGCTAAACAGATCTGCCTTAAAGAAAATTTTAGAGTAAATACTGTTGCTCAGTGTTGTTCATAAACTCAAGACATGAGTTTATATTTCCAGTATGATATCTCCCCCCAACACACACATGCGGTTTTTGTCTAATGAAAATTTAGCTGTGGCTATTCGTAATTGGCAGCATTTCTTCCAGAAGAAGATAGAATAAGAATGGCACTTGTCCTAAAGTGCATTAATAAAACCACATTTTGAAATTATCCTGGGCCTTGACTGTATTATATACTTGTTCTAATTAGTAATTAATCTTGTACTGAGTCCCTGTTGTCTCTTTTCTAAATATGTTTAACCATTCTTGAATACCATTCTCAACTATTAGTATTTATTTACTCAAAGCATTAATAGCGTTCTGTAAACATGCATTTTTAAATATTTTGTTCCCCAATTTTCCCATAATAAATAGTAAATTTAATGCTATTTGGGGATGCTTTTCTTGTATCAGTGCCACTCTCAGGAATTACTAAGTGACATTTTTAATTGTTTAAAACTCTTTCCAACTACATAATTATAGTTTCTTTTATTCTCATCCTGTTGAGAGATGAGAATTTGTGCCTTTCATAACTTGTTTGAAGCAGAGCTTTGAAATTCATTTTTAGGATCTGAGGTGGCTATTAGTTAAACTGGCAAAATAATTTGAATACAAGATTTTGATCAGAGTTAATTAAAAATATTAGAAAATGCAGAGTGCTTAAACAAACTCAATATGTCAGATATTAAAAGATATTGAAATAATTTATAAAGAGCCTGAATTTTGATGCTGATGTAGTATTTGGGGATGATTGTCTTGCCAGTGGATAATTCTAACAGAGCAGAGTACCTATTCAAGACTGTCATCAAAAACACATTCATAAATGATTTGTTCTACTAGTGACCCTCTATTTAAAGAATTTCTGAAAGGAAAGAAAATTTTAAATTTTTTGTTGTCTTTAGCAATATTGTTTGACTGTATTGTAACAAAACATTTTACAGACTTTGAATAAGATTATCTTAAATGTTACAAATTTCTCTTATGTTTATAGTTATGCTAATTTTACATGGTTGTCATGCCATTGACTCTGCTGCTTAGCTAAATAGTTTATATTTATTGTGCCAAAACATGTCAAAACCATGACCTCTTTGGATGGTGTATTTGAGAGAATATTCATCTTAGTGGCTAATTATGGACTACGCTGTCTACATAGTGAAAGCTCACACCAGTTTTTATCTATTAAATTGTTTTTTGTTTTCACAATGATATTATCTGCCAAAATTTCAAGGCATTCATTCTATTCTTTGAACAACTCTTCACCTTGGTGTGGATATGAATTTATTTACAGTCCACATATGCAACTTTTCCATACTATAAGTATAAATGGTTTATCGTAAACATCCAAAAAACCTTAAAATTCACTCATAGGAAATTAACATTGTGATGAATCCTGGTGTCTGGAGTCAGACTACTTGGGTTTAAATTCTTGCTCCATCACTTACTAGTTTTGTAACCTTGACCAATTTACTTAATTTCTCTGTGCCTCAATTTCCTCATCTGTAAATTAGGGACAATAATACTACCTACCTCACAGGATTTTTTTGAGGATTAAATGAGTGAATATTTGTATGACTTTTAAGACAGTGTCTGGCCCAGAGTATGTAACAATTAGTATAAGATTTTATTATTATTCTGTTACCTCAGAGTGTAAATATTTGTTTTAAATGAATGAAAAATCTGCTTTAATCAAATCAGATGTTGAAGGAAATAGTTCATACATTTCTTATAATGAATAATAGCTAGTTTTTGTCTGATGCCTACTGTATGCCAGATGCTGTGCTTAGGGACTCTATGTACATTAGTGTTAATCCTCACAAATTGGGTGTTATTCCCATATTATGGATCAGAAAACTGAGGCTTAGAGAATTAAAGTAACTTTTCTACTGTCACAATGCTGGTAAGTAACAGAGCTAGGATTTATGCTCAAGTCCTGCGTGTCCTCTGTACCATGTCAAGCCTTGAGGTTAGTCATTTAGCATTATTTCTGTTTTTACTTATTGACATGTGACATCTGATACATTGGCCAGTAATAGTCAAATCAACCAGCCAAATTGTCATAGTGGTTCACAAATTTTGTTCTTATACTCCTGCCTGGAGCTTGTTAAAATGGAGATTTCAAGATCCCAATTCCAGAAATTCTAATTCTAGCATGGAGCCCAGGAATATATGTTCTTATCAGGTATCCCTGGGCAGTGGTTCTTAAAGTATAGTCCCAGCCAGCAATATCAGCATCACCTGGGAACTTGTTGAACTGCAACCTCTCCTGCCCTCCCAACCCCCGCCGCCGGGCCTACTAAATCAGAAGCTCTAGGGGTGGAGGGTAGCAGTTATGTTTAAACAAGTCCTTCAGTCCTGTTGATGCTAGTTTGAGAACCATTGTCCTAAGACCTAGGTGATTCTGATGGCAAATGATCCTTGGAACACGCTGACAATTACTGCCCCAGAAGTAAAATGTCTTTCAAAGATTTAGATAAAGCATGTTTTAAATCAGCGTGGTTCAAGATCACACTACATTAAATGTGAAAGACTTTAAAGATAGTTTAAAGGATCAGTGCATCATTCATTTTGGCAAAATTCGTTAGCTTCTTCAGAGTGACTAACATGAGGACCCACAGTAAAATCTGTAATTCTCCAAGGTTAGTAGTTTCACATTGGGGCAGGAAGGGTTCATTAAGTACTAGTAAGTACATACTAATTCATTAAAAGCATACCTAAATAAGTGTCATCAAAAATGTTCACAATTGTTAGTAAAAAATTTAAGTAGAGGTAGCAAAATACTATTATATAATATGCAGAATGTTATTCTGCTAGTTGATATTATCAAAATTTCATCACTTTCAAGAATCAGTTGATTGTCTTATATGTCCTAATAAAGCAAAAAATTCTCCAAGTATTTGATAGAGCACATAAAACCAATTTTCATGATCATAATGACTTATCTTTTAAATTAAGATCTTTATCATTTGGATAAGTGATTTTATTGTGGTCTCAAAACATAAGACTTTTGTTATCTTATGTTTTCTGATCACAGTACACTGGTATTTTCAAATAGGAAGGTCACAGATGATACAAAGCAGAGTTTTGTTCCAGAGTTACACTTATTTGTTTTCAAATACCTTAAATTTTAGAGGAGTTTTTGTTTCTGTAAGAAGATTCTAAAATAAATGACTAGTTTTTTATATTTTTTGAAATATGGTAAAATTAGATTTGAGCATTAAATTTGCTTATAGTTATTGTCATAATTGTTTCTTGAGTATTAATTTTTCAGTTACTTGAGCCTATTAAACTGTATTCCTACCAGATTGAGGCTTGAAAAATCCCTCACTTGATTGATTAGATCAAGTCCATCCTTTTATTTTTCATTTCAATTTTCAGTTCATTAGAGTATTCTTTGTATTTATTACCCTTCATTTCCTCTATAATTAATTTCCATTTTCTAACTACTTTTAATGCTGCCTTTACAGGGTTAATTTGGCTGTTATTAGTGATTAGAATTTGTATCACTTAGTGATAATGTTATACCTATTAACTTTAGGTTTCTCTATGAGATTGGCAGTAAAAATCTGTCCAATAATAATGCCTGCTGGCTCTCAGGATACTTGCCCTGCTTAAACATCTACAATTTTAAACTAATGCTAGGTAGACTATTATTAAATAAAGTTATTTGGATTCCACCACTTCCCTCCCTTCCCTTTTCTCAAAAACAAACAAAAAGCTCAGTTGCCTCATTTCTCTACTTCTTTATAATAGGCCTGACAGAAACATACTTAAGAAATCTGGGGGACAACCTGTGGTTTATTTTATGCTAAATGTAACTTCTATTGATTTTTTTTAAATGACTTATGTTTATATATTGAGTTGAAATAGAAATTTAATACAGCTTAGAATAAGAAATTTTACAAATTCTCTTTAGAGAAAACACTCCAAAACTAGTTTAGAGTTAAATAGTACTCTATTTCAACTCCTTTACCTCTCTAGTTTTCAGTTTATATCAGTTAAGTTTAAATAACTTTGCAGGGCCCTGCAAATTAATAATCCATATAAAGTATATTATTAGAGGGAAACTAATCTTACTGCTAAGCAGTGTGTTATATTACACAGTGAATGTTTGTGTTTTGGAATTTTAAAATTATGTAAGATAATAGTATCATAAATGGTTTAAAAATGTCTGGTGACTTGCTTATTTTAAGTGATCACCAATAAGTCAGAAAAATGTATTTTTAAATGTTTTTTCAAGTGCCTTTGAACATTTTTAAACAATGGATTTAAGCAACCGCATAAAATAAATTACCATGTTTAAAGCTGTTTTATCTGATTATTTTTAACTGATGTAAAAGTTGCCAGAGAAACATTGTCTCTTATGGATAGTTTTGGGGTTTTTTTACCAAAAATATTTTAAATTGTTTTCCAATCAAAGTTCTTTAGTTTGAATAGGCTTAAGTAGTTTTTACTACAGTGTATATTATTTTTCTTTAAAGCAATAAAATATCCCACCTCTAATTTTGAATAATCTACCTTAAAAAAATTAGAAACACCAACTCTGTAGGCCCTGTGTGTGTGTGTGTGTGTGTGTGTGTGTTGTAGGTATGTGTATAGAGAGGGAGAGAAAGAGATACCTTTTCTAATTTTTAGTATATATTTTGATTTATCATGTACACTGAGAAATTCATTTATTCAACTAATTTTTATTCAAATAATTTTGCCCTGCATGCAGCTACTAGAAATAGAGTGGTGAGCAAGACATACAGGATTCCTGTTCTCATAGAGCCTTCATTCTACAGGTAGACAAAAAATAAGTTAATAGATAGTTGAACAAGATATTTCAGAGAGTGGTGTTAGGAAAATAAAAGAGTGATATGATAGAGTGATTTTCTGGATGGGGTATCAAAGAAGTCCTCTGAGGAGGTAATAATTGAGCTGAGACCTGAATGACAGACATTTTATAAACTTCAAAAGTTATTTCTGTGAAGTTCTTCACTCCTCCTATGTGGAAAAAAAAGCAATGTGTTTCCACCTTTGCTTAATCATGCTTGGACATATGTGAAGGCCACTGAAATGCAATCTAGAAGCCAAAAACTTGGAGTTTTTAAGCATATTTCACCCAGAGCTCAGGTCTATTGATATTAGGATATAAATAAAAATTGACATACCTCTTCCGAAGCAAGTGACTACAAATGTTCATAAGGCCCCTGAGTCTAGCCTGTCTGCCTCAATTTTCAGTAACCTACTATCCAGTGTGTTCCTTATTAGTGTGTATATCCATATGTGTGTGTATACACATATTTATACACCGTCATTTGGATTAAGCAGCTTTAGAAAAGCTGAGGAGATAAAAACCACTTCATATTGCTTTGGGGGCAGACTTGTATGATTTAGCATATGCACATAGCCCCGTGTTTGCCAATTAGTTGTATTTAATTGTACTGCTAATTGATAAGTTATTAGAGAAGAGATTTATTTACATAAATACACACACATTTACTACATATTTTAAGTTTTTCAAAGGAATAATTCTAGAAAGGATACAAGATTGTTGCTGAAATTATCTTCTTGCTAAAGGGAAAAGCTCTGCCTCAAACCTGTTTTTACATCAGCTCTAATAATGTTGACAATATACATTGTCCAAATAGAAATTCCGTTAGTGTTTATTGCTAAATGAACATTTAACAACTAAAGTTGATTTCAGCAACTTTGACATTCTCCAGATAAATCTGTCAGTAATAGTAAAACATGGAAGTAAACTTTGTTTTGCCATGAGTTTGATTTGTTACTAATTAATGAATTTAGTATTGCTGCCTAGACCTTTAACTACTGTAGTTCTTGAAACCATCTGTGTTGCATCAGTTCTTCTGCCAAAAGAACCACCAACTGTTTGTGCTAGTGTCTCTTGTATTTTGTTATTGATATTTCTTTTTTCCAGGACTAAAAATTTGTCTCGGCATTTATACTCTTTTTTCTTTTATATATTGCCTCTGTATAGGGCAGTTGAATACAGCTGATTACTTCTCAATAAGGAAGTACTCATTGTCTCTTTATATGAGATTCAGTTCCAGCACGTGAGCTGTTTGGGTTTTCTAATGAATGCCTAGTGAAAGATTAACAGTACTTCTTCATTTGTAGAGCTGCTAGATGATGTGTCATCATAGAACTAATTTGAGTGCAATATCTTAGTCTTAACAACTAATCAAGTTTTGTCAGTTTCGAATCTTTTTTCATAGAACTCACTCCAAACTGCATTATCTTTCCTCTTTGTACTCCTGTAACACTAGAATCATACTCCAGGTAGCATTTAGATTGAATTTCATTTTCCATTAATTTTGTTGTTAGATTATAGAGAAATGGTAGTAAAATCCAGAAAGTAGTTTGAAAGAGAATTAACGATTCACCTTTTCCTTTGGTTCCATACAAGGCTGTCTTCCTTGTATTTTTACTGTTTAATGGTGTGTGTGTGTGAGAGAGAGAGAGAAAGGAGAGAGGAATAGAAATAGTTGGATTTTTAATAGTTGGATTTCTCTTTTATTAAAACTATGTCTTTTTCATGCTGATTGCATATTTATAAGTAATTTTATTCAATGAGGTGAAGGAACTATGTGCTTAGGATAATTGGTCATTGAAATGCTTTATTGTTATAAAAAGTAATTTTTGCAAACCTGTTTGCCTGGTTGGATCTACCTTTACTTTTTGCCTTTGAATTTCTGCTCTTTGAACCTTCCCCTGTTCTTTTCTTCTCTATCCTATATCTTTTCTTTTTTCCTTTCTTTTCTTCTCATTAGCAGCAATCCTTTAGTTTCTTAAGACTTTTTATTGCCCCATTTTTTACCAGCAGATGTGTTTTGAAGACTTTTTTTTAAAATTACATATCTCTTGTGAATTTCAGTTCCTTCTCACCAGCTGAAGAAAGTTTCCTAGAATTAACTAAAAGAAGGACGAGATAGGACTCAGAGAATACATGCCAGCACAATCCTAGAATTTTCTCTTCCTTGTGGAAATGTTTCCTTCTAGAACCTAAACAAAAATATGGGTGTGTTTTTAAGTACTTAAAAACTAGTAAGAATTTGCCTTATTTTAACTTTAAGTTGATGTCATCTTGTCTGGCAAAAGTAGTGCATGAGGTTTTAAATGGCATTCATTGTGGCAGAGAGAGCTCTTAGGAATCAAATCACAAGCATTTTTTTACTGTATTTGAAACAGGGAGGCAGAGGATTCTCTTCTGGTTTGCTGTTGCCTCCTCGGACAGAACTGCTCCACTGGGCACTGCCATCTTTTGCTGTGACTTCCTTCTCTCATCGTGTTTGGCCCTGGGGAAGGGACTTGTCCTCTCCCTTATTACCACAGCACAGCAGAAAGTAGACATTCCTGAATGTTTCAGAATAACAGAAGAAAAAAAGTCCAGAGAATATGAGAGCTGCCCAGACCCAGTGGGATCCTCTTGCCCGTCACTAAGCTGGCTTTTATTTGCTACCTCTTTCCGAGGCACCAGAGGTAGCTGAACCACCCCCACCAGAAGCATTCCAGATAACCACCACAACTTTAGACTCTGAGCCAAATTGACATCTACCCTAAGAAAAATGAAGATGATCTCTCTTCTCCCCACTCTAAAGCTCTCAGTCCTCACTTCCTGCTGGAGAACTGACCTCTCCCCCAGGAAACTAACAGTGAAAACATTTACTCTCTTCAGAGGAAATCTCATCTTTACCAGAGGAGTGTGGTCTGGATTTGTGGCCCCAGTGAGAAAATTGCCCAATAATCTGACATCCAGTATATTTCACAGAGTCTGTATTGTTTGTTCTTAAATAAATCGTATGTGGAGCAGCAACAGTGAAACCCAGGTGAGGCTGCACCAGGCCCAATCCTGTTCCTGTTTTGTCTCACTGATTAAGGATTTCAGAGAGATTTTAGGATCCAGTTTCAGCCATGATCACCTTGCTGTAATACGAACCAGCCTTGAAACTTAACGGAATGTTACCGTGTAACTTCATTTATGTCATGTTCCTTTTTAAAATTAGCTATTTTTAAAATCAGTCTTCGTCGTTAAAATATCAAAATTTTGGAAGTGGAAGCAGAAAAAAGTCAGAGAAGTATGTGAATCACCTGTATTTTTTTAGTGATCCTAAATTAGACGTGCGATCAGCGGTCTGAGGTCCTTAAGTAATCATGATAATTGGTGTTATTTCCATCTGTAAGTCTCATAATCTTTACCAGGTCAGACCTTCATTCCATGTTTTCTTGTCCTTAGACCCTCTTAGGCTACTAAATCCTCAAACAAATATAACATATGGAAAACTGGTTTCAGAGGTAGAGTGACTCAGAATAAGTGAAGTAGAACTGGGTGGTGAAATTTAACCTCTCTGAAATCTCAAAACATGTCAAGATCCCATCTTCTGTGTAATATATACTGACTTAGAGGGTGGAAAGGGATGAAAAACTGCTGGGTGCTCATAAATTTTTAATTTAAGATTACAAATGACCTCATTTAGGGCCAATCGATTACCTTATAATAATGTAAATTAGTGCTTTAAAACAGAATTTTTGCTATAAAGCAGTAGAAATTTATTTGGCCTCTTACTAATTCAGTAGTCTTTACAAAACCTAAACTTACAGAATATTTTCTAAATTTGCTCTTTGATAACTCTAGATCACTACATAGAATTCTTTGAAACACGCTTGTCAGGATGTCTTTTAAAGAGTTCTTTTTTCCTCTTTATATCTGAAACTTTTGATGTAGAATTACCCAAACTTCCTGTTATTACTGAAACTGAAATAAGTGAAGCAAGAGAAATAGAAGCTGTGAACATGTGAACCAGTGACTTTACCCACAAGCATAGTTATTAGCATCAGATTAATTTTTTAAAATGAAGTTAAAGTGGAGTGATTTCCTTTGAACTGACACCATTTTTCTCTCGACTCCACCTTATGTGACAGGATCATAGTGGTTTCCTCTCTAAAATAGTTATTGTACTTCTCATATGTAAGAATTAAAAATTAACCTCACTCCATTGCATATCATGTTAAAATTAGGAGTTATCATGGTTACTTCCTCTTTCACTTCTCCCACAGGTATTTCTTCCCAAGATTAAACCCAAGCTATTCTGTACACACAAGGTCAGCAAACATTTGATTTCTTTTGTTAGCTTTCATATAAGTCAAAATCACACCTGGGATGCTGGGATGTGGTAATACAGACATCAAATCTCTTAATACCCTAATTCTAAACCAGTCCACACCCTCCTTCATATGAAAAAGAATGAGAGAAACAATCTGACAAGTAACAATCATGCTGCTAGGGCCAAAGATGATTGTGGCTAAATTAAATCTGGACTGTTCCTGACATTTCAGAGCTCTCTCAGAAATACTGGCTCTTCCCCATTAACAAAAGAGGGAACAAAACTTGTTGCTCAAGGACCTCACTTTTCATTTAGTTGAACAGTTAGTTTGGATGGGAAGGGAGATGTATCTTGAGTCAACCCAAGTACAGTGACCCCATTTTCTACCTCGTCTATTGCACACAGGTTAAGGTCAGAACTTTGGTTCACCGCTTTTTTTCTGCTTTAGTATTTTAGTCTTGCGTTAAGGTAACTAAAGAAAACCATACTTCAGTTGTGTATTGTGATCTCCACAGTTCCTTCCCATTGGATAAAATTTAGCTGTATATTTGAGCTCTCTGCTAAACATGTGAGATGGGAGGAACATCACTGTTAGAGAAGTGAAAGAAGACCAGCCGTCTGCTCCCTCACCAGGAGTCAAGACTTTAGTGAAATCTCCCTTTGTACTACTCTCACAGAGAAGAACTAACATACCCTTTCAGTAAGGAGAGGAGGATCACACTCCTGTCAGTCATTGTAAAGGAAGACTGGCCAGACTGAGAGTAGCAATGAGGAGCTAGGGGAAGCGCAGGCAGAAGAAACTGCCTTGAGACAGAAGCAACTTCCCAGGGCTGAGTAGTTCGGGTCATTGCCTAGGGTTTGTTTATTCAAAGCCTTTCTCATTAACTCTTCCCTCACTTTCCTTCTACTCTTCAGGTCCAATTCTTGTTTTCATATGAATGGCTGTTTTTCCCCCAGATATTTTGCTGTTCCTGGGGTTGGAAAGAAGAAAAGATAGAGTCCCTGCCCCCAGGAACTCAGTGTCTAGAGAAGGCTCCTCCTACTTATCTGTAACAGAGCCAACCAGTCTTTAAATAGTCAAAACAAAATGGGCAATGAAGGCTAAGGACTTAGAAGTTAAGAGCAAAACTCAAAGACAAGAGATCCCCCTTCACCTAAGGTAAAGCCCTGCCAGGTGAACTGTCCAAGACAAACAAGGTTGCTTTTTAGAGGCCAAGAAGTTTTTTGTGAAATTAGAGTTTGAGGGAGGTCAGCCAGTAACTACTGTAATGAAAAGTTTTGCTGGTAGTGTTTGTCCACTATTAAGCCCGTCTTTTGAGTTTTTGGTTTCATTTATCAAATATTTCAATTCTAGAATTACCATTTGGTTATTTGCTGTAATTTCCAAATCTCCGCCAATGTTCTCAATCTTATTTTTTTTACATCCTTAAACATATTAAACATAGACATTATAGAATCCATGTCTACTACCTCTGTTACCTGCCCCGTCCCCACCATGGGTCTACTTCTATTCTCTATTTCTTTTGGTATTAAGTTACATTTTCTTGCCTTGTTATTTTTGATTGAATACAATCTTTGGCAGGAACATCGCACTTCTCAGTAGTCTTTTGAATAGGACAAATGAATCTGTGTCTCACCTTATAGGTACCATAAAATCTATGCTACCCAAAGTCCTCCAGTAGCAGTGGTGTGTATGTAACTGTCAACCCAACAACCCACTGACCTTCTGACTGGCCTTGTAGTGAAGTGAGGTTGTTAAACAGAAAGCTCAGCAAGATTGCCCTCAGAGAACCAAATGACAGAGGAGCCCACTCCCGTTCTTGGGATGCATATAATATTCACATTGTACGGATTAGTATTCAACCTAAAGAAATCCCTTCATTTTAGACAATCAAAGATGAGCAGACCCATGTGGTCCTAGGAAGGAAGATAAGCTTATTTTTAATGCCTTAGCAGTCACACTTCAGTGGGGGCTCCATGAGCTCAGAGAACAAGTACTGAGGGATTATCTTGCAGTCCTTAAGCATTGTTGAGTCTTAGAAGAAGCAAGCTATACACTGCATGCTTAGCTGACCTAAATTTATTAAAAGCCGCCTCTGGGAGAAACCTCTAAGTCTTCATCTAGATAGTAAAGGCTGAGGGTAGGACCCTGTGCACTTCTGAACAGGTACTGCCTCAGTCTCTAAAGGAGTTTCTCAAGTTAAACATACTCTTAAGGGTCTACAAGTTCTCAAAGTTTAAAGTCAAGACTTAAAATATAGAATAGATTCCAGGTCTGCCTTTTCTGACTGCAGATGTTGGAGTCAGAACCTTAATGTGTATCAAGGAACTCCCTGAGGGGCTGGCCCAGTGGCGCAGCGGTTAAGTTCACACATTCCACTTCTCAGTGGCCCGGGGTTCGCCATTTCAGATCCCGGGTGCGGACATGGCAACACTTGGCACGCCATGCTGTGGTAGGCGTCCCATACAGAAAGTAGAGGAAGATGGGCATGGATGTTAGCTCAGGGCCAGGCTTCCCCAGCAAAAAGAGGAGGACTGGCAGTAGTTAGCTCAGGACTAATCTTCCTCAAAAAAATAAATAAAAGAACTCCCTGAAACAGTTAATGGACTGGGACATCCTCACACCAAGTCAATAGTAGTGCGGCATACCGAGTTCAGAGAATAAGCACAGACACTGCAGCTATATTAATTTTGATTTTGTACATTAAAGCCACGTACCTGATGTGCTTTCAGTTTGATAGAGTAGATTGGAATTATTCCTATTCACCACCTCACCCATCTACTACCCTGGTCTTGATCCTAGAGTGGGGAGATAAATTGAGAGCAAAAATAAAGTTACTAGTTGGGATTTTGTGAGCATTATATTAAATGACTTCCAGGAGACAATCTTACATGAAGAGGTATAAGAATAAAAACTAAGAACCGGGGAAAAGTTGAATTGCATATTTAGTTGAAAATTAGATGACATTTTAGATTCACAGCAAGAATTATGTCTCGTTCGTCTTTACATCTCCCACAGAGGTTTGCAGAGAGTAGGTCATCCATAAATATTTGTTCAACTAAAAGGATCTCAGACTGTGACATCATTATTTAAACCTTATATTGTGGCATATCTGTGTGCTTTGGTCACAGTCCAAGGGGTTTGGGCTAGATTTATCTTTTAAGACTCCTCTAGCCCTAAAGCTAATCATCCTACTATGCCAGTTTTTCTTACATTTTAGTGTGCCCAGAAATCACCTCATGTGCTAGTTATAGTGCAGAATCCCAGGCCGAATAGGTCTGGAGTGGGGCCCAGGAATCTGAATTTCTAAAATCACTCCAGATGATTCTGATGCAGGCAATATGGAACCATGCTTTAGAGGCATTGAATTATGCTGTACATCTCTTGCTTCCCGTGTTTGCTTAAAATGTAGCAATTTATGTGTTATTTATCACTCTAAAGAATATAATATTTTAATCTAAGATGATTCTCTCTAAAAATGTATATTTTACATTTAAAAAAATCTTTTGAAGCCAAACTTTTACCCAAGATGAATATCACAGGAAACAATCTTTCACACACCTCTCGCCCACAGCTGGCCTTCTTGATTTTCTAACACATTTAAGAGCACCTTATGCCCTAACTCTTTAAGATTGGGCTAAGAAGTGTTCTTTTCAAACGATACCAATTTCCACAAAAAACAAAGCTATCAGAAGACCTAGAAAATGTCTAGAATTGTCTACTTTGGGGCATGAAATAGTTATTTACACACATGGATCTCACACATGTCTTAATATCCAGACTGATTTCACCTTGTGCTATTCTTAGATACTATCTGTTTCTCTCTCGGGAGGTTTTCGGATACCAGCTTAGCATCAGCATGGCAGTTCCATTCAAATTAACACTTTAAAGATCCGGACTGGAGGTCAGCGAGTCGGGGCTCTTGCTGCTCTACAGCGGGCCCAGCCATATCCTAAGGAGTAGCTGCCTCTGCGGGCTGCATTCCTGCTGACCACTCTACAGGAGAACCAAGAGTTGAATTTGGGGAGAATTTTCTTGAGTTATTTTTCAAAACATAGTGAAGCATTCTTAAATGTTGTTCATTTCAACTTTGAAATGGCTCCATTAGTTTATGAATGTCATATCCTGAATAGCTAGCTATGGCTAACAATCTACCCCTTGTGTCAACTGTGCCCAAATCATCATAAGTCTAGTGCATCATTGACGGAAAGGGATTTGATATACTTACTGCTTCTCTGAATTTTTCACCTTTCCATTGTTAGCTTTTGGAACTCTTTCTGGCAGATGAAATTGAGACTTTAAAAAAAGAAAAATTGAAATTCATAGTGGAATTTTAAAATTTAATAAATTTATTTTCCAGTCATATTTTAAAACACTGGATGATTTGCCCATTCTTTCTTTCTTAAACACAAGAATGGCCACGTGTGTGCCTGTATATACTCACACACAGACACCTTCACTTTGGAGGCCTCTGGTGAACAACGTAGCCTCAATTGATGGGACTTGTTGGAATCTGGTGCCAGTCGGAGATGAGCATGCAGGAAGGTGGTTGGGAAGTGCCCTTGGGATTCACACCTATGGCAAAGTAGAGGGAACAGGTTTGTGCAGAGGTGGGTGTTGAACTGTAAGGCAGTCCTGACAAAGGCCTGAGCCAATGCCTCAGGGATACTCTGGAACTGGGATGTCCCTTCAGTCTTGTCCTACTTGCAAGGCTGCTGGGCTTTATACACGAATATTTACCTGTCCGTGGATGAGGACTGCCCAGGGAGGGAGCATGATCTTGGGCAAGTAGCCCTCTTCAGCTGAGGGTAATTGCCTGAGAGGAACTTGGCTGAGAGCCATCAGTTGCCAACTCCTGCAGCTGGGGAATGAGTGCCTCACACTTGAAGGGGGGACTGGACCACACCTACAGTGTCCAACTAGGGAATCACAGTAAAAATGTGGCCGTGAGAACTTCTGTCTTTGGGCCTTTATTTTTTTGTTTTGTTCATTTTGGCTTTTCAGGATTATCCAAACTTTCCCACTCTCCACTCTTTGTGCAGATTTTCAATACTTTTTAATTCTCCCAACTTAAAGATTAAAAATCAGGCTAAAATAATACTTGCCTGAGGACTCCTAAGAAATATTCTGGACAACTACCAGGTATACTTTCCTCTAAAAGAGTAATTTACTGAACCAATTTGGGCTTCTGAGAAAAGTCAAATTTAGTTTAGGAGTCAGGAAAGTTGAGGGCTGCCTGTGCAGTGTGATTGGAATGGTCATGGAAAAATTGCCAAGGCCCATCGGCTCTGAAATCATCTTCATTCATAACTACCTTTGAACTCCATTCATGCTTACTTGTAAGTGACACACCTGGCCCTTGAAATGAACTGCCTCCTCTTCTTGTTTATTGCTTTGTGTCTAATTAGAATTCCCAGGTTTGACTGCCTGATGCCTCTGACCCCTCAAGGTCAGGCCAGCCTGCTGTTCCTCCATGCCCATGACCAGGGCATACATGTGAATCTGGCATCATTCTTGCCTGGTTTTTGCCTAATATGGGAAATAAATTATACCTAATGGAGCTACAAAAGAAGACGTGACAGTTACTAACACTTCACTTCGCGATTGTTAAATACCAGCTGGTGACAAGATTGAAGGAGGCGTAAGAGCAATTGGGGTAGAGGAGTGCTAAATAGGGAAGTGGATGGGCAGCTGAGGTAGGTGGAATTTCTAAAATAGTCCTCCCCCCCAAAGATTTCCCATCCTAACCCCCCAGAACCTGTGAATTTGATAAAATATCACTTCCATGATTCTGTTGTTATGAAGCACTGTTTACGTTAAAATAAGGAGCTTATTCTGTATTATCCAGATGAGGCCAGTGTAATCACAAGAGCTTTAAAAATGGAGAGGCTTCTCCAACTGGAACAGAAAAGGAAATCAGAATTGAAGCATGGAAGAACTTGACACACTGTAGTTGCTTTAAAGATGAAGGGGACCATGTGAGAAGCATGTGGATGGCCTCTAGGAGCAGAGAGCAAACCGCAGCTGACATCTAGCAAGAAAACGGGGCCTCAGTCCTACAGCTGCAAGAGATGAAATTCTGCCAACAACCTCAATGAGCTTGGAAATGTATTCTTTACCCAACCCTCCAGATAGGAGCCCAGCCCGGCCAGCTCCTTGATTTTGCCTTGAGACCCTGAGCATGGAAGGCAGCCTAGCCTGCCCAAACTTCTAACCTACAGAACTGTGAAATAATAAATTGATGGTGTTTTAAGCTGCTGAATTTGTGGTAATTTGTTACTGCAGCAATAAAGAACTAGTACAGTAGCCAACACCAGAAAGTCTACTCACTGTTTTGAAAACACTGTTTCTTTGGAGAAAAATTTTTTTTTAGCATACCACATATAACTGATAGCATTCAGTATTTGTTCCTCTCTGTCTGGTTTATTTCACTTAGCATAATGTCCTCCAGGGTCATCTGTCTTGTCACAAATGGCAGGATTTCCTTTTTTATGGCTGAATAATATTCCATTTATATATACACACACACACACACACACACCCCATTTTCTTTATCCATTCACCTGTCAACAGACACTTAGGTTGTTTCTATGTCTTGGCTACTGTGAATAATGCTGCAGTAAACATGGATGTGCAGATATCTCTTTGAGATAGTGATTTCAATTCCTTCGGATATGCATGCAGCAGCAGGATTGCTGGATCACATGGTGGTTCAATTTTTAATTTTTTGAGGAACTGCCATACTGTTTTCATAATGTCTGTACCATTTTATAATCCCACCAACAGTGCACATCCTTGCCACATCCTCGCCAACATTTGCTATCACTTGTCTTTTTGGGACTAGCCATCCTAATAGGTGTGAGATGATATTCCCTTTTGATTTTGATTTGTATTTCCCTGATGATTAGTGATGTTGAGCAACATTTCATGTACCTGTTGGCCGTTTATATTCTTCTTGGGAAAAATAGGTCCTTTGCCTATTTCTTAATTGGATTATTTGCTTTTTTGCTATTGAGTTGTAAAAGCCACTTTCATAGAAACAGAGAATAGAACAGCAGTTGCCAGGTGCTGGGGGGAGGGGGAAATGGGGTGTAGGGTACAAATTTTCTGTTATAAAAAGAGTAAGTTCTGAGGATCTAGTTTAGAGCATGGTGACTACAGTTAATAATACGGTATTGAATACTTGAAAGTTAGTGAGAGTAGATCCTAAGCATTCTCACCACACGCACAAAAAAATTATATTAACTATATGGTGTGATGAATGTGTTAATTATCTTGATCTTGGTATTCATTCCACAATCTATATGTATATCAAATCATCACATTGTACATTTTAAATATATACAATTAGATTTGTCAATTATTCTTCAATAAAATTAAACATAGATAAATAAATAATGATTTAAAAAAGAGGAGCCACCCCATAGCCTAGTGGTTAAGTTCACCGCACTCTGCTTAGCAGCCTTGGTTTGGTTCCCAGGCACAGACCTACACCACTCATCGGCAGCCATGCTGTGGCAGTGACCCACATACAAAATGGAAGAAGATTGGCACAGATGTTAGCTCAAGGCAAATCTTCCTCAGCAATAATAATAATAATAATAATGATTGGAAAAAGAAAGCTAGAATCTGCCTCTAAAACCAATCTGACAGAAGAGGAGAGTGGACTGAGATCAAAACTTATGTGATTGCTTGAGCTTCAACTTTATGTATACCAACCTGTTTATTTTTAACACCTCTCTCATGTGGCAAATTCTATTATTATCCTAATATTATCTCCATGGGCTGCCAACTGGTGATCAGATTGGGTGATTGGTCCAGTGAGTTCTCAATCCTAGTTGCATACCAGAATCACCTAATGAGCTTTAAAAAACTATCCTGATGCTCAGGCCTCACCCCTGACCCACTGAATCAGTGAGATCCAGGCCTCTGGCACTTTTTGAAGCTCCTTGGATGACTCCAATATAACTCAGATGATGTTTGACCACCACTCGTTTAAAGTGCAGTCCATGGACGCCTGCATCAGAATCTTCTCAGGGCTGGGGCAGACATCAATGGTTGTCTCCCTGACAGCCACCCCCTACTTCTTCAGTTACAACAGACACCCAGTTGTGTTCAGGTAGCAATGTGCTTAGCCTTAGAGGATAAATCAGATGGTCACAATTTTACCCTCTAGTCGTGTTATCCCACTTCACTTTCCTAAATACCTTCCCATCTCCTTGCAGCTACAGGCAACCAGTAACACAGTTCTGGTGAAAAACATATAAGGAGATTCTGCCCTGAGTGGAGAGTTTCTAGGAAAGATTTTGCTTCTGAAAAAAGATGAAGGTGCACAAGGAGAGCTGTCTGGTGCCATTCCTTGAACACGGTAGTGAGAGGATTTGCTGCTGGAAGCAGCAGTCATCTGTAGCCGTGAGGTGAGACGTCTAAGATGAAAGCTAACATGCTGAGAAGGTAGGAGAGAAAGAGCCTGGGACCCTGATGACATCACTGAGCTGCACCAACACTGGAACCATTATTAGGAGACTTCTTGTTATGGGAGATAATTAGATTAATATTGAGTATTTTGTTACTTGCAGCTGAAAGCATTTTTAACTACACAGGCTAATTTAGAATGCTAATCATAATTTCTTATGATAATGGAGCCTGGGTTACTTGCATTTTTAACCACCACCTGATTCTTTTTTGCATTGAAGTCTAAGTGCACTGATTTAAGGTCACCTATCCAGAAGATGATAAAGCTGCTTCTAACCGGCCCATGTTTTTTCCACTTTACTTTGATGCAAACGAATGGAAAAACATCTGTATTTCCAGCTTGTTACTACGGTCCCCATGGGAAAGTTGGTATTAGACATATCAGAAAATAATAAGTAAGGAAAAAAACTAGAAAAAAAGTGTCTGCCAAGTTTTTGTTAAAAAAAAACAAAACCCAGTCTGTAAAACCCATATTTGCATATAATTTGGAAGTAATGGTATGTAGGGAGGAATGGGAGAAGAAAGGAGGCAGCCAAGATAGTGTGTTTGCCTAAAAAGGCTTCCAGACTTCTCACTTAGAGTGTCCTATATCTTCATCATGACCTCTAGAGTCATCTCCGATATACCCCATTTGCAAGTGATACTCTGCGTAGGAAGTTGTATGTGAGCTCCCTGAAGAGAGTAACCATCTCCGTTTTGTTCATTGCCCTATCCGTAGTCTAAAGCACAATGCTTTGAACATAGTAGATGTCCGTCCAATGTCAACTGCAAGATCCCAAAAGACCCAGAAGGCAGAGGCTTTCTTGGAAACTGGTATTTTGTAAAACACCTGGAATATATCATTAGCTCATTCTGTCGGATGGGACGCAAAACACAGAAAAGCAAAAGATACTATTCTAAAGGTCCCAGAGCTAAGAAGTTGCAAAACCAGCTCTCTCTGAATTTATTCCTGTGCTCTTTCTTCCAGGTTCATTCCTCACAATGCCCAAATTACTCTTTTTTAAAACTGACCTCAAACGTATCTCCCCAATGAAGATTACATGGAACCGGGAGGTAACCATTTATCGTCAACAAATAACATTCTGCCATTTAAAAGAAAAAATTATACATTCTGGGTTTCTCTCATATAATTAGAATTTAATGTTATTGCAATAAAGACACATAACTCTTGGGGCTGGCCCCGTGGCCGAGCCGTTAAGTTCGTGCGCTCCGCTGCCGGCGGCCCAGTGTTTCGTTGGTTCGAATCCTGGGCGCGGACATGACACTGCTCATCAAACCACGCTGAGGCAGCGTCCCACATGCCACAACTAGAAGGACCCACAACAAAGAATATACAACTATGTACTGGGGGGCTTTGGGGAGAAAAAGGAAAAAAATAAAATCTTTAAAAAAAAAAAGACATAACTCTTATATTGTACATTATATACAGCCTAAAGACTAGTATATGGAAATTAAGTATGCATTCACCATGTTAATGCATCAAAGCACAAGTTTTTAGACTCTTTGCTTCACCTTACCCTCTTCATATGTTCAATGTCTTGCAGCAAGAATCAACATCTGATTAAATGTAGAAAGAAATAAAGCCTCCATTTCCTGTCCAACCTTGAGCATATCAGGGGTTCTGTTTCACATTGCCTAATGATCAAGAGAAAGACTTGAAGAAATTTCCTTAAAATGTGGATGAAATCAAACCCGGTCAAAAGAAGCTGCTGTTTCCCTATTGCCAGTGAGCCTAGATGTTCCTTTCGAGGACATCACTCAAGAGCCCCATTGATCAGTCTGGGATCCCTCCTGTTTTAGAGCAAGAAGACCCTTTCCCCAGCTCAGACAAATGGGATATCAAAGAACATACTCGGATCCTACAGATCACATTCAAGAGATTCCAAGCCAGTCGGTCCCTGCTCAAACTTTAGGGAGTTTGTTTGAGGATAGAAATAAACCAACAAGCAAGCAAACCTTACATAGCAAATAGAAATATGTTGAAATTGCTGCTTCCGGTAAATTGTATGGGTCCAAAGAATAAAATGGTCTTAAAAAACCACTCCTCTCTGTACCTCTCATGGCACTTGTTAGAACCATTTAGTACAAGTCTTATATCTTTTAATAAATAGATTGGCACATCTTAGAAGGTAGGGACTCTGTCTGTATCTTTGCATTTTGTACAATGTCCAAGACAAGGCCTTTGACCTAATATATAGTCACTAAATGTCAGTTGTCTGGATGGTTATCTGACCAAATTGGTCAGAATGGCCTTCTCCCCATAGGAGGGGCTCCCTTGCAGCCCCGGGAGAAATAGAATGAACCAGGACTGCAATGGTGTAGGCAAAGCTGTCTTTAGGCGCCTGCTTGCTTAGTCCTGGGTAACTTCCTGACACTCCAACTGCCCCCAACCAGGCCATTGTCATTAATTCCTTTTGTGAAAGACCAGTACAGTGGGGAATGGCTGAAATTGGGTTTCGTTCATTATTTGAGCTTTGAATTTTACCTACAATGAATAAGGCCCTAGCTACCTAAAATTATGCAAGTAAATCACTTGTTGAATGAATGAGTTTGCTGAGTACTGATTATGGGCCAGCACTGCATGGAGACTGAGCCATCAGGAAGCTTCAAGAGAATAAAAGGGCATACAAACAGAAGGGTAACATGAGATCTGACACCATATCAGATTAAAATTATCATTTTGCGTGTGTGTTCTTTAAATCCTGACTCTCAACAATCCTGGATCTACACTGTTTGCCCAGCCAGGAAGAAGGGCTGGAGGCACACATATCAGGCTTACCTGGATGGCTGGAGACCTTAATAGCCAAAGCCTGAGAAATGCCAAGAACCTAGAAAGAGACATTGGTAGGTTTCCAAATAAGAGTTAGTTCCTGAAATGATCATGTTAGCTGGTGATGGACAAGTATGAAAATTTTGCTTAAATACAAATCAATTCTGTCTTAATTCAGGAAAGAAGTTTCTTCCTATGCCAAATAGCAAGTCTTCTCAGGGCTGGGTGTCCACTGTTTGGGATTTTTCAGATGCCTGTTGGTGTCTTCAGAGATGTTTATGTGTCAGTGATACTCTATTGCACAAATACTTTCTGGAAGAAAATATATCTCCTTAAGTACTGGGTATGTTAAAACATAAGCCTAATGGCCAAGGAACTCATCAACCCTGAAATACCTGCATTGCAATCCAAGGATGGCATTTCAGTCAGAAATGTGACAAGAAAATCACATAATTGATGTGCTGTGGTAGACCTGTATGTTGCAACATACCTTTCCTAAGTGAATTTTTTAAACATTTTTACTTTCTGAAGCATTAATGCATATGCATCATGCAAAATTCTGAAGGAAAAGAGAGTGCAGGAAAAATACACATCTTCCTTATCTTTTTTTAAATTTTTATTTATTTTTATTTTTTCTTTTTCTCCCCAAAGCCCCCTCGTACATAGTTGTGGGTCCTTCTAGTTGTAGCATGTGGGACGCCACCTCAGCGTGGCTTAATGAGCAGTGCCATGTCCGCACCCAGGATTCGAACTGGCAAAACCCTGGGCTGCCAAAGCAGAGCGCGCAATCTTAACCACTCAGCCATGGGGCGGGCCCCTCCCTTATCTTGCTTTGATTTAAAAATGATGTGAGGGGGGAAGTACAGGGCAGTGGACACTGCACACTCTAGTAGCTTAAAAGGAGAATGTAATGGGGAGAGAATATTAAATACATTTTAATCCGCAATTTGGAAAAGACATGAACAGAAGCCAAAACTCAGTCGGCAGAGAAGATATTTAGGGGAAATAAAAGTTAATAGTAGATTCTATGTATGACTCAATACCTAGTATTAGATGCAAGACACCTGCCATATATTTATTTATTTATTGCACAATCATTCTGCAAGGTAGGTTTTAATTATCCCAATTTACTAATGAGGCTGAGAGTAAGGTATTTTCTTGGGTGTGAGTCTCGACTCTGCCTCTTAACAGCTGCACAATCTTAGGGTTATCAAGTTTGAACCTCCCTTTCCTCCTCATTTATAAAATAGGGATAAGCAGCGTCATGAGCGTGTATGTAAGTTCGTTAGCATAGTGTCTTGACATGTAAGAACTTAATTCTTTTACTATTATTATTAAGTTATGTACTTGAACCAATAAGATTTATGGTGGAAAACAGCAACTCAGAAGGAGCCCCACTCTAGTTTCTTATTTTCTCATTCTCGAGGTCTAACTCTTAGCTAAGCCATCTCCGCCCTCATCCTATATGACTGGAGTTTTATTTCTCAGGGGGGAAAATGGGACCCCACAACCTCATTTGCCAATGTAAGTGATTATAAGTCATTAACATTTTGCTCAGTGTCCATGAATCATGATCAAGTTACAAAGACATCTTCTTATATTACTAAAAAAAAAAAGAAAAAAGACACCCCTCTAGTTCCATTCCTTATCTATGCTTCCTTGATTCTATCATTGTGTGAGCCTCACATCCTCCCATGCTCTTCATGTCCAGTGAAATATCAGTTATAAGCCTTCTGTAAGGTGGTTCACTACCTTTTTTTTTTTTTTTTTTAAATAAACTCCATTAACATGTGGCCACCCAGATAGAGGAGAAAACTTTTCTAGAGTCTAACTGTTTTCAAAGCCAGATTAAGAAGAAGGTCAACTGGGAATCTGGCAGAGGCACCAATCTATAAGGGGCACCAAAACATTTCTGAAGACATAATAAGATTAAGAAAATTGTGTTGATGGGCTGGCCCAATGGCATAGCAGTTAAGTTCAAGCGCTCTGCTTCAGCAGCCCGGGGTTCACTGGTTCAGATCCCAGGCACAGACGTACACACCACTTGTCAAGCCATGCTGTGGCAGGCATCCCACGTATAAAATAGAGGAAGATGGGCATAGATGTTAGCTCAGGGCCAATCTTCCTCAGCAAAAACAGGAGGATTGGCAGCAGATGTTAGCTCAGGGCTAATCTTCCTCAAAAAAAAGAAAAGAAAAGAAAAGAAAACGGTGTTGACCAGAACTCACCTCAGGGAGAGTACTGTGTATATAGGGAATAGTTTGATAGCCTGCTAAAGATGAGAACTAAGGCCTCCAGAAGCATTTGGAATAACACCAGATGTTCACTGAAATTCTGAGGTTGGTTCAATTAACTGACCACTTACTGTTTTGCTCTTGGAGTAGGAAGGATTGAGACCTGAGCTGGGTACAGCTTACCAGCATCGCACCTTCTCTACTCTTTCTCCTTGCAAAGGTCTACCTCACCTATAAAGAAGTGTTAAACAAATATTTGGAGATATAATTTAATAGGGCAACCAGACACTCATAGGTCTTGGTTTAGAAAATATTTCCAAATATCACCTGAGATGTTGCACATAGAACTTACACTGTGTCTTGATGTTGGGTGTTACCTTTCAATCCTCTACACTAGAGGTTATTTATTGGAGTTCTTCCCTTTCTGGAAGAGGGAGACTTGCCTGATTTCACCATCAAGAACACAGATTTGGCCATCACAGCGAGATTCATTGGCCCCACATCTTGCTGGTGCTCAATTTACCAACATACATAACTGAGTTAAGCACAACTTTCTGTTATTAATCAAAATATAAGAAAGCAATTGCCAGTAACAATGTGTGTGGTGATGAACTGACTCACTTACATAGAGCTGTTCTGCTGTGGCCTCATACGTCTTGCCATATTGTGGGCTATTTCCTGTGTGTGTGTAGATAACGACATGTTAGCAGCATAGATAGATTGGCTCGAGTAGTTAGCCATTAACTGTTATGTTGATTGCAGTTTATTCCATAGAAAAATTCCATATCTTTGTTCATTTTTTGTGCCGTATTCTGCAGACACAAATAGAACCAGAACCAGAAGTTTCATTCAACTTTACTTGTACCTCGGAGAGGGATGGAGCTCAACAACTGCAATGTGTACTGTGCACCTTCCTATTTCAAACATTGAAACTCTCTGAACATTACATGTTTTTTAATGTGAGAAGATATACCTTGTTATGCATGTACAAGGGAGTGATTTGATCATAGGAAAACCTTGAGGACGTGTGAGTTTGTGAGACTTGAGAAGCTGTGGTTACAAACATCCCATCAAGCGGTATATTCATGTGTCAAGGAAAAGAAGCTCCTGTGATGGTTACATTTCTGTACATTGGAAATGTTTTTTAAAAATTATATTGAAAGGAGATATATCCAACAAGCTTCACCATGTTCCCTTGTCTAATGATGAGATCTTTTAAAAAATTTATATGAAAATCTAGGATATCTGGAAGCCTGTTATAAAGAATGCAAAACCTATTCCTCTTAAAGTTTGATGAGCCACGTGATAGTAATGGCTGGAGTCAGCTGTTGGTATTTCTGTGGTCTATAAGCGAGGGAGTGTAGGTGAATCCTTCTTTTGTGTACTGCTTCAGTTAACTGTGAAAGAAATCAATGTGTTGAAGCTCATCCAAGATTTATTTTTGAACCAAAAGCTAACATTTCAAGTGTGTAGATCAATTTGTAGTGATGGCACCCCCTGCCATGCTTGGTAAAGTTTCAAGCTTTGCTGCCTATATTCAGAAAGTGTAGCTATTTGTAAAATACACTGTGGTGTAAGAAATTTGTCTGCAAAAATGAAGAATGCTCTGCCTTCTTTAAATAGTAACAAAAACTCCACCAGGGAATAAAAACCAAATCTTTGCTTCTGCTGTGGTGTTTGTTAAGGAATTGGGTAGCTGGCACACCATCCATTTCCGTATAGAAGTGAGGTGGCTTCCCACGGCAGCATGTTTATTTTGTAACGGGGAAAAATTATGAAAATTAGTAAAGCACTCTTTGTTATGCCTCTCTGAGAGGGTGGCCTCCACCCAGTTGGCCTGAGCACCCATCTAACTGAAGGAGGGGGGAGGGGATGCTGTGGTGGAGACGGATTTATAAGAAGAAGGAATGTAAAAAATATTCTTTTATATCATTCAGATTCTGGCATAAGAAATAAGATTATGCAGGAAAAAAATAAAACAACTTCCAAGTTAGGCTATGCTTTGAGAGAGGATTTTCCAAATGCTTTTATTTCTCCTCTAACATATCACGGTCCGAGCCTGGAGGATCCAGCTTAGAGAGTTCTCCTGTGGGCTATAGAAGAAACCTTTGCTACCTATGACAGCAAAGCTCCAAGACCTGCTGTTACTTGGAAGAAGATACAGCGTCACAAAATAAAAGACAATCCACCCATTTTTCTTCCCAGGGCATGGTGAGAAGAGGGAAACAGGATGGAGAAGGAGGACTGAGAAAGGAAAGTACAGGGATGACGTATGCCGCTCCACCCCCCAGCCCAGCTTAAATGAGTGAGGAAAACGCAGAGGTAAACGTGGCAAAGAAGTTCTTGCCTCAACTCTCTACTTGGGACTCCGCAAGGGTTTGCCTCACAGGCTGTTCTGCACCAACCTGGAGAGAACCTACATCACTTGGCAGTGCAGAAGGTCAGGAGGAAGTTGTACGTTCCCCGAGTGGCCTTGGTTCCCATGTGGTGTATATAGGATCCCGCAGTCACTGAACCCAGGTGGAGAGCGTCCCACTGGGAGTTGCTGTAGTACGGGTGGAGTGCTCTGTAGAGATGGTTACAGAGCAGGTCACCAGGCCAGAGACTCAGGAGTGTCTGTAGCCTCTGAGGAACCAAAGTGGGCCTGCATTAGTCAAGGAGAGACTGGATGACAGAGTGGCTGCAAGTCCCTCAGATGAGCCTGTGCTCTAACCACATGAAGACCTAAGATCAGCTCTCAGGGACTGCTCTAGTGGTACCTAACCATCAGCATTGAAGAAGAGGTCCAGAAGAATATGAAGACAGTTAAAAATTGTGTGGAGACTGGAGAGGAAGATGCAGACAACGTGTGTGCCAAACCAGCACACACAGGGACATTTGGGGCATTTCTTGTTGTTTGGTGGCTACAGAACTAAGCCACAAGTATCAGCTGGGCAAGTGCCAACCATGTGAACCAGGTCCATAACCCCAAAGACCACTGTGCCCAAGACTCTCCCTTCACCTAGGAGTCATGAAAACCACACCTGTCCCCCCGTGTACACAGGAGCCATCTTGGAGAGGAATCAGGGGGACACAAGTTAAGAGATCTTGGAAGCTTTTTTTTGGTCCTTTTTCCCAAAAGCTGAGCATTATCTAACAGGATTGTTTCCTTTATTAATTTGAACTAATATTTCTCCCAGATAGGGTTGATAGTGAGTGATTTTTTCCCCCACTGCTGGAGGTCAGAGGGAAGCCTACAATATTTATAGATTAAAAACACAGGAACAAATCTCAGTTGTAGTGTAAGCTACAGTTGCAACCCTTTATTTCTGAAATTTTTGCAGCATTTATTTTTGAAAGCTGTCATACATGTCTGTTTATTTACAACCAAAGTAATGCATTAGTGGACAATTTAAAAAACAGAAAATTTATCCTTCACATAGCATATATAGAAGCTGTATTCAAACATGAAAATGAACACAATTAATTCATCTAAATATTGATCTAATAAGAACAGGGTGTGTCCAGAGAAACATCATTTGCTTTTATAAGGAAATTTCTAGTTTAGATAAAGCATGATGAAATAACTTTCCTTTTCTTGGAGAAACAGTTTCAGAAAATGAAGAAATGACTACTGCAACTGGTGTGACAATATATTTTCAACAATTGAGTGACTCTTTTCTTGGCTATTTTTCCATTAGAGATTTCATCTAGAAAAAAACAAAAAAACAAGAATACTGGAGCCATTTTTTAAAAAAATCTCAATTCCATCAATGATAGTCCTCTGTGTAAAAGATAATCTTATTGAATTACAAGCCAATGGGCATATTTTAGCGACAAAGGCCAAGGAAGTTCTGGTGAACTTGATTAGCCTATTCTACAAATGGCAAAGACAGCAGTGGCGATTATGTGATTTTAGATTTTCTCACTTTTATACATCAAAAACGGTCTAGAAACTGATAATGAGATGAATATAGTTATTTCCAAGTAAAATGGCCTCATTTCTTCCATATCTTTGAACACCAAGCTACAGGAGAAGAAAATATTATTTTTATATGGCTATAAATTTTTTTTTGAGGAAGATTGGCCCTGAGCTAACATCTGCCACCAATCCTCCTCCTTTTTTTTTTTTTTTTTTTTGCTGAGGAAGACTGGCCCTGAGCTAACATCCGTGCCCATCTTCCTCTACTTTGTATGTGGGACACCTGCCACAGCATGGCTTGCTAAGCTGTATGTAGGTCGGCACCTGGGATCTGAACCTGTGAACCCCAGGCCACTGAGGTGGAACATGCGAACTTAACCACTGTGCCACTGGGCCAGCCCCTATATGGCTATAATTTTATTGTGTTCCTATTAATTCAGGATTATAATAAACACTAATTATATTTCGTTCTATGGTTATAATTATCTAAAAAGTATTATCCTCTTTCAGAGGTTTATATTACATGGTATAAGAACATAATTTGAGACCAAAAGGTGCCAGCTGCTGTGAAGTTAAGGAGCAGGGTTCATTGTCCAACTGTCAGGACAGCCTTCCAAAGACCTGGTGCTTATGTCCCAACAGTAGCAACTCAGCACATAGCTCACTGCCCCAATGTAAAGGGAATTTGATGAAGGCATCCATTTGCCTTTTATTATAAACCATGTCTTATAAGATTTGATAGAATATAGTGCATGTTAAGGAGCAACTCAAAAAGCTGAGGCATTACATAATCACTCTTGTTTATATAAAACAAATGTAATAACTTTATCTAAATTGTAAGAGTGCATGTTGAATGCAAAATCATTTCAAGTAGGCATTCTTATCATGAGCAATTGGATCTTGAAGGCTCAGCATGTCTATGCCCAATGTATTTGCTCAGTGTCATTTCACTCTCCCTCCAGTGTTTTCTAGTTGGCACTTCCTGTACATCCATTTGCCACGGGCAGCTCCTTTCCCTTCTTCAGTGGCAACTGATCTTGTTTGAAAACAGTGGAGCTTTCACATGACATCTCAGCCTCTCTCTCTCCTTACTATCCCTCCTTTGTCCAGTTATTACATCTTCTCATGTTCCAATGCAGTACCAGATCCACTTTCAAGGCCTCTACCAAGGTCTCTACCAGGAGAAGATGCAGGCAGCGTGGGAAATCCTCATGTGCATAGCATCTTATTAAAGCATACATTGGTTAGAGTTGTGCAATTAGAAAGATTGTCCGGAATCAAAGTCAATTTTACTGACAAAAATCAGTCTGCTTCTCTCAAGAAGAAAGTCTGTCTCAAACTGTCACATCTTCAGGTCCCAAGCTGTGCGGTTGGAGTATGAAAGCTTGCTTCTTGGGAGCAAAGGAGTTTGGAGTTCTCCCGGCTGCCCCAGCTGCTGTAGATGGCTAAGAGGTACATTTTGATTTCTATATATATCTGGGTGAGTCTGGCTGCCCACTTTAGCCCCTCAGCCACTCTTTCCTTCCCGCCTCCAGCAAGTGCCCACAGAAGATTCAGAATTGGATGTCTATATTCTCTTTTCACAGTTTCATCAATAAATAAGCAAAGTACTACAGCATGTTTACAGATGCTGCAAAGGCAAACATTTTCCAATCTCCACTCTGCCTTGCTGCTGCCAGAGTCTGAGACTCTCTACTTAGACCTTCTTGGTTTTGACTGAGACTGTGCCTCTTTGTATGTATCCTTGAATCACCTGAGCTCATGCCCCTCCATCAGTAACCAGAGACCTATCTGAAGGCTGCTCCCCTTGTCAACAAGCTCACACCAATTTTATGGATGTAAAATTTTACAGATATAGAAATACCTGATTAATGTCTGATATTTAACGAGAGATTTGGGAGAGACTATGCGTGAAATTATTTCTCGGTATGTTTTGGCTAACAAAATAATTTTGTATCAGGAACAGCTCCTATTAGGGGTACTTAGAAAAAAGGGGGAGAAAGGAAGAAAGCAATAGGCATAGGCAAAAAGAGGCAGAAAGAGTTGGCAGGAAAGGAATAGAATTTTTTGTAGTGAAATACTGCAAAGATGAAAGAAGATAATTGCGAGTAACCTAAGGCCTAAAAGTCTGTGGGATTTGAGGGAGTATGAGTAGAGAGAGTCCTGAAGAGCTGAGAAAATGGGAAGTGGGAGACGGAAGTCAACAGCCCCAGAGTTACACATCCAGAAAGATATTTGCAGCAAATATAGCTAAGTATCCACTGGATTCCATTTTCTCCTTCTTCCAAACTTCCAAAAATGCTCATTTGTTTAGAGTAGAATTATCTTCAGTTAAAAACGCTTGCCTTCCTAGATTCCCTTTCAGCCAAGTGTGCCGTGTGACACCAATGATATGTAGGCGAATGTCCCTACAGGCTTTCCCTCCCCAATGAACAAGGAAGTCCCTGGAAGAAAAGAACGTTGCTATTCCCCTTTGCTCTTTCTCCTTCCCGCTTTGTCAGAGGTCTTGATGCTGCAGATGCAGCAGTCATCTTACAACCATAAGATTGCAAGAAAACTACAGGATTGAGGTTAGAAGGAGCAGAAAGATGAAGGGACCATGATTCCTGATGAAAACCTTAAGGTGCAGCATTTTTTGTTTTTTGAAGCAGAGCACATTTCTAAAAGAGTAAGGGCACATTTTTAAAAGGGTAAGATTCATTTGGGAGGGAGATGAAAAAAGATACTCCTTCTGAAGATGTTGTTGGTAGCATCCTCCAGTTGATTCCATCTCCAAGCAACCCTGTGTACAGCAGAGTGGAACCCTACCCAGACATCTTGTACCATCCTCTCGTCTTCTGGCGCTGTCTCAGCCAAAGCTTTCCTGCTATTCTTGGGTCTTCATGGCCATTTTTCTCAGAAGCTGATGGCCAGGTCCTCTTTCTTAGTCTGTCTTAGTCTGGAAGCTCCACTGAAACCTGTCCACCCTGGGTGACCCTATGGATATTTGAAATATCCGTGGCAGAGCTTTCAGCATCACAGCAACACGCAGCTGCCACAATATGACAATGGACAAATGGTGGTGTGCTTCTCTGATGGGGAAATGAACCTAGGCTGTGGCAGTGAGAGTGTAGAATCTTAACCACTGGACCACCAGTCTGAAAATATTATCTGTAACAAAATAAAACTAATTAGACATCTCTAATGCTGAAATGGTAAGAGAGGGATAGCCAGTTAAATTTCCAGTGAATAAGGAATGATAAATGGAAATTAACTGTACATTACCCATATTATTCATGTAAAATCATTAAAATAGTGTGAATATCATTTCTATTTCTGGTTCTGTCATTGTATTTTAGTAAACCTAAAAATATAGAGGCTCAGGGGCTGGCCTAGTGGTGTAGTGATTAAGTTCGCATGCTCCACTTCAGCAGCCTGGGGTTCTTGGGTTCAGATCCCGGGCACAGACCTGCACACTGCTCATCAAGCCATACTGTGGCAGCATCCCACATACAAAGTAGAGAAAAATTGGCACAGATGTTAGCTCAGCGACAATCTTCCTCAAGCAAAAAGAGGAAGATTGGCAACAGATGTTAGCTCAGGGCCAATCTTCCTCACCAAAAAAATTAATAATAATAATAATAATATAGGGGCTTTTCTAAGTTTTCTTACAACCTGAGTCTGCCAAATTTTCCTATTTTTTTCTATAAGGTTTTAAGTTCTTCCGCCTCAAATAGTACTTCCTTGGGTGTTTCTGAGGAAGCTAAGTCTGCATGGGGAAGAACTCCTGCCTTATAATCCTTTAGGACTGTGAGCCCAAGGTTATACACATCCCAGCAATCGTAGTTTTACAGCCACTGGTTCTATTCTCTTTGCAGCTGTTGGAGTTTGGGTGCAACCTCTCTGGAATGAAGTTATTAGCTGGATAGAAACAAACACCTCTGACAATGCTATTCACCTTGAGGATTCCTTAAACTCTTTGTTGTTTAGATAAACCCTAATTATACACACACAAGGTATGTTATGGAGAGTTAATTACAGACTCCTGAGAATCTAAGAATGGGTTGCTAGCCCAGTTTTTCTGATCCCTGAATCATGCTGTTTCATAGATTCAACCTACCTTAGGTAAACTTAGTATTTATTTTTGATAATGCAACAAGTATAAATATAAGACACATTTCCAAGTGGCTTCCTTTAAGAAATTTGAATATGTATTTGTTAACACTAATATGTAGTAAAAAGAATATGCCTCTAAAATTTGGACAACAAATTGAAAAAATGATGTTCCTTTTCTTTGAATAAAAAGCAAATGCATTTAAAGTATATACATAAAGCAAAAGTTGGTAAAAGAAATCTATCAGAAGGGAAAAATGATCAATTCCATTTAAACTAACAATTTCAGAATTATATTAGTTTCTTATTCAGAAGTGTATTAGGTCAACTTAAGTATTATTTATTACACCAGAACTACCAACACCTTTGTTACCCAGTTTGGAAGAAGGAACATGGATCAGATGTCAGTTCCACCTTAAATAAAATAAGTCGTTTCCTTTCATTTTAACAGTTGAAATTTAAGAAAGAAAATGGACCAGATAGGGATATGATCGTGCAAGCAGGAAATGAACGTGTTCCAAATGGCAGCATAGTTTAATGAGACCTCCAGGTTTTTTATTCCAAGGGTTGGCTCAATACTTCATTACACAGAAAGTGTGTTTGATCAGGTGAGACCTTCAAATCTGAGCTCCTCTGTGGTCAGGGGAATGCTAATGACTGTCTGACAACTTGTCACAGACATTGGATTTTTTCCCTAGTATCCCTGGCCGGTTTTCCTTCTACCTGGTGGCTGATATGTGCAGACTGCCAGCAGGCACTATACCTACCATCTTGGGAAGACTCTATTTCCAGCAAGCCTTCTTTTACTGTTATCTCTACATTGCGTCTCTATTCCAGGTCCCTCTAGAATTTATAGCCCTATGATTTTAATTTGCATTTCTGTTATATTACTTTATATGACTCTTTTTGCTACTTCGTGAATCTATTTCTGATCTCCCCAGGACATCAAAGTGCCTGGAGGGTCTGACTCTCTTTGATGCGGAGAAGTTCCCCAGAGGCCATGCCTTTGCTTTAGTTCACAGCACTCTGGGACAGTGTTTCTACCCCAACCTCTCCTGCAGACCAGCGAATGACCTAAACTATTGAGTAAAGAAGAGAAGGAAGGGAGTGGGAAGAAGCGAGACCCAAGACAAATCACAATACCAGTCCCCAAAGAGGGGGAAGGTGCTAGACAGGAAACCTTTGCCTCTCAGGTGTTATCATCTGTCAGAGAGAACTACACAGAGCTGGTCATCAACCAACATCAACCGCTTACTTTTACTTTGGGGTAAAATTATCTTGTATACAAATAGTAAGGATTCTTATAATGATATACTATGCCTAAACAACATCCTCAGATGGTAGTAGCAAATTAGGGGTGTGACAGGGAAGTGCTTCACAAATGTCCCAGCTCAGGGTGCAACCGTGAGTTTGTTCCAGTCAGTTCATGTCCAAGTGCAGGGCTGGGAGCTTTCACTTCTATTCCTCCACCCTCCTTGGGGTGTCTAAGCCCAAGTCTCAGGGAGCTGGTTATTCTGGTTTTTAAAGAGGGCATTGTCCACAAGAATAGTTCCAATGGAGCTGAGTGATGTCTTGGGGCATGATGGGTGGGCATCACCCCTACTGGGGCCTACGGGTATAGTACAGCCTACTGTGCATGGTAAGGAGGAAGGGTACTATTGTTTCTCAGCACACGCATGCATGGTGGGCATCAGAGTGGTGTGTGTGCTGGGAGTCATCTATTGTTTTGTCGTGACACCTAGCGTACAGAACAGTGTATACACCAGTGAACACTGGGAGGGTACGTACAAAAGCTGAGGGCTTGTAGCAAAACAAGGGCTGAGCAGATTGGTATGGTTGTGCCAGGAAATCCATCAAAATGGAAAGTAGGGAGTGGAACCTCAGGTCTAAGGTCTTGGTTAAATCCCAAAAAACTGCTCGTTGTGCTTCTGTTGCAGACAATGCATCGTAGTGAATGGAGCAGAAAGTGAGACCATGAGGATGAATAAAAGGAATGAGAATAGTGTGGCTGAGATGAAGTGTACAGGGAGTCAAGAATGAGTGGTTTGTTGTCATGCCAATGGTCCCATGTAGGCAGAGCATGTGGATGGGAGGCCAAGGACGTGAAAATGAGTAAAATGTTGAATACTTGGGTCAAGGGTGCTGGGATGATCAGGGTTACCAGGATGCTGGCTTTTTACTCTTTGGAATGTTTATCCCTCACCCCCACCCCAACCAGAAAACGAGCTCCTTGACTTGTTCACTGCTGTCTCCCCAGCTCCTGAAACAGCCTGGCATAAAGCAGGTGTGCAACAAATATTTGTTGAGTGCACGATTATTTAAACTGGCTGGTATTCCTTCGCACTCTCATTGTTGGAGAGATGAAGAAACAGCCAGCCTACAAAAGCCGCTTCTAGACTTAGAAGCAATAAGAAACCACACATTCCAATAGAGCAGAGAACCACTCTTGTGTTTCTTCCTCTCTCTATCTTTCCCTGTCCCCAACACTACTTTTTTGCCCCTGACCTGCAAAAGATCTGTTCTGTCCATGCTGTCCCAACACCAGCCCTCAACATGATTTCCCCCATCCTACTCCAACTCTGTTTTACCACATGATGGGGCATCAACCTACTCCTCCACGCAGGGAGCTATTCTCAGCACCACTGAGTTTGCTGGTAACTGGGAGTGATTCTTTCTGAACAGGTGAAGCCTGAATGAAAACCAGAGACAAGGGCTAGAGGTGGATGGCGCCATCCTGGAGGACGCTTTATATCTCCATGAATTTCACCTGCTATTAAACGGTGAACCAGCCCTACTGATTCAACGCCTTGGCTTGGTGTACAAGCACATTCAGCAAAACTTCAGAATGGCCCAGGGTGACTGCCTGCAGTAACTCAGTTTTTCCCCTGGCCAGATGTAGCGTTGGCACATCATCCGGTTATGTAGGATTCTTCACTGCAGTAGTGCACATCTCCTTTACTCAGTTCATAACTGAGGACCCTTAGCTGTTCTCTCACAACTTCTTTGAAATTAGGTGGTGATAAATAAGATAATTCACTGTAAATAGCTTTATCCAAAAAATAGCAAATATGGAGAATCCACAGCAGGTACACCTTTCATTTTCCAAGATCCCATAGGTAATATGAAATTCTTTAGAAATGTGGACAGATTTTGATAACATCACAATCAAGATTCTATCAAATCATTAGTATCCCCTAGATTGTAAATTTTTCGAGCTATTCCTCTCTGCCCAAGCCCCAGGCCTCACCCAGAGCCTAAGATAATGACTTTCTCAGAGTCCTTACCAGATAGACACTGGCCAGATGAATGAAAGTATTCATTAATCAATGTGACAGAAAGAATTTGAATAAATGAGTCCTATTTTCCTCAGTCTAATAGGAAAGAAGCAACCTGATAAAAACATGTGTAAGTTTGATAGAATTCGTGAATTCTCTTGAGTTTTTAGAAATCTGCAATTTCATTTCCCAGACCCAAAGAGTATATTATGGCTTAGCATCAGATTTTTTGTGCAGTTAGGTACTTCTGTGCATTTTCTTTGTTAACCAATTTGGAGTCCTTCTCTCTGACTTTCACTATAGTATCCATGAATTATATTGATTGAAAAAAGATTTGAAGTCAGTGAAGGAAATAAGTCCCCCCCATGATGAGGCTGCGGATGGTGATGAGAATGGAGGGGAGGAGGATTACAAGACATGACTAACTATGTTTTGATTTGCAAGATGGCTCTCTAGCATGTGACTATCTCTCTCCACTTGTGTCAACTTTGTGCTGGCAGAAGATATTCAGAGCAATGTGTGATTGGAAAATTCAGAGGTGAATGTACCAGGGGAAGAAAAGATACATTTCGATGTTGCTTTTTCACTTTTTCGATGAGGATCTGATCCTTTGGTGCTTTACTTGGTCCCATCCCACTTTTTCTGGAGCTATGGCTGAGAACTTGCCCCTAATTATAAGATTCTGGCTGTTGAAGCTGCTGTTTATGCCCGAACAACTACTCAGAATATCACTGTAATTACATGTTTGCCTTTCTGAACTCTTCAAAAATAGAAGCATGACTTATATTTTGGGAAAGGTTAAAAAAGTGCTTAGTGCTAAAAGAAAAAAATAAAAAGGGCTAAAAACTTGCTAGTATTTCATTATAGTTCTATGTTTTAAGATTCTCTTTATTGCAGTGATAATACCTTGAATCTATAAAATTCTGTAATGTTTTCACCCTTGTCATATGTACTTTCCCCGCGGGAATATGATGTAGGCTCACTGGTTATCATTATGCTCAATTTGCAGGTAAGAAAATAGAAGGAAAGTGACTTGTCTTGCTCTCTGTCTTCTCTCTGTGTCCACAGTCTCTGTGGGAACTCTTCTGTCACTGTGGACTCCATGCTTTTATGCGTGGGTGGAAGACTGACAAATTGTTATCCTTAGCCTCGATCTCTCTTTAGGGCTCATGCCCCACGCGTCCTCCTGGATATTGTCCACAGATGTTCCACAAGAATATTGAAATGAGTATTTGAAAACTGAACATGTCTTCTTAACTCAGATCTTATCTCCATTTGTCCTGGTAAATGGCCTTGCTACCCAACCAGTCACCTAAGCCAAAGTCCTGGCCTTCAGCCCTCCGCCTCCATTATTTCTCTCTAATATGTGTTTCTTCCTCCTCTTCTTCCTGCCGCTGCTTAGTTCAGCTCTTTCCAATCTCTTCCATGGACTACTGACATTATGTTCTGATTGTTCTTCCTCCTTCTAGCCTGGACTAATCCAGTACGTGGCTGCAGAGGACGAACTTTTTAAATCACTCATCTAAAATTATTACTTTCCTAATTAAAATCCTTAAACAGCTTCCCGCAGCCTGTAGAACAATATCTGAATTATTTCATATGGCATATGTGATCTCGCTTTCACCCACTTCTCCAGCTTCATAAACTCCAAGCCTCTACATATGTATACCCTACCCTCTTATTTATAGTCCGCTGAAAGAGTTAGACGCTTTGATTCACATCTAGGACAGTCTGAGGCAATAAGAAACTCATATGAGTCAATTTATATAACATTCTTGAAATGACAAAATTATAGAAATGGAGACTAGGTTAGTGGTTTCCAGGGGTTAAGGAGAGGGTGGAGGCAGGAGGGAAGTGGATGTAGCTATACAACAGTAACATAAAGGATCCTTTTGGTGATGGCAATGTTTTGTATCTTGATTGCATTAATGTGAATATCCTGGTTGTGATATGGTATTATAATTTTGCAAGATGTTACCATGGGGGAAAAATGGGTAAAAAGTACATGGGATCTCTCTCTTGCTCACTCTATTATATTTTTACAGCTGCATATGAATCTACAATTGCCTCGAAATAGAAAGTTTAATGAAAAAATAACTGCCACAAATATTATAATAAACATAGGTTGGTTTGACTAAATATTTCCAGGATTATTGAAGACTAAATCTCAGTACCACTATTTACTAGCAACACCACCACTATTTATTAGGTACTGTCAATGCAAAATAATCAATAGCCATTGTCGACAAAAATAATCCATAACCAATCTATAAATGAAAATTTGGGTGAGTTTATTCTGAGCTGAAACCATGGCGCGGGGCCTTTCTTCCTGAAGGAAGAAAGGGAGCCAAAGAAGTGAGGTATACAGAATGGTTGTATACCCCCAAACAGGACGTTTCACATATGATTGAAATGTCCCTCCCACAATAGTCACAAGATTGCCCTGTCGGCACAGTGCTTGATGGACACAGCAGGTAGTGGTCTGCTATCTCGGAGGGGAGGGCGTAGCAGGAGGCAAGCCTATTGTCTCCAGCTGGGTGGTCACAGGTGAGCGCAGCAATCAGTTCCTAGCCTAAGGAAAGATGCTTAATCCTTAAGGGAATGCCAACGTTGGAGGGGGAGGGAAGTTGCACCTTTATCTCAAGGGCCTTTGTTCTTGCCGTAGGGAATATCTAAAGCAGATATGCAATGCATGCTCAATAGCCACGGTCAGGCCGTTTTGGAAAGACAAGGTCAGGCCGAATTAGGTTTATACCAAATGGCTTCCTCATATTCTCCAATATATCCTATTGCTTGCCATTTTTATTTGTCACCATTCTATAGATGACAGAGACAAGGTGAGTTTTACTTGAGCCAAGGTGAGCATTATAACCCAGGAAGGCAGTTTCCGCCAAGGAAGAGAGCCTTCCAGAGAAGCATGGTTTTCAGCACAGTCTTAAACCTTTTTAGAACAAAGAACATGCATTGAACATGCCCGGGATACATATTCATCAAAGTTTCAAAGAGTTATTCAGTTGCAAATTAGCAGGTCAAGGTGACCCTGATGTCCGGGAAAGGGAACTTATCTTCAGGAGTACTAATAAGGCGTTACCCATAGTGGCGCTGTAGGAGGGGAAGTATGCATTCTTTACTCTAATAGTTAAAGCAGATGTGCAATGTATGTTTGATGTCAGGCTTCTTTAGTTCAAGCCAAATCCATTTTGAAGGAGATTAGCTACCCCCTATACCCCAATATGTGAAAATCTCTTGTCAGTACTTATGAGCAGTAGCCATAGCCTTAACTTTTCCAAGCCTCAATTCCCCTCCCATGTTTAGTGGAGGACAATAACATTTTGTAGCAAAACTTCCAATTGATGTTCTGAGGAACACTGATATCACAAATATGGGGTGGAAAAATAATTTTCCCTTTACTTTTCTAGGTTCTTGGCTAAGACCCCCACCCCCCCGTAAATAAAAGACAGATTAACAGAAGAAAAAAAAATTGTAATTGTGTATAATTAGAACTAATTATGTACTTAAGTTAATTGGATTAAGCAGATTTAAATTAATTTGAACTTTTAAATTTAAAAGTAATTAATTAATTAATTATGGGAGCCCCGCTAAGATATGAGACTCCAAAGGCAGCTGGGCATCCTGGGCTAAGGAAAGGGAGAGGGGCTGGGGCTTCAAGGAGGGGAAGGCCATTCAGGAGAAGATGAGAGAGGAAATTGTTGGTGGTGACAAAGGTTGCTCTGCCCTGCAGAGAAGTCTCTCAGGTGAAAGAGCCATCTCTGGTGACAGCTCTCCTCCTGGTACAGGCCCCCTGCCTCATGTAAATTCCCCTTGCAAAAGGGGGACTTCTTCAGAGCTGCTCCTGTGCCTGCAGTTTCTCAAAAGAATCAGCTCAAAATGACTCAAAATGATCCTTATGCCAAAGAGGCACGTTTTGGGGTGGCATATTCCGCGATCCTTCACAAATATGTTACAAAGATGCCAAGATATTGGCTGGAGCCTCTGGGCTGCTCACCTTTGCCTTTGGGCAGCCTTGCCTGTTTATTCAGTATGCTGAGCGACAGTTACTATTTTGTATGTGGGTCATGACCTGAAAAAGGTCATGTGTAAAAAGCCAGCAGAGGGTCTGGACTATAGAAGACATTAAGAAGCATGTTACTTACTGTTTTGTAAGTGAATGACTTTTTCTCAAAGGAAGATAATAATATCTCATATGTATTGGGCATTTACCAGGCATTAGGTACTTTAGGTACTGTACCTTGTCTCCTTTAAACCTCACAATGATTTTATGGCTAAATTCTATTATCTACGAAGAGACAAACCACAGAGAAGTTTATTAACTTCCTCAATATCTTATAGTCAGTAAATGATTAATCCAGAGGTGTTCATATCAGGGCCCAAATTCTTACTTGAGGGTCCCCACATTCTGCAAAGTCTAGTACTCCTGGTGAGTGAAAGGCTGATCTTTATACATATGGGAGAGTCTAAAGAGTGTGACTCAGAGTAGGTTGAAGACCCACAAAGGCTTCATTTGGATTGACAGATAAATACAGTTGCAAATACCTATGAGAAGTAACACTTTAGATACTGTTAGTAAATGTCTTTGGGATGAGGTGATTTTTTCATATTTTTGGGGGAAGAAACTTAAGTAACGTCAAGTCTGAGACCTCAATAATGATATCAGTTTGGTGCTTTTTGCAGCCTCACAGCAGACAGAAACAAGAAGAAGGGGAAGACAGAACTCAGAAAGAGGAGATCCAGTGCTCCTTCGCTGTTTTTCCTAGCATAGACAGAATTCTCTTTCTAGATAGAATGGGAACAGGGCGATGTGAGCACTTTGTAGATATTTAGTCAAAGGAGTTACCATTTCTTTCCCTCCCTTTCAACAATCCTCACTGCCTGATACAGACTAACTGGCAGTTTTCTAAGAAACGACAGAGAATATTCTAGCTAACTTAATGGACAATATACCAAAAGGGGACAAGGAGCCCTGCACAGCCTTAAAGTGACAATAGTTAAATAAAATATAATAATCAACTTACAAATGAAAGCTTTTTTGAATTACCACAGAATGTGAGCAATTTCCGTGTAACTGATGGTTGCTTTGGATATAGAGTGACTGAGTCAGGCCTCCGGTTTCCCTGAGGGTAGAAAACATATTGCCAAGGCGGATGTTTCACTAGTGCAGAGGAGGGAGAAATACTCTTCTACCCTCTAGGTCCTTCTGGCTGGACTAAGAATTAAATTAACATAGACAGAATAATAGGAAAAAATCAAATGAAGTTTAATAACATGTACACATGGGAGAAACCCAGGAAAACTGAGTAGCATGCCAAAATGGCTGAAGCCAGCACCTAAAATACTATCTTCAGCTAAAGATAAAGGAGGATATTGGAAATAGTTTGGGTCTTCAAAGGGGAGGAAGGCAATTCACGTGGAGATGGAAAAGCAAATGTTTGCCAAACAAATGTTTGCTGGGCAAACAATAGACATTGGGACCTGAGAGAGAACTTGATCAAATGGGCCTTGCTAGGTGCCTCCCCGTCTACCATACCTAGTTCATATTATACTATAATTATCTTCTTATATTGGCTCCTTCCTGCAACAGGCCTTTTATCTTAAATTCCTTTAGACAATTAGGGGGAAGTTCAAAGTTTCTTTCTGAGTCTTCTGTTCTTAAAAATAATCAAGCCAGAGAGGCACATTTTGGGGTGGCAAATTCTGGTCCCCCATGCTAGCTATCAGTGGGGTGATTTCCTTTCCTTTGCAGTGCATTCAATGCTATCCACTTTAAAACAACAAATGCTTATTGAGCACCTACCGTGTACAAGGCAATCTGGTAGACCTGAGAAGAGAAAGAAAAATAACTCTCAACACTTTCTCTCAAGAAGACAATGAAGAGGAACAATATGTGTGCAAATGTTACAATAATCTATGGTAGAATGAGTGAGTGAGCACATCTGGCCCAGGGGGAAAAGCTATGTCTCAAGTTTGAGACGACATTGGAAAGTAGGCATGATTCAAAAGACTGAGACAGGGGAAGGAATTTCCAAGAACAGAGAATAGTGCCCATCAGGATATAAGACAAATAATCTTGTAGTATTTTCAGTGAAGATGAGTAATATGGTTGACCAGAATTTAAGGGATCAGGGCCTGGTAGGGCTGGTCTGTGCCTTCAATACGGTAATCTCTAGCCACATGGGGCTACTGAGCCTTTGAAATGTGGCTTGTCCAAATAGAAACCTGCTGTAAATGTAAAATACACACCAGATGTTGAAAACTTAATTTTTAAAAATCTCATTAATATTTTTATGTTGCTTACATATTGAAATCATATTTTGGATTATAGAGGAGGAAAAAATTTTCTTTTTCCTCTACCCACTTTAGGTTCTTTTGCTGAGGCCCTACAAATTAGACTGACAAAAGACAGATTAACAAGAGTAAACAAATAGAATTTTATTAATACATGCATTGCACATACACACAGGAGTACTTGGTGATGGGTGACTCAAAGAGGTGCTTAGAACTTGGGCTTATATAGCACCTTAGCAAAGAACAGTAAGTTTGTAGACAAGCGAACAAGTGGCAGGACAAAGGAAAGAGACTTTGAGCTTCTAGGGTGGAAAATTGTGGGAAGGCAAATATATGGGGAAACTAGTGGAAGATAAGGATTGTTTTAGCAAGATTTGTTTGTGTAGATTCCTCTGGTGCTGTCTCTGGGCTGACAAGAGTCTAGAGATGTCTCCAGTGACTAAGAATCGTCCTGCCTTTCCTAGGCAGAGAGTTTTTCTTATGTCTGCTTTTTTTTGATTGCCTTCAGCCAAAATAATCCTTGTGCCAGGGTGGCATACTCTGAACCCCTTAAGGATATATTGAATTAAATAAAATATATTATTAAAATTAACTGCATCTGTTTCTTTTTACTTTTTGAATATTACTCAGAAAATTTTAAGTTATATGTGTGACTAACATTATTTTTCTATAGGATAGTCCTAGGGCAAATTATGGCACACCTTGAACATCAGACAAAGTCTTTGAACGATGCTAACCCTCAGCATTGGATTTTTGACGATGTGAGGTGCATATGACACCATCAATGAGGTAGGGCATTTGCTGCTATTGTGATGATAACATGCAGCAAATAGGACTAAGAATTGGAAAAGGGCAGGAATATAACTGCTCTGTTTCAGTAGGTGGTTTTGGTTTTATTCATAATAGAAATAGATGAGAAAGGTGCTAATGATAGTGCTGCTGTGGCAGGTAAAAGGAAAGGCAGTAACTCTCAAGAAAAACTAGAGGTAATCCAGTACTGGATTTGAGCTGTTTAGATTTTGTAGAAAATACTTTATCATTGAAATTTCTGTAGGAAAAACATTCTTTACTACTAGTCTAAATATCTCTAGCCTGTAACTTCCATTTTCCCCAGAAATTATAGTTTTTAATGGAAGTTTAAAAACTGAAGGTTGCTTAGGGACCCAGTTATTGAGGGTTTTGGGGGTTTTTTTGGTGAGAAAGATTGTCCCTGAGCTAACATCTATTGCCAATCTCCCTCTTTTTGCTTGAGGAAGATTGTCCCTGAGCTACATCTGTGCCAATCTTCCTCTAGTTTGTACATGAGATGCTGCCATAGCATGGCTTGATGAGCCATGTGTAGATCCATGTCTGGGATCTGAACCTGTGAACCCCAGGTGCTGACGCAGAGCATGCGAACTTAACCACTACAGCACCAGCTGGAGTTTTTAATAGCATCTGAAATTTACTTTAAGTACTTCATCATAGATAGTGTGATACGTAGGTATCCGTTTAAATTAGTTTTAATCTCTACTCACAGAGATGTCTGTTAACACCTGAAGTAAACATAAATCCACACTTGAAAAGTGGGTAGCACGTGAAAGATGCTATACTCTGGATGATATTTCTCCAAGAGCTTCAAAAATTGCTACCTGAATCTGCACTGAAGGGGATTTAATGGCATAGTATAACGGGGAAATGGATGATGTGCCACCTGAGGAGCCTGGCGGCCTAACGCCTTGGGGAAAACTCCTAGATTTGGAATTCTGTCCTGCATTTCTTCTCTTAGCGGAAGATTCTCTGTCTGACCCAATTAGGCGGTTAGCTGATCTTCAGTCAGAATGTTTTCTCATTTTGTCTGGGTGTTAGCCTTTCACACAGAGAGCTCGTTGGAATTCCTCAATGTTCGGAGAGTTAGAATTTCACTGAGCCTACAGGGCAAGAAGTGTGAGTGTTTGGGAGTTGGTTTGTAATAGATATTTGCATACTGTCTTGGTCTGAGATTTATCTTCGTGGGAGGTTATGGGAAGACCTGTAGCTCAGTAACCACACATCCTGGTTGGCCCAGGAGAGTCCCAGTTTACACTTACTGTCTAGTCCTCATTATTAATAACACTACCTTTCACTGTTAAAACTGTCTGAGTTTGAATGATAAATTATATGGTTACTCTTTTTGTGGTGTTTTTAAAATAGGTCTACAGATTCTTTGCTATTCTTCCCTTCAAGAGGTGGAACCTAGTTCTTCACCCTTTGACTATGGGCTGGATTAGTGACTGGCTTCTACAGGCTAGAATAAGGCAGAAGTGATGGTGCATGACTTTGGCATAGGTCATAAAGGCACTTACTCCTTGCTCTCATTTGGATCACTCACTCTAGGAAGAGCTAGCTGCCATGTTTTGAGCTTTTTGTAAACAAGGAATCTGAGATTTGGGTAAAGCAGCTTGCCTAAATCCCCACAGCCAGGTTGTAGTGGAGCCAGCTCTCAACCCGTGTCTGACTCCAAACCCACACTCTTAAAAGAATAAAAAGTACGCTCTACTGTCTTGCAAAAAAGAATCCACAAAAATGATGTAACGGAAATTGTGGCGAAAGTCCATAAGCAAATGCAGAAAGACTTTGTCTGAAAGGGATAGCAAACCTAAGATTGCATATGCTGTTTTTAAACCATCTTATTTTTCAAAATATATTCACACAGTTCAAAAGACATGAAATGTATTTCAGTGAAATGTCTCTCTCTTACCTCTGCTCCCAGCCGCCCTAGTGCCCCTTCCTGAGGACAACCAACATGACTAGTTTCTTGCATATCTTTCCAGAAATATCCTATGCTTGTACAAGACCATATATACATATCACCACCGCTATTTTTTTTTTACACAAATGATAGCATAGAATAAACACTGTTTGGCTACGTACCTTTTTACCTCATGATGAATTGTGGATGTCATTCAGTATCAGTACATAAAAGTATTGTTTTTATAGCTACCTTATAGTCCAGTGAATTGTGTAAAATTATTTAATGAATACTCTTTCAATAATCATTTTAGTTATTTTCAACACTTTCTCATTAAAAAAAAAAAATGCTGTGATGAATTACCATGTCCACATGTCATTTCTAGATGCGGGTTCTTAGCATCCTAGTCCACCCCACTGTCCTGACGTGCTGAAGAGTCGACCCAAGGGCATTATGGACTAAACTATTCACTAGCTCAAAGTTAAACTATTCACTATGATGGGTACTGAAACTATTGGTTTCCTTTTCTATTATTCTGAGAGTGGGATGAGGGCAAAAGAGGAGAACTTTCTTTTATTCTCAGATAAATTCATAGACATTTATATTCTAACCCACTTTACCAGAAAATAGCTGATGCAATGATTGAAACTTGGCAGGCTTATGGGTTTTGGTATTCAACACAGTCTCAATTTTCTGTGCACCAAGGATATAGTGGATGCTTTTTATATAAATACCTTTAAGTCTTTTCTTTAAACTTCCCCCTTCCTCTCCATCCTCTCTGCCTGTTCCCTTCCTCCTCCTTTAGGTGTCCAACTGTCCAGGCCTGAAAGCTGAGATTCGTCCCTGCTTCCCCCTTCTTTCTCACCCTATATTGTAGTGCAATGGTCAGAAGAGCTGGAAGTGACCCCACGTGCTCACTCCTGGTTGCCAGGACAGTGAGCTATCTGAGATGGGAAGGAGGCTCCTTCTCAGTAGAAGAGGCTGCACTCACACCGACTACTCAGGGGCCAGTCCCCTCCTCCCACTCCTTCCTCTCACCCCATGCAACTCCCCATGGGCCCAAGGTTTCCACATCCTGGACAACTGGCCTTGCCAGGCAAGTTCTGTAAACACTAGCCTCCCACAGAGACTCCACATTATCTCCTTCCTCTTGCAACAGGCGGCTTTCCCACATTTGCCCTATAAAAAGGAAGGGTACCTATGGGGTTCAGGACACAGTACCCCAAAATATGCCACCTTGGCCTATTGAATAGTTTAAGCTAAAGGAGTTTGAGAAAATGGGAGAAGCAGGAGGGTCGCTCTGACCACCCCCCGCCCCCTTCTCTGCTGAAACAGGTCACAAAACCCTCATGTGAGTAGTGCCTTCTCTATACCTGGAGGAAAGGAGCATCCTTCTCTCTGAAGACCAGGGATGTGGAGAAGAATCCTAACAAACAGCCCTTGCTAAGTTTTCCCCAGTTTACTACACTTACCTCATTCTCCTTAAAGACTATCGTAGTTCTACACAACTGCCTACTCTTCATCAAAACCTAGCATAAAAATACTCAAGTCTGTTTCTTCAGGTGTTCAGTTCCTTATGAAACCTCCCATGTCACATAAAATTTATATTAAATAAATTTGTATACTTTTGTCCCATTAATCTTCATCAGTTTAATTTTCAGATCCAGCCAGGGACCTAAGACGGTTGAGGAAAATTTTTCCTCCCCTACAGTATCAAGGGGCCTGTTGCCTCTGTTGGAACATAGACCCATGCTGCATATTCAGCAGAGGGCCCTGCCCAGGACTCCTCTCTGTGGGATGATGGGAGAACAGCTGTCTCTTTCCTTGATGACCCACCTCAGTAACTCTTCCTTTCCTCCAGTAAAGCTTCTCCCTTAATCCATACTGTGTGGCACTGTGGAATTTGTCCTGAATGCTGACACAAGATAAGAGGTGACCACAAAGAGACCCATCTTGCATGACAGGTGACCAGTCAGTCCCCAAATCCTATAGTAGCTGGTTTGTTGAATGACATGGTCTTGGTGGGTGTAAGCAGGATGTAACATTTTTCCTTCTCACCTCCCCCTCCAAATCTGCCCTGTGGATCCACTCTAGGCCAGCTCTGCATGAAATCTTGGCAAGTTCTGTCACCTTTCTGGTCACTGTCACTTAATAAAAAGTCCAGTCCAGTTGACCAGGCTGCAGGGCTCAGGGGACACAATGGAAGTCCTTGTCATCTGAGTTGTACCTGCAGCCTCCAACCACCTTCCCACCCACCTATACACCTTCCCGCTCCCCGAGGTGGGAAAAGACTTTCAAACAGCTTCACACCTTCCAACAAAGAGTAGGAGGTGACCTACCTGACAGCAGCCTGCTACCAAAATCCTGGGGGCAATAGAAAGATATAAGGGTGAGAAGCACCTTCCTATATGGGGTAAAACCAAGCTCCATGGACCAGATCATGTCAATATGAGAAATTAGTCAGAATCGTTCAAAGCATCTAGCTGAAAGTTCATCAGCTTCTTCCTTCTGGTGAAGGGATGCTGATAATGAGTGTTGCCATGCCAATTTCTGAAGTGTACAAAAATGAGGAGGATGAAGATGGACTCCTCTCAGGAGATATTCAGCAAGAAAATGCCCTTGTAGGACTAACAAAATGCATCTGTTCTAGAATGCTTTAAACCCTTACCAAGGATAACAGGGATGTTACAGTATGTGACTGATCAATTCACCTAATCACAGGTCATCAAAGCAGCGGTGTTCCCACCTAAGAATTTTAGGAGGTGGCTTTGGTATTTCAAGCAGAAAAACTGAACTCCAAATGAGCTTTGGAAAAAGCTCAGCTTTGGAAAATCTACGTTATTTAACCTAGGCTCTCTTGTTTTCACGTTTAAAAATAAAATACTTTGCATTTTAAGTTGTCATTAAAATAGACCATGGCGTTACTTTAGTACTCTTTTTTCCCCCCGATAAGAACTTGCAATTCAAGCAGCAACTTAAAGTCATCAGAGGGACGTTGTCTTTAGGTTCACAGAAGCTGCTCACCTTTTATAGAAAGTTTCTATTCATCTAGAGAAATCTCCATAAGAGGATCTTTAAAGATAAGTTGTCAAGTGTAAGCCCCCAAAACTCATTTACCATAGTACTTGGCAACAAGCAGGATACATAGGGGTGTATAAAAAAAATCCTGACTGTGAATGGCTGTTCAAGGTCCCTGATTCCTTACAGGAAGTAGACCAAAAGTTAACTTTCTTTCAGTGCTAAGTTCTTATTTGGTTTGTTCTCTGGATAAACACACACACACAAAAATGCTGCTTAATAGGAACCTTGAAAACTTTATAATTTTGGTCTAGCTTCTAAAAAGTCCCCAGAGAAAAAAGGAGTAGCATTTCTTCTGTTTTGAGATTGTCTCTAAGAACTCAGACTAGTGCCTAATTTGGTAAACAAACAAACAGTTGTATCAGTTTCATTAGTGGTAGAAAATTTGGATTACAAAAATGAAATTTAGATGTACTCCTTTCTCTTTGTGGTTTAAAGCCGTACATAATTCATGTTTTATGTTAAGTGAGTGACTAAAATATGTATTAAAATTTTCTCACATTTTTAAGAGTACTTCAATAATCACCATTAGATGAAACAACCATCGAAATTCCCCCATTCTAAGTGCGTATCAATTATGAAGTAAATGTAGCAAAAGAGCCATATGTTCTTGAAAAATCAAGAATTGAACATCTAAGTTCAACATAGAATAAACAACTTGGTGCTTCCTGCTTCTTGCATGGGTTTACTCTTGACTGTTTTCATGGGGGTATCACAGAAGATTCACGGTAACGCCACGTTAGACTGTAGATGTAGCAGGTCAAAACTCATCCTTGTGTACTTAGGTGTTTGTGGAATACCTGTATCTCTTAGTGACAGTTATTTACTGTAATGGCAGGGAGAAGGCAATACCACTGGTATGGGCACTCAACTGACCATGACGGGATCCCCAACTTCCTGTCACTTACTCTTCCCACTCCATGCATCTGTCCACATGGCTAATATGTAATATGTATATTTTTCACATTATGTAAATTCTTTTTTTTTTAAAGATTTTTTTTCCCTTTTTCTCCCCAAAGCCCCCTGGTACATAGTTGTATATTCTTCGTTGTGGGTCCTTCTAGTTGTGGCATGTGGGACGCTGCCTCAGTGTGGTTTGATGAGCAGTGCCATGTCCGTGCCCAGGATTCGAACCAACGAAACACTGGGCCGCCTGCAGCGGAGTGCAAGAACTTAATCACTCGGCCACGGGGCCAGCCCCTCATTATGTAAATTCTTAATCAGCCTTTTTTATTTAGATTACATACATCATTATATTTGACATTCTTATACCTACTGTGTGATCAATAAGATTCCTATAAGACATACTGCTTTAAAAAAAAAATACCATACCCAGAAGGGTGACCTAAACCCCACAAAGGTGGGTGGCCACTTTATTTATAGGAGTCTTTTTTTTTAAAGATTGGCACCTGAGCTAACATCTGTTGCCAATCTCTTCTCTTTTTTTTTCCCTTCTTTTCCCCAAAGCCCCCCAGTATGTAGTCGTATATTCTAGTTGCAGGTCCTTCTGGTTGTGCTATGTGGGACGCCGCCTCAGCATGGCCTGACAAGTGGTGCCATGTCCGCGCCCAGGATCCGAACCAGTGAAACCCAGGGCGGTGAAAGCAGAACAGGCGAACGTAACCACTTGGCCACGGGGCTGGCGCCTATTTATAGGATCTTTAAAACAAGTTTTTAATGAACTAAGGTGAATAAAGGCACAACTAACAACTCTCCAAAGAAAACAGTCCAGTCCAGGGTAACAGTGAAACTCAAAAGTCACTTCCAATTTAAAACTTTTCCCCTTGCCTCGGTCAGGCCCACTTCAGGCTGAGAAACGTGCAGCCGGGAGGATAATTTAGTTTTAGGATTCTTCTTTAGTGTTTGTTTTACCTACTTCCCAGCATTTGGATACTGTTTTTGGCCCCTTCAGCAATAGAGCACCAGAAGATTGGCAACCAGAAGGAATAGGCACAAAATATTTCAGTTGAAAGGTGCAGCTGTAATCTTGATTGGTGTCCCTGGGGCATGATGAAAGCCAGAGCTAGCGCTGTTTCATTGGTGATCCACTGGGTTTTTCAGAGACCCTCCGTCGCTGATGAGTCTCTCACCTGGCAGTTTTTGGAGGCAAGTGACACATTTTCCAGGTGTCTGCTTGTGAGCCCCTACTCAGCTCCAGGTTCCCAGAGAGAGGTTCATTCAATTCTTGGAATGACTCCCCAGTCCGCAGCCGCCCACCAGGTTGCCTATTTGGATGGGAGTTCCACTCAAAATGACCCCATCCATCTAACTCCTCACGGTCCCCAGCCCACACAACACCCTGAGTCATTCTTGCCCTGCCAAACTACAAAAGTACAGAAGTTCCTCAGCAAGCATCTCTCCTCCCACTGCTCCTGCCAGGCAGGGCTGCTGCCACCACAGGCTCCTGGCTTTAGCTTCCTAGGCAAGAGGTAGACAATGGTTCCAATGACTCTCAAACGTCAAGACAAGTTCAAGCATTCCGAAAGCGGTTTTCTCTAAGCTTCTCTCATTAGCTTAAAGTGAGGTGGAAACAGCCCCCTCTGCAACCCTGATTTGAGTAACACACCAATACCTCTCTGCAGAGAAGTCCTCACAGGAGGCTCTTCAGCCTCCCACTGGTTCTTGACCTTCTCTTTTATGGTCTGGGGTGTGGGTGCTGGGCTGACGGGGGCAAAATCGTTTCACAGTCTCTTCTCATGCTCCATGTAGGTGATCCGCTACCTCGGAATGAAGGAGTACTTGGCACTTACTGTTTTGTCTTCGAAACTTGAGGCCTCTGCTGAAGTTTCAAGACAAAAAGAGAAGTCAGTTTTAACACCTTGTTACACTTTATTTTCTCAATTCTTAGATAGCGTCTTTCATAACACCAGCTATGTAATAAGAGTTTTTAGGTGCCTGGGGGGAAAGAAGCAGCGTTGTGCTCTGTGTATGATTGACAAGGAGATGCACTGCCACCTCAGGGTATCAGAGTCTAAGCAGGAAGAGTCTGCCCTTAAACACAGAAAATACTGATTTCTTACATCTCTCTACTGCTCTCCATCCTCACTGCCTCAACTGTGCTTTAGACCTCATCGTCTTTTGCCTTGAGGGGGTTAATCTCTCTAATTAGTAATCTGAGTGACTGATATTCAGCCCTTCCTTTGCTCTCACGAAATTGTTTCTCATATATTAGTGTTTTCGTTTCCTAGGGCTGCTGAAACAAATGACCACAAACTTAGTGGATTAAAACAACAGGACTTCATTGTCCCATAGTCCTGGAGGCCAGAAGTCCAAAATCAGGGTGTCAGCAGGTTTGGTTCTCTCTGGAACCTCTGAGGAAGAAACTGCCCCATGCCTTTCTCTAGCTTCTGGTGACTCCAGGAATCTTTGTCATTTCTTGGCTTGTAGACACTTCATTCCAACCTCTGTCTCCATCTTCACATGGCTTTCTCCTCTAGGTGTCTCTGTGTTTCAAATTTCCTTCATTCTCTTACAAGGGCACCAAATCCAAAACAATCTCTTGAGATACTTAATTACATCTGCAAAGACCCTATTTCCAAATAAGGTCACATTCGTAGAAACTAGGAGTTAGGACGCGGACATATCTTTTGGGGGGACACCATTCAGCCACTACTATCACAAAAGGCTTCTCCCACACAGCATCCTCCTCTTCTACTCAATACTCACCATCTGACCTCCAAACAGAAAGGCTGAGAATGCTTTCCAAAGAATCAGATACAGGCTGCAAACTGAGTGTTTCTTCTTGCATAGACTAGGTAAATCAGAATGGGAACTGCTGAGCATGGAGTAGAGAAACCTCAGCTCTGAGGGAGGATCACAACGGAGCTGTGCAGAGGCAGGCTCAAGGAGAGCAGACAGCCACCAGCAGGCAACTTTTCCCTGAGTAAATAGCCTATGTGGGCTGATACTCACCCATACACTGGAAATCCTGCCCAGCACACACATACACCCCACACCACACATACACTGCACACACCCACACACACACATCACACACATGCATACACATACCACATTACAGCTACACACACACACACCACACATATACCACACACACACAGCACACACCACACATTCCATACCACACACGCCCCCACACATGATACCGACCCTGATAACAGTTTCCCCACATTAAACCCAGCATATATGGTGTTGAAACCAAAACACTTATTCCCTGCTCACTCTCTGGCTTCATGGCTCCAGAATCCACTATCCTCCATGGAGACAGACACCATCAAGGACAAGCACCTGGATCATCTCCTCCCCACAAAGAGATACAGGCTGCTGGGAAAGCTGCTGACCAGCAAGGTCACGGGCTCCCTCCTCTCTGCAAGTGTCTCAAGGTCAAAGACAGGCTGGTGCAAAAGCTCCGACCAGCAAGGCCATATGCTCCCCCTTCCCTACCTAAAACCCCAAATAAAAACCCTTCCTTTTAGCTTTTCGGGGAGTTTGGGATTTCAGCGTTAGCTGCCCTCTCTCCTTGCTCAGTGCTGTGCAAAAATAAAATTCCTACTTTCTTCCACCACACCCGGTGTCAGAGATTGGCTTGCTGTGCAATGGGTGAGTGAACTCACTTCAGGTTCAGTAACAATTTGGCGACCCAGATGGGACAATGCCCCAGGTGGACCTCTTGCCTGTGGCACACCGGCCTCTGGCTAAAGGCCTCTCTTGGAAGCTGTCCTGTAGCTGCCTGAGCCCCTTGTCTCAGGGACAGCCCCAAGCTGATGACTGCTAGCCAGACATCGTTGGCCCACGGCGCTTTTGCTTTGGTGGTGGAAGAAACTAGGTTTAGGACTTAGGAAGACGTCTCTTGTAAGTAGTTGGTAGTTTTTGTCTTTGTGTTAACCTTTTCCAACAGGACAGGCCAGAAATAATGGGTACCTTGGTAGCCCTCTGGGCTGCATTTGTTTTGAAGTCGCCGTGACGCCCCAGCCAAATTTTGGTAAGTCCCCCGGGTGTGCACAACCGAGGCCCCTTGTCCTTGCTCATCTGGGAAGATCTGCGTAGCGCATCTTCATTTGTTGGGCGCCCACCGAGTGTAGGACACGGACTAAGCTGGGACTGGAAGCACTTTGGTTTTGGGTTTTGGTCTTTGTTTTGGCTTCCATTTGTGGACAAGGGTTTTTGGGAATGCAAGCTTGTTTGGTATTTGTTGTTGTTTGTCTGTTCGTCTGTCCTTTTAAAAGTGTTTACATGGGAGATGCTGCATCTATTCCACCTAAGAACCCCTTGGGAAAAACTTTGTCTGATGGTCGACCTATAGCTGTAAGGCAATGTCTAAAGAGGGAAGATTTTCTTTTGTAGCACCACGTGGCCACAATATTCTTTAGACTCCAGAGAGAAAAAAATGGCCAAATGATGGATCCTCAAGCTGGGAAACTTCATAGAGAGCTCTTATGATAAACAACTGTTTTATTGGTACCTATGAAAAGACCAAATTAAGAAGAAACTATAATGACTAGTCAAGAACTTAATCAAACTTGGGGTCTCAGCTTCTCGTAGTCTTACAGATGCTAATAAAAATGTTAAGTTAACAAAGAGAAATCAGAAAGGGAAGAGTCACAGGACTCATCCCAATGGGATAAATGGAACAGATATAAATGAAGTTAAAACAAAGGTTTTAATAAAACACTGCCTAAGGTTGGATGGGCTAAAGGGACCCCCCTAGTGGCTCCCCAACATTAAAGGACATCAGACAAACCTGTTCTATTTACCCAAGTTTGAAAAATGTAAAAGGTCAGGAGGCAAAAATCAGAGTGAGAAACCTGACTAGCAATTGTTTGGGGGCAACATTTAGGCCACTAAGATTAATAAGACTATAAAGATTGAAGTGTTTAAGCTAATATTATATGAAGAGGTTATGTCAACTTTGCCTGGATGTTTTCTTTGGGAATAAATGCTATGTCTAACTGGGAATGCTTCCCCTGAGCAATACTGTAATAACAAAACTTGCTAAGAGAATTCTAATGTAAGTTATAATTAAAAGTATAAGGGTTAGTAAAAGTAAGATAAAGTTTTGTAAAAATTGATGTACTTAAACAGGCCAATTTCGGTTCACCCAAACTGATGTATGCAATCGGAAAAGCCAGCTGCAACAACAGGAAGCCTGTTTTAATCTTTTGAGGCTTCTAAATAAAATTAGAAATACTTTACCACCTCTTTAAGAGAAAATAATTAAATAATTAAACATGCCAGCAGCCGAACCCAAATCTGCTGCTTTTGTCTACTCTCTTGCTGAGCTGGTCCCAGCAAGCTGAGCTTCGCTTCAACTCCCCCAAAATTCCTGATCTAAAATTGAACAAGTAAAAATAAGTAAACTTTTGAGGTAATTTGCATTGTAATGGCCATTCTGAAAACCTGTTTCAGAAGAAGATTCAAAATCTCTCATAATGGAATGCAGTCTTTAATGAATATGCAAAAACTTCTAAGAGACAAAGTTATTTAACATGATGTAAAATGATCTTTGATGAATGAAAGCCTGTTTAAGTTTGCTGGTTTCATTTAAAATGAACATGTCCGCAAAGTTATCAGCATTGGCTATGATGCAGACATACAGCCTGGGTTTACTGGTCAAATGAGCTCATGTCATCTATGTTACAAAATTCATCAGCAAAACTCATAACTCAGTATAATAGCTAATTTTGTTTAACGTCTCATGGAGTTTTTGTAGATGATCTAAATATAATTGTTAAGAACAGGTAAACTAAATAAATCTAAAAAAATAAAAGTTCTTGGAAAAACTTTTTAATGATAATTATATGTATAATTATATGAATCATAATTATATTATGATATATGTACTTAAAACAACTGAGGGTGATAGTTAACTGCTGTAATGTCACATGAAATTTTTAAGAGTAATTGTTAAAACTGGGTAAGAGTTTTAAGTACAATAATTATGTTTTATAGTCTGCATCCCTAAAAAACAGCTTCCAAAATCTTTTTGGAAACTTAAATTTTATAGCTTTACTAAGTTAAGTTAAATAATAACATTTATTGGGTATCTAGGTCATTTCCACATAAGATAAAATATTAAAGGTTAACTACTAAGCATATATTTGTCTACCTTTGGTTTCTTATATCAAAGAGACTAAAAAGTGCTTAGGTTTATTAATAAACATGTTTTATGTATGCTGAGAAATTTTCTATGAGAAAACATATATTTCTAAAAGGTCTGTATACAAGGAAAGTAAAATATATGTTTTCAGTAAAAAGATATAAAGAATGGAAATATTTTTGTTTCTTGAGTTGAGAAAGATAAATTTGTCCTAAAGTGCTGGGACAAATTCTGAATGTAAAAAAGTAACCAAAGGTTTGTAAAAGTAAAGCCCTAAAAAGATTCATGTATGGTCAAGTTGGCCAGGATTAAAGTAAATCCAATTAAGTAAATAAACTTATATGTCAAAAGTAAACTGGTACAAAATTAAAACTTGGTTTCCTCTTTCTTAAAAGGATAATTTTCCTAAATTTTTAATCTGCTTTTGGTAAGATGATTATAAAAAAGGCTTTTTTTTTTTTTTACTATTTTAACTCTGTTTCCCCTTGACTGTTTCTGTTGAAACTTTGAATAGATACCTGAGCATGGTTTTGCAGTGAGCTTTGTTTCCTATCTGAACAAATGTTTTACAGCTTTTAATATTTTCGACAAGCTTCCCCACACACACAAATATTCAAGTCTTGAATAAGAGCTTTCTTTTGACCTGGAGGACGAGGGAGAGTTTCTCTGGGGATTTTCAGAGGGCCCCTGGGACTTCTCGGAGAAATTTTCTGTCTTCCCATAAGAAAAGAATGCTAAACTAATAAGGCTTATTTTGTATATTAAATTACATAAGAAGCATTGTCAAATAAGTAATGAGAAACTTTCTTAAGTGGTATTATATAAATGAATATTATTGATATAAATATTTTAAAAATTATCTGATCTATTCTGATTGTCAGCTATAGTCCTGGTTATTATCTCAAAACGTTGTATATCACAGACATGGTCAAATGCCTTTGTCAATTACCATTTTTGAATGTTTTGTTATTTATAAACAGTGGCTATTTTACTTTGATGTTTCTGCAAATATGTTTCATCTACAGAGAAATTCATGGAAAGGACTCTGACAATCTAGAATACAGGTTTCCAATAAACGTTCAGATTGTAAAACTAAACTAGGTAAAAATTACAGAACTCCAACAGAGAAACTGATGACCTCACAAACTGCTGACAGAAGGTTAAGATCAAGAACCAATTACACAGGACAGAATAAACTTATAGGGATGATTATAATTTTTATGACTTTTTGATTGAGATATTGCTGATTTTTGATGTTTTGCTTTTTTTCAGAGTTAAGAAAACCTTTTTCTCTATTTCTTAAAGAACTATGACTTACAGCAATTTATAAACAAAATTGAGGCATTTGTCTTTTCCTCCACATCTGAGCCCTCCAAAACATAAAAACCCCTGACGAGTAAGTATTCTTATTACGGCAATATAATTGTTTGCATAAGTCCAATAAGAATCTGTTCTTCTTTTAACAGGACACAACTAGAAACACTGGTTATATTACCAAGGCTTTGACTGGAACATCATATTTTAAAAAAAACTTATGGGCTTGGATATAAAAAAACAGCTTTTGAGGAATGAAGGTTGAAATTCTGGAATAAAGGCACTTGGAAATATTGGCCTGGTACTGTGCTTATGGGACCTGGTAAGGTTGAACAAAGAATGCCGCTCCCTCTGGCAGGTACAAGGAGCCTCAATATTTTGGGGAACCTCAAGAAGAGAGGGATTCACCCAAATCTGTAGATACTGCAGTCAGAATCTGATAACAGGTCCTTTGCTTGGCTTTCCTTGAGAGGCCTTTAAAGTTCAACCTGAGATTCCTTATAAGGTTCTGGCAAAGCAGATTTAAAAGAGCCTATATGATCAATTACTATTCTTGCTGTACTTATGTAAATAATTAGGCCAAATTTATTAAAACTAGACTTATTTTGCAAACCAGTTAGTCTTAATTTGGCTATGTCTAGTGAAATTGAGGGTGATTTTAGGGAGGAAAATTATGTTTCAATAGAAACTATAATACAGGTTTATAAATATTGGATTTTAGTTTTTTCAACCGTCTTTGAAATTTTTGTTTTACTTCTGTTAACTGGACTGGATCTTGAATTCTTAGTCTCCTGAAATATCTGGCTAAAAACCTCTAAACTAACATTTTCAGGGGTTTTTTTCCCCCATCATTTTCATTTGAAGTCATTGAAAACTAAATCTGCCCTTTTTCCTAAAGCCTTACAAACTGAAGCTGGAGGACCTAATATAAACTTAAGGGAGATTCATGTCTACTGCTGTGTAAGCCACTCAAAAAGCTACCTGAGTGCCTGATGACACCATCAAACTGCAAAAGATGCTTCGACCCTGACTTCTAGGAATCTTGATTGGCTGCCCCCTGGGCTCAGAAACTGGTTTATAATTTGCTCCAACCATTAACCTTGTTTTTCTCTTTTTGTTTCTCTAGAAAAAATTCTTATTAAATACCTGATTACTTACTTACATGATACAGGCCTAACTTCAGGAGCCCACCAGCATCACTGCCTTATTAAAAGACTGGTTCAATGAGATGAAACAACCTACGCCCCATTTCAGCAGGAAGTAGCTAGATTGGTCACTGCCCCAAATCCCTCAAGATTGAGGGGTGGACATAAAATATGGGGGAGTTGATACCGACCCTGATAACAGTTTCCCCACATTAAACCCAGCATATTTGGGGTTAAAACCAAAACACTTATTCCCTGCTCACTCTCTGGCTTCATGGCTCCAGAATCCACTATCCTCCATGGAGACAGACACCATCAAGGACAAGCACCTGGATCATCTCCTCCCCACAAAGAGATACAGGCTGCTGGGAAAGCTGCTGACCAGCAAGGTCACGGGCTCCCTCCTCTCTGCAAGTGTCTCAAGGCCAAAGACAGGCTGGTGGGAAAGCTCCGACCAGTAAGGCCGTATGCTCCCCCTCCCCTACCTAAAACCCCAAATAAAAACCCTTCCTTTTAGCTTTTCGGGGAGTTTGGGATTTCAGCGTTAGCTGCCCTCTCTCCTTGCTCAGTGCTGTGCAAAAATAAAATTCCTACTTTCTTCCACCACACCCGGTGTCAGAGATTGGCTTGCTGTGCAATGGGTAAGCGAACTCACTTCAGGTTCGGTAACACACACATATCACACACACACATACACACACCACACACACCACACGACAGCCACACACACACAACACACACATATACCACACACACATACACACACCACACACACCACACGACAGCCACACACACACAACACACACATATACCACACACACACATACACATCACACACACACACCACACACTACACATGCACAACACACATGTACACATACCACATAACACACACACACCCCCATACACTACATGTTCACACATACCACAAAAATTCCTATACCGTGACCAGAGATTAGAGATAGGGCTCTGGGACACCTATGGTGTGATGGTGACAAGAAGAGAAAGTTTGATCTCCTTGGCCAAAGTGAAATCCATACCTTTTTGTGCTTTGATAACTGCCACAAAGCCATCTCTTCCCTCGTCGCCTGGCCTCCTATTCATTCCACATATTATCCTGCAGTGATCTTCCTAAAAAATCAGATCTGACCGTAATGTCACTCTGGTTTAAACCCTTCACTGGCTTCCTAGAGCCTTCAGAATGGAATCCTCCCAAGTTCAAACCACACAGACTACTTGCAGTTCCCCTAAATAGACTTCTTTTGCCACCATGCCCTTGCACACGCTGCTCCTTCAGCCTGGGGTTTGCTTCCGTTTTCTTCGCCTCCCACCCACACTGAGCCCATGTCTACTCATCTTGAGCAGCTTTGCCCTTTAGGTGTCAAGAGCGGTGAACAAAATGGGTAAGCAGCAGAGCATGTCCAGACTGAACATCTGCCTGCAAGCTGGTCCAAGGTCTGGCATCAGGATGTGTAGAGTGCCAGGCCAGATAGCACCCATTCCGGGAAGTGCTCCCCACACTTTGGGCTGGTTTTCTTGCAACTGCCTTGTGCACACATGATCATGACATCTTGTATACATTGCTACCAGCCCTGGGCACACTGTTCTGAAATTAACTTCTTCTTCACTAGACTGTGGCTCCTTGACGGCAGTCATCCAGACTCATTTGTCTTTGTGTTTGCAGTGCCAGTGTTTCTTGTGCTTAAATGCCTGGAAAGGGAGAGATGACCTTCCAACTGCTTCCTCGTTCTCCACTAAGCAGCAGTGGTGCCTACATTTCCTGTGGAGCCAGTACCAAGCAGAGCTGGAGATGATCCCTGTGCCCTCAGTTCCTCAGACTCCAACAGTGGAGAGTGAATCATCGTATCACCCCTCCATGGCCTTGATCCAGCCCAAGATACCATTGTCAAAATCCAAAATTCTGGGTGATTGCTTCCCTTAAGATAATTATAACGTTTTTTCCCCCATTATAGAGATACTAATTGTTTATTTCAGAAAATCAGGAAAACATGGAAAAGTCAGAAAGACTACTTATATCCCCACCACTGTTGAACATTTTGGTGTATTTATCTCCAGATTTGGAAAGGTAATTCTATTTTCATTTGCTTAGGTTTGCCACTCTAGCAAGGACTGTAATACAGAGATGATACTATATTTGCATCTGGCTTTTTTGATATAATGTCTTAACGTCAGCATTTTCCTACATTAATATAAACTCTTGCTAAACATTTAGTGGCTAATATTTAACTTTTTTTTATCTCAAGGCTATACTGCCTTTTTTTTTTTTTTTAACTTCCTGGTACCTTCTAAAGGAAAAAAGCTGATGAAAATAGAAAGTTCAGAAGGCTATTGATCTCCCAGTATTTCCTGCTCAACCAGAAATTCAAGCACCGGAAATCTCCTTAATCTCTCTGATTGTCTAGTTCGTCCTTTGTTAAACCTATTTCTTAACGTGGTTCTGAGGATTAAATGAAATAATTAGCAGTAAATTCCTACACATTCCTGCAGAAGGTTGGCACTCAAATTGGGTCAGTTTCCTCTTCTCTATGACCTCTGCAATTTAAGAGCAACAGCCAGGTCAGTCCCAGGGAGCATAGATCAGTAAATGACAAGGGAACTCCAGGATCTCCTACATCCACACTCTCACTTGTCAAATCAAAACCTTGCTCAGAGCTCCCTGGCTTAGCAGAGCCATAGAACCAGAAGCCACTTCTCTGAGTTCCAAACTGAATTTCTCCTCTTACCTGATATTACAGATAAAATGAATTTATCAGTCATTCAGACATTCACAATTGAGAGCTTTATAAGGAAGTTCTTAATAAGCATCTATTGTATCATCCCGGAATGACAAGTTATTTTGCTCTCATACAAATCTTTTTGATGGGGGCGGCAGGAAGCAGGGAAGAAGTGGAGGTGCTAGGAAATTGTGGAGTGGTCTCTTCTGTGCAGCCTGGGGAGAGACCGGGTGAGGGGAATTCCAGGTTGAAAGTGAAAAGGGCAGTTCTTGACCAAGTCATTCTGGCCTATTTCAGGCCTCATGCCAGCTTCCCTTTTATGCATTTGTGAGATTGATGGAGAAGATATACAGTACCTGGCATATCCTAGCCTATTCACATGTCCACTGGAGAACTGGCCTGGAATCCAGGATAGAAATAGAAAGGCAGCTATCGCGCCACTATTGTGCCTCCTGGGCAGGCCTGGGTCACCTTAAAAGACAAAAGACATGTTCCTGGTGGCCTGTGGGTAAATATTACTCTTTCAGAGAGGTGCAGAAGGAAACCCTGTCCCACTGCCTGGGGAGTCCAGAGCATCGAGAAGAACTGACCCCGGGGAAGCACAACACTGGGTTGGAGTCACCATATATTTCAGGCCTCTGATCCCTCACCTCTAAAAAGAAGATTCTCCTTAGACTTGTGTTTCTTAGCTCATGTTGTTTCACGGAACAAATTGTTAAAGCAGTTCTCTTGAGAAGAGGGTGTTCAATACAGAGCTGGAGGGGCAGTGGAGGTGAGTCAGCGCGGGGCAGCTGCAGGAACGTCCTCACCATCTTGGGAGCTCCACTTCCTTCTCTGTGGCTGCTCCAGGCTCCTCTCTCTCCTTCCAGCTTCTGTGGTCTCCACCCTGCATCTTTGCTGCTCCTGAATAACTCCTGCTTGCTCGTGGCTTTCAACTGCCATGGCCCCAATTCAAGTTCATCCCATCATTTTACTTTGAACTCCACTACCAACTGATTAGTTCTGTGTGTCTCTTACTTCACATTCCTAACAGAAAAACTTTGATTGACTCAGTGTTTAGGGGTTGAATTCTCTCCCCCAAAAGGATATATTCAATTCCTAACCCCTAGTTCCTGTGAATGTGACCTTATTTGGAAATAGGATCTTTCCAGAAGTAATCAAAGTTAATATGAGGTCATACTGGGTTACAGCAGGCCCTAAATCAATATGACTGGTGTCCTTAAAGGCAGGGGTCAAATTTGGACACAGGAAAAAAAGACGCAGAGGGAGAACCCCATGTGACAACAGAGGCAGAGATTGGAGTGATGCATCTAGAAGCCAAAGAAGAAGGATTGTTGGCAACCACCAGAAACTGCAAGAGGCAAGGGTTCTTCTCTTGTGCAGTTGGAGCTTGATTTCAGACCTCCAGCCTCAGAACTATAAGAAAATAAATCTCTGTCGTTGTAAGCCACCCAGTTTGTGGAAATTCATTATGGCAGCCTTAGGAAACTAATACACTCAGCCTATCTTTTGGTGCCAGGCCAACCTCAGAATGTGGCCACCTCAGGTGGGATGCTCACTCTTTGCCCAGTCCGTTTTGGCCGAGAGAGTCAGGGCAATGGCATCTAGTAGCGGCCACTTAGACATCAAGGCTGTAAGCAGAGCAATTTCCTGTAGGAGGAGGCATGAGTGTGGATAGATGTTTGCTGGTGTGACCTCTCCATTACTAATTAGGTGGCTTTTAAATTAAGTTGCCTTTCTAAAGATGCACACTGCCCAGGAGTGCATGCCTTCTCTGGCTGTATTTCAGCCCAAGGGACATTTTGTTATTGTTTTTGTTTGCCAAAGCAGTATTTTCAGTACAAATTATTTTCCGTCTGCAATTCCCAGGTGATAGTTTCTTCAGATGAAAAATATATTGGTTACTGTCCAGACCTGCTCTTGTTCCCAGGTGAGCCCGGTGAGCAGCGCCACCCACACTGGCCAGCACCGAGGCAGAATGGCTCTGGGCCAACCTTGAAGGCATGTTTACCTGATACAGCCAGAGGCAGTTAGCATTTTAAGGTGAACTAATGATCTTAGGAAAAATTGAATAGAGCCAAGAGTCATATCAAGTGAGATAAACAAAAAAAAAGAAGCAACATCTATGGCCCAAAGGCTTGAAAGCTTGATGGACCCAGGAGACAAGAATGAGGAAGAAAGCAATTTAAAACCAAGTCCATGAATGACGAGTGTGCGCAGGATTTTGTCTTTCTTGCCTGAACAGTGTTTGCTTCTGGAACGGATATGGTATCTTAGCACAGAGCAGACCACCAAGATTCTCTACTCCTCAAAAATGCTTTGTTTGTGGAGTTAACTTTTGTCTTAACAAAGAAATCATTTTCATATATTAGAACTTTATATTTATGATGATAGCCCTGAATATTTGTTTAAAAAACTGATTCTTGACTTAAGAACAAAATCAGAGACTGATTTTCTTACTGACAGAACTGGCTAGGGTTTAGCTTTGCCATTTATCCAAATATAGTCTGGTGCCTTGTGTGTTTTAAATCACTTGTTTCCATGAATATAAAAGTTATACCTATTCACTGTAGAGATTTAGGATAGAAACTTGTTTTAAAAATTTTTTAGGGTCTGATGCCTATAGTGGTTTAGGAATGGTGCTTACAATCAGATCTCTGCTTAAGGTCTGTCCTGTTAGTGCATTGCTTTCCACTCCCTGAAACTCTAGGTTAGCTCAAAACTTAGCGTTGTTACCCCTCCAGGGAAGCACTGTTTTTACTCACCCTGGTTCTTCTATTAAGACAACTCTGCAAAATTTGTCAAATTATAGGAATATCTTACATTGCTTGTGCATACACATTTATGAAAAACCTTGGGAAAGATCCCCACATGGAGTCTGAGATTCCTTGACCCCATCCATCAGGAATGCTTCGTTTTCTCTGGGAAGTAGATGGGTTTAGCAGACTCTGATTATTGTCTATGGTTCTTAAGCAAGATCAGCATGCTGCCTCTTAGAGGTCACTGCATTTCTACAAGATAGGGGATGTCTGCAAATTTCCTGTCAAAAGTCCCTCCTTGTTTAGAAATAGTCCTTGCTTCCTTTTAATGTTTTCATCTTAAAAATAAGAGAAAACTGTCTCTTTAGTGCCTCCTATGAGCTGACAGATATGTGTTATCATGGCCCTGGGGAAGTTATAATAAGATCTGTAGCATTTTTACTCCAACATGTACCTCCCATGTAAATGGGCACTTGTTTACATCCACAGAGGCATGGCTGTGCTGGAGGACAACTGTGGCACTTGGAGTTATGAAAAACCATCACTGACCTGTGGCCTTGAGCCGCTTGTGTAAGCCCACAGCTAGGCTCTTGCCCATCAGTGTTCTGACTCTGATTCTACCTCCCGTCTATAACACCTGAAGGGGGTAGGTGGTGGCAAGCATTTTTTTCCGGTGTGCATTCCACTGCTGCATCCAGGGTGGTCACCCCATACTCCATACCACAGGTTCAGCACTCTGTGTCAGTCAGCTCTAGCGATGGCTGCAGCTGTCTCCTCTGAGAGCTTCTGAGACCATTGCCCCACAACACAGATGAGTCCTTCTGATCAAGATCTTCCCTTGCCTTCCATTGACATGGTGACACCATACTCTCCTAGGTTGAAAAGGTAAATAAAGAACATTCCTTGCATGAATGGGACTGCCTTTCTAGCTTTGCCTACAAGTCCTTCTCCTATCCTCCCTTTTGGTAGTGGTGTATGGAAGGAAATGATGCAACATTTGATCAACATCAAAAGAGATCATATTCTAGAAATGCAGTGTTTACAGCCTAAGGAGTTCAAGGGAAGACACAGTTGGAAGACATGTTGTTCTACATTTATGCTATAAAATTCTAAATGACAAATTTTACATGACCAGAAAATGAGTCATCATTCACATTTTCCCACATACTCTGGGTGAGATTTGCATTTGTGGTCATCATTGACAAGCGTGATAACAACCTTTGAGAGAGTCATTGGAAGACACTATGCATGGGCAGCATGATGGATAATGCCATATCATGACTAATGATGCAATCATTAAATCATGATATCAGGGAACTGCAAAGTCTAGAATATACTGTTTCAATAGCAACAGTTTCTGAAGAACCATACCATTGTAAAATATCAGTCAGGAATGGTGCATTTGACAGTAAAGAGCATAAAGAGATGGTTCTTGAATCTGAATAGGGAGAGATTACAAATAATCTTCATGTGCGCTGATTGGGTAACAAACAAATACATAAATACTGCTCTATCATTATTCTAAATCTTCATAGATAGATTAATAATGATGCCTCAAATGGGTCTATGAATTTTGTAAAATATTTTTAAATCAAACTGTTTTTATAGACAAGGATTTTTCAGAAAATATTTGCCCAGGGCCACATACACCCTACCTGTAGTCTAGCTTCACTCATCTATTTTGGGAGAAAGAGGTGAAACATGAATATTTTTTGGTCTATGACCTTGATCTTAAACCATCCCTATAGTCATTCTTCATCTTTTTTGTATGCTCAGTCTCTCCCTCTCCTTTGCTTCTTCCCTTGTACTATTTACATAATCAAGTTCCCCTTTCGTAGTGTAATCTTCTCTGACATTTCTATCCCATTGAGTCACCATACTAATAAACTTTCTTTTCATCAGTACACTTATTGAAAGGATAATTCACAGCCTCTTCACTCATCTGCACTAATTTCTTGCAGTCTGCGTTCGACACCTGTTATTGTACCTTTTTTCCATTTCCTTCTGTAGGCACTGTCCATGTGTTTTTTTTATTATTATTATTATTCATAAGTAAGTCAGCATTGACCCCTCTTATGAATCTCAGCTGTACATTTCTGCCTGCCTACTAGACAGCTCCTCCCTGAAGCCCTCATGGTTATTCAAACTAGACAAACTTAAAAGCAAATCTACTGTTAAGCCCCATGCTTTACTACTCCCATCTTCCACCCTCACTAAAAATGCTACTGCTGACTTTACTATTTTGGTGGCAGTTATGGAAATTTTTTCATCCTCCCTTTTCCCAAATCCTTCACCTCTGAAATGTTGCTAATATTTGTTTTAGTACTCATTCCTGCTGGCTTGGGAGAATGCAATTGTTTTTCAACCAGTATTTTCATGTCTAGTCTCTTTTCTTCTTTTGCTCCATTCTTCACAAAGATAATTAGTAATATTGATCATCAATTAATAATTGTTTCCTCTTGCTGCATTAGAGATAATTGGGATACAGAAAAAGTTTCCATTGAATTCTAAGATATGTCCCAAGGAAGACTCATTGAAATGTATCCTGTAGTTCAAAATTAACAAGAAGAGTTGAAAGTGGAGAAAATCCCCAGGAAATAGAAGGAGAAAAAGACAAAGAAATGAAAAGAGCAGAAAAAAGATGGGAAAAGCAAGAGATTAATCCAGCAATCCACACGGTATCTCTAACAGGAGAAAAGAGCGGAGGAAACAGAGGGAGTGACACTTAAATGAGGAACGCCTCCTGGGAGGTGACCCTGGGCGTGAGACTGTTACCTGCAGCTCTCCAGAGTGGTGTCAGCCTGTGTGGAATGCCCCCAGGCCAATTTGGTCACTTGGCAGATGTCAGTTTCTTTTTAGAGATTATCTGTAGAATCTAGCAGAGGAGATTCAAAGGTATTAAGTCAGTTATTAGGTCAGAAACCTCAGTAACAGATAGTAAAAGATAAAGGAGACAAATCTGAGACTAAAATCTGCTAATAAAGTTATCTATGACCAAACAGACACAAATAATCCTGCAACGGTTTATTGGAATTTGGGAGAGGCCTCTCTCCTTTGCCTTGAAGGGCACGAGACAACAATGTTAACGAAAATCTGAGCAACATCACACTGTGACATTGCAGCGTGAGAGGACTTGTAGGTGACTCTGAAGGCGGGGCGTGGAGGGGGGCACAGCTGGATGAAATCTTCTATTAAGGACCAGCGGGTACAATGCCTCCATTAAAGCCCCATTAGCATAGATACCATAAAATTTGCAAGTTCTAGTAAATTTATACAGTTGTGCTACCATCACAATCAAGCTTTACAATATTTCTATTGCCCGAAAAATTTCCTTCATGCTAACATGCAGTCAGTCCCATTGCCATTCCCATCTGCTTTCTGTCTATCATTTTGCCTTCTCTAGAAATTTCAGGTAAATTGAATCATTCACAATATGTAGTTGCCTGTGTCTGAATGTTTTTACTTAGCATAATATTTTTGAGATTCATTCATGTTGCTGCAAGTATGAGTAGTCAGCTCCTTGTTATTGCTGAGTGGTATTCCATGTCTGGATATACCATAGTTTGTTTATTTATTCACCAGATGCTTGGACGTTTGATTGATTCCAGTTGGGGGCTAATATGACAAATGCTGTTATCAACATTCACGTACAAGTCTTTGTGCAGACATGTTTTCATTTCCCTTGGGTCAAGACCTAGGTATGGAATTGCAGGGTCATATGGTATACCTATGTGAAACTTTTAAAGAAATTGTCAGACTATTTTCCAAAGTGACTCTACCATTTTACATTCTAATCACTTCCAATTTCTCCACATCCTCACCAACACTTGGTATTCAAAGTCCTTTTTGCTATAGCAAACCTAATAGGTGCAAAGTGGTGTCTCCTGACTTTAATTTGCATTACCTAATGACTAATAATATTGAGCATATTTTCTTGTGCTTTTTAGCCATATGTATATTTTCTTTGGTGAAATTTCTTCTCCAATATTTTGCTAATTTTAAAAATTAGATTGTCTTCTTATTATTGAGCCAAAAAATTCATTATACTAGAAGCAAGTCCTTTATCAGATATCTGACTTATAAATACTTCCCCAGTCTGTGGCTGTCATTTCCTTCTCTTAATGGGATCTTTTAAAAAGCAAAAGTTTCCCATTTTAATGGAATCCAGTTTATCAGTTTTTTTCTTTTATGTTTCATGTTTTTAGTATCTAAGAAATCTTTGTCTATCACAAGATCATAAAGGTTTTTTTCCTGTTACCTTGTAGAGTTTTCTAGCCTGAGCTCTTCCATTTAGGTCTATGAAGCATAGTGAATTAATTTTTGAGTCTGGTTTGTGATAAGAGTCTCAGGCTTGGCTGTTTGTTTGGGTGTTTTTGGCATATTCATATAGAATTGTGCAGCACGGAGAGCTAAAAATATTATCCTTTCAACATTGAATTGCCTTGGCACCTTTGTCAATTATCAGTATACCATAAACGTGTGGGATTATTTCTGAACTCTCTGTTATGTTCCTTGAATCTAGGTCTATCTTTATGCCAATACCACATTGTCTTGATTACTGTAGCTTTACAGTGAGTTTGATATTTGTTCTTTTTAAAAATTATTTTAGCTATTCTAGGTCTTTTGCATTTCCATATACATTTTAGGATTAGCTTCTCAATTTCTCCAAAAAACCGAAAAATAACCTGCTAGGATTTTGATTGCGATTGTGTTGAATCTGTAGATCAATTTGGGGAGAATTGCAATCTTAACAATACAGAGTTTTCTCTTCCATGAGCATGATATACTATTTTATTCTTTTTGATGCTGTTAAAAATATACTTCTTTTCTTAATTTAATTTTCAGATTGTTTTTTGCTAGTATATAGAAACAGAATGGATTTTTGTACACTGATTTTGTATCCTATGACATTGCTAAACTTACTTAGTAGTTCTAATAGATTTTATAGTTTCCTTGGGATTTTCCATATACAAGATTATGTCATCTGTGAATAAATACAATTTTCCCTCTTCTTTTCCAATCTGTATGCTTTTACAGTCCAATATATATGCTTTTACATTATTTTTCTTGCCTTGTTGCACTGGCTGGAAACTCTAATACCATGTTGAATAGAAGTGATATATTAGTCAGTGTTCCAGAGAAACAGAATCTATAGAATATATATAAAAATATTTTTATTATGAGGAATTGGCTCACATAATTATGGAGGCTGAAAAGTTCCATGATCTGCCATCTGCAAGCTGGAGACCTGGTGTAACTCTCATCTGAGGCCAAAGGCCTGAGAACCAGAGAAGCTAATGGTGTAAACTCCAGTCCCAGGGCAGGAAAAGACCGATGTCCCTGGTCAAGCAGGCAGGCAGGGAACAAATCCTTCCTTCCTCCACTTTTTGTTCTATTCAGGCCCTCAATGGATTGAATTGTGTCCACCCACACTGGGGAGGGAGATACAGTTTACTGAGTCCACCAATTCAAATGCTGATGATCTGTTCCGGAAACACTCTCACAGACACACCTAAAAACTAATGTTTAATCTGGGCACCCTGTGGCCAAGTCAAGTTGACATCAAATTAACCATCACAAGTCGTTAGAGTGGATATCTTTGTCTTGTTCCTGATCTTAGAGGAAAAGCATTCAATCTTTCACATTAAGTATGATGCTAGCTGTAGTATTTCTGTAGAAGCCCTTTATCAGACTGAGATTTCCTTCTATTCCTAGTGTGTTAAAATTTTTTAATCATGAATGAGCACTGGAATTTGTCAAATGCTTTTTCTGCTTCATTGGGATGATATTTTTTTCTTTTTTCTTCTATTAACGTAGTGTATTGCATTAATTGATTTTTCCTGTTAAACTAACCTTGCATTCTGTGATACGCCTCACTTGTTTATGGTGTATAATTCTTTTTGTATTTTTCTGGCTTTTTTTTTTAATAAGATTGGCACCTGAGCTAACATCTGTTGCCAATCCTTTTTTTCCCTCTTCTCCCCAATGCCCCCCAGTACATAGTTGTATATTCTAGTTGTGAATGCCTCTGGTTGTGCTATGTTCGACGCCACCTCAACATGGCCTGATGGGCAGTGCCATGTCCGCGCCCAGGCTCCAAACCAGCGAAAGCCTGGGCTGCTGAATTGGAGCGCGCGAACTTAATCACTTGGCCATGGGGCTGGCCCCATCTGGGCTTTTTTGTCAATATATTATTAAAGATTTTGCATCTGTGTTCAAGAGTCTAGTTTTCTTTCCCTGTGATGACTTTATCTGGCTTTGGTATCAGGTTAATACTGACCTGATAAAATGAATTAAGAAGTGTTCTGTCCTCTTATGTTTTCTAAAAGAGTTTGTTTGGTATTGTTATTATTTATTACATAAATAGTTGATAGAATTCATCAGTGTAGCCATCTGGGTGTAGGCTTTTCTTCGTGGAAAAATTTTTTATCGCTAATTTAATTTTTTTGCTTGTTATAGGTCTATTCAGATTTTCTGATTCTTCTTGAGTCACATTAGGTAATTAATATCTTTCTATGAATTTGTCCATTTCATCTAAGAGATGGGATGCTGAACAGCTATGCTTGATAATTCAGCAGGTTTTCTTAAAGAAGAGCAGAGCTGAACTTTTGGAGACGATTTTGTGTTGATGGTGGGGTCTAACAGTAGATGGAACGTGGTGAAGGTCCTTCTCTTGGTGTAAGACAAAACTGCTACTTCAACGTTCGGGAAAGCAAAGGAGAGAGACAGTCATTAGGGGGACACTACTTTTAGAGGGATGTGTGGTTTCACACTGTTGGAGCAATAGCTCATATAGAGCTTTAAGTTTTCTGTTTTAGAGAGTAAATCCTTACTGTTGTCCTCAGTCTTCAGTAAATTTTTTTAAATCTTCAGCTTGTTTTTAGCCGTATTTTGGAGAGTTAGCAAGGGGGCACGGAGGAAAGTGGTAACGAAGAAGAAGAAGGAAGAGGAGGAGGAGGAAGAAGGCAGCAACCCACAGAAGCAGAAGCAGAACAAGAGAACCTACAAGATGTCAGGAGGTGAGTCCTCGTGCAGCAGCAGCTCAGAAAATGGCAGAGGTGACAAGCAACAGCCAGAGAGAATCTGTGGACCAAGTAAACATTCCTCGATGATTTCGAGATTACTTTGCGGAAGTAAGCTCAGTTAAAAAAAACAAAGAAGTTAGAGTAAGTCTCAGTACCAAACAAATCCAAAAATTTCAGTGGCTTACGACCACAAAGTTTACTTTTTACTCGCACTACCTTTTTATTGTGAGTCAGCTGGAGGGCTCCAATTCAAGTCACCCTGCCTCTGAGATCAAGGCTGAAAAAAAATGGAATTTTTGGAATCTAAGGGATGAAGATTCTGCGTCTTTGAGTTATGGGTACTTAAAAAGGGCCTATTTGATCACCTCAAGCATATCAAGACTGGGGACAAATTAGTCACACACCGTTTTCCCAGTAATCATTGTTTACATTCCCCAGGGGATCAATGGAGTCAAGGTATTAGCTGCTCCTTTCATATTAAAAGCAATCAGATAAAATCACGTCATATAAAAATGTTCTCTTTCCCAAGGTTAATAATTGCATTTTTAAAAGGACAAGTTAACTCTCCTGGAGACACTGCTTATTACAAAGGAATAAATGGTAGTATTCCCCTGCTTATCCGCAGTTTTGCTTTCCCAAATTTCAGTCACCCGCAGTCAACCTCTGTCAATCAAGGTCTGAAAATAGTAAATGGAAAATTCCAGAAATAAACAATTCATAAGTTTTAAATTGTGTGCCATTCTGAGTAGCATGATGAAATCTCACACCACCCTGCTCTGTCCAGCCCGAGATGTGAGTCCTCCCTTTGCCCAGCAGATTCGCACTGTACGTGCACCTCACCCATTAGTCACTTAGTAGCAGCCTCAGTTGTCAGATTGACTGTAGCGATCTGTGCTTGTGTTCAAGAACCCTTATTTTACTTAATAATGGCCCCAAAATGTAGGAGTATTGTAGCGATGCTGGAAATTTGGATATGCCAAAGAGAAACTATAAAGTGCTTCCTTTAAGTGAAAAGGAGAGGAGAAAGTTCTCAACTTACTAAGAGAAGAAAAATATTGTATGCTGAGGTTGCTAAGATCTACAGTAACTTTTACTACAGTATATTGTTATAATTGTTCTATATTATTATCAGCTATTGTTCTTAATCTGTTACTGTGCCTAATACATAAATTAAACTTTATCATAGGGATGTGTGTATAGGAAAAAACATAGTTATATATAGGATCGGGTGCTATCCACGGTTTCAGGCATCCACTGGGGGTCTTGGAACATATCCCCTGTGGATACGAGTGGACTACTGTAGTAGAATTTCAGATAGCAATGACAGGTAGATAGAGAAGAATTTTTATTCTTTGGGGTGAAACTTTGGAACTTAGATCCCACCAATAGATGATGCTATAACTTGCCTATTCAAAAATAAGCCCCATCCCGAACCAAGAACAGCAGCTAGTCAGGGGAGCTGAAGAAAAGAATATAAAAGAAGCATTTAAACCCCCGTTAATGGGTTTAGTGCACTTAGACAACTTACTTACGTCCAATTATTTTACTGTTAAATGTCTGTGCATCCAACCAAACAGAAAGCTTCAAAGCAGATTGACTAGTAGATTAATTCACAGCCCTCAGGAGGAAAGAGGGATTATTTAAAATGGGGTTTCCTTACTTCTTACCATCCTGCTTGGAGACTTATTCATAGTGAGACTGACATCTAAGGCGACCTTATATGAAACCATATACCAACATATCATAGGAAATGGGCCTCGATGTCACATTGTGAGGGGGAACCCTACCGGTCAGGGTGATCTAAGCACTTTGAAAACAGCACAAGAACGAGACTGTTGGAAATATTCTGATGAATTAGTTGTATAGTTCTTATTTTCTCCATATTTTCCTTTTTCCTTATCTTCTCTACCCCCATCCCTGCTCCTAATAGGCTCTGTGCTCCATTATCTCTGACGGGGCATGTAGAAGGGTGGGAAGCAGAGGCCTAGAGACTTCTTGGATTTGTTTTCCGGGAAGCTTTCATCAACTGAGGAGATCAGGGTTTGAGGGGAAGGGGCAAGGCCACAGTGGGAAGAGAGACTGAGAAGTGATGCCCCTGGCTTGAGGAGAAGAGGGATCTAGGGTCTCGGAGGAGCAGGGCCATGGTTCTGCTTCAGGGCAGAGTACTCAAGACGTGATAAGCCTGGAGGGACACGGCTGCATGCCAGGCCGAGGTGGAAGAATTTGTAGTCCTTCAGATTTGGTGGACCCAGAGTAGAAAAAAGATTCTGTGGACTCAGAGTAGAATGGAAGTAAAGAAAAGGACTAGGCCTGAATTTAGTGCCAAGTTAGCTTCATGGAGACTCAGAATAAACACAAAATTAATATATTTTAAATACAGAGATGAGATTTTTCATATATCTGACTTTGTGAACTGAGGTTTATGTCAATGTGCAGTTATATTCTTCTCTAAATACAAATTGAAAGCTTGAGGCTTTGGGAGTATAATGGGTTTCTCACTAGAAAAATTTTTGATAAAGGCAAGGAAAGGAAGCAGGTTACAATCAAAGAATTACTTTTAAGGCTACTGAGCAGTCAACTAAAAGAGCATTTCTATTTTAGGGTTCTTCGACCTTTGGAGTGGGTAGCGGCCCAGCTGCTGTGACTGGAGGGATGCACAGGAGGAAGTCTTCTCTTCAGAAGATACCTCTACCACCCCTCCTGACTGCTAATAAATAGTTAATACATTTTGTTCTTGATTTTAAGCTTTGAAAACCTAGGTTTCAAAATAAAAATCATTAAAATGATCTTCACCGCAGTGGGTAGGATTTTCCAACCTTGCATCTCACTGAGAGACAGTTCCCTTCTAGTGGGAGGAGGAGGGTGCAGAGGTAGGAAGCCTCATCAGGAAGGACGATTGAGGTGGACCCGCTATCCCTGGGGCTGATGTGAGGGTGTGTGGAGTGGGGAAGAGGTTAGGTAAGCTAGGCCTCCAGAGCAGTGACTCTGTAGAGAAAGCCCTTGACGGGAGTCTCCTTAGAAAAATTAAATGATCCGTGCCCCAGAGAGCTGTTTCTAGCTATCTTCCCCATCCGTGGAAAGCAAGGCCAATCAGTGTTAGAGAAGCAAGTGACAATAACCTTCTTGGTTATTGTCACTTGCCCTAGGCAGAAGCATCCCTTCCAGCCTCCTCCCCGGTCACAGAGCAGAAGTCACAGAGCTGGGGTGGGTGAGAGAGCAGATCACCAACTCCTCCGTTCCCAGCCACCACTCAGCCTGTGCTGGTGGGGAGGGGCTAGGTTGAACATGATACTTGAAGTTTTATACATTAAGATATTCATTGCACAGTAGATTGAGATTTTATAAATGAACATCACCAAAATATAAGAACTGGAACGAGATTGTTTTAATGACTGAAAACTTGTGGAGTTAGGTTGAGATATTGCTAAGTTATTCTGACAATAAATGGGTAGAAGTGGGGGACAAAGGAAGGGGGAGGTGACTCAAGACATTACAGTTCATGGCAGCTTTTGGAAAAATAAGAATTACATTTTGTTTCTATACCAGTGAGTTAAGCTTGCTCATTCAAAATGATTATGTTTATAAGCAGTTTAATTATTTTTTTGTCCTCGATCTGTTTTTCCATTGGGCTGTTCTCTTATCTATTGATAATTAAGGGTTCTTTCTATACTAAGTAAATTCACACCTGGTCAAAGGCTGGACAAATATTTCTTCCCAGTTTATTATTTGTGTTATACCTTTAAATGAATTTTTCCCTGTAGTATTTTTTACATAATTTATTTGTCATTATTTTCCTTTGTGGATTCTGGAGTTTGTATCTTGCTACAAAGAACATTCTTCACCCTAAAATAATAGTAAAAAAAATCATTCATGATTTCTTCTAGCACTTTCTTTTCATGTTTATAAATGCCATCTTGAGAAATACCAACTAGCCTTTAAGAGAGAGCACCAGTTGTTGCTTTAACAACAATGAATCTTTTGTAACTTTTTCTTCCAGCATTTACCCACTGATGCTTGGATATTTTTTCCACTGTCATTGAGGTCCTAACTTGCTATGCATCACTAACCTTTCTGGGACCATGACCATGGGGCTAATCGCTCTTATTTCTCACTTTGCCACATGCATACACTGATTCCTACTCTACATACGTACCCTTCTTACAGTTACCCTGAATCTCTGTTCAAGAAGCAGCTTGGTCAGAAAGCCCGTGGTATCCTCATCCCTCGGGCTGGAGAGGGCTTGATGGAGGGATGCAGTCAGTTCCTAAAATCTGAAATCAGCCGCAGCCTCAGAGGATTAGAACATAACCCTTTCTCAGGTTTCTTGGGCTTATACTTGGGTTATATTTTAATGCCATTTGGAAGATAAAGCAACACATTTACATTCCATTTTCCAGAATTTCCATTACCTCCTGGATAGGGATTATATTGTTGAAAGTCAGCAGTGCTTATTATAAGATGAAAGGAATTAGCATTAACATAAATAGGGCACATTATGTCTTTCATCAGAGGATTCCTATTAGGTTATTGCCAACTTGATCCACCTATCCCATGGGATTTCTGCTTAGGCTAAAGAATAATGTTCTAAAGCCCTAAATAAACCTCCCTTAGAAAGACTCAAATGCCATAGTATGATTAATATCTCCTAAAGGGTTTTTTTTTCCTGTTATAAATTCATTCATTCAACAAATCTTCATTAAGCCTTCAGTTCAGGCCACTATAAACAAATTACCATAGACTGGGTGGCTTAAACAACAAACATTTATTCCTCACAATTCTGGAGGCTAGTAGTCTGAGATCAGAAGGCCAACACAGTTGGGTTCTGGTGAGAGCCTGTCTCCTGCTTCACAGGTAGTCATTTTCTTGTTGTAGCCTCACGTGGCAAAAAGAGTGAGAGAGCTCTCTGGGACCCCTTTTGTAAAGGCACTAATTCCATTCAGCCCTGGTGGTCTGATGGTTAAGATTCACAGCCCTGGTTCATTTCCTGGTCAAGGAACCACATCACCTGTTGGTTGATTGTCATACTGTGGCAGCTGCGGGTTGCTGTGATGCTGAAAGCTATGCCACAGGTATATCAAACACCAGCAGGGTCACCCATGGTGGACAGGTTTCTGAGGAGCTTCCAGACTGAGATAGACTAGGAAGAAGGACCTGGCCACCCACTTCTAAAAAAATTGTCCATTAAAACCCTATGAATAGCAGCACAGCACTGTCTGATATAGCACTGGAAGGTGAGAGGACAGCCAAAAAGACTGGGCAGGCTTCTGCTCTGCTGCACACAGTGTCACTAGGAGTCAGAATCAACTCAATGGCACTAACAATAATAATTGAACAAAACTAAATTCCTGCTTTTATGGCGTATACATTCTCATGGAGAAGACAGACCAAAAAAACACAGAGAAGTAAATCAATATATACCATGATATTGGGTAGTGATATGTGCTATGAAAATAAAATAAGGCAGAGTAAGACGATGGAGAATAAGGATCGGGCCAGCAGGGAAGACTTCTCTGAAGAGACAACATTGGAGCAAAGACCTGAATCAACTGGGGGAATGAGCAGTGTGGAGAGCTGAAGGCAAAGAATTCCAGGAAAAGGGAATGGCAGGTGCAAAGGCATTGCTGTGATTGGTGTAAGAAAGAGCAAGCAGGCCAGTGTGGCTAGAGAAGTATGAGTGAGGGAAAGAATAAGGATACAGTTAGAGAGGATAATGAAGATCCTGTAAGCTATTAGCCAGTTTTGAGCAAAAGATTGTAACCTGATTTACATTTTAAAAGGCTCACTCTGGCTGCAGTGTGAAGAATTGAATATAGAAGAAAAGGAAGGGAAGGTGTTTAGTCTGGGTTCTTCAGAGAAACAGAACAAATAGAATTTACTTTTTTTCTCTGTCTATTTATTTATTATAAGGAATTTGCTCATGCAATTTTGGAAGCTGAAAAGTCCCAATATCTGCAGTTGCGAGCAGAGACCCCAAGTCTGAGTCCACAGTCATGAGGAGACCAATGTCCCAGCTCAAAGACAGTCAGGCAGAGAGCAAATTCTCCCTTGCTCAGCGTTTTTTGCTGTATTCAGGCTTCCCCTAGATTGGATGAGCCTCACCCACACTGGGGAGGGAAACGTGCTGTATTCAGTGTACCAAGTCAAACATAATCCCACCCAGAAACACCCCCACAGACGCAACCAGAAAAATGTTTAACTAAATATCTCAGCACCTCATGCCCCACTCAAGTGGATATACAAAGTTAACCATCACACAAGGAGATCAGTTAAGAGGCGATTGCATAGACCTGGTGAGAGATGATATGACAGTGGCTTGAACTAGGAATGTAGCACTCTACTTGGGGAGAGGTAGTCAGATTCCAGATGCTCTTTGAAGGTCTAGCATGGGGTGAGAGGAGTCAAGAATGACACTGAGGTTTTGGCATGAACATGTGAATGGTGCTGTTATTATGAAGATGGAGAACACTGAGGGAGAAATCAGTTTTAGGGGCTGAATACAAAATTTGGCTTTGGACCTGTTAGCCTTGAGAGGCCTATTAAAAATCTACATTGAGATTTCAGGTAGACAGATAGATGAGACTAGAAGGTAGAGAACAGGGCTAGAGATAAAAATTGAGAAGTCTTTAGCATATTAAGAGTACATGAAGTCAGCGGCCAGATGAGACCTCCAGGGGGAAGACTAGATTGAGAAGCCATATGAAGCCTGAGCCTAGGTCTCGCCAGTATTACAAGCCAGGAAGAGAAAGAGCATCCAGCCAAGGACACTAAGAAGAAACAGTTGGTGTCAGAGGAGGAAACCAGGATATGATTTCCTGGAAGCCAAGGGAAAAGCAGGGGCTTAACAAGGGGGGAGTGATCAAGTGTTTGAAAGGCTACCAGGAGAGTAAATAAAATGAGGCCTGAAGGTTTTCCTCTGGATTTGGCTCCTTCCTCCACCTGTCTTCCCATGTGATAGATGAGGATTGATCCCTGGTGTACCTCAAGCCAACCCTCCCAGGTCAGAGAGACTGCCACTGAAGATGCCTCTTCCTTACCCACAGACTCCAATTTTATCCAGGGTGGTAATGTGTCTACCTCCTCTGAAGCCAGAATTTATCATGTGGTACAGGTCTAGTCAATTAAGGGCAAAAAGGAGGCATGTAATGGGGATCTTTGGTAAGTTCTTTAAAGTGGACTAACTCAGCTGGACCAACTCACACACTCACGTGTCTGTTTCCTTTAGTTCATCCCTTTCTTCCTTCCTAAAGCATGGATATGATGGCTGGAAATCTGGTGGCCATCCTGACAGCAAAAGGACTGTGGACACCCACTAAGGAGGGTGGACAGGAAAGCTGGAAGGAGCCTGGATTGCCCAATGACACTTGAGATCTTCCATGCCAGTGTTGGACTATTTAAATTTTGATTTCTTTTCTTATGGAAAATATTTATCTCTAATTTGTTTAACTGTCTTACATTTGTTTTCTGTTACCTGGCAACTGAACCTAAGTGTATCCTAAGTGATACACTAGTTGTGTGATCTTCACCATGGCTCGCCCTGCCAAAGCAGCCCCTCTCATCCTACACGGTGGAAATCACGTGAGGCTGGAGGCATGGGCTGTGGTTCCAAGACCATCCCTGATAGTCCTATATAGTAGTGTGCCTTTGGTCAAATCTCCTGAGCAATCTTCAAATTTCACTTTCCCCAGCTGTCAAATGGGTATGTTGAAGAGTCAACCCCTGCCCTTCCTTTATGACCTTACATTTTCTCTCCAGAATAAATTTTTTCTTAGTTATCAGTGAGCTGTTCTGATTATGCTGCTTGAAGTAAATGTGAATGCAGTATATCTCTGAGATCCACATTAGATCAAGGCTTTGGGAAAGAATCCATGGGCTACAATAAAAATAAACTCGAACAGAGCTTTAGCTACTAAGGTGGAAAGCTTCATGCCTTTTAGTGGCTTGAAAACCAAGTGAGGAAAAGCAAGAAAACCCAGAGCAAAAATTTCAGGTGTAAATGAAAATTAGTCTTGATGTATTTAAAGGCCTAGCTTTGCATTATAAAGTCAAAAAACCTGTGCCAAAGGGCTGGGTGATTTACACAAGTGTGGGTTTGCAGAGGACTTTAGTAACAATGCTAGAGATGCTGATGGAACCCACCAGTCCCCAGAGTGTGGGCAGGTTCATGCAGTCCACCTCCATGGGAACTGGCTTCCTGCTCAACTCTGGTGCTTCTTCAGGTCAGTGGAACTGACTTTGGAACTCATGCAGAGGAAGAGAGAGAGAGAAGGAGTCAGGGTGGGGCAAAGGAGAAATCAGAAGCCCAAGAACAGGAGGAGGAAAAGTGTTACCTCTCAAAGAGAATGATTTTCAAAGTGTCATCTAGGAACACTGATACTTATACCTAAAATGCCAACATACAATGTGCTGGTTCCAAGAGTGGAATCCATTCGGGGTCGAGTTTTTTCCTGTAGGAAACTCTTCAAAGTGGTTGAGAGGCAGAGGGCAGAACTGCTTAAGTCAATGTCAATGCTCACATTTGCATAACTCAGGACAGATGACAGCCTTTATCACATGCCATCCTCATGATTACCTAGGGAGGCAGGTTGGGCAGGTTCAGGCCTATTATCTGATCCAATCGTGTCATTCTTACATTTGTGGACGAGGAGGCCTCCAGGAGAAGTTAGATGAGGCTAAACTCTTAGAGCCAGCTGACAGCTTGCGGGGTACACTAGTCTGGAGGCCCAACCATCAAATCTGTAGTTGAGCTGGCACTAGGCTTCCTTGGGCTTCAGTTGGATTCCATTCACCACTTGATTCAAATATTTTGTTTATAAATGATGGTTTTATACCTTATAGGGCTTGTTCTTGTTAGAGTAGGAGTGGTGGTCTCTTGGGACTTTCTCTATCTGGCAAAGGGGAGCCACCTGGTTCTGCTTCAGTTCCAGGCAAGATCATGTGGGCCCCAGGGTCAGGCTGCTCTAGAGAGTTCTCTGTGCAATTAATGGCAGGGAGCTGGTGACAATTTTTTGTGTTACCCTGCCCAGAGCTGTTTACATTTGGATAAAGGAGGACCCAGGAGGCAATGTCTTAGCTGAAAAGTATGAATGCAATGCTAATAAAAGGATTTCAGACAGTGTGATGTCAACTATATCTCAATTAAAAAGAAAAGACAATGTGGCAAGTAGGTGGAATAGATATTTCAAGGTCAGAGAGCACTTGCCAATGCCTTCGGATCACGGCGCCTTGGAACCTTCTCCTTTTATGCTTGAAGCCTGCACCAGCTGCTACTGCCTTTCTGGTACTTCAGCCACTCAGATAACAGGAAAAGGGCCTAGAGCCAACAGGAGGGAAGAGAAAGATAGCCCCAGGGGATGAAGAATGAGGTGGTGTTGGTTCAGAGTCCCTTCAACAAAGCCTGGACCTGCTGATCCTCCTTCTCCCATCCTATCCCTCACTTCCTAACTGAGAATTCTTTCATTTATCATTCAACTTAAATTTATCGGATCGCCTATTATGCCCAAGACACTGTGCTGGATTCTGGCATTATATTCAGCAAGACATGTAAGGCACTTGCCCTCAGAAGAGATAATAAATAGCAAATAAACCTTGTGAAGAGGTTGGCAAATGTAATAGTCACAGGGCAGTTGGGGTGGGGGGTGGGGGTGATGACTAGATGAGGAGATCAGAGAAGACCACTTGAGCTGAGACCTGGAAGATGAAGACTGAACCAGCCATGTAAAGAGCTAGAGGAAGGACCTTCCAGATTGAGGGAACAGCAAGAACAAACACCTGAGATGGGAAAGAACCTTGTTTGTGGAGGGACAGAAAGAATGTCAGTGTGGCTGGAGTGCATGGGAAGTGACCAGGAAGAGGTATGAAAGACTCAGGTAGGCAGACAGGAGCCAGAACATTCTGGGCCCTGTTGTGTAGCTTGTGAGAATCCGCTTGAGTGATTCATTGTAGGAGAGTGGCTCCATATAACCAATATGAAAAAAGACCACATATGGCAGCCATGGGAGAATGTATTGTGCATTGGAGCTGGAGGGGAGAGAGTGGAGAACGATTGTGGGAGACGGGGGAATTCCTCCCTCAGCCTCTTCTGCAGGGCGGCAACAACCCAAGAGAACATCAGTGCTTGGGAAAACATGTGTTGTCTTCATCTCCACCCAGAGCTCTTTCCCCAGTTCCCAAAGGTGTGAATGGTGCTTGGTTTTCCTTAGTGGCCATTGTGTCTTTTGTGCTGGGGGTTTGTGGCCACATTCTTGTCATTGTTTATTGACCCCCTAGCAACACCTGCTGCCAGCTGTACACTCATATTTTCCCTCCTCTTGCTCTCCACTTGCTCTCCAGCTGCTGCAAAGGCTATCTGTGGCCAGGGAGTGCTGGAGATTTTGCCCCGTGATTAGAGAAATTTCACTTGGCAAGAATGTCCTAGAATCCAAGCCAGGGGGCATTTGAAGGTCACTACCAGCTGCCACATGGGACATACTTTTCAGTGTTCTGTGGTTGGGCTGTCTTGCCTCTGGTTCTTTGAGTGGCTCCCACAAAGCTGCCTTCTACTTTCCTGCCAACAACCCACACCTTGGAGTTACCTTAGCAGCTATCACGTTCCCCTCATTTATTCCCATCCTGCTCTCAATCTAATCTAGTATGATTCTAACCCTTGACTCTGTGGACCTGACTGTTATCTTTGACAATGACCATTTGTGGATGGTGTTTCTGGCTTTTGACCCTCGGCTTTTCTTAATGACCTCTGATCTGGTTTGTCTTTCCCCAACTCTGCCCCTATGGAACTGACAAGCAGCCCCAGCTGCTTGACTGACCCCTGATTCCCTGTGAGAGAGGGAATCTTTCTCTTTCAGATCAGATGGAGACTGCCTTGGATGCATTCTCTGCCCAGTTGAGTCATCCCAATCCAAAAATCCAACCATCAGATCTGAAATTGCTTTTGCCTTTTCTGCCAGGAGTCTGAGTATGTCCTCATGTGAATTGGACTCACAGCTGACCCTGATACTCTAGAATTCCCAAGGTAGGCATGAAAATTAGATCTAAGCCATGACCTTCATTTCACACACATAAAAAGAATGTGTGAGGACCCATGGCTTGTGAAAGCAGCCTCGTTTCTTCACAATCATTTTTCAAATCCCACTAATGGCTTTATGCTTTCAACTTGAACACAAAGCATTACTCAAACAGCCAGTGAAATAGATGAGTAGATAGTACCACATCTGAATCACCGGCACAGCTCCTTTATCTTCAATAACAAGGTTTCTGTTCTCCCTCTGGCATTCTGGAAAACCCAGTCTCAGGAGTGCTGAGATTGGAGCAGACACTGGGCTGAGAGTTGGCTTCCTCAGTATCTGCCCTCCCTGTGGATGCCATCGTCCAAATTACACCAGCGAGCTTCTTCCTTGCTATCTGAAGGAGTCTAACTAATAATATGATTAAAAAGAAACAGATTCAGCAGGAGCAAGCATGATTGTGTTGCTCTTTGCAAGGCTAGGAACCAAGCCACCAAATGGTTGATAGATCACTTCCCTGTATACGGGAAAGAAGGGAACTAACTCAGAAAGGTTCATTCTTCCCTGTAGGCTGTAGAGGAAGCAGGGATTGCAAGCTCACAGTTTTTTGGTTTTGTTCTTTGTTTTTCTGAGAAGGGTTGAAGAAGACAAGTTTATTCTCTTCTAATTGGAGGGGACATGCAGGAATAGGGAATAGAAAGGCATGTGGATAAAATTTTTAAAAATCCAAGATCCATCAAAGAAACACAAATGTCCTTTTGCCATGAGAAAGAAGATATAATAAGTGTTTCAGAGGATTGCGTATGTATGATTTTGTTGAGCAAATGCTTTAATGCGTTAGGAGTCATGTTATTCTCTTCTCATTTGGGTCACTGAAGTAATGGTCTGTGAGTGGCAGCAAGGTACATGGAGGCAGTGTGGAAAGGGCACTGGGCTGAGAGCAAGGAGACCTGGATTCTGCATCATGTGAGAACAAAGGCCAGTATAGACCTCTGTACAAGGGCCTCACTGGTGGATGACAAAGACCCAGGGGGTGGGCAGAGCCCTCGGCAGTGAGCTAATCAACACAATTAGTGCTGGACTCACTTGAAGACCAGCTGCACTCCAAACAGAGATAAACACTGATAAGTAATGAGTTTGTGATATACAGGGGGCTAAACCTGGTTTATTCCATGGTAACCCCTTGTCTCTTATAGGACATGTCTTCTCTGGGAACATCAACCTACCCCCACACAAAGCAAGTCTTTGGCCCCTTTCTCTGTGGCCTGGTGGAGGATGTAAAATACTTAGTGGGCCACCCTTCCCCACCCTCATCAGGTTAACACCTACTAAGGACTTTGGGTTCCCTTCTGAGATGTATCAGTTTCCCTCATTCACGTTGGAGTGTGAGCCTCTAGGCTAATTCTAAAGGGGTCTGGAGTTACTACTGAATTAGAATAAATTGCATTGTGAAAATTACTGTTGAGATTTGATATTAATGTAAAGAGGAATTGGTGTTTTACAAATAATAGCAGTAATTATAAAACAATACTTATGGCATCATGCATAGAAATGGGTATAAATCCTAATGAAACTTGCCGTGAATCCCTCTTACATTACAGTCTGCCTTCAGAGCACAGAGGACTGGGAAGGACCGGTTTTTATCTTGAGATTGTGGGGAAGGGAGGTAGGAGTTTGATTAAGCGTAGATTTGAAATTCAAAGACACTTGGGTCGAGAACTCCTTGAATGCTCTTCAGTTTCAACTCAACTTGAAGAGACACTCTATTAATAATAGTCCACAAGCAGTTTTGCAAGTAGCTACAGCTGTATGACTCATATTTCTAATGTGTTTAAAAATATGCCCTGTGCAAAAAGAAATTGAGTTTGTGTCACAGAAATTGGGCTGCCCAGAGTCAACCAAACCTACATGTGTGACTCATAGCTTATCTACCCTTCTGAATACCAATAACCCAGGAATGACCTGGAGCCAGAAAGGCTGGAAATTAACTGTTTCTTCACTGTCAGACTCTGAGGTCTTAACAAACCACAGAATGGACAGCACCCTGAGACTGGACCAGCCTTTGGGAGTGGGCTGTGTGTAAAGGACTCCTTGCAGGTCAATTACCCCATTTCTAGACGCCCTAGCAACAACCTCGGGCAGTTATAGCAATAGCAACACATTGCTTGGAGTTAGAAGAACTGGTTTTTTTTTTATTATTATTAATATTATGGTAGATTACAACCTTGTGAGATTTCAGTTGTACATTATTGTTAGTCATGTTGTGGGTACACCACTTCCCCCTTTGTGCCCTCCCCCCACCCCCTTTTTCCCTGGTAACCACCGATGAGTTCTCTTTGTCAATATGTTAACTTCCACCTATGAGTGGAGTCATATAGAGTTCGTCTTTCTCTGTCTGGCTTATTTCGCTTAACATAATACACTCGAGGTCCATCCACGTTGTTGCGAATGGGCCAATTTTGTCCTTTTTTATGGCTGAGTAGTATTCCATTGTGTATATATACCATATCTTCTTTATCCAGTCATCAGTTTCTGGGCATTTAGGTTGGTTCCATGTCTTGGCTATTGTAAATAATGCTGCGATGAACATAGGGGTGCAAGGGACTCTTGGGATTTCTGATTTCAGGTTCTTAGGATAGATACCCAGTAATGGGATGGCTGGGTCATAGGGTATTTCTATTTTTAACTTTTTGAGAAATCTCCATACTGTTTTCCATAGTGGCTGTACCAGTTTGCATTCCCACCAACAGCGTATGAGGGTTCCTTTTTCTCCACAACCTCTCCAACATTTGTTGCTCTTGGTTTTGGATGTTTTTGCCAATCTAACGGGTGTAAGGTGATATCTTAGTGTAGTTTTGATTTGCATTTCCCTGATGATTAGCGATGATGAACATCTTTTCATGTGTCTATTGGCCATACTTATATCTTCTTTTGAGAAATGTCTGTTCACGTTCTCTGCCCATTTTTTGATCGAGTCGTTTTTTTTTTGTTGTTAAGCTGTGTGAGTTCTTTGTATATCATGGAGATTAACCCTTTGTCGGATAAGTGGCTTGTAAATATTTTTTCCCAGTTAGTGGGCTGTTTTTTTGTTTCAATCCTGTTTTCCCTTGCCTTGAAGAAGCTCTTTAGTCTGATCAAGTCCCATTTGTTTATTCTTTCTATTGTTTCCCTCAACTGAGGAGTTATAGTGTCCGAAAAGACTTTTTGAAACTGATGTCAAAGAGTGTACTGCCTATATTCTCTTCTAGAAGACTTATTGTTTCAGGCCTAATCTTTAGGTCTTTGATCCATTTTGAGTTTATTTTGGTGTGTGGTCAAAAAGAATGGTCAATTTTCAATCTTTTGCATGTGGCTGTCCAGTTTTCCCAGCACCATTTGTTGAAGAGACTTTCTTTTCTCCAATGTAGGCCCTCTGCTCCTTTGTCGAAGATTAGCTGTCCATAGATGTGTGGTTTTATCTCTGGGCTTTCAATTCTGTTCCATTGATCTGTGGACCTGTTTTTGTACCAATACCATGCTGTTTTGATCACTGTAGCTTTGTAGTATGTTTTGAAATCGGGGATTGTGATTCCTCCGGCTTTGTTTTTCTTACTCAGGATTGCTTTAGCAATTCGCGGTCTTTTGTTGCCCCATATGAATTTTAGGATTCTTTGTTCAATTTCTGTAAAGAATGTCCTTGGGATTCTGATTGGGATAGCATTGAATCTGTAGATTGCTTTAGGTAGTACGGACATTTTAACTATGTTTATTCTTCCAATCCATGTGCATGGAATGTCTTTCCATCTCTTTATGTCGTCATCAATTTCTTTCAAGAAAGTCTTGTAGTTTTCATTGTATAAATCCTTCACTTCCTTGGTTAAATTTGTCCCAAGGTATTTTATTCTTTTCGTTGCGATTGTGAATGGGATTGAGTTCTTGAGTTCTTTTTCTGTTAGTTCATTGTTAGTGTATAGAAATGCTACTGATTTATGTATGTTGATTTTATACCCTGCTACTTTGCTGTAGTTGTTGATTGTTTCTAATAGTTTTTCTATGGATTCTTTGGGGTTTTCTATATATAAGATCATGTCGTCTGCAAACAACGAGAGTTTTACTTCTTCATTACCTATTTGGATTCCTTTTATTTCTTTTTCCTGCCGAATTGCTCTGGCCAGCACCTCCAGTACCATGTTGAATAGGAGTGGTGAAAGTGGGCACCCTTGTCTTGTTCCTGTTCTCAGAGGGATGGCTTTCAGTTTTTGTCCATAGAGTATGATGTTGGCTGTGGGTTTGTCATATATGGCCTTTATTATGTTGAGGTACTTTCCTTCTGTACCCATTTTATTGAGGGTTTTTATCATAAATGGATGTTGGATCTTGTCAAATGCTTTCTCTGCATCTATTGAGATGATCATGTGGTTTTTGTTTCTCATTTTGTTAATGTAGTGTTTCACGTTGATTGATTTGCGGATGTTGAACCATCCCTGTGTCCCTGGTATAAAACCCACTTGGTCATGGTGTATAATCTTTTTGATGTATTGCTGTAATCGGTTTGCCAGAATTTTGTTGAGGATTTTTGCATGTATGTTCATCAGTGATATCGGCCTGTAGTTTTCCTTCTTTGTGTTGTCCTTGTCAGGTTTGGGGATCAGAGTGATGTTGGCTTCATAGAATGTGTTAAGGAGTACTCCATCTTCCTCAATTTTCTGGAATAGTTTGAGAAGGACAGGTATTAAATCTTCTTTGAATGTTTTGTAGAATTCTCCAGAGAAGCCGTCTGATCCTGGGCTCTTATTTTTGGGGAGGTTTTTGATTACCGTTTCTATTTCCTTACTTGTGATTGGCCTATTCAGATTCTCCATTTCTTCCTGATTCAGTTTGGGGAGGTTGTAGGAGTCTAGGAATTTGTCCATTTAGAAGAACTGGTTTTAATGCTAACTTTATTATACAGCCATCTGTGGGACTAGTCAGATTAACTAGCTAAAGTAACTAGCTAAGTGTCTATGAGCAAATCATCCACTTCCAGGAACTGAGTTCTGGCTATTGTAAAATGAAGGCCTTGGACTCAGTAATGACTAGTAAATGATAAACTTCTATTAAGATTTATGATACGAAACATGAGCATTGTGTTAGTTAGGATCTAAGACTTAGAAAGAAAAGTCTAGGTCTGATTCATCTGGAACTCCCTAAGGTATTTCTCAAATGATTCAATTAAATTAACTTGGAATCGTAAAGATGCTTAATGGATATAGCAACCTTCCTTTTTGGATTTCCTTAACAATGGGTAATATACCTACTTCATAAAAGTCTCCAATATTATTTTTTTAAGTTAGAATCAAAGTTCAGTATTGGATAAAAAGGATTACGTTATAAGAAAAGTTCATTTGGGTAGCACCTGACATTTCCTAACAGTGATAGGTTTATGAAATATTATTGTACTTGATTTGCTTTCTACATGTAGACTTAAACTTACTCTTAGTATATAGGTTCAATTGGGATGCAGGGTCTTTTACTTCTTTTCAGTCCCAACAACACCTAATTCAGTACTCTAAATATAGTCAACATTCAATAAAAATTTAATTATTGACTGAATCTCGGCTGTTGGGGAAAAAAAGACATTGCTGTTTGTTTAGGCATGCTCCTCTGATTAAATGCCACTTTTGCCTTTCTAACTAATCAGTCAGTAAGCTAAACATGGGACACAATTGATTTTCCCCCTAAAAGAAGGTCACTGGCTGAAAAGGAGATCCAGTGAGATCATATTAGGAGGATTTTCATGTGTACTCCATCAGGGAGACTAAATGTCCAGGGGTCTCCCACATTTCCCCTTAGAACTTGGTCTTATAAGTCTCAACATTTCAAGATCATCACCAAGGCGTTCATTGTCAATTCCCAATTATGTTCTCAAAAGGTTACTGTTACATATTACATTAGTCAGAGTCCTCCAGAGAAACAGCCAATAGTATGTAAATCCATGGAAAGAGAGATTTATTTTAACAAACTGGCTTACTGTTTGTGGGGTAGGCTGGTATGTCCAAAATCTGCAGGACAGGCCAGCCAACTCAGGGAAGGGATGATATTGCAGCTCAAGTCTGAAGCCAATGTGGAGGCAAATTCTTTTTCCTCAGGGGACCTCAGTCTTTTCTGTTTAGGTCTTCAACTGATTGGATGAGGCCCACCAACATTATGGAGGGTAATCTGCTTTCTTCAAAGTCTACTGATTTAAATATTAATCACATCTGAAAAAATACCTTCACAACAACACCTAGATTGGTGTTTGACCAAACATCTGAGCACCAAAGCCAAACCAGGTTGACACATAAAATTAACCATCATGTATATCAAAGCAGATGAAAAGATTTTGACCCACTACAGTTATCTTCTGAAAGTTCTCTAATTTCCTTCATTATTTAAAATAGTCTACAAATAACAAATAGTTCTTATGTTGACAATTTTTCTAATTTGGGGAAAAACAACTTTTTTCTAGTCTTTCACTGCCTTCTCCCACTGAATCCTACTTCAAATTATGTCCACTTCCTCCATAATTATTATACATCGGTCCTCGGGATACATAGAAGAAAAGGCATGGTTTCTGACCCTCAAGGGGCTACAGTCTGAGATGAGAAGAGTGTGCAGACTATTGCCAGGCTACGTGCTTGCTCTTCTGAGGTGCACAAGGACAATAGAGGAAGTAAAAGTTTAATAAGCAAATTGGCATATTGGTGGTGCTTGCATACACAAGTCCTGTTTGTTTTCTCTGTGTGGTACACAGGTCCTCCCTGTATAATGGCTAGAAATTTGATTTTCCCTGGAGCTGAGTTGAGGTCAGGTGACCTAAAAAGGTTTGTAAACTCATCATCCATCTCCATCCCCCAGCACATACTCAACTAAATAAATTTAGTCTCCCAGTAAAGCTTGCTGCCTAAGGAGATGAAATTACTTCCATGGCGGTTTCTCTTGACTTCTGCTTGTAACTTTACATTTCACTTCCAACTTTATGTTAAATAAGCTCCAGATTTTTTTCTTTATTGTGTTAAAATACACATAGCATGAAATATATAATCTTAATCATTTTTAAGTGTACAGTTCGGTGATGTCAAATCCATTCACATTGCTGTACAGCCGTCACCACCATCCATCCCCCTCACTCTCTTCATCTTGTAAATCTGAAGCTCTGTGGCTATTAAACAGTAACTCCCCAGTTTCCCCTCCCTCCAGCGCCTGGCAACCACCATTGTACTTTCTGTCTTTGTAATTTTGACCGCTCTAAATATGTCATATGAATGAAATCATACACTATTTGTCTTTTTGGGACTGGAATTAAGCTCCAGATTTTTAAGTAGACTTTAATAGTACATCTTTAGTCAACGGAGCTGTGTCTGGCAGTGGAGTGGACAATGTGCAGGCCTATGTCACTGAGGCCAAGGCAAAACCTCCTTTCCCGTAGCGGCACTGAGATTTGATTGTGCAGCTCTGGCACTGGCTCCTCAGAGGCAGTGAGGTGTTGAGCAAGCTCAGACTTGTAACTGAACTTTGCCCTCCAGGCACTGCTGAGAAGCCACTGCCAAGAGGGAGAGAATTCTAGGAACTGGCATGCTGGCAAACATACCTCCTGGAATCGTGCGCGTTTGACAGTGGTTCTGGCAGGACTTCCTCCGCCTCATTGACATCAGTGGTGGGGAAGGGACAGAGGGGCTGATTGGGGAGGCAGATGGATTCGTGGACAGAGACGGGGAACTTTCAGAGATGTCCAGTTTTAGACTGCTAACAGGACCTTTTATTTTCTAGTCCTGTGTCCTGGACCCCCTCAAGGGAGTAAAGAAAGCTGTCATTGGTTTCACCCCTTCTAGATCTGGAGAATCCTGCCTTGTTCCAACTCAAAAGCCTCCCATCGCTTCTCTTTGGATATTTTTCTTTGCTCCAAGGCATAAGCCCCACTTATTGTCTCTGGCGGGGACACAAAGTTAAGAAATCCTGCATTCTGCTCAAAGCGTGGAGGGCTCTGGGTTTCACAGGGTGCCAGACACGTCTGTGATTGCTTTCTGAAGTATTGGGGAAACAAACAGAACCTATTTCTCAATTATTCTTCTTACAAGATTAAAATTCCAGTGTCCCATTAGATCCTAGAATGGTTCAGAGTGAGAATTCCAGGGAAAATGAAATTATTAAAAAAGCAGAGCCTGAGGCATATACTGTTTAATAAAGCCACAAAACAGCCTCAGATTCTGCAAGTAGGAAAATAGATGGTTACGGGAAGACTTACATTCTGGTTTTTAAAAATGGTCTTCACACACTCTTTATACATGCTGAAATTAAATGTTTTATTCCATTTAGATGACTTCTGCACATTAACCATCAGTTTGAAATGTGACAGTAGGGCAAAATCTTTGTGCTTCTTTTCCTATGTTTTGTTCTCCAACCTCCTCAGAGGAATTACATTAGCTCCAGTCTTTCTATTCTGTACTAGGGAAATAAGAAATGCATAATCAGTTCCATCTCCCCCGATAGGCACATCTCATGGGAATCATAATTAGAAGGATGCTTCAGGAGCCTGGAAGCCGGAGAAGAGGACTTGGTGGGCTGATTCAAATGTTTGCCAGCATTAACCTGTGACAACCTGATGCATCTATCCACAGCACGGGTGAATCTGTGTACCAGACAGGGCCATGAGCTGGTATGCCCCCACCTCCTCTGCTGGCACAGGATGGGTGCCAGCATATACAGTTTTAAGATAAATTTAAAATAATTTTGTTCTGCAAATATCTTGAGAATTGTGAACTCTCCCTTGAATCAAGATAATTTTACAAAGACACAGCCAGTAGGATTAATGGTTGCTGTACAAGTACTTCTATCTGCTCTAGGATTGTTCACTTACTAAATGCTGCTTGATATTGATGCAGGAGGCAGCATTTCCTAAGACTGGGAGGGAAAGGCCACAGGTTTATCATACACAGGTAGGCCTAAACCACAGGCAGAAGACAAAGATGAAGTGGGAAAAACTGAAAATTAGGAGAGGTAAGAAGGTAAGAGGCAGGAAAGGGAAGAAAAAATGTTTTTTAAGGGAATCTGGGTTTGTTGGAGGTATAAATTTCCTTCAAAAACTGCTTCAGTGATTGATCATATGTTCCTCACAGCAATTTAGGCTCCACTAGTGTCTGTGCTGAGGGACAAGCCATTCATCCCAACCCTAGATTGATCTAGCAATAAAGCCTCAGACAAGTTGATATCTTTTTGTGTATTTTTCATCCATAACCGCTAGACAACTAATATTTCACAGTAGAATGAAAATAAAGATAGAGACGTGACCAGCCATGATGCTATCCATTCAAAATTACTAGTTTTGTTTTCAGCTCTATCCTTCCTTCTCCATTTTTCTTTGCCATTAGATATTGCCATCCATTCATTTACTTTTCTTAATAAGACCCAAATTAGAGACAACTCCCAAAGGAAACCAAACAGCAACCAACTAAACACACCAAAATTACTCAGAACACATTATGTTAGAAATTTCTTCAGGTTTAAGCATTTTTGTCAAGGGATTAAGAAACAAATAACAGGGGCTGGCCCCGTGGCCGAGTGGTTAAGTTCGCGCGCTCCGCTGCAGGCGGCCCAGTGTTTCGTTGGTTCGAATCCTGGGCGCGGACATGGCACTGCTCGTCAGACCACGCTGAGGCAGCGTCCCACATACCACACTAGAAGAACCCACAACGAAGAATACACAACTATGTACCGGGGGGCTTTGGGGAGAAAAAGGAAAAAATAAAATCTTTAAAAAAAATAAAAAAAGAAACAAATAACACTACTCAGCACTACGTGCTAGGTTATATATACATAGTCTGATTTGGTTTTTGCCAAAACTTGCTAGATCGGTATTACTTTTCTCATTTTACAGACAAAGAAACATTTCAGCGAGCTTAATTTTCTGTATTCTTACTGCTAATGAATGTTGGAATGGTGATTCAAAACCTTGTCTCTTTGACTTGAACCTTCTTCTGTTAATTCCCAATACCAGTTCCCAACATGGGGGAGTATTCGTTAAAGAATCAATCCAAGGACTTCCTTAGAAAGACATAGTAACTTCTGGTAAACTTGCTCTTAAGATACACGTATTATATGACTAACAGGTGGGCTTACTAGATATATGACCTAGGGCCTAAAGTTACTTAACCTTCCTGTGTCTGAGTTTCCTCATCTGTAAAATTAGGTTAGTAATGGTAACCTCACAACAACAAATAAAGCAATGGAACAGAGTAGAGAATCCAGAAACATATCACCCATGTCTGCTCACCTGATTTACGACAAAGGTGACACTGCAATGCAGTGGGGAAAGGATGGTTACTTCAATAAATGGGACTCAGTTAACTAGATAGAAATATGAAAAAAATCTTGATCTCTACTTCACACCATACCTCAAGTTCAATTCCAAATTAATTGAAGAATTAAATACAAAATGTAAAGCAATAGAATTTTTAGAATAATAATAGGAGAACATCTTCATTATCTTAAATAAGCATATTTCTTAAACAGAACAGAAAAAGTGTTATAAACAGGAAAAAAACTGATAAATAGGACTATGATATAAGATGAAAAACATGAAGGGCACTATTAAGAGAGTGAACAGGTAATCCACAGAATAGAAGAGGAAGAATTCAAATCCAAAATACAGAGCAGCTAAAAGTCAAAAAGGCAGATTGTTATGAATATTAAATAAATTAATGCAGGTTTAGAGTAGAATTTGGCACATAATATGCTCTCACTTCATATATTCTATTATTATTATTATTATTACTAATCAGAACAAAGATCCAGGAATCTCCTGTTCTGAATCTCTGTCCTATGGCTATCCTATGTGTTTGGTTTGGAAAACATGGTAACCACAGTAATAAGGCAGTAAAAAGGTAAATCTGTAGAACAGGATTCAAAATATGCGATTCAACAACACAAAGAGTAGCGTTTATTTTCCCAATATTTCAGTATTTATTCATTGCTTTCTGTTGCTGTGTGCTGATAGGAAAGGTGTAAAGTAAGGAGTAATGTTACAATCTAAAGCCAGCTCAAAGAGGAAAGCATGAGGGCCTCACGCCTACTCCACCATCGCTTCCACAGGCATCACAACCATCTCACAGACCTCACGCCCCAGAGAGCCTCCATCCAGGAGTCCTGAGCTCAGGGCCTCTCTCCTCAGTCCTCATACTCAAGCCAGTGTGAAGCTCCAGAAGGCCTGGAGTCTCTTCGCACTTTACATTTGACATCTCCTAAGGCCTTCTGGATGTCCCTACATCAACCGAAGGGCTTTGAGGACTACTTCTCTTGCAGTCTTACAGTCCCCATAACCTATACCCCTGTTATCAGTACCCTCTGCCCCAAGTCCTTCCCCAACCTAAGTGACTTCCATTTTCACGTGGAAAACCCCTTCAGAGTCCCGGCCTCTTCAGTTCACGACCACTCTTTCCTCTTCAGCCACCCACTCTCACGGCCTTGTCTTAAACTATGTCATAACCTGAGGAGTTCCTTTGAACTAATCAATTCAGTCATTCCACTTTTTAACCACAAAATTGTCTTCTTCTAATTCTTTTTTATCCATTCCCATGACATTGGTTCTTTGACTTCAACAAAGCACAAAACACGGAATCCCTTCACTTCCCAAATATTGCCCCTGTTTTCAGCTGAATTATGGTCCTCCAAAATTCATATATTGAAGTCCTAACCCCCAGTACCTCAGAATGTGGTTGTATTTGGAGATAGGGCCTTTAAAGAGGTAAATTAAAGTAAAATGAGGTGATGCAAGTGGGCCTCAATCCCATGTGACAGGTGTCCTTATAAGCAAAGGAGATTGGAGATTGGGTCACAGACATGTGTATGCACAGAGAAAAGGCCGCACGAAAATGTAGTGAGAAGGAGGCCATCTGCAAGCCAAAGACAGCAGCCTCAGAAGAAAGCAAACCTGCTGACACCCTGATCTTGGACTTCTAGCCTCCGGAACTGTCAGAAAATAAATTTCTGTTGTTAAAGCCACCCACACTGTAGTATTGTTACAGCAACCCCAGCAAACTAATGCAACCACCTTCCATATTTGCTTCTCTCTCAGTCTGATTTGTATTCCACGAGCCATCCACCACTCTCTTTCTGCATCCTTGCTCCAGCGTGCTTCCAGTTCACTGGCCTAGCAAAATCTCAACCTGGATGAATTTAATAGTCTGTCTCATCCATGCCTGCACCCAGGCATATTAAATATGGTTGGAGAAAAAATCACAACACCGTGCTAATTAGTGAAACTTTAAAGTCATGGCCCAAAATCTCAACTATTTCTCTAGTTAGGTCCCTTTATAAATTCATAGACATGCAAACTTTCTACCTCTTCTCTCACTCTTGGCAACTTACTGTGCCTCCTTCTTCTCGGTGAAAAGCAGCCATTGGACACCAATTCACTCAACTTCCTACGATCAAATCAACACATTGCTCTGTCTGCACCCATCTTTTACTCCTTCTCACATGTTGCAATGGAATTGGTATCTCTGGCTAATCCTTCCATTTGTGTTGTAGATCACATGCTCTCCCTCCACCTCAGGAACTTTCTTTGTTCAATTGTCTCTTCTTCCTCATATCTTCAACCTCTCCCTCTGTATAACTCCTTTCTAATATCACTTAAATATAATCAAGTTTGTGCCATTAAAAACAAAACAAATATAAAAACCAGCCTTCATCCGATGTGGGAGATTGATTACAAAAAATGGCCCCAGTTCTTCACCCATACCAAGAGGCTTTGCAATGAGACTTTGCAGATCCTTGTATGAAGAGGTAAATCTTTTGCCCTATACCTTGAATCTTGGTTGACATTTTCACTCATTCTGAACTGTAGGATGTGACAGAACAGTGTGCCAATTCATGACTAGGCCTCAAGAGATCTTGCAGACTTCTGCTCTCTCTTAGCATGCTGCTATGGCCGTGTGATCTATCATGTTGAGAGATAACAGAAACATGGCCTAGTCACTAGTACCCCAGCTGATGGAAAACCAATTTTCCAAAGTGTGAGTAAGACCATCTTAGATCAGCCAGCCCTCAGCTGACCACAGATGCATGAGTGAGCCCTAGAGACCCAGATCAGTGGAACCACCTAACTCACCCATAGACATGTGAGTGATAATGAATGCTTGTTATTTTAAGACATTGAGTTTTAGTGTTGTTTGTTACACAGCAATAGCTGACTGATACACCCCACATCCCCTTTTAGCTACCATCTAGTCTTTTTCTCTTAATTCCCACATAACTACTTGAAAGACCACTCTACATTTGCTGTCTTCACTTCCTTACCTCTTGTTCTCTCCTTTAGACACCTCAGTCTTATTCCAGCCCTAACATTCATTCTTCTGAGCGTTTTTTTTGCCAAGATCTCCATGACTATTCTGTTGTTAAATCCAATGGAAGCTTTTGATGGAAATCTTGCCAAGCTTCTTAGTGGCATTTAGCACCATTGACTCTCCTGCTTTGGCTTTAGTGCTTAGACATGACACTTCTGACTCTCAGGCCTCTCCCTCTGGGGATCCTTGGCAAGCTTCTCTTTGATTTCTAACACTCTAACATTGCTCTTACTTGGGAAACATGTCCTAGGGCTCTACTCTTCCCACTTCATAATCCTTCCTGGGAGATCTCATGCATTCATTTTCTGTCATAAAACTGCTATTTCCTTTACGATTTGATTTCTGTTAAAAAGGAAAAAAGGTACATTATTTAATGACCACATGAGAATCATCCTGTTATCTTGTTCACCAAACTTAACCACCATATAGGTGGTTAAAAAGTAGCACATAGGACATAAGAAAATACAAGAAAAGTAAATTTTTCTTGGCTTGTTGAAATTAGGTACATTTTTAATCTTGTAGATTGTTTCTATTGTATCCATATCTACAGCTGTTTTCTTTCAGCACTTTGAAAATCTTGTGACAGTGTCTTCTCACTTCCTTTGTTTTTGCTGAGAAGTCGATTGCTAATCATATTGCTATTCCCCTGCATGCAATGTTACATTTTTTGTTGTTGTTGCTTTCAAGATTTTCCTTTCACTTCTGGCTTTCGGCAGTTTGTGTTGTGGCTAGTGGAGTTTTTCTTTGTATTCATCCTGCTTGGGGTCTGTTGGCTTCTTGGATTTGTAAGTTAATTTTTTCACCTAATTTGAGATCACCTAATTTGAGATTATTACCACTATATCTTCAAATGTAGAATATTTTCATCACCCTTAAAGCTCCTTCATGTCCCTTTGAAGTCATTGTCCCCTTCCTATTAAACTCCCCATCTTGTGTGGACTAGAGCCTTAAATTTTGTCCCTTTCATCCCCAGAAGCCACCACAGCTAAAGTTTAAGACATCCTGGAATAACGAGTGTTTTGTGGCAAAACCAGCTCCAATGTTCTAGTAACATTTCTAATAATTTCCCATTTCCCCTTAGATTTTAGGCATATTATCCCTCAATATCTCATTAGCAGTTTGATGTAAATTTAAGTAAATTTCTTATACTTTTTAAAACAATTTCATTGTTTCCAACAGGAGGATTTGCCCAGCTGAAGTAGCCCTGCCTATTACCAGAAGCAAAGTCTCTAAGTTTAAATAGGTTCAAAATTTTTTTTTGGTTTTTAAAATAAGAACATATATTTACTAAAGAAGTCTTCTAGAAAAAATACAAATTCTTTCTAAAGTGATGAGAATCTACAGAATAAAAGCCATCACTGTTAAAGGCTGTACAATGTTGTCTGAATTGGAAAGAAAACAAAGATTTCCCATTGCAGAAGTGGAAACTAAAGAAAGCCTACAGAGAGTACCAGAAACCTACTCAAGGCTTTTAACATGTTCATGACTATTTTATATTGGCTGGTTCAGGAAATCAAAGGATACCATCCAATATCTTGTAGTAATTAATTTGAGAGGCTTTCTCAAAACAAAATAATGGAAAATTCATTCATTGTGGAAGCTCATTTAAGCTTTAAATAAAACAAAATGACCTGAGGAGGGGCAGGATTTGTATTGGGAAAAGAGGTTTAAGAGAGATATTCATTAATTTGAAACTAACCGTTCTAGGAAAATGCAGATAATAAGTACATCATGGAAAAAACTTTCTACCTCTTTGTGCCAAAACTCCACTTAAAAATTATTTGCCAGAGTCTTTTGATACTGGAAATATAAATATTATCTACAGAGTTAAGTTTAAAAGCTTCACTGTCTTAAGATATTTCGGGGGCTGGCTCCGTGCCCGAGTGTTTAAGTTCACGAGCTCCGCTGCAGCGGCCCAGGGTTCGGATCCTGGGCGCGGACATGGCACTGCTCATCAGGCCACGTTGAGGCGGCGTCCCACATCCCACAACTAGAAGGACCTGCAACTGAGATATACAACTGTGTACAGGGGGCGTTTGGGGAGATAAAGCAGGAAAAAAAAAAAGATTGGCAACAGTTGTTAGTCCAGGTGCCAATCTTTAAAAAAAAAAAAAAAAGATATTTCAAATTGTTTTTCTTTCTCAAGCAAACTAGATAAATCAATTGCAAATATTTTAGCAGAGCTGAATTAAAAAACTTGAACTTGTCTCCTGATTCCACTTTTTACACTGGCTGCTTTTTCCATTGTGATGGATATTTATTAAAATGAATTGTAATGTCCACACTAACAAAAAACAATGTATGTGGGCTTTCAAATAGCATTTGGCCCCACTGGCCAGTGTAAGGAAATGGCTTGTCTCCTTCTTGTCCCTGGTACATGAGCCCTCATTTAAAATGTGTCATCCCATCCCCATTAGAAGGACACAAGTCCCTCTATCAGTAAGCAAATTATTTCTTTCCTACTTGAGTGGGGTTAATCATTGCAAGCTTCTAAATGCCCAGAACACAGCTCTTTCTTCTTCTAACATCTATTCTAAGAAAAATGGCTGTTCTTCATATTTTATTGCTATATTTCTAAAAATATTCTTAGTCTCTAAGTGGCTCCAAGAAAGGTGGTACTGCAACCTCTGACCTAGGTAGTCCCTCTCTCTTCCTGGAATTCCTTTACACACTAGCATTTCTGTGACTTCTCCCAGACTGAATTACTGTGGGAGTCCAAGTTCACGGCCCAGGTTATAGTTAGTTAGCATCTTACTTGTGCCATTAGTAGACACCAGTAGGGCAATACTGGGCTGCCCTAGATTATCCTGTTTTGAACTGCATCCAAGAGTGACCTTTGGGGATTCATGACATATGGTTGGACACAATAGCCTCTGGGATGCACATTGGGTGTCTTGGGCACAATAACCTCGGGATCTGCATAGCACATTGCTGGCCACGGTAATCTCTGGAAACTTATATAGCAAATCCTTGGGCACTCCAAATCACCATGACCACCTATTTTCAAGTTGGCTTTGGCTTTGTCTGTTTGGGAGCAAACTTAGAGGGGGTTTCAGTGATATTGATAATAATCTATTTCTTAAGCAGGGTGGTAGATACACAGGTTTTCATATGATTATTTTACTTTAAAACCTACTTATATGCCATGTACATTCTTTTGTATATATCAGATATTTCACAATATAAAGAAATGACGGACATACACATTAAGACTAAAGTGAGGGGCCGGCCCGGTGGCGCATCAGTTAAGTGTGCACATTCCACTTCAACGACCCGGGTTCACCAGTTCAGATCCCCGGTGTGGACGTGGCACTGCTTGGCAGGCCATGCTGTAGTAGGCATCCCACATATAAAGTGGAGGAAGATGGGCACAGATGTTAGCTCAGGGCCAGTCTTCCTTAGCAAAAAGAGAAGGACTGGCAGACGTTAGGTCAGGGCTAATCTTCCTCAAAAAAAACCTAAAGTGAGATTCCATTTTCTACCAACAGATGAGCAAAGGTCAAATAACTGATAACTCAGCGATAGTGAGGAAATGGAAAAGCAGGCACACTCATAAGTTGGGGAAATGTAAATTGCTGTGGTCATTAAGGAGGGCACTTTGACATACTTATCAAAAGTACATTCTCTTTGTCCTTACAATTTCCCTTTATGAATATAATCTATAGGTATAGCTACACAAAGACTAAAGTGTACAATGATATTCAGTGAAGATTTGGTTGTAATAAGAAAAGAATGGAAACATTTAAATGCCCAGCAAAGATGAATTGATTAAATAAAATGAACAGCTGTGAAGCTCTTTAAAAGATTAAGCTAGCTCTTTATCTACTGATAAGGAAGGAGTTCTCTAATGTTAAGTGGAGAAGTAAGGGTTGGGGGGAGAGAGAGTGGAAGAGAGGAAGCAAGGAAGGGAAAATTCTAAAGGGAAATGAATGGTGCCCTCAAAAAGTAAAATAGTTGAGAATAGCTGAATTGAAGAACACATATAAGGACCTAGAGGGAGACAAACTGGAAACATAAGCATCAATGAGATCCTAAAGGACCATGAATATTATGCTAAAAGCTTTGAGGTGTCTTAAGATGGAGAGCCCACAAAGCATTTTAAGGAGGAGAATGATTGAGTCAGATTTACTATAACTCCGCAGCACTAAGTGGACAAAGATCAGAGGGGACGGATAAGATGGAGGCAAGGAGGCCTGTTTGGAAGCAGTGACAGACTCAGGGTGGAGAGGCACAGGAAGAAGTAAGATGGACCAGATGCACTGAGCAATTGGATATGAGGAGTGAGGGAGAGGAAAGATGTTTCTCAGAGGCCAGATGAGGTCACTGGCTGAGCGACTGCACCCTTATGAGAAATGAGGAACTGCTGGTTTGTGGTAACGGTGGAGGGTGGTAGAAAGCAAAGTTAGTAGACTTTATCTCTAACTTTTGGTATGGGAAAAGCTCAAGTAACACTCTAAAATTTGAAGAGGCACAATTTTAGTCAATTTTACTGTATTTGTCAATATTTTTCTAATAGCAAAGTATGTAACACACCATAGGGTAACTCTATACAAATTCCAATATTTGTTTCTTGGAAGACTTGGAGATGAGATGATTACATAAAGGCAAGGGTTGTCAGGTTTCTGTTTTTGTTATTTTCCCATCAGGGCCATGTTCCTGTTTTATTTTTTAAACAGCTGAAAGCAAGTCTGAGCAGTGATTTATAATGAGCATAATAGAATTAATTTAAGAAAAATCCCAAATTGCAGATACTGGCAAACCATAGCACCCTTCATTAAGATGTGAGAGGGGGGAAAACAGCCCAATGATAAGTTTAAGGTAACGCCAATTAATATGCTAAGGAGGAAATAACTGGAGAATTCATTAGTACTTAAAAATAATAACAAGAAACTGTGAGTATGGAGTTTAAGGGCAAATTTGAAGGATGGTGAAAATAAAATTGAAGCCTTCAGTCAATTTCAGAGAGAAATAGATTAGTCTCTACTTGGCTGTCTTTGCAATCTACAAGTCCTAATTAGCTAGTTAGAATTCCTACTATGTAGTTCTTCTTTCTTTCTGCTTCGAAGATAGAGGGGAATTTTCCCGTCTTCTGTCACAACAGTCATCTTAGGTTTTTTATATTCCATAGGAATAAAATATTTAGAATGAGGGACATCCTGGTTTGTGCCTCTCCCCTACTCTGGTCTCCAAGACCATCCGCACAAACTGGAGGGCATGCTCAGAAGTAGAGGACAGGATGGTAACAGAGCCAGGGAAATAGGAGAAGCTGCTGAAGCAGCTCGAATGAAAGAGGATGTATTGACTGTCTTAAAATAATAACACAACCATTCAGAAAGCCTTCCAAGGTCAGAGGAAGAGTTCCTTAGGGCGGAAGCCACAGGAGACATCCAGCTCAAGTTACAGCAGTGGGAGTGGGTGTTATCTAAAGAATGGGCTGCCTGGGGAGTGGATAATTGTCCTACCAGAAATGTTCTTCCCAAGAATGCCTAGTCACTTACAGTATTTGTGTAAAGAATATAAGCCACAGAGGAGATAGAACTAGAAGACTCTAAGGATCCTTGGCAATTCTAAGAGGCCATATTTTCTCAACTTGATTAAAGAAGAGTTTAAAACTTCCCAACTTTCAGAGTCTGATATGACTTTAAATGAATTCATTTAAATGAATTTCAAAGATATGAATTTATGTAAAATGATAAATAATGAATGCTTTTAGAAATCAAATCAGTCCAATTAAAAAAAAAAACCCGAAATGCCATAAATAAACGTATGAAATGTGATACAGGGCTATTCTTGTTTTGACAATCATGTATATACAGACATATATATTCTGAAACATGTCTTATTTTAGTGACATTTCACTAAAAGATAGAAGAAGAGGGAAAAATCTTGGACACTTCAACAGCTTTAATCCATCTTTGCATTGCTATTCATGAAAGATATCGAATTATAGAATTGTAGAGAAAAAAGGCATAAATAGTAAAACACTCAAAATTTCAAGTCAAATAGTAGACTCTCTCCTATGGTTAGCGTAATTCAGATGTCCCCTTGCTGGTTCTCAACCAGGGTTGCTCAGCAGAATCACCTGTGGGTGCCCGGCCTCATCCAGACCTGCTTGGCATGCATTTCTCTGAATGAAGAAACGAAGGTGAGCATCTCTTCACATGCTTACTGGTCGTCTTCTTAAAATTGTCAATCCCCATTATTTTCCTATTTTTTCCTTTTTTACTCTTTTTGATTTATAGAATCTTTTGGTTTATTAGAGACGTGAAGCAATTCTGTTACATGCAAATATTTTTTTCTCATTCTCTCATTTACTTTTTTTGTATGTTTAGGATAAACATTAAGACTAAAATCACCAAGCTTAATTGTTATTTTATGAATTCGACATGTTCTTCAAATACCTGATTAGAGCATCTCTTCGGTTAGCAAAGCTGAGGTTTCAACTAAACAGAAATGACAGAAATGATCACCTAAGATACTTTAACATTTCAATGGAGTTTTTTCATTGTTAAAATTCTTGAACATCACTAGTACTGGACCAAAGACTAAAAATTTCTCAATGCCTTAATTTAAATATAGACTTCTTTGTATACACATCCTTATTTCTAGCGCGTTGTGTACATAGTCAGTCCTTTTATCATTTAAGAATGGAGAAACAAAATGTCGTACATCTCCTCTATCTCTACTGGCTTTTTAACTAGCTTAAAATGAAAACGTAAATCATCATTCTCTTTTCCAGAATTCTCAGATTGTTCAACTGAGCCTCTCTGATCTTTTATCTAGCTAGGCAACACTACCTCTGACTTTTCCTTTTGTTTTGCTAATCAGGGTGGGGGAAAGAGGGGAGAGAGTCCTGAATCTCAAAGTGGATTAGAGAGTAATAGTTTTTACCCATTGACATACCACTTTCCTCTTATTCTTCTTTTAAACTAGTGTGACTTTTTTTTCTAATCTTTTTCTATTCCTCTATTCCAAGTAGTTATTTGTGTAATGAATTTTATAAAGTGAGTTCTATATATTTTTTAATGTATTCAGTTCTTCCTATGTGTGGAATTAGGGTCACAGAGGTAAACATCGCATGTCTTTGCTCCGAAGCTCAGAGAGGAGGCGGAGGATACAGATGCTGTGGTCCACAGAATAATGGCCCAACGATGTCCATTCCCTCATCGCCAGAACCTGTGAATAGTTACCTTACATGGCAAAAGGCACTTTGCAGATGTGGTTAAGGTTAAGGACTTTGAGATGGGGAGATTATTCTGGATTATCCCGGTGTGCCTGATCTAATCACGTGTCCTTAAAAGCAGAGACTCTTTCCCAGCTGTGGTCAGAGAACCAGAGAGATGGCAGCATGAGGAGAATTTAACCTGCTGTTGCTGGCTTTGAAGATAGAGGAAGGGGCCACGAGCCAAGGAATCCGGATGGCTTCTAGAAGTTGGAAAAGGTAAAAAAAAAAAAAAAGAAAGAAACCAGATTCTTCCCTAGATCCTCTGGAGGAAACAGCAGCACTGACACCTTGATTTTAGCCCAGTGAGACCTGCATTTCACTTCTGACCCCCAGAAGTGTAAGATAATATGTTTGTGTTGCTTAAGCCACCAAATTTGTGGTAATTTGTTAGAGCAGCAAAAGGAAACTAATGCAGATGCTCTCGACTAAGTGCAAAGCAGCTTAGACTGTGGGCAAGGTAAAATGGAGGCATTACCCAAGTGCTTCGGGCCCTCCATATTGAGCATGGCACAAGTGATAGAGATGAGAAAGTATCACAAAGGAGGAGGCCTCCAAATTGTCCTTGAAGTATTAGGATTTGGTCAGCCACAGGAGGAAGAGAAGGACATTTCAGACAAAGGGTGAACATCCAAGTCAACATCACAACGTGTTTGCCTATCAATTTTCTATGTGGGCAAAGTTGTGAAAAGCTGGAAAAAGGAATATAAGTACTTCTCTTCTGGCAAAATAGTAGACTAGATCCTCTGAAGGACCTCTTTGCTTTCCAACAACCATATGGTGACTAGTACATGCTTTTTAATGCATTGCTGGGCTTCCAAGAAATAAGAAAATACCCAAAGCCCTCCCTCCCACAACAAAAAATATGGTAATGGCCATCTATGTCACTCAGATCCACTTTCATGCTGAGGACAACTAAAAAAATGAAAAAAAATCCAATCACCTAGAAATCTTCAAGAGACTAATAGGATCATAAGGAATTACTAGGCGTGAAGATGGGAGTCTAGAGAGGTGCACCCAGCACCCAGAGCAGGTTTTGTCCGGGGGGGTTTTCCCATCCAAGAAAGGTGGCTGAAAGGCTGAGCCGCATAAACAAGGAACAAAAAGTGCTAGCCCCAAAAGAAAAGATGGGTAAATTTGAATGCATTAACACTGAGAACTTCTGTTCACTTAAAAGAGTAAAGTAAAAAGACAAGCCACAAAGATACTAGCAACACAAACAATGAACAAAGAATTTGATTTCAGAATATATAAGGAACTCCAGAGATTCAATTAGGAAAAGACAATCCAATAGAAAAAACTTCCCCAGTTGTAAACAGACATTTCACAGAAGGAGCAGCACAAATGGTAAAGAAATATGGTAAAATGTTACCAGAGAAAGGCAAATTAAAATAAGATATTGTTTTGCACCCACTATTGGTAAAATGAAGTCTGACAATACTAAGTATTGGCAAGAATATCAGTTAATGTGAACTCTTATACACAACTGGTGGGAATTTATAATGAATTGGTTCACTTTGGGGAAAAGTTTTGTATGATAGACAATTTTTAAATGTTTACACATCCTGTAACCCAGCAATTCCCACTTTTGAGTATACATTCTAGAAAAACATTGGTGCATGTGGCACCCAAAGCCAAGCAGAGGGGCATTCATAGCTGCACTGGTGCAATAATGAAAAAAATGAAATGTAAACAATTGAATTGATCATAGACAAGGCAGTGGTTAAATATATTGTGATATATTCACACAAATATTATACAACTGTGAAAGTAAATGAACATGTATGAATTATAATGTAATAACATAGCAAGTTGCACTAAATTATATATTATGAAACAAATTTTCTAAACCCCCAAAAAACCTAAATAATAAATTATATAGAAATATGGTTACCTGTGATAAAACATGGATTAAGTATCATATTGAATGAAAATAGTACGTTGCAGAGGACTAGAGTATAACACCATTTTTTCTTTTTTTTGAGGAAGATTAGCCCTGAGCTAACTGCTGCCAATCCTCCTCTTTTTCCTGAGGAAGACTGGCCTTAAGCTAATATCCTGCCCATCTTCCTCTACTTTATATGCAGGACGCCTACCACAACATGGCTTGCCAAGCGGTGCCATGTCTGCACCCAGGATTCAAACCAGCAAACCCCAGGCCGCCAAAGCGGAATGTACGCACTTAACTGCTGTGCCATCGGGCGGGTCCCAAACGCCATTTTTATATAGCTCTAAAATAAGCATGACTATGTATTGTTTAGAGATACACAGAGATATATGTGGTTTTACATGTAAAATTACACATAAAAACCCATAGCAAGTTGAAATGGTAAACACAAAATTCAAGATAGGATATCGCTGGCAGGGGTTGGGATGGTGGAGTGGCACACAGGGAGCTTCAATAGAATTAGTTATGTTCGGTTCATTCTCTACGTGATGTGTTCACTGGTGCTCATCTTATGTTTTGTAACTTATAAGTATATTGCCTATATTATTTGTAGTATCAAATATTATATAGTAAACATTTAAACTACACAAAATTGGTTTTGCTCAGATGGGTGTCCTTCCAGCTCCTCTTTCACTGAGTGTCTTTTTTGTGCCACTGAACTTGAATAAGGGTAGCAGATCTGAAAGAAGAAACGTGTCGTGAGATGAGATATACAAATGCTGTCTGAGCTCAGCTCAGACTAATGATCTTCCCAGACTGGATGTGGCAAAATTATTACAAAGTGACAGAGCCAATTCTCTTTTACTCTGTTGGGTCATATTTCAGTTTGGTGGCTCATTTTTCAGTGTAAGACCTATCTTTAAAATACGTGCTCAAGAGTGGATGTGGGCTTCAAGCAGTTCTTGCCTGTCAAGTACCTTCTCATTCCATCCCCCTAAAATTGAAAGTTGGATCGACACATTTTAAAGGAAGGACGGAAAAAGTTCCTTTGTTTAGATTATAATTTTTGTTTTAAATATGTAGTTTAAACACACAATAAAAGTTTTGCTACCAAACGTATTGGAGGAGTGGGGAGTGACAGTGGTTAATCAATTTAAGTCATTTTAGTTCCAATTGATTTTTTAAATCACTTTCAGGGCAAATGAGGCAAAAATCTAACCACCCTCACCACCCCAACTCCTGTCCTAGCCTCTCAGCTGAGAACCCTTCCATGTTGCTGAATTTTCCCCAGGCAGGATACCTTGCCTATCTCACCACCTCCTCTGCACAAACACGCTCCCAACACTTCTGATTCCCAAACCGCAATCCTTCTCCACCACCTACCTTTTGCTACTGGTAGGGCTGTGAGGGGTTTGAAGGACTGGGGTGGGTAGGGAGGACAAGGCAGGCCAGGGAGGAATGGGGGAGTAGGCTAGGGAGGGAATTTAATCCAAAATAATATACAGCAGAGGAATTAACAGGAATCAGAACCCCGCTGCAGGTTGTGGAGTAGACAGAGCCTGTGGATTGAGGTTGCACAACCTGGAGTCAAATCCCCAGCTCCACCATTTTTGAGTTGGGTGACTGTGACAAATGACTAAACTTCCCAAAGCCTCAGCTTCTTCACCTGAAAAATGGTTAATAATGCCTACATCTAGGGGGGTTGCAGGATTAGATTATGTTTATAAATTGTAAATACTCAGTATACAATCAAATATGGTGCTTTATTCGTATTGGGTGAATATGCTGAAATTACAGAGGTTCTGTATAGGCTTGTTAATAGAGATGTAGATTTGACTCATTATAGGTTGATTTACTTGCTCATCCTTGGATGCAGACTTCTTGACATTCCTTTTCACTGTTGAATCTATTTCCTGAGCCATTACAGCCACTGAACCAAAAGCGGGCACAAGAGTTGACCTGTTTGTCATAATACCATCGAACCACATACTCGCCACAGTTTCCAGGCTTTAGGGCTTCCAAACATCTAGGATCTAGGGTGAGAAAATGAAAGTGGGTTATTATAGGTTTTTCTTTCACTGGAAAGATGAAAAGTAAAAGCTTTATGAAGTTTATTTTCCACGCACACTAATACACCAACTAAGAAATTATGGTTCAAAGTTAGAGAAGAGTTCCCTGATTCCCAAAACATTTCCTCCACCTGAAACTCCACCATTAGATACTAACTTCTTTGAAAACATAAGCTCTTAATCCTCATGAAACCCCACTAAAAATGCATATTTCCCTAAAAGCATTACACTGAGAGCCTTCATTGGTTAATACTTTTGTGGGGATTAGTTGATAGGAAAAAGATGGGACTTCTTCATTTTGGATTTGATTTAAAATTGAATTAATATTTGGAATGAAGACGATTTGGGCCTTCTGGACACATGCCCTTCCAGTTTGTTTAGAGAAAGCACCACTGTGTCACATGTCACTGTGCCTAGTAAAAAAGGAAAATTCCTTTAACTTACAAAAAAAGTAAAATGAAGGGCCCCCTTTATATCATGATTTTCTTTTAAAAAGAGCAGCTCTTGCAGGACAATAAAAACATGCCCTTCTAGTGTCAGTTTACAAATAAATTTTAGAAACACATCCACTGGAAAAAAAAAAAAAGCCAAAGAGAGCTACAACAATAAAGCCATTGTTAAATCTCTTTTTATTTCACAGTACTCGTTAGTGCCTTGATTCATATCTCCTACCTGAGGAAGTGATTCCCAGGCCAGAGAAGCCAGAAAAAAGACCAAATATGTATTTGCTGAGACCTGTGTTCTTTGAGACCGTTTATATGTATTTTTATATATGTTATATTTATATTATATTTAATTTCTCAATAGCAAAACCAGCCCCCTCTCCATCTCTCATAATCATTTCCCCAGATTTGAAGTATGTCTCAATTCATTTCTTTTCTAAAACTAAATGAAGACTCCTTAGACCAAATGGAAAGGAGCTGTAGATTTTCACAACCTCCACTCTTAAAAATAATAACTAAATAATGTAAATTGTGTAACTTGTTTTCAAGCCAATCCAAGTTTCTTTTGGGCAAGGAGATTGTCTCTTTCACATGTACTTCAGAAACTATGTATATAGTGATAAATTTCTCTAGATATTAACTCCATAGAAAATATTTTGATGAATTGTAATCTAGATTCTAGCTTCTTTCTCCTTATTCTACAATCTAGGGATTAAAAACACAAATGTCTATATGTGTGAAGTTCACATGCAAGACAATAGGGAGTGGTAGGGATTATGGCAAACAGGAGCACACAATCCTAATGGCATTCAAATTTATAATAATAAACACTATAAGAGCTTTAAAATTTTTATTGACCAAATTTCTTCCACAGCCAGTCAGTTTTCTAATTCTATATATAATAAAGTGAAAAGTGTGTTTTGTCCTCCCTGTTTACAGTCAAAACATGTTCTCTCTGGATGAGATTTTAGAGACCATCCTTCCTGCGCCTTCCTCACATTGTAGATGCAGCAGCTGATTGGCAGATGTCTCTTACCTTTGTATACTAACTTTTCCAGCGGTAAAATCAAAATGGGACTTGGAGTTCTGGTTTCCAGACCCTCTGCCCCATCCTCAGAGGGGCTGAGCAATGCTCCCTGGGTGGTAGCAGCTTCAGATGAAGGAGTAGGGGCCATGCTGTCAGCCCAGGTCGGCTCTAGAGGCTCTTTCTCTTTGTCCTGGGTTCTGGGGACACTGAACTACACACAAAAAAAGTTCACATTTTTGTTTATGGTGATATGAAATCAAAAAAGCTGGTTAGCTTTGGGGAACATTTAAGGAAAAGTTCAGCATTGCTGCTTCTCTCCAACTCTCCAATATTAATTATTTCAATAAAAGTTCAGGAAATGTCATGCATCCCAGAATACCTAAGTGGTGAATTTTCCCACCACTTCATGTGGGTGAGTGTGTCTACACATGCACACATTTCACTGCTCCGGGCACAGATGCTTTTGTGTCACGCCTTCCGGAAACATCCGCACGCAGGGCCTGAAATTCCTGTGAGGTCGGGAGGAATTTATCTTCATCCTTACTCACTGGTATGAGAAGGGAAAATAACCTCTAATTTCCTTAACCTCTTTTTTTCATGGCCTTTTCCTCTCCATTTCCTAACACTACAGAACTAACTATATTACAGAGTATCTACTGCAAACTCAAGGAATTTTGAGATTGGGAATTGGGGTGGCAAAGGACAATAATACGGCTAAAATAAAAGCAATCACTTTTCATCTCATTTGATTGTTTACCCAAATCGCGGCTGACAACGCCTTTGCCTGCCCTTCCTGTCATCCAGACTCCGTATAGTCCCAAATGCTACAGGATCCTTAGCTTCTAGGAAGTTCTGAGACAAGTTTGCTTTCTAAGGAACAAAGAATCATAATTTCAAGACCAAGTTTTCTGGACTAAAATTTCCAAGTTTCATCTAAATTTATGATATGTAACGAGACAAGGAAGAAAAAATGTTTTGCTTAAAAAAAAATCATGTCAGTTATTCTTGACTATGATTGCCAGGAGCTAGGCCAATCTTTTATGGGACCAATTAAATTCTATTTTTTTTGGATCCCAGCTACTTGGAGTTGAGTCAGTCATTCATCTTAGTCCTGGCCCAGTACAGCCATTTGCATACTGTCTTTTCTTGTTTGTTTGCTGTTTATTTATCTAAACAGGTAAATTTGTGAACTAGGTAAAAGTCATTTTTTTGACGCTTTCGCACTCAAGATTTCTGTCATCCTGCGACCAGAGCCAGCGGTCATTACCTGTTCCCTGTCATCTAAGCTGTTTTGCTTTTGATTCTGTCCATACACATACAGACACACACACACACAGGCACACAATGGAGGGAAGGGCTAATCAATACTACTACTCACATATGTTATTTTTGCAGTGATTAAAGCACCAGATAAATTAGAGCAAGTATTTCCATTGAACTAGTCTGGTCATCAGCCCTATATAAAGGATAGTCAATGCAAGCAGAGTAGTGAATTTGTTTTTGTCTTTGTTTTCTGCTAAGGATGGTTCACCCTGAGCTAACATATGTTGCCTATCGTCCTCTATTTTGTATGTAAGCCACCATCACAGCATGGCTACTGATAGACGAGTGACGTAGGTCCACAACTGGGAATGGAACCCAGGCTACCAAAGCAGATGCACCAAACTTAACCACTAGGCCACTGGGGCTGGCCCCTAGTGACTTTTCAGTAGTCTCAAGACACAATTTCTCGTACAAATAGAGATAAAACCATGGATCACTTGAGGTTCCTCTTTCTTTCAGAATGATCTTGAGTGTACATGTGATGCTTTGCACACAACCTTTGTTATAATCATAGAAGTAGAGAATTTTAAGGCTAGAGGAAAACTTTCTCAGTATCTCATTTTCTATGAGGGAATCTAAAGCCCCAAATGAGTAAGGAACTTCCCCAAAATTATTGGTAAGCTAGTGGCAAAATCTGAGAAATGTCTGTTTCAGGAAAGAAATACTGTCATTTTTTTGGTTGCACGTATTTCACTTTAAGCAAAAAATAAGTTAAAAGAAAAGCTTGACTGAGGAGTAGTTTATCAAACATAAAAGCCAACGGACATTAGGCTGCACTCCAGAAATACTGCCTGTCGGGTGAGAATGTTCCTTTGAGGAAGTAGGCTGGGCAGCACGGTTTTCTTAAAGGCGTTAGCTCAGCCTTTAAATCGTTGCCTTGTTCAAGTCTTAAGCCCTCGTGAGTTATTCTTTACCTCTTGTAAGTTTAGGAATGTGTGTTTTCTTTTTCAATCATGTCATCATTTGGGAATTTTGACTGCTGGAGCGTTACACCTCAGTTCCAGAACAAGTGAAATTAATTTTTTTTCATAAATGAGAATAATTTTATCTTTTGGTTCCATGAGATTTCAGATTAGTATTCAAACAAATGCCTAATTGTTATGGTTTGCCATTTTTATAATTTTCTTCTTTATTACAAAAGCCAACATGTTTGTCGAAAAGAATTTAGAAAATCTGGACAAGCAACAAGAAAGAAACAGAAATCACGAGTGATTCTACTTCCTAAAGATAACCACTGTTGTTACTCAGGTGTATTTTTTCCAGTCTTTTTTCTATGTGTATATACTTATTTTTTTTAACAAAAATGTACTATCTGGTTTTCTATGTTTCTTTTTTAAAAACTTAATATATTACAGTTGTTTCATACACTTTACTATGACTCTATAACACCAGTTTAAATATGGAATCTATGTATAACTAGAATGGCCTTTTTTGAGCATTTCATTTATTTCCTCTTTGTTTTTCTGTTAGAAACCACAAGACTGATTTCTGGGTCAAAGAACAACATGTTTCAGGCTTCTGAGACAAAGTCCTCTCCAAAAAAGCTTTATGATTCGGACTTTCACCAGAGAGTATCTTTTCTTAAACTATCACCTCTTACTACATATTATGATTGAAAAAAGAGATAATTACCAGTTTGATAGGTGCAAAATTCTTCAACTGATCCACAGAGTCCTGCCACAATCTGTCTCCCCCCTGCATTTATAACCTCACCCTTCACTACTCCCAGCATGTCTTGCGATGGTCTTCCGTTCCCTCCTCCTCTTCACTCTGCCTCAGGCTCTCAAAGTCATCCCTCCCACCAGGGCCCAGGAGAAGTTGGTCCCCATCAGCAAAATCTCCCTCAATAACCCCATCTCTACTAACATTCCCCTTCCAGATGGTGCGTAGTACCTTCTAATGCTTCTATACTTGACCCTGATCACATAGAAGTTAACCTTTAGTCCTAGTCTATCTTGTATCATTTCTTTTTTTTTTTTCCTTTTTCTCCCCAAAGCCCCCCAGTATATAGTTGTATATTCTTCGTTGTGGGTCCTTCTAATTATGGCATATGGGACGCTGCCCCAGCGTGGTTTGATGAGCAGTGCCATGTTCGCACCCAGGATTCGAACCAAGGAAACACTGGGCCACCTGCAGCGGAGCGCGTGAACTTAACCATTCAGCCACAGGGCCAGCCCCCTATCTTGTATCATTTCTGTTTCACAGGTGTAAATATTGTTTCTTTGATAAGAGACATTAAATCATACCACGTTTTTCTTTTTCTTTTTCCTTTTCTTCCTTTCTCTTTCTTTTCTTTTCTGTTTCCTTCCTTCCCTCTCTTCTTCTTTTTAAAAATCTTTATAGCACAGAACAGAGAATTGTGGCCACTGGATGAATTCAGAATGGGTTAGAGGCTTTCTGTTACATTCATCTTTAGGCTGAACTTGATAAGGATATGCAAAACAGAAGAAAGGCAGAGAGAGAGAGGGAGAGGATGGACTTTGGATTTAATTATTCAGTTGCTCTAGGTTTTAATGTCGTTTTAAAATTTAAAAAACGATTAGACCCTAACATACCTTCCAACTCTAAAAGTGGGATTTACACAGCCCAAACTTTACTGGTAGGATATACACCAAATTAATGGTAGTAGTGGCTTCTGGAGAGAGAAGGAGGAGAAAGAGACTCTGGAGGGAAACAAGCGAGGAATTAAACTTTATCTGAAGCAAGAGCGAGGGAACAAATGGAAACACTGGTTGTGTCTGGGTGGTTGGTACTTAGATGTTTGTTACATGTATTCTCGGGTTTTTTACAAATCTCAAACCTGAAAACAGAAGACTGCTGACCAGCTCTGCGCATTTCTACTCTTGCCACACCGGCTGCCTCGGAAGAGACAAATGGTCCCAGGCCTAAGCAGGGGCTCACCACTGTGGAAAGACAGAGAAGAAGGGACTACGGACACATGAGGGGCCGGCAGCTGGAACGCAGGGCTGCTCCATGCAGCTGGACAAGCAGATGTGTTATCGTCATTCACTTTCAGCCTTAGAGCAGATCATTAAGAGGAGGAAGACAGATTTTGAGCAGCATCCTAGGAACATAAATGCACGAGCTAAAGGAGGATTACTGACCAGGTGCCACACGATTGCAAAAGGTCGCTTGGTTTCTGATTTCCAAACATATTCCTCATAATTCATTACCTAGATTCTTGCACATACTACAGACCAGCTCCTCAAATTTGAGCTCATGTCTTCTCTGGATGAATGCTAATGATCACCTACATTAGCCCATGTGTTCAGACTTAGCTCTTCCCGATGGTGCAGATCCAAATATCTCCCAGTTGGCTGTGGGGACTCTGCTCCTGACAGTTGGCTCCTCAGCCAGTGCCTTCAAGGCGCCTGGCTTCTCAGGCTTTTGACCTTGATGGACATTTACCAGGTGATAACATTTCTTTGCCAGGTCTCTCAGCACTGAAGTCCTTAAATTGAATGCTCTTTATTTGCATGTAAGGTTGCTGAGGATGTCAGGAACACCTTGAGTTTGGGCTGCGCCTCCTGTTTACCTGCAGCTTTGTTTTGAGGTAGACTGCAGGAGTTCATTCTGTTTAACCCCCTCATTCTTTGTATAATGCCTTCCATTCTGCCATTGCCCAGTATACCTTTTGACTGTTCTAATCATATGCTTTTAGAACAGGAAGAATATTCTGGTAATAATCCCTTATTTTACAAATGACGAAATGGAGATCTCAAGAAATAGGTGATTCACCCAACGTCAGGCAGCTGTCAGATTTCATTTCTATGGTGTCATTCATTGTGACAGGCACTATAAATTTTAAAAGCCTTAAAAAAAAAAGACCACAACATGCAAAATACATGCATCCCAATCTCTAAAATAATAGAATAGGAAAAATATAAACTTTAAAGCCAAGGAAATAAAGTATTTAGCTCCAGTACTGAGACTATAAGCCAAGTTTCCTGACTTCCAGGTCTGGGATATTTCTTCAGTTTGCAATATTATTTTTTCTCCTTCATAGGATAGGAGCATCTTATATTTTAAGGGTAATACATATATTATTAGCAAAATATGATACTTACACAGCAACTTCACATAACAATACTAATAATTAGTTGTTACATAGGGTTTTGTCAAGAAGAATTTGAGTTTTTTTGACCAGCACAGTGAGAGAGTATTAATTTTATTTTATAAACAAATAAATCATAGTTGACCAATATAACCACGGCTTAGTTATACTTGGCTTAGTCAGGGCCACTTAAAAATGATTAGATTTGATTTCAGGAAATCAACTTAATTTTCCTGACAGTGGAGATGCTAGTAAACCAACACTAGGCTTAGCCCCGTGTCTTTTGAAAGCACTGATTATGGCCTTTGAATAGGCTACTTCATTTAATAGTCAGTATAATACAACTGAATAACCTATGAAATTTTACTTGAATAGGACATTAGGAGAAAATATAAATGAACTCAAATATTTATGTCTTTTCTCCTAATCTACTCTCATAGAGGCTTAGTACTAAGTTAAAATATATGCCATGGTTTTATAGACAGGTTTTTCAAAAAATCCAGCCAAAATGGAATTACATATGAGAGATAATTCAATGATGTTATTTTTTAAAGAGTAAAAAATAAACAAAATGACACTATCAACAGGTAATGGATAAAATGGAGAAGATGTAGAAAAGAGAGGACAAGAGTTTTGAGTTTAACAATATATTAATATAGACAAGAAATGATGAGGCCCTGATCTGCAAAAGTAGAAGTATGGATGAGGGGAAGGAGGTTGATGGCTTGGATAGAGGGATGTTAAGAATAAACCAAAAAAGACAGTTCCAGTGAGTATGGAAGATGAAGTAAGGAGAGAGCTACAGACTAGCCCAGGTTTCTTGTCAGGTGCCTAACTGGTTGGTGAGACTATACCTAGGAAGGAAATGTGCAGGAGCAGCCCTGTGAACATATTCTATGTTGACTGCCATGGGACACCCAGAATAAGAGGTACATAGACAACCAAAACTATGACTCTGGGTCCCAGGAGAAAGGTCTGGGTTGGAGAGGCAGATTTGAGAGAAGGTAGCAAATGTGGCTCTAGAACTCAGAATATGGAACAAGAAGAGAAGCAGGCTAAGGACAAATCTCAGAAAAATTGAGTTTAATATTTAGGGGGTTGACAGAGAAAGAGAACCCCCCAAAGTTACTGAGAAAGAATGCTCAGAAGGTCGGAGAATAAGAGACAGGACTCTCAAAATCAAAGAAAAAAGTGGCCATGTTGTCATATGCAACAGAGAAATTAAGTAAGAATGTGACAGTAACATTTGGCAATTAGGAGGTCATTGGCGACTTTTCCAGCAGAGTTTCAGTGTCGTGTTGGAGGCAGTAGCCTGACTTCAGAGATTTTCCTAAGTGAGTGAGAAGTGAAGAAGTTGAGAGAAGGAGCCAGAGGGAGAGAGAGGGAAGCAGAGCAAGGGTGTGCGTGTGTGAGAGAGAGACAAAGACAGAGACAGAGAGAGACAGAGACAGCAGAGACTGTCCAATGGAATAATTTTATTACAAAAAGAAAGAGGATAGTAGCAAGAGGGACACGTGAACTAAAAGAGGGTTGGGGTATTTTTTAGGTGGAAGAGTCTGAAGCCCATTTACTGACTATAGGGAAGGAGTCAGAAATACTGGCGGGAAAGGGCACAACGGTGAAGCAAGGTCCTGGTCTTAGAAGAGGGGGAAGGGAATGGGCCTCAGAGCACAGGTAGAGAACTAAGAGGTGTCCCATCAGAGTTGAGGATAGAGGCTGAGGTCAGGTTTTGGAATGAAGGGACACATCCAACTCCAATATCCAGTCAGAACCTGCCCAGGTCTCCAGTTCTTGAAAAAATTGCCAGAGGAGCCCCAGTTTCAGAAGTTGCCTTCTTTAGGAGGATCTTAATATGGAGTAAGAATGAGTAAAAGTTGTGAGGAAAGGAGAGTAAGAGATGAGAGAGATGGCAAGAGTGATATGGACATGTAGATCGTTGAGCAGCGGGTGTGATAATGATGCGAGGGGAGAAATGAGGCAAGTGGGATGAGGACCAGGGATAGGGTTTCACTAAAAAAGAAAGCAGACAAAGAGAGAGTGGGACGGCCGCTGTCCTAGTTTTCTGTAATTCACATGAGTATGGAATATACATTTCCTCCTTGGAAATGAGGAGCCTGCATCCTAGACTTAAGGCTAGCATTCACATCCAGATGGTCTCACAGGGAGGGAGGAGACTCACAGCTCCCCCTTTTCCTCCACCTCTCCACCTGGTGGAGGAGCAACCCAATGAGACTCTAACTAAACTAGCATGCCTACCTCCATCACTAGGTTGCTGTGCAATCATTCTGCATAGGAATCCCACAGCCTCCTTTCTACAGAGAGGAAGAAATCTCTGCTACCAGTTTAAGTTATTTGCAATCAGGGATCAATTTTTCACAACACAAAAAAAGAAGCTTAATGGAAAGAATAGATAGGGCTTCTTTCCTTTCTACTCTTTCAAGGGGAAAAAAAAATCTAGAATATTATTACAAGAAACCAGCTCCAGTGAATAAACACCCTGCATGTTGACATTACTTTATTTATTAACGCATTTAGAATGACAAGAAGTGACTTCATGCAGGAAATTAATATGCTCATTTGCTGAATGAATCATGACTGGATATAACCAGTTGGTCAGATTAAATCATGTTTACTTGAGTCTATTGTCCCACTCCCATTTATATCCCAGAAATCTTAACCCAACTGGCCAAACCCAGAGATATGAAGTGCCAACATTATTAGTCCCATAAAGGATAAGGCTTTTTTACATATACAGTATAACTTGTTTATAACAATCTTGTTTATAACAGTATAACTGATGTGTTTTTGTTGAAGGAAATCTTCAGATTTCTTTTTTAGTCCAACAGTCAGTATAGCATTCATTTGGCCAATAAGTGTTTATTGAGCATCTACTATGTGCAAGACAAAGCACAATTTTAGATCACAAAGATTAATTAGACACAGATCATGTCCACAGGGAATTTAAATCCATTAGGAGAGTCAAGGTCCATGCATAAATAATTATTAACAAGGTAAAATGTGATAAATTCCAGGAGAAACTATAAATTTTCCTGAGATTTCAGAAGGACAGAGTAGAATGGATGTACATGTTTAGCTCCCCAAGACTGGCCTGAAAAAGCAGTAGGGCAGGGTGTTGCCTAAGTGTTACGAATTTAGTAGAACATGGGAAATCCTTCTACTTTCCACATTTCCCAACACACCTGTTCCCAGAAGTTTAGTGTACAAGTTCATTCCACAATTAGATAAAATACTTAAATGTAAGTCCTTCTTGGAGATAGAAACCCATTGACTTAGATTTCATATAAAAGTGTAAATAGCTGATATCAGATTTTTCCCTAAGAATGGATTTTGAAAGAAGAGGAAGGAAAGGAAGAGCTAGGTGTCTTAAAGAGTGACAGAAGAGCCAACAGAGAAAGGAAATAGAGACACAGAAAGGAAGACAGCACTTCTGACATCATCACTTACTCATTTTGCAGTATTGCTGGGGAAGGCTTGGCAACAACCTGAGAATTGAAAGGTTTTGACAGATTCATTTTGCTTTAGATGTTTGGATACTGTAATTTTACTTTTAGAAAAAGGCAGATGTGCATGCACAGATATAGAAGAATGTTTTTGTATTTATGTGTGTGTATACATTATATGTACATATGACAGAGATATAAATGTGAATATAAATGCATGTATGTTTGTTCAGACTAAATATCTGTTAGGAACATTGATTGTTTAAAAATTCAATCTTGCCTTGGTGCTTCTACAAAGGGAGCCACGGTGAGAAGGTCTAGAGACAAGAAGGGCTGTCCAAGAAGCTCAAGTTCATTGCGAGCTCCCACTATCTCAGTTAGAGGCACCCTATGGAGACCTAGCTGATGCTCAGTTCCCCTCTATGTGACTCTTAGTGTTATAAATCCAAACTATTTTGGATGTACTCTTCTTATAGCCTCCCCTCCCCAGCTACTAGAATGCTTCATCTTTCATAATCCATTAACAAAACTTATCTCTCAGGGTCATCAAGCTTCTTGGGTCATGACACCAGAGGATAGGGTCTGGCTGTTCCTCATTTTGTTATAAGTGCTTTGGATGTCCCTTAGGTACCTCCACTTTACCTGGTACAAATTAAGCTCATTATTTTCGTCCAAAAATACCCCGCTCTGCCTCCTGTATTCTCCATCTCAGTAGATGGTGTTTCAGTTCACCCCATCTCCAAACCGGAAATCCAACTGTCCTCCTCAAACCCCGCCCCCCCCCAACCTCTAATTCATCAAATCACTAAATCCTGTTCATTCTGCCACAGAAATGGCTTTCCAATCCATGCCTCCTTTCATTCTGACCACCCCTGCCTTAGTGTAAGGCCTCATTATCTCTTACCTGGATTATGGCTCCTCGCATCCCAGCCTCCAGTCTCCTCTCCTCCCCCTCCTATTTATCTTTCACACTGAAACCAGGGTTATTTCCCCTGTGAACCAAATATGACCATACGACCCTTGTTTTAAAAACTCCTCTGTTTTCTCGTGGCTGCCTGTATGGAGCTTGACACATAAAGCCATTTATACTTAGTCCTCAAATTATCTGTCCAGCTTTAACTCTCACCATTCTGCCACACACACACCTTAGGCTCCAGTTAGACAACTTGTCCTAATTTCTTGAAATGCCATGTACTTTGGAATCCCCCTTTGCCCATATGTTCCCTCTGCTGGAAATATCATTGCCCCTACTCTTGCCTTGAAAAACTCATATTTATTCTTAAAATGCCACCTTTTCTATAAAGCCTTCCATTACTCTGCCCTGAAATTAATTGCACCATTTCTTGTGCTTCATCCATGGCTTTGCTAAAGTTCTTAATACTTCTTGTACTTATCCATCTCACTGATAGACCATGGATTTCTCTCGGGCAGGAACTGTGTCTTAAGAGCCACAACCTAGCACAGTAGTAAATGACCAATACATACTACTGGAATTCATTGGTTATGAGGAGAGCTCAATTTAAGTGCCACTTGCTCGGTGAAACCTGAGTTTGCTCTTGTTTATGAAGTGTTTAGAAAGGGAAATGGGTTCACCAGGAGAGGGAAATAGTGATAAGTTATACAAGCAGGCAAGGCTCCAGGAGCATTCCATGCTCAAGAGGACATAAACTGTATACATTATTATCTGTAATGTACTTTAAAATGCCCAGTAAAGACCAGGGTTAGCAAACTCCTGTGGGCCAAATCCTAGTCTGCATCTGTTTTTGTAAACAAGCTTTATCAGAACACAGCCATGTTCATTCACTTAAGTATTGGCTACGGCTGCTTTTGCACTTCAAAGGCAGAGTTGAGTAATTGGAACAGAGATCAAATGGCCTGCCAAACCAAAAATATTTACTGTATGGTCCTTTATAGAAAGAGTTTGCTGACCCCTGTTATGGATCCCGTGGTATAAATGTGTGTGTTAATTTCAATCTGCAATCCAGGGGCAGTCTGTTGCCCTAATTGGAATTGCCCATCTCAGAGTCAGTTAGTGACTAAATATTTGATTAAATACTATTTATTATTTGATTAAATTTATTACTTTATTAAGTTTATTACTTGATTAAATACTATTAAATACTATTTAATCAAGCAGAAATATATTAGAGACTTTTCTGCCCTTTTTTGAAGCCCATGAACACCTAGTGAGTCTCACAGTCTGTCCCCTTAGGAATGGCATCCTAGGCCTGATTTCTCAATGGTCCTGTGTCTAACTACTGATCAGGAGGCTTCTTAGGGCCTTAGTCCAACTTAGGTCCAACTAGCTGAATCTTGCTGCTAAAATATTATTGCACTTGCTCATAATGAATCTCTCATGCCCGTGAAGACTTCACAAAAGGACAGCACGTGGACTTCATTGAGCTTACAGAATAGGGGCACGACTGCTATGTGCCTGCTTGCTGAGAACATCCATATGTGTAGTACAGATCAGCCTAGATCTGCCTTAGTTGTAACTTGGCGGGGGGGACTACAGCACTCTCTTACCGTACTGTGGGAGACTATCCAAATTTCACCTAAAAGAACTTAATGGTTGCTCGTGACCTGATTGGCTGAGGTCCGTGCCCAGAAGCTTGCTATGAGGACCGTCACATTTGTCTTGATACATTCAGGAGGTAGTCTTTCATGCACATATGATTGGGGCGCTCTGAAGCAAAGCATCCACCTTGTACCATATGCGCGCACAGTCTCCTTCCCTGTCCCCACTCTGGGTACAGAAGGTGGACGTTAAATAAGCAAGAACGTGGCCTGGAGTGTGGGAGAGTAGCAGGCTGAGTGTGTGTGCACTTTGAGGAAACTTGAGAGGGTGCAAAGTGGGGAGTGTATGCAAAAAGAAATGAAGGAGAGCTGTGACCTTCATTTCAAAGGAATGAAAGGATCTACAAAGCATGGCCAGTGCATGATTCAAATAGTGTAGTGCTATTCTGTTCTAGTGGATAGGATTACTTTGGTGGTGGCAGAGGTAATATATAAAAATATTACTTGCAACATTTAATAAATAACTGCTTATAAAATATAGCAATATTTTAAAATCTCATATTCATGCTTGCATGCCCCAGAGCTATTTCAGAACTAGAAATCTGGAGACAAAGTGCTAATATTTAGAGCCGAGGACCTGAAAATACACATACCTCAGCTGATTCTTGACAGTGCAGGGCAAGGTGGTCTTCGACATAAAACAGACAGAATACACAACTTTAAGCTTGCAAATTAAGCAAGACAGTTACTTACAGACTCAGAAATTTCACTCTGAGGCTCCGGAGTAGATTCACTGCGTTCTTCCCCTGACGTCCCAAAACCAGGTTGAAGCAGTGGTGAACCCAAAACTTGAATGAGGTAAGAATCAAAATCCTCACATTTTTTTTTAAACAATTTTTGCTTCAGGGTGTCTTTTAAAAGAGAAGTAGAAAAGGAAGAATGTAGGAGCAATGAAACATTACTCAAAACCTGTTTAAAGAGAACTTCTGTGCTCCCCTTAAAATAAGCAGACACTTTCCCATCACTTGAAGTCAACTGCTAGGTAAACTAAGATTTTATTTTTTTTTTTTGAAGTTTTTTGTTTTTGTTTTTTTTTAAGATTTTATTTTTTCCTTTTTCTCCCCAAAGCCCCCCGGTACATAGTTGTGTATTCTTCGTTGTGGGTTCCTCTAGTTGTGGCATGTGGGACGCTGCCTCAGCGTGGTCTGACGAGCAGTGCCATGTCCGCGCCCAGGATTCGAACCGACGAAACACTGGGCCGCCTGCAGCGGAGCGCGAACTTAACCACTCGGCCACGGGGCCAGCCCCTAGGTAAACTAAGATTTAAGGCATTTTTACATCATCTGTAAGAGGCCATCTAAAATAATTGCATTGAATTGAATAATATATGATGGCCCAAATAGACAAAAGAATGACTTAAATGTTTGTTATCCAAAGTGACAGTTAACTGTAAGCTACGCTGTGGAAGGAACGAGTTTCCCCATAATAAGTTTAATAGGCAATTATCTCTGGTTTTAGGACTAGCAGAAGACCAGCCAGTCCAAAAATATATTCCTCCCTGGCTGGAACAAATTACTAACTCCTTTGGTTAAGATTATAAAGCTCTTCAATTATTAAAATATAACTCGTCTCTGAAATATGTAATACTTCTGGCCATTCTAACACATTAACAGCCCGGTGGGATTGAATATATCAGATAAACCCACCAGTCACCCAGCAGGGTGTCAAGGAAATGGGACCCTAGGTTAGAAAGTTCTGAAGAAAGGGGGAAATAGAAAACGGACAGGTTCTGAGAATGGTATGGTATCCTTAGGGCCAGCTGTGCTAGTACCGGGAGTAAGCCTGGAGCAACGTGGAAGGTCTGTGCCAGGCCACGTCAGACCCCACTCTCAGATGGGTGGAGGAGGAAGGAGGAAGCCAAACTGAAGCCTGCAACCATATTAAGCATGAATTTTACTTATTTCACAAGCTTGCTGGGTGTGGGCCCTGCCAGAATAAGTTAATCAGTTTCCAAAGAATTGGAACGTGTTTCATTGTAAAGCAATACTGACTATACTTCAATCATAGATGAGTCAGGGCCTTAAAATGTCTCATTAGGAAATATGAGTTCATGTGAAAGGGTAAAATGGCATAGGGAAGGCCATCAGGTTAGCAGTGACTGTATGATGAATACTCAAAATGTTGTTCTTTACGATAAACTCCTGACATCAACATGTTTACTTTGCATTATCTTTCACAAAAACAGAGAATAAAACATTATCTATTTTCATACGAACACAGAATGTATAACAGAGAATACAACAGAATAATTCCAGCTACTTGTGTTTCTCATCTCTTTAGATCAGTATAATTTTTTTCCATTCATCATGTACTTAACTCATTTTGATTCTACGGTTATTTTCTGCCTTGCTGTTGGCTAGATTTGTCTCTTATTCAAGTTAGGTAACTTTCTGAACATTAGCTAATCTCAGCAACACACCCAAGTCCTATTCTTTCTTTCCATTCATGTCTTTCAACTATAGATACTCCAGTTAAACAATTTCAAGGCCAACTCAGCACTTATTATGAATGAATAAAGACGAGATTGTACTCTCTAATCAGGATGATACTAGACGTTTTTACCTTCTAGAGTGTGCATAAGCCTCATTAGCCTCCTGATTTCCATTTTTGGTCAGGATAATCCAGTGATGTGGTACTTGGAAGGACAATGTAAATTCCTTTCCCCTGGAGCTGAGTCTTACCTTGTAGGGTAATGAAGTCATCAAATTGATAAACGTGCTCACTATCTGGGTCAGTAGCAATTAGATTCATTTCTTTGTGGAACATTTCAAAGTTGGGGTCATTTCTCTTTACCACCCCAATCACAAATATTTCCACACTGGCGTCACTGGCGTTCTTCACCACCTCTGTCAGATTCTTTTCATCTCGGGTATCTGTCTGCCCATCAGTGATGACCAAGGCCACCTTCTTTACACCCGGCCTTGCAGCTTCGAACATGTGGTTGGCTGCATGGAGAGCTGTGGCTGTGTAGGTACCTTCCCCGAGATACTGCATGTTGTCCACTGCCAGCTTGAAGTCGTCCTTGCTGGAGAACTGTGTCAAATGAGCCACCATCTCCACCTTATGGCTATAGTTGATTATGCCTATGCGGGCTGTGTCAAGGTCCAGAGCAACCTGGTCAGTCAGGGTCTTCACAAAATTCTTGATGATCTGAAAGTTCTCTGGCCCTACACTTTCTGAGCTGTCAATCACGAACAGCAGCTCTAGCGGAGTCTCTTTGCATTTGGGCCCACAACCTAAAAGATGAATGTTGAGATAGAAACATTGCAGGAATGAAAATCAAAACATCACTGATTAACATCAGATTGGTGGAGGGAAGGGAGAGACAGGCAAGGATGAACCCAAGACCTGGATTCTTACCTTCCTTTTCTGTTACTGTGAACACAGTTGACAACTGTCTCCATTCTAGTTTCTATACCTGACTCTTTTTCAAAAATAATTTCTTACAAAAAAAACCCCAAAACACTGTAGATGACAAAATAATAAGCACCTATATGCCAATTTCGCAGATTAAAAACTAAACTACAGTCACGTGCTGCATTACACCATTTCTTCCAACCATGGACCACATTAATGGCGGTGGTCCCAGAAGATTTAGTACCATATGGCCTAGGTATGTAGTAGGCTATATCATCTAGGTTTGTGTAAGTACACTCTATGATGTTTGCACAACAAAGAAATCACCTAATGATGCATCTTTTACAATGTATCCCCATCATTAACCGACACATGAGCGCATTTTTAAGAGTTGGCATCCCCTGTGTATGCCCTCCTGATTACATTTACCACCCTCTCCTGAAGAGATAACCACTATCCTAAATTTGTCATTCCACCATTTGTATTTAATCTGAATCCGAAAGCTAATATTTCCGTCTTCAACCATATCCTTATATGAAAATGGATATTTGCTCATTGGCATGGCCAATGGGTAAAGTAATAGGATGAAATTTCTTAATTGTGAGGAAGGTTAGTGCCTTTAATTGTACACAAGAATAGCTGCACCTAGCTACTCTAGTTTATGTCTCCAATCACTTACAGTGACAACTAAGGTGGCTCCCATTTATCAAGGAGGCCCATCCATACTATGAAACCTTTTGAGGATAATGATGTCAGAGAATGCTGGTCAATAAACAACATCTATTTAGGGTTTACCATTCAAAGCGGTTGCCGGGGTCACCAGGCAATAAGAATGATCAGGGTTCCATTGGGTTATTCATATCATGTTGCCCAATAACGGTTCCACAAAAAATCATGAGGAAAATTGGTACCATTTTTCCAGGCTTCTAGAACTCAAAAGCTACGTCAAAGCTGGCCTGTCACCATACAGAGTTTCAGGTTGGTTCTTAAAGTTTAGAAGTCTTGAGGACAAGCCAGTTCTGGGGCTCTGTGTATAGAAGGGCAATGATATTTCTGCCTCTGTCCATTTTAAACTCAGGAGTTTCCCTTCTCTTCATTATTTCAATAATCTCTTGCCTTTTGGCTAATCTCTTTCTCAACTTCCTCTTTCTGGTAAGTCTATTTTAAGTCTAATGTATTTAGCCATAGAAGCATTTAGACATAGTTGTGAAGCGAGATGACCTCCTGACTCTGTCCTCCTGCCTTTGAAATGGAATGCACTCTAGAAATGTGCTCAAAATCCCATTCGAAAGTCTTCTTGCTTCAGGAAAAACACAGACATTTTAAGCGCCACTAGCCTGGACTCAAATACCACTTAGGCCCCTATGGTGCTATTTCCTTTGTTGTTTTTTCTTCCCAAGCTCAGGTAAATGTCACTGAATACAAATGAGCTCTGTGTTTGCAAAGGGCCTGGCTGCCCAGAGACTCTAGGCCGGTGTCTTCACGCTTTTTAACCACCCTGGGAACATGATTTTCTTTTCTTAAATCAGGATTCCCACAGCCCTCATTGCTTCCTTTCAGTTTCCCATTGACTTTTCAATCGCACTTCAAACTTTCCCATGAGCTCCATAATATACGTCTTCTGGGTGAACGCATTATCTTGACCAACACAGAGCCTAGTGGGGTTGGGACTTTAAAGCAATGATTTTTTCTTAATAGTTAAATCTTACCACATATTTCAAAAATAAGTTTGATGATTTCTTCTTTCTGGAGGAAAAAAGAAAAAATGTATTAATTGTATGACCATAATATTTTTTCCTATAGTCATAAAAGATATGTCTTATTACAATCAACATTGGCCATTTGATTTAATCCTTCCACTGAAGAAAATAAAATACATAGCACAGAGGTTAAAAGTTAGCTATAATATATCATAATTGAAATGTGTTTGAGTTGTGAAACGTAATAGCTCAGACATTTGGAGTTCAAATTGCAGCTCCGGCATGTATCAGCTGTGTGACCTTGGGCATTAGGTGACCTAACAATGTCTGTGTGTCAGAGTTGTGGTGCAGGTTTAACAAGGTAACGCATGCAGAGCTCTTAGCACAGGGTCTGGCCCCACAAAGTACTGCCTACAGTGGTGTGGGTAATGCATGTATTCAGTTAACACCATTTAACCCACATGTCCTGAGCAACCAAGACAGGCCACAGGCCAAGAGAGAGTTCATTCTCTGCTATGTTCCCTCCTCTTTTTCAGTGCCATTCCCCAATTTTCCAAGACCTTCCCCAGTTTCCTAATACTCTCACTTTGACTCTTCCATGAAATGCCTTGGGGCTCCTGAACGCTCCTTCCTGGTCCTGCTGCTCATCAGCTCCATCAGAAGGGCCTGAGAGGAGCTGGTAGTACAAGAAAATCTGCCAATGCCTTGCCCTGAGTAGCATGTTCACAAATGACTGGGATGAGACTGGAGAAGGCAGGATTCTACGTTTGCCAAAGACAGGAAGCTGACAGAGGTGATTAACTTCACAGATGAAAGACACAGAAGCCCAGAAAATCTCAACAGGGAGGAGCAGTGGATCTCATCTAAGAAGACAAAATTTAACAGTTGCAAAAGTAAGGTTTTAAAAGGAAGTTCTACGACAGAATTGGAGTGAAAGTGTCAGCTGGTAACATGGCTGAATGGAAGCATTTATGAAGAATATTCAGGGAATTTTCATTTAATTTTCTTTTTTTACTTTAAATTGAGTAAAAGCCAACGATTTCAAGTGGCTATTTAAAAAGAACTCACAATGCAATATTAATAAAATTATACAAAATGGAGAAGTCAACAGTCATCCTTTTTTCAGGTTTTGTCATGCTTTTCCACATTTAGAGATGTATTTATTAAATCTGAAACTAGAATATGTCTAGAAAGGGAAAATGTATATATTTATATTATGTATCTAGAAAGGGGAAATGTATGTATTCTTATATTTATGTTTAATATTTTTACAAGTGGAGAAAATACTATACACCAAGTTTTATAGTTTTTCACTTCATGTGATATCATAATTAATTTCCCATATTATTAAGTCTTCTAAAAAACAATTACTGAAATCAAATGCATGGCCATTTTAAGGCTCTTGATGTGGACTGCCAAACTCACTATCAGAAAAGCTACAGTAACTGACACCTCTAACAGGAGTATGTAAGAAAATCTGTTTTATTTTAGACACACAATACTGGTTATTATTATTATATAATCTTTGCCATATGAAAGAATAAAATATCTCATTGTTTTAAATTACACTTAGTCAATTACTTGTAAGGGTAAATTTTATTTTATATGCATGTTTCCAAGTTGTGTTCTCCTGTTCATAGTCTTTCTATGTCCTTTGTCCATTTTTTCTATTAGAATGATTGTCTTTTATTGGCTTATAAAGGCAATTTATATATCAAGGTTGTATTTTAATTCTTTTCAATGTGTTTTTATGGCATAACCAAATCTAAAATGCTTTAAGTAGTCATATATGTCAATCTTTTCCTTATATTCTTTTCTTTTAAGTGACTGGAATAGTTTCACCCTTTCCACTAAAATTGCTGAATGACTACTTTGGCTACTTGGTGCCAATGATGAAAGCATCAAATTTATGCCCCTTAAAGGATTCACATTCTAGCAAGAAATAGACATATCAACAAATACTTTTGTAAGTGTTATGCTGTTATACTGGAGCCAAGGAACCATGTTGGTCTGTCAGGAATTCCAGGGGTGGGAGAGTGGGGATGGGGCTGTGGTGCAGAGAGGTAGATTCTGACCAGACTGGGGTGAGGCGAGTAGAGGAGGAGGAGGAGAGTTCCAGGCAGGGACAAAGTACACAGAGCACACTGCATTACAGTCCTTGAGTAAACTTATGACTCGGTATGTGGCAGAAAGAATGAGAGGAAATATGGAAGAGAGATGAACTCTAGAAGGCCTTGGTGTCATGTTGAAAAGTGTAGACTTTATTCTGGGTGGTGGGAAGACACATGGTCCCTAAGCAGATAAAGATCTGATCACACTTTAATTACGAAAGGTGATCATGGCAGCCAATGAGGGGATTTGAGGTTCCTAAATAGTTCAAGCGAAGAAAATGACACCAGAAAGCTGTGGTAGCAGTGATGGACAGGAAGGACTGGCCTGGAGGGACATTTCAGAGGGAGATGAAGAGGGTTGGTGAGTAATGTAAGAAAGGATGAGGGAAAGAAGGAGTCTCTAGGAGGACCAGGAGGAGGCAAATGATCATGGTGCACTCTCTGAGATATAGTGGAATAGCATGGAGGAAGGTTGGGAGCTAATGAAGATGACTGGGTTCAGCTTGCGCCTGGCTTAGTTTCATGTATCTACAGGACATCCAGCTGGAGATGTCCCGTAGGCAGTAGGCTGAAAGGTCTGGGGCTCAGGAGAGTGGATCAAGCTGGAGGCAGATTTAAGAAATGCCAGTATACAGTTGCCTGTTGAAACAGAGATGGCAGATAAGCTGCGTGGAGCAAGGCTTCTCAGTCTTTTTACAACCAGTGTGCCCCCCTACCTCATTTGTTACACATACCCTTTTCCATATTTATAATATAAACACAATATTTTTTTATTGTCCATACAACTTTTCTGTGATATTAAATTAGCCTTTTCAAACTATACATCCCCGGTGCCTTTAATGGCTGTCTCTCCCTGAGAGTGTGAAGGCAGAAAAGAGAAGATTGAGGGCAGGCACTGAGAAGTGCTAACATTTAAGGGACAGGAAGAGAAACAGTCTTTTTGAAGCAATTTAGGGTGAATTATTAAAACATTGAACTCTTTGCCTCTTCAAAGAGAAGTTTGTTAGTCTGGAATGAATCTGCGACTGACAGCATTTAGGAATATATTTGATCAGGGAGAGATGGGGTGGGACGAGGAAAGAGGCCTTCTAAGAACAGCATTCATGGGGGAGTACCTGGATTTGGCATCAGACAAGCCAACCTGGGCTATAAGGGCTCTATTACTTGCTAGCTAGATGACTTCAGGCATAGTGCTCAAGCTTTGTGTCTGAATTAGCATGTCCTCACTGAAGTGGAGATCATACTACGTACCTCATGGAGCTCTCATGTGGATTGATATGGGGTCTTGGGTAAGAGGTAGCTGAAACCTACAGCCTGTCTCCTTCTCATTGCACTCCACCCCCACCAGTCCTACACTGCCAGCATCATGTGGTGAACCCAGTCCTCACTTCAAGCTCTGTCCAAATCCCCAGAAAACACCTGCCCCTTGGACACCTCATGGGTGGGCCCATGCATACAGGCCAGTGTGGTCAGCTCTCCCAACTTGGGGCCACTTGGGCAGGCAATTCTGGAATCCTGTGATCCTGTGTATCCAGAGTGTGGTGTAGAGAGGACATGTGCTCAGGGTCATCACTCCCCTTGGCCGGAAGGACTCGTCACCCAGAGGAAGGGGTGCAGGTGGAGAAGGACTGGAGGTCCAGAGCGGTGCTTCTGAAGCACACTGGGTACTCTGCACTACTAGGCAAGGGTGGTACTGATGTGAAGGAGCCTATCACACTGCGGGTCACATACTAGATTTTCATTTAATGCAAATTCTCCTTTCTTTCATTCTTCCCTTTCTGCTAGTCCCTTTTCCCTAGAATCTAGAAAGCCAATGTCAGCAAAATGGTATCCTCATTCCTAAGTACTCTGCCTCTTGGGTAAAAACCTTCTGCTCCAGAGACAAAAGCCTATCTTGCCCCCAAACATCATCATACGTCATTTGTGTCTGCTCTGGACTCACATATCCACTTCTGTCATAGCATTTATCAAACTGTAGGTGAACACCATTTGCTTGTCTTTTTCTCTACTGGGCTGTGAGCTCCTTGAATCCAGAGACACAGTCTCTTATTTTCTACTAACAAGAGGGGATTAGTCCCATCTCTGCCACAAGGCCGGATAAGGGCTGCCTTGTGTGATTCCTCCCTCGCATTCAGATTCCATTACCTCGTGCATCTAAGTCGACACTGGGCTCGGAGCAGTGCTAGCATTTACATAGCAACTGAAGCTCTGCGTCAAAAGAATTCAGACTTCTAAAGCTAACACATGGATGTAATAATTTTGCAGGCACAACCCTCAATTACCCCCTAAGATTGATACTCACTGTAAGTCCTAGGTCTCCTTTTGGTCCTTGTAACCCCTACTTAGTGGAAGAAGAGTAACAGTCAATATAATTTGGAACTAGTTAGTGTATAAAATTACAGTAAGACTTTAAAAATCACTTCTTGCCTGTTTTCCTGGAGATCCGGGCTCTCCAATTTCCCCTCTCTCGCCTTTCTTTCCCACATCGCCCCGTTCTCCATGCTCTCCCTTTATCATATAGTGAAAAGGTAAGTTGAGAATGTGAATAATAAAGCCAAATAATAATAAAGCCAAATTTTATTATTGGATTTATTTGCAACTAGTGTCTCTTGAAGACCTGGGGCTCCTGTTGATACAAATATACTATCAGAAAAAAAATGGGGGGCATTTTACTAACATCCCCCCGCCCCCCACAGGGTGTCATAATCTAATCATGATGGAACAGAGATCTCCAGATGAAATGACCTTGAAATACCATTGGATCAGTTCACTGCCTTCAGGAAGTTCAGCTAGTATATAATTTTATACCTGAGTTATCTGGTATCTTTTACATGGTATGTTGTAAGGATTTATTCCTTCATCAACTGGCTTTTGAGAATGAAGAAAACGAAATTTTTATAAAGTAAGCATGTTTGTAGTTAGGAAATGAAATGCATAGGATTCACTTTCAAATAGATTTTTTCCTCTGAGAGCTGTAAGGAGAAGAGTCACAAGTATATGAGAGCTCCTCCAAAGTTCAAGTTAAGCTATTGAGATCCTAAACCTAAGCATTTCTCAAAGGCCCCGTAATACTTACCTTCTGGCCAGGGAGGCCACGGCCTGTTGTGCCCTTTGGCCCTGGAAAACCTTGAGGTCCTTGCTCCCCCTGCACGTGATATGAGAAAGGGTTCCTGTAAATTTCTCAGGATAACTTGGGATAATCTCTGGGTCAGATATATGCTTGCAATTTCAAAACTGCATTATAGCAATATCTAAATTGGAGGGAAAATATATATGTCAGATGGACTCAATGCTTTGCTAGTCAAAGTTTAACTACTGAATCTTGGGTAGAAGTGAGGGAGCTGGTTTACAGCATTTGCCTATTTTGGTGGTATAAATACCCCCACCTTGGCTTATTTCACACTGTGAACACAATATCAACCAGTTCACAAATAACAAACAATTATTATATCATTTGTGATATTAATGGTGATTTTTATAATCTTCTCCATATTTTTCTATATTTTTTGACATGTTAAAAGCATGTATTATCTTAATAATGGAAGAAAAGAGGATATAAAACCATCTCTCCCCAGTTAATGCCAAGGAGTTGTTTATATAATTCCCCATACACTGTTAGTTCCATCTCTGATAACCTGTAGCAACATGAGTCTATTTATCTAAATTTACTACCTCCTTAATTTGAAAAATAAAAATGTTTTCATTTCAGGACTTGTTTTTAACTTTCCCCACCATGTCTTAACATCTCTCCTGCCCCCCGACTCCCATCCCAAACTCGCACAGGTTTAAAGGGTTTTCTTGATGTCGAGCACGTGGAACAGGAATAATCCCTAATGAGTATGCAATGTCACAGTACCGATGCTGCTTGGATCCTATACACAATCCCTGCTTAACTAGATCATTATTAGCAATGAGTCTGTGGCAAAACTTTGAAGGACCATGGGCTCCTGGGATTTGGTTTGCTTACCTTCAGCATCTTTCTCAAAGGTATCCTGACCACGCCCACTAGAATCACTGGTATGCTTAATAAAAACCTCAGACCGACTAAATGAGAATCAAGGACGGGGGCAGGGGTGATATATGCATTTTGCCATAGGCTTGCTGAGGCTTGAGAACCGCTACTCCAGAAGGCAGACGGGCTTTAGAAGGTCACTCCTGGAAAGGTTGCAGAGGCTTCCGTGGAGGCCTTTGTAACTTTGAGTGTCAGCATTCTTGCGCCCCCTTTCCCAGCTCATTGGCTTTCAAGCTTTTTTAAATCAACAGAACACTTTCTTTTTAAAAGTGTTATAATGAAACATTTCAGACATACAAAATTTATCCAGAAAAAGACAAACACTCACCTGTATACCACCACATAAAAAAATGAAATAGTGCAGTTTACCAGTGAAACTCCCGACGTACCCAATCCCATCCCCCAAGGAGAGAGGAAATCTCTCTCTGAAACTAATATTCATCATTCATATCCATGTTTTTATGCTTCAAATACATCTGTATATATTCTAAACCAATGCACAATATTGTTTTTAATATTTTAAACTTCAAATAAGTGATATATTTATGCATCCAATTTATATTTTAAATCTCAAAATTATATATTTGAAATTTATCTGTGTACATACACGTAGTTCTAGTTGGTTAATTTTCTCTGCTATACAGTATTCCATTGAATAACTATACTACAATTTATCCATTATCCTAATGATGGACATTTAGGTTGTTTCCAATTTTTCCCTGTTACAAATAATGCTTCAATTAATACTCTTTTATATATTTTTGCACACATGCACACATCCCTGGGAGGGAACCTTTTCATTAAGACAAATCTTATACAGAATAGTACAAAACAGAATGAATACAAGTAGAGATTCTCTTATTTAAGTGAAGGGCTCAATTTTTCTTGCATCTATCCCTAGCTTCTCACAGCACGTTGGCTTGGCTGAACTTTTAGGTCATTTTTTTCATCTCTGCCATGTTGTATTTCTAAACAGATGGCAAGTATGGGGTTATAGTTTTGCCTCCTCGGTTCAATGCTAGAGGACTTAGAACAAGTTCCTTACAAGTCAGATTGCAGAGAACTCATTCACTGAACATATTTTTCACTCTAATGCCCAATACAGTGGGCCCACAGTGAACGTCTATGCAGTGTTGTGCATGGATGTCTCAGGCCTATCCGAGGAGACTCACCCATGAAGAACAAGTGCCCCCTCTATTAGCTGCTTAGTTGGTTAGAGGAGACAGGCAGGGATCATTGGTCTTCTTTATTCAGTTTACAGTCAAGAGAGAATAGTCTTTTCCAACCAGGAGACCTACTGGTATTGGGAGCCCCAGAACCCTGGATAGGGATTGGTGCCAATTAAATAAGCCCCAAACAGGAAATCAACACTAAGATTACAAGCTGGAGATTCAAGCAGAAGAAAGGAGGAGAAAAATCTTTTCTGTTTCCAAAGACTGCATTGCTAACTCTAGTGAGATGAAGAGAAATAGGTAGGAATGTGTATAACACAGACTGACCTCATTACACTTACTGAAAAACAGGCTGTACTAAGAGTGGACCTGTAGAGGAGACAGTGTCAAGATGGTGGTGTAGGCAGACTCTGAACTCACCTTCTCCCATGGACACAACAAATTTACAACTACTTTTGGAACAATTACCTCCTGAGAGGGAACTGAAAACTGGATAAAAAGAACCTCTACAACGAGGGACAGTGCTGATTGAGGTGGAAGTGGCAGAAATGCCTTTTGGAGAGAAAAAAGGCACCTTCCAGCTGCAGGACTTCATGGGAGGCAGGAGCAATCTTAAGGTACATAGCCTTCCCTGGAGGAGTGGGGGATCTGAGAGGGGGAGCATTGCCACAATAAGCAGCTTTTGGACTCATCACACTGAGACAAGTATCATAATATCTGGCTTTGCTGGCTGTTAACAATAAAAGGGAACACCCCTAGAAAAGCTATCATAAATAAGGGGAAAAGAAGCCTGCTCTTAAAGGGCCTATGCACAAATTCACCTGTTTCAGAAAACAACCTAAAATCATCAGAAAGAAAGGTATACTGTTTTTTGGTGAAAAGAGACTCACTTGATAGGCTCTGGGTGCATCTCAGTGAGAGGTGAGATCTCCCCAGGCTGAAACTACCTCCCCAGGGACTGAGACATTGGTGGCAGCTGTTATTGTGACCTAGTACAGGTGTGCCAACACAGACACTGGCAGATGCCATTGGAGTTCTTCTCCCAGCCTGCTAGCCCAGGCTGCACCCACTAGAGCATCAATTCAATCCAGCTCAGCCAGGGCAGACAGCCCCTAGGGACAGTTCTGTAGGGACTGGTCCCACCCAACGGCAAGCTCTCAGGCAACTTGTGGGCCCAAAGAGGCAGAGTACCAGGAATGTCTGCAGCCAGATGAGTGGGTCCGCCTCTGTGGAGAATGGCATGCATGAGGGGCAGGCCTGCATTGGTGGAGTGTGTGGGACCTCTGCAGTGGGGTGACTGGGTCTGCTTCAGTGGGTCAGAGCATGCACGTGGGGCAGAAGTGTGTTGATGGGTTGTGTGGCCTTGCAGGTGCTGGGGTTTGTCAGCTGCAGCAGACTTGTGCTTTTCAAAGAGCCACATAGGGGATCGGGCCCTACTTTCCAAAGCCTGAAACAACTGGGTGCTCTCATGCTTGGGACATGCCCCACTCTGCTTGGGGCCACTTGCAAACTTGAGAGAGCTGACAACAACCTTGCAGGCTGGATACCTACTGCAATTATAAGCCCTTGAGCCTAGCAACCAGCCACATGGGGGACCTACTCACTTAACAGAAAAACTGCAACAGGAATGTGCTATTAGACCTTGCAACCAACTATGAGGGGCTGCCCATGCCCAATAAAGTGACTGAAGGCTCCATAGCAGCCACACACAGCTGAGCACTACAACAAGCCAGCCAAGGGACAGCTAAGCCTCCCTGGGCACCTGCAGCAAGAGAAACCCTGCCACAAGAGAAGGACACATGTAGCCCACACAGGGGAGACTCCTGGAAAATTTAGAACTGGTGATGAGAGGGAAGCACACTGCTGGCCTCATAAGGCATCTCTTATACAAGGCCACCTCTCCAATATTGAGAGACAGCTGACCTACCTAATACGTAGATAAAAGCACAGAGAAAGAGGCAAACGAAGAGACAAAGGAATATGTTCCAAGTAAGGAAACAAAACAAAACCCCAGAAAAATAACTAAACAAAACAGAGATAAACAATCTATGAGATAAAGAGTACAAACTAATAGTCATAAGGATGCTCACTGATCTTGGGAGAAGAATGGATGAATTCAACAAGAACTTCAACAAAGAACTGGAAAATATAAAAAAAGAACCAATCAGAATTGAAGAATACAATACTGGAAATGAAAAATTCACTAGAGGGACACAATAGTAGAGTAGGTGATATAGAAGAACAGATTGGCAAGTTGGACAAAAGACTAGAGGAAATCACCCAAGATGAAAGGATAAAAGAAAAAAGAATTAAAAAGAACGAGGACAGTCTAAGGGACCTCTGGGACAACACCACGCACATTAACATCCATATTATAGGTGTCCCAGAAGGAGAAGAGAGAGACAAAGGGGCAGAGAATCTATTTGAAGAAATAAGGGCTGAAAACCTTCCTAACCTAAGGAAGGAAACAGACATCCAGGTACAGGAAGTACAGAGAGCACCAAACAAGATAAGCCCAAAGAGGCCCACACCAAGAAACATTATAATTAAAATGTCAAGAATTAAGGATAAAGAGAGAAAGGCAACAAATTACATACAAAGGAAACCCCATAAGGCTATCAGCTGACTTCTCAGCAGAAACCTTACAGACTAGAAGGCAGTGGCACCACATATTTAAAGTGCTGAAAAGAAAAAACCTATAGCCAAGAATACTCTATCCAGCAAAGTTATCATTCAGAATGGAAAGAGAGATAAAGAGTTTCCCAAACAAGCAAAAACTAAAGGAGTTTATCACCAAGAAATCATCATTACAAGAAATGCTAAAGGGACATATTAGAGTGGAAAAGAGAACACCACAAATAGGAAAAAGAAAATTATCAAAAGAAAAACCCAATAAAATCACTGGTAAAGGCAAATATACTGTAAATGTAGCAGATCAACCAGCTATGAAGATAATATGAAGGAAAAAAGACAAAAGTACTAAAATGATCTATTGCCATGATAAGAGGGTAACTAATACACATGCACAAAAAAAGAGGCTAAATATGATATCAAAAACACAAAATGTGGGAGGAGGGGAGTAAAAGAATAGAGCTTTTAGCAAGAGGTCAAAATAAAGAGACCATCAACTTAATATAGATTGCTATATACATAGGTTATTATATATAAACCTCATGGTAATCACAAACTAGAAACCTATAATAAATACCCAAAATATTAAGAGAAAGGAACTCAAATATAGTATTAAAGAAAGCTATCAAATCACAAGAGAAGAGAACAAGAGAAGAAGAAAGGAATAGAGAAGAACTATTAAAACACCCAGAAAAAAAGTAACAAAATGGCAATAAGTACATTCTTATCAATAGCTACTTTCAATATCAATGGACTAAATGCTTCAATCAAAAGGCATAGGGTGGCCGACTGGATAAAACAACAAAACCCATATATGTGCTGCATACGAGGCACATGTCAGACCTAAAGACAGTCACAAACTGAAAGTGAAGGGATGAAAAAAGATACTCCTTGCAAATGGCAATGAAAAGAAAGCTGGGATAGCAATACTTATATCAGGCAAAATAGACTTTCAAACATAAACTATAACAACAGACAAAGAAGAGCACTACATAATGATAAAGGGAATGATCCAACAAGAGGATGTAACACTTGTAAATATCTATGCACCCAACATAGGAGCACCTAAATATATAAAGCAATTATTAACAGACACAAAGGAGAAATAGAGTGCAACACAATAACAGTAGGGAACTTGAACACTCCACATACGCCAATGGATAGACCACCCAAACAGAAGATCTATAAGGAAACATGGGCCTTAAATAACACATTAGACCAGATGCACTTAGTAGATATATACAGAACATTCCATCTAAAAACCACAGAATACACATTCTTTTCAAATGCACATGCAACATTTTCCAGGGTTGATCACATATTAGGTCACAAAACAAGTCTCAATAAGTTTAAAAAGATTGAAATAATACCAAGTACCTTTTCTGACCACAACAGTATGAAAATAGGAATCAACTACAGCAAGAAAATAAGAAAAACCACAAATATGAGGAGATTAAACAAAACGCTACTGAACAATGATTGAGTCAATGAAAAAATCAAAGGAGAAATCAAAAAAAACCTGGAGACAAGTGAAAATGAAAATATGACATGCCAAAATTCATGAGATCAGCAAAAGTGATTCTAAGAGAAAGGTTTATACTAATACAGGCCTACCTCAAGAAACAAGAAAAATCTCGAATGAACAATCTAACAGTGCACCTAAAGGAAGTGGAAAAAGAAGAACAAACAAAGCCCAAAATCAGTAGAAGGAAGGAAATAATAAAAATCAGAGCAGAAATAAATGAAATAGAGACTAAAAAACAACAGAAAAAAATCAATGAAACTAAGAGTTGGTTCTTTGAAAAGAGAAACAAAATTAACAAACCTTTAGATAGACTCACCAAGAAATAAAGTTAGAAGGTTCAAATAAACAAAACCAGAAATGAAAGAGGAGAAATTACAATGGACACCTCAGAAATACAAAATATTCTAAGAGAATACTACAAAAAGCTATACGCCAACAAATGGATAATCTAGAGGAAATGCATAAATTCTTAGAATCATACAACCTTCCAAAACTGAATCAAGAAGAAATAGAGAATTTGAATAGACAAATCACCAGTAAGGAGAACGAAACAGTAATCAAAAACTTCCCAAAAAATAAAAGTCCAGGACCAGACAGTTTCCCTGTTGAATTCTACCAAACATTCAAAGAAGACTTAATATCTATTCTTCTCAGACTCTTCCACAAAATTGAAGAGGAGAGGAAACTTCCTAACTCATTCTACAAAGCCAACATTACCCTGATACCAAAACCAGAGAAGGACAACACAAAAAAAGAAAATTACAGGCCAATACCACTGATGAACAACGATGCAAAAATCCTCAAAAAATACTAGCAAACTGAATACAATAATGCATTAAAAAGATCATACACCATGATCAAGTGGTATTTATTCCAGGGATGCAGGAATGGTTCAACATCTGCATTAGCAAAATAAAGAATAAAAATCATATGATCATCTCAATAGATGCAGAGAAAGCATTTGACAAGATATAGCATCCATTTATGATAAAGACTCTGAATAAACTGCATATAGAAGGAAAGTACCTCAACATAATAAAGGCCATATATGGCCAACCCACAGCTAATATCATTCTCGATGGAGAAAAACTGAAAGCTATCCCTCTAAGAACAAGAACCAGACAAAGATGCCCCCTTTCACCACTCTTACTTAACATAGTATTGGAAGTCCTAGGCCAAGAAATCAGGCAAGAAAAAGAAATGAAAGTGGTCCAAATCAGAAAGAAAGAAGTGAAACTCTCACTATTTACAGATGATATGACTTTATATCTAGAAAACCATAAGAATCCACCAAAAAACTTTTAGAAATAATAAATAAATACAGTAAAGTTGCAGAATATAAAACCAACGTACAAAAATCAGTTGATTTTCCATATATTAACAACAAAGTAGCAGGAAGAGAAATTAATAATTCAATCACATTTACAATTGCAACAAAAAGAATAAAATATCTAGGAATAAACTTATCCAAACAGATGAAAGACCTGTATGCTGAAAACTATAAAACACTGTTGAAAGAAATTTAAGACACAAAGAAATGGAAAAATAATCTGTGTTCTTTGATTGGAAGAATTAGCACAGTTAAAATGTCCACACTTCCTAAAGCAATCTACAGATTCAATGCAATCCCTATCAAAGTTCCAACAACATTTTTCACAGAAATAGAACAAAGAAACCTAAAATTTATATGGAACAACAAAAGACCCCAAACAGCCAAAAGAATCCTGAAAAGCAGAATAAAGCTGGAGGTATTTCAAAATATTACTCCCTGGGGCCGGTCTTGTGGCTGAGTGGTTTGGTTCGCGTGCTCCGCTGCAGGCAGCCCAGGGTTTCGTCATTCGAGTCCTGGGCGCGGACATGGCACCGCTCACAGAGCCACACTGAGGCAGCATCCCACATACCACAACTAGAAGGACCCACAACTAAGAATACACAACTATGGACCTGGGGGATTTGGGGAGAAAAAGGAAAAAAAAAATATTACTCCCTGATTTCAAAATATACACTGAAACTGTAGTAATCAAAACAGCATGGTATTGGCACAAAAATAGACACACAAATCAATGGAACAGAATCAAGAGCCCAGAAATAAACCCACACATCTATGGACAACTAATTGTTGACAAGAGAGCCAAGAACATACAATGGAGAAAAGAAAGTCTCTTCAATAAATGATGTTGGGAAAACCAGACAGGCACATGCAAAATAATGAAAGTAGACCATTATCTTACACAATACACAAAAAATAACTCAAAATGGATTAAAGACTTGAATGTAAGACATGAAACTTCTAGAAAAAAAATAGGCAGTACACTCTTTGACATCAGTCTTAGTAGCATATTTTCAAGTACTATGTCTGACCAGGCAAGGGATACAATAGAAAAAATAAACAAATGGGACTGCATCAAACTAAAAAGCTTCTGCATGCAAAGGAAACCACCAACAAACTGAAAAGACAACCTAACAATTTAGGGAAGATATTTGCAAACCATATATCTGTTAAGGGGTTAATATCCAAAATATATAAGGAACTCATATATCTCAACAACAAAAAAACTAACAACCCACTTAAAAAGTGGGTAAAATATCTGAACAGACTATTTTCCAAAGAAGATACACAGATGGCCAACAGACACATGAAAAGATGTTCAACATCACTAATTATTGGGGAAATGCAAATCAAAACTACAATGAGATATCACCTCACACCCATCACAATGTCCTTATTAACAAGACAGGAAATAAGAAGTGTTGGAGAGGATGTGGAGAAAAGGGAACCCTCATATACTGCTGGTGGGAGTGCAAACTGGTACAGCCACTATGGAAAACAGTATGGAGGTTCCTCAAAAAATTCAGAATAGATCTACCATATGATCCAGCTATTCCAGTGCCAGGTATTTATCCAAAGAACATGAAAACACGAATGCCTAAGGATACATGCACCTCTCTGTTCATTGCAGCCTTATTATCAATAGCCAAGACTTGGAAGCAATCTAAGTGCCCATCAAGGGACAAATGGATAAGGAAGATGTGGTATATATACACAATGGAATATACTCAGCCATAAAAAGGGTAAAATCTTGCCATTTGGGACAACATGGATAGACATTGAGGATATTACGCTAAGCAAAATAAGTCAGAGGGAGAAAGTCAAATACCATATGATCTCACTCATAAATAGAAGATTAAAACAATAACAAACAATCACATAGAGACAGAGACTGGATCAGTGATTACCAGAGGGGAAGGTGGGAGGTAGGAGAACAAAAGGGGTGATCAGGCATATGTGTACGGTGATGGATTGTAATTAGTCTTTGGGTGGTGAACATGATGTAATTTACACAGAAATCAAAATATAACGATGTTCACTCAAAATTTGTATAAATGTTACAAACCAAAGTTACCACAATTCAAATAAGAAAGAGTGGATCTTTAGCCTCATCTTGAATATGAAGGATAGAAGTGTCTGCCTATGTAAAGACTAGGTGGTCAGACCACAGAGTGATATGAAGGACAGTGGGAAGATACCTGCCTGAGATTATGCCATTCTCTATTATAATTTAAAAGAAAAGAAAAACCAAAAATTATAAGAAAGCTTTCCTCTTAAGGAAGATGTATCAGCAAATGACACTTTAGCGTAAATTAGTTTTCTCAGATTTTTTTTGTGGAGGTGAATGAGGATGTCTTCATTCAACCAGGTACCTGGTTGAAAGGTAGTTTTGGCTTGTCAAGGAGATGCTTGAGACCACTGGTACCTGAATCGGAGGTCAGATGGGTTCCTAGCCAAGTGTAAGAGACATGAAAGGTTCATGGGAGAACACTAACAGGAAATCTATAGTTGGCTTTGTCCCAACCTCAAAGGACGGAACAGTGTGAAAAACAAAGGAGTTGGGACTGCAGTGCAATGGTGAATTATCACTGGGAATTACATATTTAGACAAGGTGGGTCCAGAAAGAACTTTCTGACAACTATTCAAAATTATTTCTTTTACAACCTTTCAGATTTCCATAGCAGCTATTATAGAAGATCTCCAATAAATACTTACGACTAACTAGCTGCCTTTAAGAAATGACACAATTTCCTAGCAAAGTTAAAGGCTTCAGTGGCTTCATTGCCATGCCCTGAGGAAAAACCTTAGAGGAGCCAATTATCATGTTAGGATCAGCTCCATGTTCAGGAATTTATTTTGCATTACTTCACAATATAGGCATTTTATATATAATTGTTAACACTATAGCTATTCCAGGCAGCTGGTTTTCCCTATAACAAAGGTAATGCTTTTCTTTTTAATCACCAGTTTCTCTTCAAAATACTTGAAAGCTTCCTATAACTTTGAGAGTAGACTATCTGGCTAAAAGCCTTTAGCAAGTAAGTCCGTGCCTTAGCTTGGCAGATGTGAATGCTGTCTGATCAGATTTTTCCCCTTTAAGTCTCAGGAAAATGATAGACAATTATTTCAGCATGGGTCAGAGGCAACTGCAGGAAAGAACCTGTCTATTGGTAGGTATAATTAAATCCAAATTTCAAACCCAGCTTCTTAACCACTATATCTACTCTTAGATCTGCCCTGCTAAAGATGTGATCGTTTTCATTTTTCAGATGATTGCTTACTCTATGGAAGAGAAATTTCTGAGGATGATACACAGCTACCTGACTATTTTAATAGTTTTGTGGGGCTTTTTGGCATTACTGCTATGTCAGGAAACTACAGTTTTTCTTTCCAAATGTTTTCTCAGTAAGGTGCAGTAAGAAAAAAAATCAAATTCATAGATGATCAAAAAATATAAAATGGATGCCTGACTTCCACTTAGGATGTAGGAAACTAGAAAAGGCTGCTTTCATTCATAAAGGAACAACAAAAGATGCTAACTAATCTATGAAATCACAACGTTCCTTGAATCCATCATACAGCTGTGATGCAGGGCAACCAGCTAACTCAAAATCCAAGGAAACATACGGTCCTCCAGAGAGACAGGGCAGGGGCACTGAGCTGCTGGAGACGCCAGATGTCGTACAAGCTGGTAAGAAGAACGCAGCCAAAATTCTTAAGAAATTGCTAAAGATTGAGAGTGAGCTAGTGTGAGAGAACAGCACTGCTAGGAGGTTGAGGCACAAGGGGAATTCACACCCACTCACAGGCTCTTCAAGAAACACTGGGGACAGGGCGAGTCCCAGAACGTCCCTAGTAGTGCAGGCCGAGGGGAGGGAGGCAGCAGTCCCACAGGGAAAGGCATGAAGCCTCCTGTGGGTCAAAAATCTGAAGCTGCTAGGGGAAGTACAGCCGACAACGGTAACTTCAGGGCACAGACGACGACCCATCGCAGCTGGGGGAAAGAAACAGAAGACCTGCAGGCATGACTCCTGGGCCAGACCTTCAGAGACGTCATCCTGCTTGGGGAGCTTCAGAAACCATCCTCAGCCCAGACATTAGAGGCCTCCTACGTGTTTGCTGTAACTCATAGAACGGTACACATATAAGGATGAATTTTTCTGTATATAAATAATCCTTTACTAAAGAATGAAAAAATTTCTTTTAAAAATTAAAAAGAATTAATGAAACACTTGTCAAAATGAATAAGGTCTATAGAGTAAATAGAGTATCAATGATAATTCTCTGATGTTTATCATTTTACTATGTTATGTAAGAGAATATGTTTGGACAAAAATTACTGAAGTATTTGGGGGTAAAGGGATATTGTATATGCAACTTACTCTCAAGTGCTTAAGACAAACACAGAGGCTGATAAAGCAAATGCGGTAATGTCAATATTTAGGGAATCTGGACAAAGGATTATGGGAATTAGTTCTTTGTACTATCTTTGCAGCTTTTTTATAAGTCTGAAACTATTTCACAATAAAAGTTAAAATAATATATGAAGTGAATGAATGAATGCACTAAATGGTGGCATAAATGTACCATCTATCAGTGCGATAGGAGTTGAAGCGTATGAGCACACAGGTACTTTACTCCCTGAAGTTTGGGAACCCAGAGGCTAAAAGAACCAAGAGAACGAAAGCAAAGCCACAGCTGTGGATTTCACCCCACCCAGAGACAACCTCTGCTCTCCGAATTCGGGAGGACTGCAGGCTACCGGAAACCCGTTTCCCCAAGACGTACATTCATACCAACTTCAGTGCAACGTTTTAAACCGGCAGTAGCTTGTCCCACTTGGACACAGCCTATTTATAAGCCTGATGTTCGTCATCTCCCAGCACACCATGACTTTATCTGCGTAGGGATGATGTAAATGCTAACAGAAAAAGTGGGATCCAGTTGCACAGCAAGAAAGGCAGCCCCCAGCTACCACTTTCCCTTCCTGCTCGAGTTAATGCCTCCGAAGTTTCCTCTACCATCTCACAGGTAATAATGGAGACAGTGATTTAGAACTTAGAGATATTTATTTCACATTTACAAAAAAGTATTTGGAAGTTGACTACTGGGGCCGAGCGGGAGGGGGCGGAATTTTAGATTGTTCTGGGATTTCAGCACTTGCTCATTGCCTCAGACTGAAATGTGAAAGAGAAAAAACCCAGCTATGATACCTAAGTGGGATGTTGGCCCAAATCCAGGCTCACTTCAGTGGAAACACTTAACCATTTTATCTTTACACCATTTTCATTTTACTGTTGAACTACTTTTTTCCTTCTCAATTTCCGTTTCTTGCTAAAAGAAAAAGAGCTAAAGTCAATAATTATAAAAGGAATCCAATCCCCAGTGTTTCCAGCTCAACTAGAAGCTTGGATTTCTCCTCCGTCAAGATTTGTGGTCCTATTTGAGAAACTGCAGAGGCCTGTTACATACTGAAAACAAAGGCAACCTCTGGCTAACCTTCAGTCATAGATCAACTGGAACATTCTAGGTTAAGAGCACTTGCTGTAGAAGCTATGGGAAGAGGAAGCATTTTACTTTTGTACCTAATTTTCTTTGCTGGGATGCAATCATGCAACCATGTTAAAAGTCTAAACCCATCTCCATCACTTTATAGTGGCCCCCAAAACATGCTAGAATAAATCAATTTATCATTCTTCCCTCTGCCTCTCTTCTTGTTTGCCTTTCCCCCTTTCTGATGGTGATTAGAGTATTGCTAATTAAGAACCAGGGGAATTGTAAATTTTGAAAGTGGAGAGTAAAAGCTTATTCAAGTGGCCTTCTGCCAACTTCAAGAAAGAAGCCAGTATTGTATTAAGATGTTGACTTAGTGGGTAAATGGCCGAGTTAGCAAGACGTGCTGACCTGCCTAAATAGTCATCTAGTATTTGACCTGGAATCAGGAACCACTCTGTATTGAAAGGGATTATTTTCTTATGCTTTGTGGGCACAGGTAGTTCACTTTAGAAGGAAAATAATATCTTCCTGGTGGCCTGTGGAGTACATATGGAGTGCATGTAGATAGAAGGCAGTTATCCAGAGACCCCTAGCACAACCCAATGGTCTGGCGTTGTGGCATTTATCTCCTTCTCCCTGAAGTTCTGATCATAACAATCTCCTGCTGTAACTAGTAGCTGCCATTTATTAGGTGCCTATGTGTGAAGGACAGAGCTAGGTAGTAATGGAGTTAGGCGTATTCTTATTTAATTTCTGTAATAACCCTGGGAGCACTATATAAATGATAAAACCGAAGCTTCTGCAATTCTTCCATGTCACTTCTAATTGTTATCTGATTTCACAGCAGTGCTTGGAATAGTAATTCTCTCTCAAATGCGAAGCTGACAGTTCTTCCAAAGGCTCTGCTGATTTTCATTGCTCAGTTCTGTCTTGGGATAGAGTAGAAGCCAGGCAGTTTCCCCACCTCTAACCTAAAAATCAAGAGCTTCCGGTTTCTTAAAATCCTTTTCTTTTTGGAACTGAATTCCTCTAACTTAATGTCCCATTTTGATATGTCAACATTTTCTAATGGAGACTAAGACAGCCTAATGCTTGGTCAACAAAGCAGCCCATTTGGTTAGGAAAAGAATCAATGAGTAAGTTACTTGTTATCAGGGGAGCCAAAAGCTGGAGGGTAGCCCTGGCTCACCTGGTACCTGGCAAGAATACAGCCCTAAAGGGGCTTAACGGAACAACAATATGGCTTTATTATATTTTATTTCCATTCAAATGGTGATCTGGTCCCATTGTGCCCAGTGAGAGTCAGGGAAATAGTTTGCTTTTTACAGATTCAGGGGCTGATTTTGAGTCTGTTGCTAAAAACAGTTTAATACTTGCACCATTTCTTCCTCTCTTCCTCTCCAGGGCCTCAAAGCAGGGTCTTTTTTAATAACCCAAGAACCATCAGCCATGTACAGCAAGGCTTTTCAAAACAGCTCCTCTGGAAACTTCCACAGGCTAGGCCAAAATGCTGATGAAATTAATATTGATGGCTCTATTCATTTCCTATTGCTGCTGTAACGAATTATCACAAATTTAGTGGCTTAAAAAAACATAAATTTGTTCTCTTACTATTCTGGAAGTCAGAAGTGCAAAATCAGTTTCACTGGGCTACAATGAACATATTGGCAGGGCTGGTTTCCCCTGGAGGCTCTGAGGGGAGCATCTGCTTCCTTGACAACTTTTTCAGCTTCTAGTGGTCACTTGCGTTCTTTAGCTTGTAGCCCCTTCCTCCACCTTCCTCCACCCCATCATTCCTGTTTCCATCATCACATCAGCTCTTCCATAGTCTATTCTCCTACTGCTTCCCTCTTATGAGGACCCTCATGATTACATTTAGGGCTCACTCAGATAATCCAGGATAATCTCCCAATCTCAAAATGCTTAACTTAATTACATCTACAGAGTTCTTTGTGCAATATAACGTAATATCACAAATTCTGGGGATTAGGACACGGACATCTTTGGGGACCATTATTCAGTCTACCACAGTGGCTTTTCCCCTATTCATGCAAAAATTAACATAATTGTTATAGTTTCTGTAATTTACCTTAATATACTTCAGTTTAGACAGAATCATGAATATGTGTATGTACAAATTAATTTTATTTACACTCTAGGTGTGCTGAGTTAACATTTGAAATACCATAATCAATACTCCAAGCTTCAAAGACACATGCTTCAACTATTACTCAATGAATTTGCTCCAGCAGGATAATGGATACAATTTATCCTTGGGGAAACAAGGGGTATTCAAGACATGTGGTAGCTGGAAATGCCGTGCTGGTACCTCACCCCTTGCATGAATAGGGTATAAGAGCCAAGTGAGCCCACCTGCTAAATACTTGTGGTAGAGCACCGTAGCTCCAGCACTCATTCAGAAGTGCCTTCTACCCTCATCCCATAATGAAGGCTCCCTTCACCTGATCTGACTGAAAGGTTAATTGGTCCTGTCATGAGAACATTGTCGGAATTGCCTCAGAGTGATCATTTTATGCAAAGTGCTTGTCAAAGTGCTTAAAAAGACAGAGAATTGGAACTTGGACTATGCTTTCAGTACATGTTTTTGTGCCTTCTTGTTAATAAGTAGCTGAACATAGGGTAGAATTCTGTCTGAAACTTGCTTTAACTGAAACGTGCCACCTGAGAGCGAGGTTGTCCAGGAGGAAGCAGGTAACTCCTACCAACTTCTAACCCTCAGGGGCTACCGGGAGTCATCAAAAAGAATCTGACCAATATTTAAATGTCCAAATTGGCTCGCAACAGTCATAGCCAAATGTGCTCAATTTGGGCATATTCCTCCCCAATCATTTTTCTTAAACTTTTAGTCCCTGCTTCCATTTTCCGTTTATATCTACTAGCAGATGTTAAGGTGACTGAACAATTAGCACATGAGTATTTACAGATAACCTCAGCAACAGCCAGGCCACTTAACTGGACAGTGTGATTGCTTTGTGGATACGTGGCCTCACTGTTATGATTTTCTATCCAATCCACAGACTTTAGTTCCGTTTTCTGATAATAAAATTGTTCTTAGTATAAATGCTAGAATTAAATACATTGATAGGTCATAATGTAAACATCATCGTGGCTTCAAGGGGCTTTATTAGCTGGACTCAGTTGCATACGCTAACTTCTTCTGCCTAAATAGCCTTCTGTAAAACCTGTTGAATTTCATGAAAATCTTGCATGATGTTTGAAGATACTTGCAGCACAGATGACAAATACGCAGAGGCAGGGTCAGCTTTACGGCAGTTCCTCTGCCGGAGACAGGGCATTCTGGAACGCTCCCTTTGCTGGCCATCTGCACAATGCAGCCTCCCGGCTTTCCTTCCGAGTTTCTAGTGGTTTGTTTCTTTAGTTGTTGGTTTGTCTTTCACAACTCCAATGTGTCGCTGGTGCTCTCTGTGACCTCAAGGTAGATGTCTGCCATGGTCCCTTATTGTACTTTTGTACCATCCTTAGCCCTCTTGTCCACATCCATGACATTAGTGGTGACCCTATAGGGAAAATCCCTGATTCTTTAATCACTAGTCTCACCCCAGTCTCTAAGCTCCAGGCCTCTTTATCTGTTTTCTAGATCTTTCCACTTGCTAGCCATTTCAGAACTAAATCCATCATATACAGAATCCCACTCAGCCACATCTGCTTTGCTTCCAGGCTTTCCCTCCTTCATTCACCCCCTAGTCTCCCAAGCTTGGGACTCCGTTTGTGTTCTGGCTTTCTCTGTCTTCCCTGAACACCCTCATCGTATGTGTGGGCAAGTCCCAGCCCACCAAAAACATCCAGGAAGTCTTCCCTGACCTGCCCTTACCTGAGCCGAGTGTAAGACCCCCATATCAACCACACCTCTCTTGTAGCATGTGTCTCATCACAGGTTTGGATGCTCCCATCCTTTCTGTCCTACTTATCTTAAACTCCCTAAATAGAGGCACTTTATCTTACTTGTCTGTTTACCTTCTGTGGCACCCCATAAAATTCATTTTAGACTTCTGGGCTCCAGAACTGCAAAAGAATACATTAGTGTCATATTAAGCCACTAACTTATTGGTAATTTGTTACAGCAGCCACAGGAAACTAACACAGATACTAATGTTATCATTTCTCCCACTTTTAGCAGATCAGACCACAACACAGAGCATTTTGCATTAAATTATCAAAAAATAATTTGGCTCAGAAATCATCAGTATTTCAAGTGTCATAAAGTGAAAATTAAAACATTAAAATGAGGAGGCTGTGGGAAGATCCAAGATGGCGCCGTAAGTAGTCCTCTTTGTCTCTCCCCCTTCGAGTCTACAATTATTTGGACACTTATCGCTTGGCAAAGGATATCCAGACAGCATCTCAGGACGTCTGAGAGACCCACACGACTATACATCTGAAGGCGGATGGACTTTCCTCCGGGAGGATGTGGAAATAGGTGAAAACTCTCCGACCCCGACGAGCAGCCTAGTACCCGCAAGCGGCTTTCTTCCAACGGACGCCCCCAGAGGATCTACACACATCTAGGGCAGGAGCGAGCACACAACAGAGGAGCGACGGTGGAAACAGGTGACCAGAACCCTACCTAAACCCCCCGCAATTACTCCTAAACGCAGAGGGAAACTTTGGAGTTGCACACCTGAGCCCGCGGGGAGAGTCTCTCCCCGCCATTGACGGGGAGAACACGCCTGGTGCTCGCGGTGCCCGGAGGGTCCCAGAGAGAGTCGCTGAGGGTACGGAGGTCTCCCAGCTGCCGGTGCCCGCCCCGTGGGACTAGGGATTGCCGGAGATCTCGGAGATGACCAGGGCTGGGGGAAGTTTCAAAGGCCGGCTCTGCGACCCGGACGGGAAGCGCCGAAGTTCTGCCCGGGCAACAGACAAAACTCTCTGTCTGCCATTAGCAGAGGGGCCACGCCGAGCATTCACGGCTCCGGGAGAGGCCCGGAGAGAATCCCAGAGGGCGGGGCGACCCCCAGCTGCCGTTGCCCGCCCCGTGGGTCTAGGGATAGCCAGAGATCTCGGAGAGGACTGGGGCTGGGGGGAGTTCCAGAGACCCAGCTTCGTAGCCTAGGGGGAAACCCTACAGGCTCACAGCAGCCTTAGGGAAAGCCTCTGCACAGCACCAGTAGAAGGCACCCAGCCACCAGCCACAAGGCTGGAAGACCCCAGGGCAAAAGCAGCATAGCTAGGTGAACTAACCACAGACTGTAGAAGATGCCAATAGCTCTCCTATGACCCATAGAGGACAAGTGAGATTTTGTGGGTGCCGACAGCAACGGAGCGACAAATATAAGTGATCCCACCCCTGGCCGCTGGAAAAGCCCATAACACCATTGCAGACCCCAAGGAGAGAGCACATCTAGGTGGGCTGCAACGGTAGGCACCAGCAGCCTGAAGCCCCCCTGTGACGGCCCCCACAGCAGAGGAGGGAATCCAAAGGGCCACTGTGGCTACGAGGAGGGGCCCAGGCCCAGTTAGCAACTGCGGACAGGGTTCCTGGTTGGTGCAGTATAAACAGCTGCTCCCCTACCGCAGCAGCTGAAACAAGTGAAAGGAGTGACTAAACTCTATCTCCATGCAGAGGCACAAATCAACAACATCTAGCAATATGAAAAAATACATTAAATCTCCAGAACAGAAAGAAAGTAACAAATACACAGAAAACAATCCCAAAGAAAATGAGATATATAACCTAAATGATGATGACTTCAAAACAGCCATCATTAAAATTCTCAATGAGTTAAGAGAGAGTTCTGACCGTCAACTCAACGAGTTCAGGAGCTATGTCACAAAAGAGTTTGATACGATAAAGAAGAACCAAACAGAACTATTGGAAATGAAGAACACAATAGAGGAGATTAAGAAAAATCTAGATGCTCTGAACAGTAGGGCCGATAATATGGAGGAAAGAATTAGCAATTTGGAAGATGGCAATATAGAATTGCTGCAGGCAGAGGAGGAGAGAGAAGCAAGACTAAAAAGAAATGAGGAAACTCTCCGAGAATTATCAGACACAATTAGGAGATGCAACGTAAGGATTATAGGTATACCAGAGGGAGAAGAGAAGGAGAAAGGGGCAGAAAGCCTATTCAAAGAAATAATGGCTGAGAACTTCCCAAATCTGGTGAGGGAGATGGATCTTCAGGTGACAGAAGCCAATAGATCTCCAAACTTTATCAATGCAAGAAGACCAACTCCACGCCATATAGTAGTGAAGCTAGCAAAAGTCAACGACAAGGAGAAAATACTAAGAACAGCCAGGCAAAAGAAACTAACCTACAAAGGAACCCCCATCAGGCTATCAGCAGATTTCTCAGCAGAAACTTTACAGGCTAGAAGAGAGTGGAATGATATATTCAAAAATCTGAAGGACAAAAATCTACAGCTGAGAATTCTCTACCCAGCGAAAAGATCCTTCAAATACGATGGAGAAATAAAAACTTTCGCAGATAGACAAAAATTAAGGGAGTTCATTGCCACAAAACCTCCTCTTCAGGAAATCCTCAGGAAAACCCTCATTCCTGAAAAATCCAAAAAAGGAAAGGGGCTACAAAACCAAGAGCAGAGGAGATAAGTAGAAGGACAACAACAGAGAGTAGCAGCTCTACATCAGAACAGATTAAACCATGGGACGAGAAACAAAGGAAACTGAAGAAAAGCGGAAAACAAGACACAAAATGGTAGTGGTAGGCCCCCACATCTCAATAATCACTCTAAATGTAAATGGATTGAACTCCCCAATCAAAAGACACAGAGTGGCAGGATGGATCAAAGAACAAGATCCAACAATATGCTGCCTCCAGGAAACACACCTCAGCCCCAAAGACAAACACAGACTCAGAGTGAAGGGATGGAGAACAATACTCCAAGCTAATAATGAACAAAAGAAAGCAGGTGTCGCTATACTAATATCAGACAAGGTAGATTTCAAAGCAAAACAGATAAAGAAAGATAAAGAGGGACAGTATATAATGATAAAAGGGACTCTCCACCAAGAAGACATAACACTTATAAATATATACGCACCCAACACAGGAGCACCAAAATTTGTAAAGCAACTCTTAATAGAACTAAAAGAAGACATCAACAACAATACAATAATAGTAGGGGACCTCAACACACCATTAAAACCAATGGACAGAACATCCAGACAGAAAATCAACAAGGAAATAATAGAATTAAATGAAAAATTAGACCAGATGGACTTAATAGATATATATAGAACACTTCATCCAAAAACAGCAGGTTACACATTCTTCTCAAGTGCACATGGAACATTCTCAAGGATTGACCATATTTTGGGAACCAAAGCAAACATCAATAAATACAAGAGAGTTGAAATAATATCAAGCATCTTTTCTGATCATAACGCTATTAAACTAGAAATCAACTACAAGAAAAAAGCAGAGAAAGGTGCAAAAATGTGGAGACTAAACAACACGCTTCTCAACAAACAATGGATCATTGAGGAAATTAAAGAAGAAATCAAATATTATCTGGAGACAAATGAAAATGAGAACACGACATACCAAATCATTTGGGATGCAGCAAAAGCAGTCCTAAGAGGGAAATTCATCGCAATACAGGCCCACCTCACTAAACAAGAAAAAGCTCACATAAGCAACCTCAAATGACACCTAACAGAACTAGAAAAAGAAGAACAAACAAAGCCCAGAGTCAGTAGAAGGAGGGAAATAATAAAAATAAGAGCAGAAATAAACGATATTGAAACAAAAAAGACAATAGAAAGGATCAATGAAACAAAGAGTTGGTTCTTCGAAAGAATTAACAAAATTGACAAACCCCTAGCCAGACTCACCAAGAAAAGAAGAGAGAAATCGCAAATTAATAAAATTAGGAATGACAGAGGAGAAATCACAACAGATACCAATGAAATACAAGAGATCATAAGAGAATACTATGAAAAACTATATGCCAACAAATTGAACAACCTGGAAGAAATGGACAAATTCCTAGACTCCTACAATCTCCCCATACTGAATCGGGAAGAAATGGAGAATCTGAATAGGCCAATCACAAGTAAGGAAATAGAAATGGTAATCAAAAACCTCCCCAAAAATAAGAGCCCAGGACCAGACGGCTTCTCTGGAGAATTCTACCAAACATTCAAAGAAGACTTAATACCTATTCTCCTCAAACTGTTCCAGAAAATTGAGAAAGATGGAGAACTCCCTAACACATTCTATGAAGCCAACATCACCCTGATCCCCAAACCTGACAAGGACAACACAAAGAAGGAGAACTACAGGCCGATATCACTGATGAACATAGATGCAAAAATCCTCAACAAAATTTTGGCAAACCGATTACAGCAATACATCAAAAAGATTATACACCATGATCAAGTGGGATTTATACCAGGGACACAGGGATGGTTCAACATCCTCAAGTCAATCAACGTGATACACTACATCAACAAAATGAAAAACAAAAACCACATGATCATCTCAATAGATGCAGAGAAAGCATTCGACAAGATCCAACACCCATTTATGATAAAAACCCTCAGTAAAATGGGTCTAGAAGGAAAGTACCTCAACATAATAAAGGCCATATATGATAGACCCACAGCCAACATCATACTCAATGGACAAAAACTGAAAGCCATCCCTCTGAGAACAGGAACAAGACAAGGGTGCCCACTTTCACCACTCCTATTCAACATGGTACTGGAGGTGCTGGCCAGAGCAATTCGGCAGGAAAAAGAAATAAAAGGAATCCAAATAGGTAACGAAGAAGTAAAACTCTCGTTGTTTGCAGACGACATGATCTTATATATAGAAAACCCCAAAGAATCCACAGAAAAACTATTAGAAATAATCAACAACTACAGCAAAGTAGCAGGGTATAAAATTAACGTGCATAAATCAGTAGCATTTCTATACACTAACAATGAACTAACAGAAAAAGAACTCAAGAACTCAATCCCATTCACAATCACAACGAAAAGAATAAAATACCTTGGGATAAGCTTAACCAAGGAAGTGAAGGATCTATACAATGAAAACTACAAGATTTTCTTGAAAGAAATTGACGATGACATAAAGAGATGGAAAGACATTCCTTGCACATGGATTGGAAGAATAAACATAGTCAAAATGTCCATACTACCTAAAGCAATATACAGATTCAATGCTATCCCAATCAGAATCCCAAGAACATTCTTCACAGAAATTGAACAAAGAATCCTAAAATTCATATGGGGCAACAAAAGACCGCGAATTGCTAAAGCAATCCTGAGCAAGAAAAACAAAGCCGGCGGAATCACAATCCCCGATTTCAAAACATACTACAAAGCTACAGTGATCAAAACAGCATGGTACTGGTACAAAAACAGGTCCACAGATCAATGGAGCAGAATTGAAAGCCCAGAGATAAAACCACACATCTATGGACAGCTAATCTTCGACAAAGGAGCAGAGGGCCTACAATGGAGAAAAGAAAGTCTCTTCAGCAAATGGTGCTGGGAAGACTGGACAGCCACATGCAAAAGATTGAAAATTGACCAGTCTTTTTCACCACACACCAAAATAAACTCAAAATGGATCAAAGACCTAAAGATTAGGCCTGAGACAATAAGTCTTTTGGAAGAGAATATAGGCAGTACACTCTTTGACATCAGTTTCAAAAGAATCTTTTCGGACACTGTAAATCCTCAGTTGAGGGAAACAATAGAAAGAATAAACAAATGGGACTTCATCAGACTAAAGAGCTTCTTCAAGGCAAGGGAAAACAGGATTGAAACAAAAAAACAGCTCACTAATTGGGAAAAAATATTCACAAGCCACTTATCCGACAAAGGGTTAATCTCCATAATATACAAAGAACTCACACGGCTTAACAACAAAAAAACAAACAACCCGATCAAAAAATGGGCAGAGGACATGAACAGACATTTCTCAAAAGAAGATATGAATATGGCCAATAGACACATGAAAAGATGTTCATCATCGCTAATCATCAGGGAAATGCAAATCAAAACTACACTAAGATATCACCTTACACCCGTTAGATTGGCAAAAACATCCAAAACCAAGAGTGACAAATGTTGGAGAGGTTGTGGAGAAAAAGGAACCCTCATACACTGTTGGTGGGAATGCAAACTGGTACAACCACTATGGAAAACAGTATGGAGATTTCTCAAAAAGTTAAAAATAGAAATACCCTATGACCCAGCCATCCCATTACTGGGTATCTATCCTAAGAACCTGATATCAGAAATCTCAAGAGTCCGTTGCACCCCTATGTTCATCGCAGCATTATTTACAATAGCCAAGACATGGAACCAGCCTACATGCCCAGAAACTGATGATTGGATAAAGAAGATGTGGTATATATACACAATGGAATACTACTCAGCCATAAAAAAAGACAAAATTGGCCCATTCACAACAACTTGGATGGACCTCGAGGGTATTATGTTAAGCGAAATAAGCCAGTCAGAGAAAGACGAACTCTATATGACTCCACTCATAGGTGGAATTTAGTATATTGATATGGAGATCTGATCGGTGGTTACCAGGGAAAAGGGGGGGGTGGGGGGAGGGCACAGAGGGGGAAGTGGTGTACCCACAACATGACTAACAAAAATGTACAACTGAAATCTCACAAGGTTGTAATCTATCATAACATTAATAAAAAAAAAAAATGTTGGAAACTACTTAAAAAAAAAAAAATGAGGAGGCTGTGGGGGGTGGCCAGGGTGGCTTTGAGTTTGCAAGAAAAGACAGTTCTCTGAGAAACAGTACTCTTCTGTGGCTTTTCTCCCTTCAGGACAGAAATCAATGTTGAAAAATAATATTTCACAGCAGAAGGAAGGTTATTCAGTGTATGACTTTGCCTTCACAGTATGGGTGGAGACTGGTGGAAGAAGGCTCTGAGTCACTAAGGATAATGATTCAGAATCAGCAAATCCATCCCTCCTAACTTGTCCTGGTTCAGATCCACATCACCTGTGGACTAAATTGTCACAATAGCTTCTTAACCCATGCCTTTACTTCAGCACATATCCATTATACCAGAGATTCGCAAACGTGGGGCAGGAGGAGGAGATGCAGGGAGACCCTCCAAATGCAAGAGGAGGAGGAGATTTCCAACTATACAGCCCATCTCCTACCCCCACACCACTATCTAAAAAGGGAACAGTGAGAACAGCTGCTGATGGAGTGTTCTGGACGTGTGAATGGTGTGGAGGCAGAAGAACGACCAGCACTGCCCCAAGCTGTAATGTACTAAAACACTCAGCTGGCCAGGCCATTCCTGTCTTTAAAAAGGACAAGGTATATATCCAAGAGAAATGAAAAATATGTTCACACAAAAACTTACACTAGGATATTCATAACAGCATTATTTATAATAGCCAAAAAGTGGAAACAACCCAAATGCTCATCAATGAACAAATAGATCGATAAAATGTGGTATATCCATACAATGGACTATTATTTGGCCATAAAAAGAAAGTTCTGATACAACATCAATGACCCTCGAAAACATTATGCTAAGCGAAGGAAGCCAGCCACAAAAGACCACATATTGGGTGATTCCATTTATATGAAATGTCTAGAATGGGCAAATCAATGGAGACAGAAATTAGATTAGTGGTTACCAGGGGCTGGAGGATGAGTGGGAAGGAAATGAAAGTGACTTCTATGGGATATGGGGTTTCTTCTTGGGATGATGGCAATGTCCTAAAATTAGTTTGTGTTGATAGTTGCACAATTCTGGGAAAATACTAAAAAATCATTGAATTGTATACTTTAAACAGGTGACTTGTATAGTATGTGAATTATATCACCATAAAGCTGGGTTTTTTTAAATAAATAAACCCTTCCAGGGCTCTCTGTCATAAGAGCAATGGTTCTCAAACTTTGACTTACATCGGAAGTTTCTGCAGAGTTTGTTAAAACAAAGATTACTGGCTCCACCCTCAGAGTACATTCATTAGGCCTAGGTGGGGCCCAAGAACCTGCATTTCTAATGGGTTCCTAGATGATACTGATAGGCCTGGTTAGGGGTCAGGGGAGAACTTTGAGAACTGTTGATTGATAGGCTCCACATGAAGCTCTTCAACTTGGCCATAAAGGCACTTCACAGTCTATCTCTGCCTGTTTTCCAGCCTGTTTTTCTTCAGGCTTCATCTTGTCTTAACTTTAATTCACGTAGATCTATTTCTAGCTCCCCTGCGCTGTCTGGCCATGTGTTGGGTATCAATTTATCCCTAGTGTCTAGCCCAGGGCCTGGCACATAGCACATATTCAATTAACATTTTTGAACTAGTGACTGGGCCCAGGGCACTCCAGTACCCAATCATCTCACACAAACAGGTAACTACTTCCTCCTAAAGCTGGTGCTACCTCCCTCTCCAAATCCCCTGGGATAGAAGCCATAAAGAAAAAGGAATAGGGGCTGGCCTGGTGGCATGGTGGTTAAGTTCACACACTCTGCTTTAGCGGCCTGGGGTTCGTGGGTCCACATCCCAGGCACAGACCTACACACCACTCATCAAACCACGCTGTGGCAGTGTCCCACATAGAAAATGGAGGAATACTGGTAACAGATGTTGGCTCAGGGCCAATCTTCCTCACCCAAAAAAAAAGAAAGAGATTATGACCCAGCCATCCCACTACTGGGTATCTATCCTAAGAACCTGAAATCAGCAATTCCAAGAGTCCCATGCACCCCTATGTTCATCGCAGCATTATTTACAATAGCCAAGATGTGGAACCAACCTAAGTGTCCAGCAACTGATGATTGGATAAAGAAGATATGGTATATATACACAATGGAATACTACTCAGCCATAAAAAAGGACAAAATCGTCCCATTCGCATCAACATGGATGGACCTTGAGGGTATTATGTTAAGTGAAATAAGCCAGACAGAGAAAGACGAACTCTACATGACTCCACTCATAGGTGGAAGTTAACATATAGACAAGGAGAACTGATCGGTGGTTACCAGGGAAAAGGGGGGTGGGAGGAGGGCACAAAGGGTGAAGTGGTGTTCCCACAACATGATAACAATAATGTACAAGTGAAATCTCACAAGGTTGTAATCTATCATAACCTTAATAAAAATAAACAAATAAATAAATGAGAGAGAGAAAGAAAGAAAAAGGAATAGAAAAGCCAAACAATATTCATGAGGTATAAACCTATAAAGCTAAAATACACCAAAATATATAAGCCATGCATCTTTGGGCATGTAGCCAAAGGGAAGATTCTAGTTAGTTAACTAGCCTCCGTGCACAGACTTCAGAAACACCAAGAAGAAATGTATGGTAAGAGTCTTTTCTGTTAAAGTAAATAGCAAAGTACAGCAGGTAGCTTATACATAAGCAGAAAATAGCAGTTCCAGCTGTCAGAATGAATGTGCCTTGACTGTCACACATCTTAGTGTGAAGGTAGGTAAAAAATGATGTTTAGTGTATATCATCACCAAATGATTCTGAGGAAAGGGAAACTTGTTTAGACTATAGGTTACATGTATAATTATGTCAAAAAGAATATATGGATGTGACATTCAGCCCGGTCTTCCCTCAGTCCTAAATTATTTCCTGTCAGTGGGTTTGGTTAGCCTTGTTAACTTGTGCTGCACACCAGTGATCTCCTCCAGCCACACCATGACCTTCAACCCACTATAAGCAGAATGGCTGCTATGTCAGCGCTTCCCGGATCAGGTCTCTGGCCATCCTGGCACTTTGGATCCTGTCCCGCCCATGTAGAAATTCTGGAGGCATTGTTGACACTGACATCAAAAAGCCACAAGCGAAATACGTTGCTTTTAAATTCCTGTATTTAAGATATGAATTACAGGACATATGCCTCTGTATCGTTCTCCTAGTTTTATCGCCTGTCAAAAAGGATTATAGCTACTGAAAGACAGCTGCCTTCTGTAAACTGGTTGCTCTCTACCAGGAATTAAAAGCACAGAAAGGAGTACAAATGAATTGCCCTCTCACAGAACGTCTTTCACAATATTAGCTTTTCTGTATGTCCTTTTCTGGATATGCTATGGGGATTTAAAAAATAATATTTATAAAGTCCCAATGAATTCATTACGTAAAATTATGATAGGCTTATTTCACTTAGCATAATGTCCTCCAGGTTGACCCATATGGCAGAATTTCTTCTTTTTTGGGTCTTTTATTGTGTGTATATACCACATTTTCTTAATTGATTCATCCCTCAATGGGCATTTATATTGTTTCCATGTCTGGGCTATTGTGAACAGTGCTGCAATGAACATAGGAGTGCTAAGTGACATAAGCCAATCGTGGAAGGACGAACACTGCACGACTGCCCTTATATGAGATAACTGAAATAGTCAAACTCATAAAAGCAGAGTAGAATGGTAGCTGCTAGGGCCTAGGAGGGGGAAGTGAGAAGATGTTGGTCAGTAGGTATAAAGTCTCAGTTATTCAAGATGAGTAAGTTCTAGAAATCTGCTATCCAACATAATGCATATAGTTAACAATACCATATTGTACACTTAAACATTCACTAAGTGGGTAGATCTCATGTTAAGCGTTCTTACCACAGTAAAAAAAAATAAAAACAATAGCTGAAAATAATGAATTTGTTTAAAAACATGGTAATGATAAATACATCCAAGAGTATTTTTTTAATGAAATAAAGAAAATTACATTAATAAAAACTGAAAAAGCAGTGAAAGTACAATAGAGGCTACGGTTAATCCTTCCTCTAGGCAATCCTGAACCTCATTAATGTATATGCCCTGTTTCCTTTCTCACTGCTTCCAACCTAACACAACAGGAACTATTCCTGATCGTTTAGATGCCAATTTCAGAGGGGCGGAGCTTGCTCATATATGGAAACTTTTCTCTTGATGTTTCCCTGAAAAACTCTTCTAGACTCTATAAGCTGCTTAATGACAACCTAAGAGCGGCCTTGCTATACCACAGAACACACAGGTGTGGTTGGCATATCTGAGGCCAAGAAACAGAGTGAAACAATGCAAAAGATCCACAAAGTCACAGTCTCCTACGGAAATATGCCTGTTAAGAAAGTTCAGTTAGTAACAAAATTAACTCAGATTTTAATTGCACCATGCTTGCTTCAAGGACAAAGCAAGGAAACACTTGACTTAAAGTTTAACAGAGACAAATTTATGTATTATGAAATTGTGTTCACTTTTACAAGCCTAGACTCATGCTCCAAGTGAAGTAGAAAACTACATCAAAGGCTTGGCAGTAGCAAAAAATTCACAGGAAGGCAGATTTCAGTTGAATATAAAGAAAGAAAGTCTACCAACTATAGATATAGGATAAGCCTTTCAAAACACAATGAAATGGAAACACTAGTATAAGTATGGGAAAATACAAGTGTTCTCTGTAGCACTATTTAAGGAAAGAAAACATATAAATAAATTGTGTTACTTCCATGTAACAGACTACTACATAACTGTTTTAAAAAAATTGTAAATCTTTATATACAGTCACGTACCATCTAATGATGTTTCAGTCAGGGATGCACTGCATATACAAAGGTGATCCCTAAGATTAGTGCCATATAGCATAGGTGTGCAGTAGGCTATACCATTTGGTATAGTATAGCCTACATACATCTAGTATGTAAGTACCACAGGCGAGAAAGAAATTTTCCTATGCCCTTCTAGGTTCTTCTGGCTGGTCCAGAACAAATTGATGTGAGACAGAGTAACAGGAGAAAAGCAAACAAGTTTAATAACGTACATACATGGGAGAAACCCGGGAAAACCAAGTAACTCGCCAAAATGGCCGAAGCCCTCACCTTTAATACTATCCTTGGCTAAAGACAAAAGAAGATGATGGGGGTGGGGAGAGTCAGGAATTTCAAAGGGAAGGAAGGCAATTCACAGGTAGGTGAAAAGGAGCAAACATTTGGAAAACAAGCATTTGTTTGGCCACACAGAAACAGAAGAACACAGAGGGGAGGCTGACAAATAGGCTTTTCTAGGTTCTTCCCTGCCTAGCACCTAGTTCAGGTTATGCTAAGATGATAGCTTGCTTCCTGAGACAGGTTTTTTTTTTTTAATCTGAATTCTTTTAGGCAGTTAAGGGGGCGGTAACAAGAAAAACTTTTTGAGTCTTTTGTTTCTTAAAAATAATCAGCCTGAAATAATCCTCATGTTAAAGAGGCATGCTCTGAGGTGGCACATTTTGTTCCTGTTCAGTACACTCTATGATGTTTACACAATGACAAAATCCCCTAATGACACATTTCTCAGAAGCCATCCCTGTCATTAAGTGACACAAAACTGTATTGATTTGGAGGGCCGTTCATGCTCCATTAACTGGGGAGGGAGTTGGGGAAATTTTGTATAGAATGATTTTGTATAGAATGGCTGTTGTGCTGTATATGTGTGTGTTTACGCATCTACTTGAAAATATGGAAGCTACATACCAAACTGCAAACAGTGGCAACCTCTACAGGGTAGGACTGAAGGGGAAACAGCTAGACTTTCACCATTTTGCATAATTAGGAGGTATTTGGATTTGATACAGATATGCATTATTTTCAGTTTAAACAAACAAAGCTTCTTGAACTTGTTACAAGGTCACTGGGAAACATACAAGAAAGCAAAAAGCTTCCATTTCCTGGAGTGTCCAAGTAGATTCTGGATGACCAGATGCCCTTTAGAATGCTGTAAATAGATTCTTGTGTTGGATGGGAGGGGAACTAGTAGAAACCCCTTCTGTCTGGTATCACGAATATTTCCTTGTTCAATAGATGTTTGCCGCCACCACACAATATATCACAGTACCTCCCATCTTTAGAGAAAAAAAACTTCCTTAATCACACGTGTCACTCCGTCTATTACTCCATTTCTACGTTCCCCTTTTCAAAAGTGTTGCCTGTAAGCTCTGTCTTCACTTCCTGTCTCACCACTCTCTTTATTACAATTTTTATTTTAAAGTAATTTCAAACTTATAGAAAATTTCAATAATAATACAAATATTTTCCATATTCCCTTCACCCAGATTCATCAACTAAGATCTTTCCATGTTTTATTCTCTCTCTGTGTGTGTATGCATGAATGTGTGTGTGTGTGTGTGTGTGTGTGTGTATGTGTACACACAGCTCTTGTCAGGGTAACCAAGGACTTCCATGTTGTCAAATCTAAAGATCACTTTTCAGCTCTTATCCAGTTAGCAATATGGAAAATAGTTGATTATACCCTCCTTCTTGAAATATTTCTTCTCCTGGCTTCCAGAAACCACTTCTTCTTGGTTCTTTACCCCACTGGCTACTACTTCTCAGTCTCTGCTGTGTCTTCTTCATCATACAGACCTCCAAATGCTGGAGCCAGGGCCCAGTCCTGGGGTCTCTTCTCCTCTCTGTAGACATTCTCTCCCCAAACGTTCTTATCCATCCTGGAGACTTTAAATACTATCCGTATATTGTAAAATCAAATTTCTATCTCCTGTATTGATTTCTTCCCCAAACTCTAGATTTCTATCCCCAAATATCTACTTAACAGCTCTGCTGGAGGTTTAGCTTTACATGTCCAAATCCAAATTTCAGATTATGTGAACTGATTTCTTCCACACCTACCCATCCCCATTTTCCTGTAGTCTCTCACATCTCAGAAAATGGCAACTCCATCCATCCAGTTGTTCAGGCCAAAAACCTTAGTCATCCTTCACTCCTTTATTTTACACCCCACGTCCAGTCGAGAATCCAACCACCCCTTATCCTGGGCTAAAACACCACCAATCTCACCTGCACTTTGGCAATATCTTCCTATCTCAACTCCTTATTTGTCTTTGTACCCAACATTCTATTTGCTACATACTGCTAGAGCCATCCTTGTAAAACATGATTTATGCTAGGTTAATCCTCTATGCAAAGCCCTCCAGTGGATTCTCATCTCACCTCATGATTCATTGCATTCCAGTCATCCTGTCATTGATGTTCCTTGAGTATGCCAGGCATGGGTTCTTATCCCAAATCCCTAATTAAGAATCCCCAAATTCCTCCTATCCACCACCTGAGCACCCCACTTTTTAACACGCAGCATGGAATGTCAAAGGCCAGGAATGCAGAGTGAAGAAGTATAAAGAACCTGGTCAATAAGGGAGTGTGTTTGGCAAAGTAGGCACAAGCAGGTAGTAAAGGGATTCCCCCAGTGGGAGAAGTGTTGCCCTGAGTCTTTTGTTCCTTTAAGGTATACTTTAGAATCTACCATGAATACAGCTGTTGACTCTGAGAAACTGTTTGTTTTCCACATTGGCTGACATTATCGGGATTTAGTTTCAGTTCCTGATTTCATCAGCAAAGTAACCAGGGTTAAACTTGAAAACATTTTGCTTCCTCTTTTCAAGGCTGGTTGCAAAGCTATTATCTTATGCAGTGAGAAGTGGTAAACTATAAATACACGTATTTCGTGGTTTGGAAGGAATGGGCTCATTTTGATGTGTGATATACAGATTCAGTCTTACTAGTTCCCAGTCCCGTCTCATATACCACCCTTGATCCAACACTTTCAACACAAATGCATTCCACTACTCAGATAGCATATGACAGAATGTACATAGCAGATGTCTCAGATTGAGAGAAAATTGCTTTATAAAGATGTTTAGAGAACCAGACTATGTAGACTTGTAGTTTTCACTGTCAGTGAAATAACCATCAAGTCAAAATATTAAACAAAGTCATCTTATACTTTATAAGGTAAAGAGCCAACAGACCCAATTCAAGGGACGCTATTTTCTCTTCACCGCTGTATATGTTTTGATCTCTGTTTTTACTAAATGGGTATAGAAGAATGTAGATGGAAACTGTAGAATCTAATCTCCATGTATAGGTGCTTTAGCCATCACTTCTATCCCCAGAACTTAGCACAGTGTCCAGCACATGGTAGATGCTGATTAATATTTGTTGAATGAATGCTCTGGAAGATAGGCAAGATGAGGAATATTAAGGAAGGCTACAGACAGGACTCATTCATTTTCTATTGGATACCTAATGTGTGCCAGGCATAGACAAAAAGGTGCTCAGGAGACCAAAGAAAAAAAACACCCCACACAAGACATTTTCTGTCTCACATTTCTCACAGTCTGGTGGTTCGATAAGAAAACAAGTGCTTACAATACAATCTGGGAAGCGCTATGATGGTGGTTGTTCAGTGTACCATGGAAACACAAAGGGAATGCAGGTTTCAGGAGACAGGGAAGGCCTCTGGAGGAAGTGCTGCCTAACAGGAGCCCTGACATATGAGTAAGAGCCAGCCTGTTGAAGGGGGGTGGGGGCAGGGGGTGAAAGGGATCTCTCCAAGAAGGGGGAACAGCATATGCAAAAGCCCTGGGGCCAGGGAGCACAGCTTTCACAGGGAACTGAAAGACTTTTAGCATGACTAGGTCTTTGAGAGCTGAGGGATTGAGAAGACCTAAGATTGGGTGCCCAGACCATATGGAGTCTTTTTAATTTTTAAGCTAATCTTTTCAGCTTCATGTTAAAAACTCTTTAGATTGATTTTCTTGATAAATAACACACAAAGGTTTTTTATATTATAAAATAGATTTTGAATACTATTTTCATATCCACATGTTTACTATGGATGAGGGTTTAGTTTATTAAGAATTACATTCCAGAATGTTCTCTAATGGCCAATACAAGACAGATACTTCTTTTACCGGACTTTGGCAGGGATGTCAGGTGACAACACATGGTTCTTCTGTCACATGTATGTCCTAAGCCTCATGATTTCATTTATAATATCTCAGCATACAATTATCATTGATTGAGGAGAGAGAAAAGGGGAGGAAAGGGAGAAAGGCAAGAGGAGAGAAGAAACTTCCACCTTTGTTCTCGCCAAATACATAATGCAAACATGTATCTAGGGTTAGGATTTTTTATTTTTCTGCACAGTCCAGATATAAAATATAGTTCAGAACGGTTTAATAGCCTAAAATTCAGTTGTAAATTTGCAATCAAATCTATGTATCTGGCATCAATTTTGTCAGAATGTTTTCTATTACATGTTCCTGCTTCCAGACATAGGCCACTAGATATAAATCCTTTCCTAGGGAGTTAAATTTATGTGAACTAGATTATAAAACTTAGATTTTCAAATGCCATTTGTAATTGCCTGGATTCCTCAGTAGCCTCCTTAATTCAGTCCTGGTCCTAATGCAGTCTATTCTCAGCCCAGCAGTCACGGTTATTCTGCTAAAAAGTAAGTCAGACCACATCCCGCTGTTGGTCAAAACCCAGAAAATAGCTCCCTACTTCACTCTGAGTAAAAGCCAAAGGCCTTAGAAGGGTCCATATGACTATACGTGAGCTGACCACCTCCAACCTCACTGCTGTTACCTCCCTGACGTCATCTCCAGCCACACAGGTCTCTTTGCTCTTCTTTGAACCTGCTAGGCACCCTCCTGCCATCACAGGGCCTTTGCACAAGCTCTTCTCTCTGCCTGGGATGCTCTTTCCCCAGAAATCCACAAGGCTCCCTCCCTCACCTCCTTTAGGTCTCTGCTCAAATGTTATCTTCTCATGAGGCCATCCCACTTAGAACTTCATCACATCCCCTTGATCCCCCTTAACCCTGCTCTCTTCTTTTGTGCCATAGCAGTTTTCATCTTCAAACATACTATATAACTTATTTATTGTACTTATTGCTAGTAGAATGCAATTTCCATAAAGGCAGGAATCTTTGTCTCTTTTGCTCATGATACATCCCAAGCATCTAGAACACAGCCTGGGATATTTACAAATGCTCAATAAATACTTACCAAATTAATTGCCAAAATAAAATTTTGTACAATTAGCTAGGACTGAATATTGGAGTCAGTATTCTTAATTTTGAGCAGAAAGAAGACCTAATTTAAAAACTTGTATATAAACTTATTCTCCTTATCTGCAGAACAAAAACAGATTCTATTCTGAAGAGGATATTAGCATTACTCATCTCACAATCCTGGCAAAAAGTGTGTGTGCACTATTATTTAAGTATATTTCAGTATAGCAGGAAAACACAGCAAATGTGTTTACTTTACAAAATCTCCGCAGTAAGGTAATTTAAGAAGGAAGGACAGGTCGAGGTTTGTGGAAGATTTATTTCCTTCTAAAACTGGCGTAATAATCACAATGGGAGCTATTGACACTTTGGATTTCATTTTTCAAAAGCAACAGAAGCCAGTTGGAGAACTTTCAGAAGACTAGTATTCTAATAGATTAAAAATCTATTTTCTCCTGTGAAATTTGAGAGCCACTGTTTAAAGGCATAATTGCATATGCCAAAAAAAGCCTTATGGAAGCTCACTGTCTCTATACCAATGAACAGGAATTGATAATGAATGTGTTAATACTGCGTACTCTTTAAATGTCATCTCTACAAATATGAACTCACAGGAAAATCTGTCCATTTCCAAGGCTTAAACTTCCTGGTAAAAACTACAAAGGTGTGGGGCCAGCCCCATGGCTGACTGGTTAAGTTTGCACGCTTTGCTTCGGCGGCCCAGGGTTTCGCCAGTTCAAATCCTGGGCACAGACGTGGAGCCGCTCAGCAGGCCATGCTGAGGCTGTGTCCCACATACCACAATCAGAAGGATCCACAACTAAAAATACACAACTGTGTACTAGGGGGCTTTGGGGAGAAAAAGGAAAAAAATAAAATCTTTAAAAAAAAAACAAACATAAAAGTCTTTTAAAAAAAAAACTACAAAGTTGTGAAAATCTAACAACTGGATAGCACTGAGTCTTTTATTTGTTTCCACTCTAATTATTAATGTAAGAGGACCATGTTTCAAAAGTATAACGATATTGTATAATGATTGACTGGTCTGCTGACAGGCAATGATGCATTAAGTTTCCTCCTCCTCAGCTCTTTAACCAATTAATATGAGTCTTTAAAAGTAGGACCTAGATCAGATCAATCAAGAATTTTATTGAATATATACTCCAGTCATCATTGGGCAGAACCCATTGAGCATACAAAAGAAACACCAGAGGCAATGCCCGCAGGTTTCTTCACGTCAAACAAGTACATTTACTTTTATAACATTCATGGTGATCCTGTTGCATTGTGGTAATAGATAATTTGATCACAAAGGTATACTTTCAAGAAAGCCAAATCTAGCACTTCCAAGTAAACTTCTACCAGTTAGGCCAAACAATTGTACCAAACTGTAAGAGTAAGGTACTTCCACTATTAAACACTAGGGTTTAGAAAAGAATTTATCATTTCACAAGTTTAGAGTTCTCTTAATGATGGAATTCAATAATTGTTTGTTGAATAAAGGATATACAGACAAATCATTTTGTGGGTCAACAAAATGGTTATGAGTGGAACTTTACCATCATCCACCATATAACCTCCATACATTTCTTCTATTATTTACTACTTTGTTCATTCATTAAATAAATATTTATCGAGTGCCTACTATAGGCCAGACACTCTGCTAGGTCCTTGGAATTCGAGATGAATGAAAGAAACAAAGTCTCTGCTCTTAAAGGGCTTCTTTGTACCAGGAGAAAGATAATAAACAAGTAAACAAAGAAACAAATATTTTCAGATGGTGATAGTACTATGAAAACAATTAAATGGGACAGTATTGTAGAATGATTGAGAATGAGGTGGAAATGGGATTGTGTGCTTAGGGATGGTCTCTCTAAGGAGATAACATCTGAGCTAAGATATACAGGAAGAGAAGGAGCCAGCCATGTCAAATGCCAAGGTAGGAGAAACAACAATGCAAAGATCCTACAGAAAGAGTGAACTTTGTTTTTGAAAAACAGGAAGAAAACCAGTGTGCCCTGATTGTATTGAGTGAGATGAAGCAAGCTTCAAGATGAAGTCAGAGAGGTGGGCAGCTTCCAGATCATACACAGCCTGTAGAGGTTTTCTTTTCTTTCTTTCTTTTAATTTTTTTAAATTATAGGAAGCCTTTAGAGACTTCTTAAACAAGGAAGGGAAATGGGCTGAATTTCTTTCTAACAGAATATCTATTAGAATAACTATGTGGATTTTAAAAACTCAAATAGAACACTTTTTTTTCTTTTTTGAGGAAGATTTGCCCTGAGCTACCATCCACTGCTAATCTTCCTCGTTTTTTGTTTTTTTTGCTTGAGGAAGATTAGCCCTGAGCTAACATCTGTGCCAATCTTCTTCTACTTTGTATGTGGGATGCCTGCATAGCATGGCTAATGAGTGGAGTAGGCCCACACCTGGGATCCAAACCCAAGAACTCAGGCTGCCAAAGCAGAATGCACAGAACTTTATCCACTTGGTCACTGGGCCAGCCCCTCAAACAGAACTCCTTGAAATGAAATATATAATTGAAGCTAAAAACTCAATGGACTGGTTAAACAACAGATTCAACACAGTTGAAGAAAGATTTAGTAAACTGGAAAATTGACTAGAAAAATATCAGCCGTAATGTAGCTCAGAAAAGCAAGATTGAAATATGAAAGGACAGATGTGTAGGAGGGAAGAATGAAAAGGTTTAACTAATTGCAGCTCTGGAAAGACAGAGAAGGCATAGAGCGGGGAAGACTGGATCAGATTGCTTCAGGTTGCTTATTGAAAGATAAGGAAGAGAATTTTCCAGAAATCATTAAAAAAATACTGGTCCCCAGAATCAGGAATTTTAACAAATCTTAAGCAAGATAAATAAAAAGAAATCTACATTTAAATACATCATAGTGAAACTGCATAACACCAAATAAAAAGAGAAAGCCTTAAAAGCCACAGAGAAAAGGACAATTTACCACCAAAGGAACAGCTAGACCAAGAGCAGCAATAGAGGCCAGATGATGGGAAAATCTTCCACGCACTGAGAGGAAAAACTGTGTACCTAGAATTCTACACTCGGAAAGACACCTTTGAAGAAGATAGTAAGGAGAAAAAATACAGTTTCAAGCAAACAAAAATGGAGAGAAGGTGCCATAGTAGGTCTTCACCAAAGGGAATTCTGAAGAATCAAGTCAGGCAGCAAGAGAGTGGCTCCAGCCTGAGAGGTAAGATGGATTAAAGAGGAAGAGAGTAGCAAATATGCGAGTAAATCAAATAAACAGTAACTGTACCAAAAAAAATGTTTTGAGGGATTGAAAATTAAAATATAAAACAATAATAATATTAGGATAGGGGTAACTGGAATTAAAGTGCTCTAAGTTATTGTAGTAACCAGAAAGTTGGTATGAGTATTTCACAAGGTAAATGTGAATTTTTTAAGAGTAAATATTGAAAAAAAAGGAGAAAAATGTATAAATTTCAAACTAGTAAAGGGAAAAAATGCAACAGTTAAAAATTAATAAATCTTAAAAAAGGGAAGAAACATAGAACAAGTGGAACAAATAGCTCAAAATTATATGGTAGAAATAAATTTTTAAAGTTCACTACTTACATTAAATGTAAATGAACTACGTGCTCCTGGCAGAAGACAAACATTGTCAGACTAGAGTTTTAAAAATCCAAATACATGTTGTCTAAAACAAATGTGTAAAATAAAAGGATACGTAAAAGGACGAAAGTAGAACACCAGTAAAATTTGACCAAAAGACAGTAACTACATTAATTTCAGGTAATAAAAGACTTTAAGGCCAAAAGCATTACTAATCACAGTGCCCTAAAAACCACATTTCCTATTCTCTTTCTTTTATTTCCCTTTCTCTTTTTTCTTCCTAATTCCCTCTCTCTGTCTCAGAGGCAGACAATTTCTCTGCCTCTCTCTCTCCATTTCAATATTGTTTGCTCTTCTCATGCAGGTTGACTTTCCTAGGATACAGTGTGCACCTGCTGGGCCCATGACACCCACCCTGACAACGTGAGAAGCAGCTCTGAAGAATTGCTGCGTGAAGAATTTTTCATAGGATGAAAGAAAGATTATTCTGGAGCTATTTTATGAGTTTGAGCTACAAATAGCCATAAAACTCCATAATCTTTGCTTTGTTCCGGGTTCTTGGTATGACCCTGAACAGGTAATATACATCATTTACTTTGATTTCTTATGCTTGAAATGATAATGAAAAGCCAACAATTGTAAAGGTTTTAAGATGTTTGTACGAGCAATAAAAACAACTTAGATTATGGACCAGTTGGCTGCTCATTGACTTGTGGTGCCAAAGACTGTATCTTTCAACCAGCCAAACCAGAAAGAACCTGAGAAACCTTTGAACATGTGATGGCCATAGTGGTCATCACAGCCTCACCGAGGGCAGCTCACATGCCAGCCCAGACCCTGTTGTGATGCCTAGTCTTATTCCTGGAAGTTGATTTCAAAAGTCACTAAGCTCAATCCCTGGCTTTTCACAGAACTGCAGTCATGGAAAAGAAGTGCTTTTTCATACTGCCTTTTTTTTTTTTTTTTTTTTTTTTAAGATTTTATTTTTTTTCTTTTTCTCCCCAAAGCCCCCCGGTACATAGTTGTATATTCTTCGTTGTGGGTCCTTCTAGTTGTGGCATGTGGGACGCTGCCTCAGCGTGGTTTGATGAGCAGTGCCATGTCCACGCCAGGATTCGAACCAATGAAACACTGGGCCGCCTGCAGCAGAGAGTGCGAACTTAACCACTCGGCCACGGGGCCAGCCCCTTTCATACTGATTTTTTTAAAAAAAAGATTAGACGATCAGGAAAAAAGACCTCAGTGCATATATCTCACATCTCAAATGGTGAACTTCTAATTTCAAGATGTAAATTAAAATTCTGAGTGGCATTTGCTTTCAAAAGTCTCAAACTGATCGTTTTCCTCTCTCTGACATCTACAATGACTTGATCATGACCCAACACATGATTACTTCAGGGAGGCTGCCTGGAGGAGTACCAGGAGTCACCTTGGATACCTTCCTTATTGCCTCTGTGCCCTGGTTTCCTAGAGCCTACCTCATAGACTGGTCACCTTGAATAAGATAATGCATGGAATTTAGAGAATGTAATACGGCCCTGTCTCTCTCCCCGAGCTCAAAGCTCTGAATAGTAAAGGTACTTCTCACTTTGCTGAAAGGAGAAGGGTAAAAATCTATACTAGTAACTTACTTCTAACCAAGCATTGATGGGTGGGAAAGAAATAAAATATCTTTTGTAAATTTTCAGCAGTGAAATTCTTGGGCTCTAAAGATGGCAGCAGTAGCTAAGAGTAATTTATCCATCTCCTCCTCTCAACTTGGTTTTTATATAGACAACATCTGTGATAAGAACGAAAAGGAATAAATATATAGTATTTACTTATTTATATATTAGGTAGATATGAGTGGGTAGCTAGGAGGCAGCAAGGAAGGGACATGAAGGAAGGGGAGAGAACAAGTCAGAACAACTTAAAATGGCAGCGTGCTTGCCATAAATATAAACTATGTACTATGATAGCGTGATGAGTAGTTTTAGTATATAACTGCTCAAATTAGATCTTTCATATAATTTTCTAACTTTTGGTGATAATTTAAATCTTTTTTTTTTTTTTTTGATATTCAGCATCAGCACATGGTGTTGAGCATTGTCCTATCTTTGTTACCAATTCTTTCGTCCTTTTGACTTTTTTTGGAATTGGGGAAACTATAGTAAACCTTGAGGCAGGATACAATATTTACTTTGGAAAAAAATGACTTAGAATTTAGTTTTTCCTTTTAGGTTCATGGCAGTGTAAGGAGTGTGGAAGAAGTCGAGCAGACTTCTGTGACAGTCACGGTCACCAGCCACAGCACAGGGCCTTGTTCATGGTGAGCAGACCATAAATATAAGCTGGTAATGATGATTCAAGTCCCACTAAATTGAGGGCCTAAAGTTCCAGTCCAATTCTGATTCAAGGAATTGGCTATTAAAAAAAGAAAATTTAATAATGAGATTGAGAGAGGAAAATACCCTATCATAGTCTCAGATTCAGATTCAGGAATTAAAAAAAAAAATCCTTTTTCCTAATTGACTTGAAGGAATGAAAGCCAGTAGGCCCAGGGGGAAAATGAAAGTGTGAACCAGTAAGTGGGAAGTACAAATGGTCTCAGAGCCAGCCCCAGTTAATGAATGCAAACTCTCCGTGACCTATCCAACCTATATAGGGAATTCTGTGGGCTCAGCACTTTTGGCTTTGATTCATAACCCACATAATTGTTTTTAATTTGGTTTAGAAAATAATAAAAGGTATTAAGGTATGGGGACGCCTTCAATTTCTGGAACTAGGTTTGTGGACTTTGACTACCAGGATCAATTTTTAGCCACAGTCTTCCCCCGCCACAGGCATTTTGGCAAGTGTAATCCCAAAACACAACAATTTTAAAGATTAAACCTCTCATGCAATTCTGACAACTCCTTTCAATGTAGAGGAATCATTGTGGGAATTTGAAAATTACAATATGGGAAAAGTATTAGAAGTTAATTCAAAGATGATTTTGGCATAAGCACACAGTCTATGTTATGCAGTCAACTATATATTCCTTATTGTTTTAATTTAATTTCTAAAGTGTGTTCAGGTTGAATGCAGTGGTTGTGCTATTACCAGGGTTGCTTTTATTTTCTGTTTTTGATGCTGTTGTCAGTTTGCAGTCAGGAAGAGGAAAAAGAACTTCAAACTGAAACACCAGCAAGTCATCATTTTAAAATGTGTGTGTGTGTGTATTGCTCCCTTAGTAATATTAACACCATCATACGCATGGCTGTGAGTTCCCAAGACGGAAAAAACGTCCTTAAGTCAATACCTCTTGACCTTCTGCAGGTATTTGAAACTTAGTGCATATCAAATCTACTCCTGACTTTTCATAATTGGGATCCTTTTTTTCCCCTTAAGTCAGTTTCATTTCAGTGAATAAATCACTTCTATTTCGTCTGTAAGGGGGGCAGTTTTCATGCTGTGATAGGTCCACTCTAACCAAAAATCTAGTCAAATGGATTCTGGAAACACTTTCAAAGTGACCAAATGACAGGTAGGAACCAAACGGAAGACTGGCAGGCTCTGGGGTGAGATTTTCACCACAGCATACTGATATTCTTTCAAGCTGTCGCCCGTCTGTTGAACGGACAACAGAAAGTGGCAAAAATATCTGATGCAGTTAAGAGAGCATTTGGAGTTTACAGAACCACGGTCACTTCCGACACAGCTGAAACAAACAAACAAAATATCCACCTAAGAAATGACATTAACCTGAGACATTGAGCCAAAAATCCTACAAAGTTCTGGGTTCTACCCTGAATTCCTAATCAGAGAGGCTTGGTGGGAGAAGCCCTTTTCTTTCTGGCTGTCCCTATGCTAGGCCCTATAAGCTGGGCTGACTCAGCCGCCATCACACCCCTGCTGGTCTCAAATGCTACTGGCATCCCAAGTAATCCCCTAGGAGTCCAACTGTTCCCTTATTCCTCACCTGAGCCTAACTGCTGGTTTCTCTTTATCTCCTGAAGTCAGGCTCTTTGTGCCAGCTCTGCCTGCCTCCTCTGATGCCATGCCCATCTCTCCCAGCCTTTGAACCACAGATCTCCGACCAGGTTTCAGGTGTCCCTCATCCTCCTGCCCTAGGTCTGTCATAGAAGGGAATGAGCATTTCTTGTTCCTTTCCTGGTCCCACTGAACCCCATGCCTCTTCCAGCTCTTCAGCTGGTACTTAGCTTGTCTACTCAAGACAATTTCTAAATCATCCACTGGGGCTGCTGATGCTGCTTGAAATAAGTAAGAAGATATCAAGGCTCCAAGATTTTCTTTTCAATATAGGATAAAAGGAATGATGGGGCTGAACCCAGTCCTTGTAAGCCCAGGTGACTGTGCCCCACAGTATCAGAAGACTGATGAGGCATTCTGGAAGTTACCATGCAGATCACCCTTGTTTTCTGCTCTCTTCTGGAAACACCAACATACTTCAGAAAAACAAGTAACTTGAAAATTTCCGTCTTTCCTAGAAATAGGCTAAATTATGTGTGGCAGTAATTGCCAGCTCTTTACCAAACCCCTGGTTCCTCTTCTTCTTGGGTACATGGCTAGACTGCCTTTCCATGAGACTAGTTTTTGCCAATAAAATAGGGGCAGACATGATGTATGTTACCTCCTAGCCAAGACTTTGAAGAAGCAAGTGTACCTCTTCCACATCTTCCCTTTCTGCCTGCTGGGTATAAGTGATAAAGAGGCCCAGCAAATGGAGGAACCATAAATGGAAGATGAAGTTCTCTGAAATTCTGTGTGGAAGAATGTTGCCCACCAACCAGGAACACCCACATTGGCCTGTTATGTGAACAAGAACCTCTACTGTGTTTGAGTTATTATTTTGGGGTCTATTTGGTACTAGAGCCAGGCCTACACTAATCAATGCAAACAGTATCTTATGTTTCAGAGCATTAAATCACTTGAATGTCAGAATTCTGGGCCTTCATCCTGGAAAATACAAGAGGGACTAGCAGAAAGGGAAGGGAAGTAGGAAGGAATAATGATGTGAATAATTACAAACATTTACTGCATTTGTAACCATGTGCTGAGCCTTGTGTTAAATGCATTACACATACTGTCTCATTTAATTTCATTTATTCATTACAACAACTTTAGGAAACAGTGCTATTATTATCTCCATTAGTCAGACGTGGGAACTGAGGCAGAGACATAGTACTCGGGAAGTCATAATCCAAATCTGTTGACGTCATAGCCCAAGCACTGGTTGAATACCCACTATTGTATACTAGTTACTTTGTACAATTTCGTCTTTACAACACCTTGTAAAATGCTTTATTATCCACATTTTAAAGATAAGTGAGCTAAGGTTCAACAAAGATAAATGATTTGTCCAAGCTTACACAACCAGAGGGATTTAGGTCAAGGTCAGAGTGGCTCTAAAGCTCATTCTCTTTCCATCACACCACTGAGGTTAGAATACAGATAGAAGGGAAAGGTCATTTGAACTGAGTTTCCTTCCATTTCTGGGCCCCAGATGTCTCAGAGGTTGATTTGTTAGCTCTGTGACATGGGATCACTGCGATCATCACTATTTGTCAGCTTTGGAGGCATTGGGATTTCTGCCAGATAGTGTTTACCAGATTCCCCCAGCACGTCACTGAGGCTATTTTTTCACACTGATAACAAACAGGCTAGGCCTGAAATATTAGTTAGCTCATCCTTTGCCACGGCCTAACTACAGAAGAGTTCCCTCAGACAGTGTTGGATCAGTTATGTTCAGGCCTAAACAAAGAATGGAAGCCAGCAGCATGAAAGTTCATTCTCTTAATGAATAAAAGGTTGTAAATAGCAGTAGTTATAGCCCCAGTCCACAAACCTACCTCAGAAACTCCTAAAGTCATGGAGGGCCACCAGGAATCTTATTTTTATAAAGACTTCCTGATTCTCTGAGAAGAAATACTATAGGAATATCAGGGATGATCAGGACACTGAATGACTTGAACAAAGATGGGAAGAGAATTGGCATGACTCTTGGGTAGAAATGAAGAGTAGACGGAAGCCATTTCTGTCTATTCCTGTATTTGGCTTTTTAACCTGGGTGTCCTACCCTCTCATTACATCCCTCCTGGCCCCTATAAGGGCTGGCCCCTCAAGGGCTAGTTGACATATCAAGGAATCACTCAAGACTCAGCCCCATCCTGTCTGCCTCCTGACTTAATCTGGGGGACTATTGGCATATCTAGAGTCTATGTCTAGGGGAATGGTCAGTGCTGGAGGCTCACAGTGGGACAAGATGGTGGCATCATATAACCTGGCCTATGCCATGAACCTGAAAGATGGAGGCCACTTCGGGACCAAAGAGACACAGTCCCATTTCATCCATACAATCAATAGATAGTTGTGGTTGGGAAAAAGCACTGAGGTCACTGAAGGAGCTGGAGCTTCACTGCAGCATGGAGCCAGCTGGGCCACAGTGGGGACTGCAAAGAAATGGCAGGAGATTGTGGTGGTGTCCAAGGGGAGTGAGCCCATCATGTTTTCAGGGTTTCCCAGGACCAGGGCTAGCACAGAAGCATCCTGGGTGGTCCCAGAGCCCCAGGAAAGGCAGGAGGAGGAGGTTTCCAGAAGATCATACTGTTCTACATGGAGAATCAGGAGAATGCATCGAGGCATAGGAAGGACAGCCCCACATTCCTTCTAGGCATGCCCATCCCTTCTGTAGATGGTAGAAAGAGTGAGTCTTTTCTAAATACTTGACCGATCACGTCACCCTTCCCTGACTTTCAATTGCTCAGGATTAAGACCAAATTCATTACTGTGGCCTACTGGAGGCCCAATTCATTCCATTGTGCCACTCTCCATACTCTCTGGAGCTCACTGTGATTGTTTTATAGCCTATACACTGCATGAGGATTAAATTCATTTCTTTTTGTTCACCATTTTATATTGTGCTTGGCTTATTTTGCCTGACATAGATGGTGCTCAATCAGTGTTGCTTGGTTGGTTGGCTGGTTGGTTGGTTGGTTGGTTGAGTGACTGACAGAAGAGACAATATTCCAGCAACAAAGTTAGGTGGTGCTGGAGCAAATCACCTCAGTGTTTGCAGGGTGAGCCCTTATTTTCCCCATGATTGTGATGGCATAGGGACAGGGCATGGATCGGGCCCCAATGTTAAAGGTTAACAGCAACAAGGGCTTTCATTAAAGACTTACCAACAGACATATCAACAGAAGCAAGTTTCACTGATTCAAATGGTTTTTAGAAAGAGGTGGGATATAAGTCAACAAATGAATGTAAGAAATGAAATTTCACTGATGATGTAGCCTTTCTTTTCTTTTTTTTTAAGATTGGCACTTGAGTGAACATCTGTTGCCAATCTTTTTTTTTCTTTCTCCCCAGTGACCTCCAGTAGATAGTTGTATATATTAGTTGTAGGTCCTTCTAGTTGTGCTATGTGGGACACCGCCTCAGCACAGCTTGACGAGCAGTGCTAGGTCCACACCCAGGATCCGAACCGGTGAAACCCTGGGCCACCAAACCAGACCACGTGAACTTAACCACTTGGCCATGGGGCCAGCCTGATCATGTAGCCTTAAACTGACTCAGAGGAATACCACCAACTCGATCTTTTAGCTTCCTCCATTTTGAAGTGATGAGGTGAGAGTCCTGAGGGAAATACTTTTGTCCTGCTACCAACAGGATGCCACGCAATCCAACATGTCTAGAGAGGTTTTATGAGGCAGCCTTGGTCAAGGCTCACTGCCAAGTAGTATCAGGCCCCAGCCCCCAGTGGAGGAAAAGCTTATCCCACTTCTGATAGCACGAGATATGTGGCAGTTTTAATTTTGGCTCTTTCCCTATGACAGTAGGCTTCACACCATAGTTTCACTCGGGACAGACTTCAAACATGGCATAACCCAGAGCACATAAGAAAGGGCAGGACACCAGGTGAGTCAGAGCTAGTGAAGATTAATTAAGTTCAACCCAAGATGCTTCTATGTGAATAAGGAACTCATGGAAAACCATCTGTAGAGCGTTACCATCTTTCAAATACAGAATTTAAAGATTAAGTATGAGAGTGATGGTGTTACAAGGAAGCACGCTTTTGCTGTATTTTCCAGTGCTCTTGTACTATTGGCAACATGTTAACTATCTGAACTTTGCTTGGATACTCAGCCCGACAGATGAACAATTGTTATTTAAAAGATCTGTGGCGGAAGCCCTAGACATTGCGTGATAGAGTGGAAGATTTAACACAGGTTCCCTGAGTTTTACTCTTGACTAAACTCACTCTCTAGACAGGAGTAGGCAGTTTAACACAGGAGTTTCACATTATCTTAAGCTCCTACTTAACAAGAAATTCTGCTATTTTAAAAAGAGTTTATTTTGAATGTTTCCACTTTTCTAGGGTCACTATCAATTACTCAGGGTGAGTTACTCCATTTCGAAGCCTAACCGTGGTAAAAACAACAGTTTATTTAGCATGAGAGTGAGCCAGTAAAAAATAAAAACTAAAAATCAATAAATCAATGTATGAGAGTAGAAGGGGAATTGTTTGAAATGACATAGCAACATTAAGATGCTAAATTTTGTCTACTGAGACATAGGAGACCCTGGGAGTCTCACCTTGCTAGATAGGCTTGTTGCTGCTAAGAAAGAAATAAAGCAGAATGCAACGACCATGAATTCCAATAACACAGATTCAGGGCTTAGAGTCGTGGTTCTCACCCTGGATGCTCAGGAGAATCACCTGGGAGCCTTGTAAACCCATATACTCAAGCTCTACCTCCAAAGATTCAGATTTTGTTTTTCTGGGGTAGAGCATCAGTGTTATTCAAAAGCTCCCCGGGCAATTCCATTGGAAGCTAAGACTGAGAAGACTTGGGCTAAGAATGGAGGATACAGGTGAGGAAAGTAAGGGAGATAGAGGGACCGTGCAGCTGGGCATAAATTCTCCACTCAGCTCAGAAACCAGCAAGAACGAAAAACCACTGTAACAGTTAAATTTTTCACCAAGCAATTTATGTACTGTTTAGTGTTCCTGAAAGAAATGTACTTACACCATTTTTATACTCCTGGATGGTATCTCTTAATACTGGATGCAATTTTAACTGCTAAGCTTGCATTAAATTCATTTCATAATGGTCATATTTTATATCATCCCCAACCTCTTTTCTCCACCACCCTAGTGGATTGAGAGGTGACCCCAGCACCATCATATTCACTTACTTTAGTTCCTTGTAATCCATAGCCAGGGGGGCCCGGAGGCCCAGGTAAGCCTTTCTGCCCAATATCTCCCTGTTGGAAGATGGAGAGAAGTAGAAGAGAAGTGTAAGAACATTTAAAAAGAAACAACATTTTCCTGCTCTTGGCTTCATTCTTACTTCGGTCTGATCAGGACCTACATCCATGCTGCTCACAAGCTGTATCATATTTTATATAAAGCAGTGTTTTTTCTAAAATGTTTAAGCCACAGAATTCTTTGCAAAAATCATATGTATAATCCAAATATAAATAAAGAGGTAAGGAGTAGCTGCTTGGCATGAGCAGAAGTGTTGGCCTGGTAACCTTGTCTGCTTAGGCTCCTCTAGCTGCCCTAACACCTACTCCTGGAAGACCCAGGGGTATGAAGACCGCTCACACGCAATTCTATGCATCTTTGAATATGTTGCTCCATTCCAAGATGGAGTGCTAATTCATTCAGGTTGCTGTTAAAGATTCAGTGGATCAGTGTTGAATTTTTAAGAACATATGTAAATGAAGCAAAAAGTGCATCATTTCCCAGTATGTGTTCCTTAAAGCATAAGTTGACCACATGTTTCTTGAGGAAAGACTTGTGTGGTTAAATGAGATTGGAAAATGTTCTACACCACGGTATGGGCCTCTCCTTGGAGATCCCTAGTACATATTAACATGTTAAAGCCTCTAAGAAGTCCCACAATAAAGAGATTAGTTTAACTTTGTTTACCCCAGAAGTTCCCAAATTAATATCTGATGGAACAAGCTTTGAGAAATGCTGGGTTAATATAAGTTACTGTATAAGTCAGTCTTTTTCTTCCCAGTATGGAAAAAAGCTTTATTTTTTCTGATTGTAAGAGGAATACCTGCTCATTACAAAAAAAAAAATTAGAATAAAGATGACAATGAAAAAGAAAAAATAGACCCCTCATCCTCTCACCCAGTGATAATTACTAACATCTTGGCAGACCTGTATCCATAAAGTGATCTACAAGGTTAATAAATTGCCCATTGCTGGGCCGGCCCGGTGGCACAGCGGTTAAGTGTGCACGTTCTGTTTCGGCGGCCCGGGGTTCACCAGTTCAGATCACAGGTGCGGACATGGCACCGCATGGCAGGCCATGCTGTGGTAGGCGTCCCACATATAAAGTAGAGGAAGATGGGCACGGATGTTAGCTCAGGGCCAGTCTTCCTCAGCAAAAAGAGGAGGATTGGCAGCAGATGTTAGCTCAGGGCTGATCTTCCTCAAAAATAAATAAATAAATAAATAAAAATAAATAGCCTATTGCCAAAACGGAGTTGATGGACAAAAAGAGGATAAACTAAGAATCTTGGTAATTCTGGAATCTGTAGTAAAATCTGACTCATAAAGCCTTTTCTCTTGCCTCTCTGATAATGGAGTTCTAATTCACTTCTGTGCATTTTGGGTGTGAATACACCTGTTTGAAATTTGAACTGGTGATACATGGCTCATTGACACCTGTTTCCCAATAACATACCTGGTACCCCTTTACCTTACTTTTTCCACAAATCAAAGAAATACTTGTTGAGCAAGTGAATGGACAGTTAGAACAGGGCTTCCCAACCTCAGTACTATGGACAATTTGAGCTGGATAATTCCTTATTATGGGAGGCTGTCCTGTGCCCTGTAGGATGTTTAGGATCATCCCTTGCCTGTACCCGCTAGATGCCAGTAGCACTCCCTCCCCAATTGTGACACCCAAAAAGTGATTTCAGACATTGCCAAATGTCCCCCTGGGGCAAGGAGGGAGAACAGAATCTCCTTCATTAAGAAATACTGGATTAAAATAATAAAAGGACGAATAAGCACCAAATTGGAGGTGACAAAAGGAAGAGAACTAGAAATGAAAGCAAAGAGAACCAAAGGAAGCTCCTCTTACCTTCCCTGGGGCAATAAATCTAGAGCCCTGCGATGAGGCCCTGCACACGGCCCCGCACACGTGACACAATAGAGGCATCAGCTGACATTCCATTAAAAAGCCACCTGAGGCCCCTCTGGCCAAAGTAAGGATGTGCTTCTTAACGATGGCACAGCCTCTAAGGAAACTGGAAATATTTTGAGTACTTTATAACACTTTCTTAAGAGACACTGACTTTTTAATTTACTTGGGGGAAGTGAAAGGCTTTATCAACTTAAATATTCTATTCTACGGAAAGTTCACATGATATAAGAAAATAAGACTTTTCATCAGCAATCAAGAAAAAATAAGTCAACACCAAAATGAACACTTACTTAATATGAAGTTAATGTTTACTTGGTTGTCACTGAGGGTACCTGCCCCTTGGGGTACCAGACCTGAGGACTCACCTTTGGCCCTTGGGTTCCTATGCCACGAGGCCCAGTTGGGCCCGGAGGGCCTCTGACACCAGGCTCTCCCTGAAAAGATACAATGATTGAAAAGTTACTGATTTTGAAAAAAAAACTTTACATTGTATAATACTTCATATAGAATTTCATAATCCATATTAAAAATATTTCATATGAATTTTCATAGTCTAAAAACATATTTTAAGATCCCAAACACTTGAATTTGACTAAGAGATTGATTAAGCCCTGTTTTCCCAGATTACCTTGCTATACTTGACAAAGAGAGTGTTATCTCCTTTCATTTTCATTTCTTATTGTCATTGATGCAACATTCAAGTCAACTGATATAGGTCCATTTCAAAGCAATCAAGTCCACTAACTTCTTGTCAACCTTAATATACTTTTTTCAGAATTCCTTTCTGTGGAATTTGGAAAAGTAATTACCGCCATTGTGAATAGAGGGAGAAAGAAGAAACAAGAATAAAAAGCGAGCATTAAAAGATGCAACTCCATCCTGAACTAGTTGCTCTTATTAGATTAGGGATTGGCTCTATGATATGTTTGCCACTAGAGCAACTGTGACTGCAGAGTAAGTTCTATGAAGCTTTTCAGATTCTCCAAAGTGGGACAGTTTCATAACAGGCAACTATCACCAGAAAAGTGGTGAGACCTGATTAGGGTATGTCAGACCCCGTGGTTCAACCTATTTGAGATATGAATGATGGGAAGAGCAGAGAAATGAAAATCTGTTCATCAGCCACCTTCTATGTTCCCAACCCTATGCTATGCACATTCATATATGTTGTTTGACATAATTTAGTATTCACAACAATCCTATATCACAATGATGACTAACTTACCCAACTTCTCTGAACCTCAGTAAATTCATCAGATACATGGAAAATCACACCTACAGTTCATGGAGATGACAATAAAGTAAGACAAAGAATGTGAATGATTCTATCACAGAGTCTAGCGTGGAGTAGACACTTGGTAAATGTTAACTCCCCACCCCACCTGTTTTATTAAAGAGGAAACCAAAGTTTGTCCTAAGCTGCATGGCCATTGAAAGGCAGGGCTACTAGGATTTGGAGAAAGAGGAACCCTCATATGTTGCTAGTGCAGCCACTTTGAAAAACAGTCTTCCAATTTCATAGAAAGTTCAAGATAAATTTACCATATGATCTACTAATTTCACTGCTATCCATACACCCAAGGAAAATGAAAACATATGTCCACACAAAGACTTGCATACAAATGCTCTGAGTAGAATTCTTCATAATAGCCCAAAACTGGAAACAACCTAAGTGTCCTTCAGTGGTAAACAGATAGACAAAATGTGGTCATTCAGCAATAAAAAGGAAAGCACTCCAGCTACATCCCACAACATGGATGAACCTCAAAAACATTATTCTCAATGAAAGAAGCCAGACTATGAGACCACATATTATTTGATTCCGTTTATACAAAATGTCCAGAAAAGGCAAATCTATGGAGACAAGAAAGTAAATCCGTGGTTACCTGGGGCCAGGAACAGGAACTGAAAATGATGATTAATTGTAAATGGGCCTGAGGGATCTTACTGGGGGGATGAAAATGCTCTAAAACTGATTTGTGATGATTGCTGTACAAACTGGTAAATTTACTAAAAATATCATTGAATTGTGCACTTGAAATGGGTGAATTCTATGATACATAAAATATGCCTCAACGAAGTTATAAAGAAAAAAAAACAGAGCCAGAGCCAAGTTTTGAACCTAGAACTCCCAAGTTCTTTGCCTCTTTTGTCTTGTTCTGTCCACATCCTGTTAGGAGCTAAATAGCTTATAATTTTTAACAGTGCAAAAATCAGAATTGAAATCAGGATTATCAGAAATGATGAAACTGTTTATCTAGAAAAACTGCCCATCTTTTACTTAACTTTATTTTCTACTTACAAACTGTAAAATATTTCTAGAGAAAACAAGACCTTAAAAGAATGGGGAACATTTTTAGACTTTATCACTGACAATTCTCTTAATCTCTACTTTCATAATTACATATTTCCTTTTTGCTTACAGGCCACTTTTATGATTCTGGTCTTCTGTCTCCATCTCTTCCACTTAATAATCAACTGCTGTTCAGACCATAGGTACTAATTCTCTCTTTAACACCTCTCTCCTTCTAACTCCCAGCTTTCAGTGACCCCAGTTTCTCCCAGCTCAAATGATCACTCCTATCATCAAGAGCTCCAAGTAGTGAACATGAACTTGTCCTGTACCATATACATTTCTGTTATCTCTCTTGACTAACTCTGAAGTACCTTTAAAGGGGAGACCTATAAATTCACTGAGTGTGGGTCTCCAACTAGACCTGACTGATTCACACACTTGCTACATTTTGATATCCTCCAACAAAAGGGAACATAGGTAAACATAGTTAAATAGATTTTACCCAGAATCGTTAAATGTTTTATCAAAAATAATTATCTTCTTTGCCTGGCCCCCTCAACCTCACCCCAGATACAATGGCCCCTTCTTTTGTGTTTCTGTTCACCTCTGCCCTTCCACGATGAGGTTAGAAAAAATATGGCCTGACACCTAATGTGATGCAATGGGGAGCACACAGTCCCACCTATGAGTATTCTGGCTGAGAAAAACTGAACCTGTATCTGGGCAGGTCTCTAGGTCTAACTGCCAGTTTACAAAAGAAAGAAAAAGATATACAGAGGATGGAGAAACAGGTTGAACACCACCATAGGATACCATCAGCAAAATCCTCGAGGACAAAGAACCCATCCACAAAGACAGCGCAAGGACAAAACAAAAGGTGAGTAACCTTTGATTTTAAAAGAGATTAAGGGACATCTCAATCGAGTTCAATGATTGGACATCATTTAGATTCCAATTCAAACAAACCAAGCAACAAATTTATCAGACAAACTGGGAAATTTGAACGCTGGAAATTTGACGATACTAAGGAATTGTTGTTAATATTTTTTTAGGTTTGCTAACAGTACTGCAGTTATGTTTTTTAAAAAAAGAGCTCATATCAAACAGACAAATGCTAAAGTTTCATATGGTCATGTTTGGGATTTGCTTCAGAATAATGCAGTGTGGGGAGGGGAAGTGAGGAGTGGGGCACACAGATAAAGACTCACCACATGTTGATCATTGTTGAAGAAATCTGACGGGTAAATGGGAGTTCATTCTACTAGTCTTTCTACTTTTGTATATGCTGAATAATTTTGACAATGTTTTTAATAAAATATTTTTTTAAATCCATGAACAAGACCCAATAAAAATCTCACCAGTGAGGGAAGGGAAAGGTTGCTGTGATGTTCCTCCTCAGTACAGAGAAGAAGACAAGATTTAAAAGATGGAAAGATGAGCGAAAGGGAGAGCACACAGGTAGATTCAACATCATTAGTAGAACTTACATGTGTTTCATGTATTCTTAGTAGATACACAGTGTTGCATAATTTTCAAAAATTAAGGATATGGCAAGAAGATGGAGATGTTGTTTACACAGCAGTATTTTTTTAAGAAAGAATTTGACACTCTACTATTTAATTTGCGATACTTTTCTTGTGATGATTTTAGTTAAAATCCCTTCTCAATTAATATTAATCATACTAATGTGCATGCTCACACACACATACAACCAATCCAGATGGGAAAGCAAATAGGAAAAACAGTTGAAATAAGTTTTGAGTTTACATTAGGCCAGCCTTGTCAATGTTGATTATTGCTATTCATTTTCTCTCTTATTCATTCTCACTAACTCTCACCATTAAGGAGTGTCTGAAGGTGAAAAGCAATAGGATAGCTGACCCTGTGGACACCTTATTGCCCTCTGTATATGTGAACCTTAGCCAATGAGCTTCAAGGGGGTGATCCCACATCATCTGTGGTACTGCAGTGTTACCTCGATCAAGTTGTCCATTCTTATCCATATAATTGTTGACATACAGCTGTGTTTTACCTATCAAAATCTCTTTTGTATCTTTTGACCTATGTGTATATAATCCAATATATGCATTTATGAATCTGATAGACTTTAAACCAAGTCTTAACATATTCTGCAGATGTTAGAGTTAGTCTATAACATATCAGGGTTGTTTCTTTGTGTATATGTACCATACTTTTCAATAGATGGGAATATCAGGCACTTAATAAGCTGTGTGAAGCCACAGACATAGTTTCTCTCTATTGTGATGGGGTCTTGAAAATATATTGTGTCTTTTGTTCCATGGGCCACATGTCCACGTAGGCCACAACACCGGGTGAATGTGTACAAGCGGACTGTGGTCAGGACTCACTTCACCACTTGACAGCACTGGTTCTGCCACAATGCAGCACCAGTGATACCTAAGAAGTGAGTTCACCATGATATTTTCAGATATGCAGTTTACTTGTCAGTGGACAGAGTGACATTCATAAATAAAAAGAATTGCAATAGGTACTTGCATAGCTGGACTTAGCTTCCCACACAGGATCTGAGGGTTATTGGAGCCTGCAGAGGGAGCCCTTGCATTAGGAGATAATGACGAGACCTGAAAGCAAATTCTGGAGTTGCCATTCGTAACTACATCCATCAGTTTCATAAGACCATAGCCTAAGCCCTACCCCTCCCTCCTACCTCCCCTCCCTCAAAAAAGAATAGCCAGTCAGATTGCCTACAACTTCCTTCTGGCCCACAAAAGGAATTCCAGATGGAGATACTCCTTTCATTTTCACAGGACGCGACCAAGTTTAGGACCATCTGCAGTACTTGAAATGTGGACTTAACAAATGATTGAGTGAAGGTTTTACTTAGACCATAACCTTGCAGAGTGGTTCATTTCAACCCCTTTAAAATCATACATAATCTTATGATCGTCCTGGTAATAATTCATTGAACCTTTCACTTTTTAAAAGAAAAAAGAAAGCAAACATACTATCACATTTGTTCTTTTTCTCATGGGTAAATCTTTGCTTTGGTTACCATTAAATTTATCATAATTAATAACAAAATAAATAATAATTAACATGTATTAAATGTATTATGTGGCAGGTACTTTTCATTTATTATCTCATCTGATCCTATCAACTTACTTCATTTTGTAGATAAGGAAACTAAGGCTAACAGATAAGGATACATGATTTGCCAAAAACCGTGCACCCGGAAGCAATTCAAACCCAGGTCTGACTCCAGAGCCCATCTCCCATCTTGGTGTTAGCTGGGGCTAGATGCAAGATGCTAACTTCCACAGACTTTCTTCCAGCTGCTACTTAATGCAGAGCCCACGGCTGTGTGGCTGTGAAAGTCCTTTTCCTACACTGAGTCAATCACACTCTCTCAAGGAGAAAAAAAAAAAATCCTCATTATGAGCTTCCTAAGTGGTCCACAAAATTTGCACAAGTACCCAGCTGCCTAAGGCTTCCCTTTCCATTTTCCCCCCATTGCCATTCCTCAGTTTTGTGGTTGCCCCCAATGTTTTTGTTGGTCTCGTTCCAGATCTCCTACCTACACAAATTCTTATTCTCTCTTTTTATCCATACTACAACATTCAGTACTTGATTCGGGAGAGTAATGCATACTATGACTACTACCCCTACCAATAATACTTTAGTATGCTACAATTCATAAAAGTATTTTATAGACATTGTTCCATTAATTTTGCAGACTAGCCCTGTGAAGTAGGCACTATTAGCCAAATCACAGATGAAGAGTTTAAGTCTCAGGGAGACTAAATGACTTGCTGAGGTCACACAGCCAAGAAGTGACAGAGGTTTCAAGGTGGAGCTGTGATAAGGAAACAGTCTCTAACGCCTTCCACATTTTATAAGATTTAAAAACAGCATTTGAGGAGACAATTCTCTTAAGAGACCAAACAGCCCATTAGACCATCTCCCCCTGTACACATTAACAAGGTTTTAATCACTATTTTTCCCTTTGTTTGCGCCAATTAAGTCCTTGTCATTCTTTGAGAGGACTGTGGAAGCAGGTTACAGTTGTTCTAAAAGTGATTTCATGCTTTTCTACTTTGAGGATAATAAAAAGCAAGGTGAATTCCTATGAAAAGAATTAACCTCTTAAGAATTTTCCAAGGAGTGGTACTCTGAAGATTCTACTAAATGACAAAACTAACAAATGACTGAGTTTTAAAATAAGGTAGAAGTCAAAGTGATGATTAGTGGCTGCTTAATGTTTCTTTCTTCCTGGCTTTTAAATAAAATTAAGACATAACTTAATAGTTGTCTTATAGACATATCTTAATAGACTCCAAATACCACAAACATAAGCAGCCCTCTGGAATGAATTATGTCATGAGCATACATACCGGCTTAGTAACTCTGGAATACCTCACTGTGATTGCCAGGATGTCAATGGAGATTTTAGAGGCCTTCTTCTAAGCTTATGGAGAGACTACCTGATACTGATAATGTATATTGATCATTGCCTGGTCATTTTCATATCACTCGGTGACTTTTCACTGACACCCTTTAATTTGCAAAGGGAGACATTAACAATCACCAGCACACTTATCAGGGGGATGAGGAAATAAGTAAGAAGATACCAGAAAACAAACATTCAAATCATGGTATCATTTTCTTTAGAGTATTTTTAAAGCTTTAAATTTTAAAATATTTAAAATAATTTCAATTCTTTGAATTCATTTCTCTCCTGGAAGTTTAATATTCGCCCCAAAGCAGTAGTATCTCAAAATCCATGATTATTTAAAAGCTTGCTTTAGGATTTAGGGGGATTTGTTATTGATTGTTTCTTCCTTTTCTCAAAATCAGCTCATCAAAGATGAGCAAATGATGCCCCTGTGCCAAGAGTCTCATTGGAGAAGAGTTGTTCTTATTTAGCTGAGTTAGAAACCTTAAAAATAGAAACATTGATACTGCCCCTAATGACAGGGAGAAGAGAAGTCTCTTGTACTGATATTCAATATAATTTTCAACCGGGGAAAGTTCCTCCAGTCTGCATGATTAAAAATAAAAATGCGTTGATGGAGTTGTGGGTGGTGAATGTTAAGAGGATTTAGTGTATCTCCAGGGCTGAGGAGAAGGTATGTATGTACTTCTAGGGAGAGAAATGCAGAGCTAGGAAAACAGCAAGGAGAGATGAAAGCAATACTGAAAGTCATAAGGAGATGGGAGTCCCACCCTGATTTTAGAGCTCATGCATAGAACTGAACTGGGGAGTAACCTTGAAAAGTCACCTAGTCGAGTTTTCCTGGTCTTAAATATGACCTTTTCTGTAGCCCAACCGTCAAGTTGCTCAGCATTTAAATTTGATATGGCTCTGGCTTTAATTAGTCCTGTTTCTGAGCTGATTGTCCTGCCTGAAGCAATTTTGCAGCCATATTGTAGGAGGTGGGTTTCTTCAACTCCAATTTGGAATCATACCCTTAACTTTGCTATCATTAAGCCTGTATCCTAGGCCAGCTCTCCTTGTCAGACACTGTTCAAAATGGAGTTTCTTGTCCAGTCTATGTTCACTGATGGAATCCACAAATTCCTAATGCATCTCTGTGTGAATCGCTCCTCTGTTTCACTACTGCCTGTTGGTGGTGTGCACATATGTGAGCCATTGCAGAGAACAGAGGAGTGATTCAGATGCTGGGAACATTTTTAGAATAATGATACACAGTGGAATTTCACATAGACTTGCATTTTAATTTATGACTATGGGCCACTTTTGTCAAATAAAGCATGTATTTATAATATTCAAACATTTAAAGCTTTTGAATAATGTTTAACTCTTTTGGGTTTAGGTTTATGCTTCTCTTTAATATTTACATAATGTAAGTCTTGACAGTGGAAAAGCTAGAATGGGAAGAGAAACAATCCAACTGTATGCTAAATGGTGCTGAGATAGTTGTAAGATGGACAGCATTGGAGGCCGAGCATCTGTAGATTAGGGCAAGTCATTCTTTCTGCTCTGATTTATTCATCTGTTTAGTCTTTCATTCATTCATCCATATTCATAATCTCCTCTCATGAACAAACACTATATAGTATCAAAACTGTTTACATTGTAAACAGGCAAGTTGTTCAACGTTTCTGGTTCTTGATTTCCTTATCTATAAAATAAGGAAGTTGTTGAAATGCCATGATATTCTGGAAATATTTAGGTAATATATAATATAATATTTAGGTGCTATGCAATAATAATAACAACAACAATACCCAACAAGTCTTCTCTGCTCACAGGTTTATACCAACCACTTGGTGGTGAAGAAGTCCCTTGAGTGCTCCAAAAGCCAGGTGAGATTTCCTTGTGCAAGGATTGACCTTAGCTCAACTGCTCCAAGGCTCTGGGGAAGGCCACGGCTTTCTCTGTGATGAACCAGCACACAGAGAGGGGCTGAAAGACCTAGAGAGACGGATGCACCTAAGAGCTAATGGCAGGATGCACCTGCCCTTAGGGAGCTCAGGAGAGCCACTCCTTGTATTCCTCTTCTAGGTGGCCAAGAACAAACGTTTACCAATAGAGATGTAAGGGAATTAACCCTTGGGCCACATGTACCTCTTAAGCCTTTAGGAGTAAAAATACAGGAGCAAAGAGTTATCAGGCCTTCTCAAAGGGAGATTAGATTTACATAATGATTGTCCCCAAATCACAAAGCGTGTTCCTAGGCTCTAGGGCTCCAGTAAAGAAATGCAGGCAGCGTTAGGTAGGATCTTTGAGCTTGTCTTCCCCATCAATGAGCTGGGAGTTTGGGTCTAGGGTCAGGGTACTGGATGAGCACTTCCCACTTAGCAAGGAACCAAATTGTCAGTTCCTCTTCCTAGCATGTTTCAAAAGTGGATTTTAAAACTATTTCTACCATCTCCTTGGAAGTTGTAGTTTTTACAAGAATTTTAGAAATCTCTCAGAAGCCCTTGCCAGAATTTTGGATTCAATTCAAGGTAATTGTATATAGAAGTAGTATAACCACTGATGTCATATGGAATTCTTCTACTTGGAAAAAAACCCGTGGAGTACCACAAGGGCACAAGATGTCAGGGACTGCTTTTGATATGTTTTGAAACATAGAAGCTTTGAGTCTAATGTCTGTGTCATATGCTAAACACATGTGACCTTAACTAAATATTACAAAAACTCACCATAAATTAATCGTCAACCTTAATGGTTTCCTCATTTCAAAACACATTTGTTTTATAAGTTAATGCCCTAAGGCCAATATTTTAAGGTGACTACACAGAGTTTAAATGGAAAACTTATCAGAAATATATGTCAATACAGCTACGCACACACACACACATACACATTCCCACATACTTAATTTTCTCTGCCATTTTAACACAAAATGGAAGGAGAGGAATTCTGCACACATTTGAATCTAGTGCTTTTGCTCCCATTGACAACTTTAGAGTATTTTGAAAATCTCACCTCCACTTTACCAAACCAGAAAGACAAAGTTAAGTGGCAGGAGACTTTTCCTAATATCTCCCTTTCTTTACCAGTTTCTGTTCATATCTCTGTGTGTTTCCAAAAGTTTTCTTCAGAAAAGAAAGGCCACATAGAGACTTTAAGGCCTTTATAAAAGACAAAGGATGATTTTGAAAGTTATCTTTCAAAGCTGGTATTGGCTTTTAGAATTTCCTTTATTTTCAAGTTTATCATCAAGTTCTTTGATTCTAAGACCGGCTCACACTCCTAATATTCTCCTTCGGGGGCTAGAGATTTCTAGGCTAACACACTTTCCCAGCGTCCAGAGGAAGAGACAACAGAGAGAAGGAAAAGGCAGCTGAGAGGGAGGCGGGCAGATAGGGGCAGATCCTAGCTAATGTTCTCTTCTCCCCTCCGCCAGAAGGGAGCTGTCGGCTGCTTCCACTCCGCCTCCTGTTCGGGCTAACAGAGAAATACGAGTTTCACCTAAGACACACCTTCTCACAACATGTTAATTGTTTCAAAAAATAAAATAGGCGGGATAAAATTGTAAAGGAACACCTTTTTTTCTTAATGTTTTTCCCCCTAAAATGTATGAAAGCAAATTCAAGAGACTTTTAGAAGGAAAGAGTATATGAAATCATTTAGTAAAAGTTTTAGTCTGTATGTTAAATAATCCGACATTGTGGAATATTCACAAGAATCAAATGTTCAAATGTTCTCTATCTGTGCCTAAGTACCTCTTGACTATTACTGCAAAATGTAAAGCAGTAACATACTAGGATAATTTAATATAATACAATGCATACATATAGAAAATATTCATAATAATCTACTCTGTGGAAATGTATATGATCGTACGTTTCCATTAGAATACAAATATATTCCAGTATATATTTAACACATCTTATTTTATCCCTTTTTTTAAATATAAAAAAGCTTCTACATCCCTAACTAAAGGAATATTTAGCATAATAACAAAAGTTTGTACCAATGTTTCACTCAGAGTAGAAAATAATGAGGTTTATGTACTGAAATTTCTCTTTCTATTTTCAAATTTTAACATTTTGACATATACTGTGCCTCAAAAAGAAAAGATTACTTCATTACTCAAATTCAGCATGATCATTGACACTGCCGACGGGTGTTAATGGATCAGATTCCGTCCCAGGTCAGACCTCACCAGAACCTTGATATAAGCACCTCAGATGTGTCTCCTCTGCACAGTTTACTCAGCACTTTCAGACACAGCCTCTCCCTGGACTCTCACATAGACCCTAACAGACAGAGACAGGGCTGGAATCAAGACCTCCTTCAGAGACGCCATGTAGTACCATGGTCTCCAATCTTTCATTCTACCTGGGAGAGGGCAAACGGGCACCTGTCCCATTGTATAAAAGCAGTATTAAGGTGTTGTCACTCCTAAGTGCTGGGGCAGAGACTAAAAAGTTAAGACAAAAAGTTGACATTGCGCACTTACAACGCCTCTCTCTAATGACCCAGAAGCATTTGAAAACCTAAGTGAGTAGATATGTTTCTAAGGAAAAACTTGTCTCTTCAAGGTATTATTAATCATTCACTCATTTTCCAGTCATTCAACATGTTATAGAGCTCCTATTGGGTGACACACCTAGTTCTGGTGCCAGGAATTTAGCAGGAAACAAGACGAACAGCCTGCCTTTGGGGAAATTTACACTCTTGTGGAATAAACAAAGCAGTAAGTAAGCAAGGTGGTTTCCAAAAGTGATACACACTATGTAGGAAATACACAGAGGGACGTGATAGTGATGGGGAGGGTGGGAGAGGACAGAGATGGGTGGTCAGGGAGGTGAGATTCAAGCTGAGGCCGTATAAGAATGAGCCATCCTGTAAGAGCCAAGGCCCGGAAGCAGGACTGAGCTGAAGTAGTGAAGGCCAGTGTGGCTGGAGGTAGGCAGCAAAGGAGAAAGGGGCAGGAGCCTCAGTTGGGTCTCAAAGGTCCTTCTAGGCCATGTAAAGTGATTGGAGTGGTTTTTGAGAAAGAAAGGGAGATGATCTGATTTATGGTTTTAAAAGACCACTCTGCCTGCTTGGTAACAGAAGGGCAGAGGTGGAAAAGGGGAGACTAGTGAAAAGGTTGTTTTCATAGGCCAGGCATTAGACCATGCTGGTCTGCCCCAGTGGAAGCAGCAGGAGAAAAGCAGCCAGAGTCAAGATATATTTTGAAGGGAGAACTGACAGTATTTACCAAAAGACTAGATGTGGAGAGAGGAGAGGGAAAGGCAGGCACTACCAGTTATAGGCACTACAAGGGTGAAAATCAAACATTCTATTTTGGATGTTAGGTTAGAGGTGTCTGTGAGAAACCTACGAGGAGACATATGGTAGGAAACCAGATGTGTCAGACCAGAGCTTAGAGGGGGGAAGATAGAAATTTGAAGCCATCAGCACGTGGATAGGGGTTAAAGCCATTGGACTGGATGCCAGCACCTAGGAAAGAGCGTGGCTAGAGAGAGGAGGGCTCGGAATAGAACTCTGATCTTGGTACAGGAAGACAAAGCAGCAAAGGAACGTGAGAGCTGCTACCAAGGAAGGAGGAGAAAAACCATAAAGTTAATCTACATCTTCAAATTTGTGCAAGGTACCCAGAATGTCCATAGATGAGGATAAATACCTGTGTCAATTTTTCAGACACCTCTACTCTTCTGTAATGTCTAAAAAAATTTCACATTCAGCAAACTCACTTACTTATAGATACATTTTTAGAAGCTACCTACTTTAAAGTCTTACCTTCGCTCCAGTGTCTCCCACTCCACGTAAACCCATTGGTCCAGGGGGTCCTGGTAGTCCTCGAGGTCCCTGAGATGATATAATAAGGGAGAGAGTGAGAGTCCTTGTATGTGCAGTGTTCAGAAAGAAAGAGAGAGAGAGGGACAGAGAGGGAGAGAGGGAGGAAGAAAGGAAGAAAGGGAGGCGGTGGAAAGAGAGAGAAAGAAAAAGAAAGGAAGGAAGGAAGGAAGGAAGGAGGGAAGGAAAGAAAGATGGAAGGAAGGAAGGAAAGAAGGAAACAGGGAGGAGAGGAAGGAAATAAAAGCAATGTCCACACTTACAGCCGCACCAGGATAGCTGTCGCCTTTGGGTCCTGGAGCACCCACTGGTCCCCGAGGGCCTTGGGCACCCTGGGTAAATTCCAACACCAAGTGATATCATAAGACTAAACTATGAAACACCTGGCAAAACTTAAGCACAATATCAACTCAATATGCCAAAGGTGGATTTGATAGGTGCAGAGAAATTATTTGAAAAATTTTAGAAGGAAACCCTACCACATATGGCAACTTATCTCATCATAAGTCTCATCCATTTGTGGTTGTGTCTTATCCATTGTGTTGCAAGTGTGAAGCTTGGAACGAACATAGGGAACGTATATGAACCATTACAAAGTCCTCTGTAGGAAAACACTTCATAGGAATTAGAAAATGGCTGATTGCTGATATTTTTAATTTTAAAAATTACAAAATTTTAGTGCATCATAAATTAGTGAGAAGTATAAAAATGAGGAAATTTGGTAAGCATCATGTGAGAAGAAAAGTAGAAAAGAATACATAGCAAAATTTTCAGTGTAAAAATAAGATAATTATATGTTACCCATTTTTATGTTACATCTATTGTCTCCCTCAATGGGGCTCAAATTACAGGGGGAATAAACAAGCCCAAATAAAAACTAAAAACAGATTAATTTTTTAAAGACAAGTTGTAAAGGGCCAGAACACTGAGTTTGTGGTTCATATCTTGAGACCTAGGAAAAAGTTATAAATGTTACTTTACAGCTATAACCTTAAGCATCAAAAACCTTTAGTAGCAACTACTGGCCTCCTCTGTAAAGAAGAGGGAAGGGTGATTACGGCCTTTTGAACAGCAGAATTTTCTGAGATGTGTAACTCTCTACAAAACGGAAATCAAAGAAATTTCTGGCTAACATAAAGTGGAGAGAAAGGAAGAAAAAAATGAGGAAGACTCTTTTATAAGAAGATTTATTAAATATAAGTCTATTACACTTATATTTAAAACTTGTAATATTTCTTTTTACACCACATTTCATTCTGTTGCTGTGACAACTCTTACAATGGCCCTTGTCAACACACATCATTTATTTTGATAAAGAGCTGCTCATGTTTTAAAATATTTATAGTTTTTTACATTAGGAGGAAACTCTAATAATAGACAGATTTTTGTTTTCCAAGATTGGGAAAAGTAGCAGGACCCTCAAAACTTTACTTACAAGCAAGCAAACACAGGTCAAACTACCATTACTCCAAGCCAAAACGTTGCCCAAAATCCAAGCCCAAAACACTGTTCCTAATTCTACTCCTATGAATCAATGATTGATTTGGGGGAAAAATCTACGTACCCTTTAAGCAATAAGAAAGTTAAATTTATTTTGAAAACCATGAATGTAATAGCTGTTCTTTCCTATTAAATCTGAGACTGATTTCATGTGGTTAACCTTCTTAAGAATGATCATCTTCAGAAAACATGTGACCACTTAGAAAGACTTAATGTGCTATTTATCATCAACAAAAACCCAAGATGATCCCTTAAAAAGTTTTATGACAGAGAGCAAAAACCAGGTCTTCCGGAGAGGTGAATTTTGGTATATCCCCAACCACAGGGAACTGGTCACTTCTCAGAAGCAATTTATTATGCTCTTCCAACAATGGTTAAGGTTAAAACTCTAAACTTCCATATGGGAGTATGGGATGTGTCCCAAAATAAAATGCCTCTTTCTTTCCATGCTGACACAAGGAGCAGGCCAACAACAAAACAAAGCGGTAACTGCTCCCTGGTTAAGTTGAAAGGAAAAGAAGATTGGAATCAAAATTCACTTTTAGTTTTTATTTTTAGGTTCCAAGCCTATAACAAATTATCAGCAGCTGTTTTTATTTATCCTCTGGCACCCACACTGGAGGGAAAAACATTCAAACGTTCATAGTTTACCAACACTTTTTCCCTTGAGATCTTTGTCTTCTCCTCTGCAAAAACTTCAGTTAGCTTGTTACTTTAATGTTCATAGGAACTATCAAGGAGCGGGGATAGAGGCAGTGTTCTTTCTTAGCTTTTTATTTTGGACTCCTCATAATATTTTTATAAGTGGAATTTTGCCACTTGGACTTTCTGCACTGGATTCAAGAAAATGTCCTGGAAAATGAATCACTTTGAAGTGTCTTTCTCATTCAATAGAAATTAGGGCAGAAATTTTAATCTGGTGTTTTGAAATTGGCTTTGGGGGGATCTGGGAGTTCCATAAAGTAATACATAAAACCAAATTAATGTGTCCAAACTTCCATCAGACATTTAACCCTCCAAAAGCTTAAAAAACAATGCATTAGGGAAGAATAGCAGAAAGAACATCATTAGCGGCGAAGGGATTAGAAAAATGTTTGGAGTGAATAAGAAAATGACTTTAAATACCGTCACCTACAATGCCCAGTAAAGAGCAGTAGAAACAGGTAGGGCTTATAAACCCCAGCTGCACATTTAATTGCATTTTATTTCAATTGTAAAGAATAGTATATGTAGAGAGAAGTAACTCTAAATCATGGAACTAGGAATACATAGATTCCAGAAGTTATCAAACAACACAAAAATTGTCACCCAAATGTTCTTGATCAAATTCAGACCTGTAGGTTTAACATTAGGAAATTTAGAATTTTCTCCCTGAGTCATACACAGCTTGGCTTCCCACGTGCCTCAGGGTCTGGGGAGTGGGATGACCGTCTTGTTCTTGCTGGCCTGGGACTTGCTCTGTTTTAGCTTGAAAGTTCACATTCTGGGAACTCCCTCTGCCCCCAGTAAATGAGAAGATTATCACACTAGCAGGACGACTGGTAAAGTGACTAAGAAAACGAGGTCAGGATCCTCCCTCAACCTTCAGAAAGAACCACTCCGATTCCTCTCAGTATAGAACAGCTTTTGCATTATGTTTAAAGATGGTTCTAAGTTTTCTTTTTTGAAGTTTGAAAATCACCAATGTTCGTGTTTGAACCCTTACCCAGAAGAGACAAATTGACAGAACTAAAGCCAGCTTCCAAGCTCCTTAACAACATGCTCTGAATTTAGTAAGTGCTGATTATGGAGCCCTACAGTCTGTTCTCATAAACAGGGAAGTGCTCGTTGACATTTGGAATGATATATTGTGCTGGGACGCTGGGTTTCGTGTGAGGAGGCAAACGGAGTTTTGTTGCCATGGAAAAATAGATACGATTACTTAAAGCTGTCTTCTCCTATAATTATTTGCATTTTCATTTAAAATAACCCTTAAGATGAATAACAAAGCAGAGAAATTTGATTCAATAAAGCTTTTTGGACAACGTTTTGCAGAAGAGATACATCGGCCATTAATATGTAAATGAAAGAGGCTAGAGGCCTATAATTTCTTATATCAGAGACATTACAAAAAGCATTTTCGAACTGTTTAGTCAGCAAAAATTGAGGAGCTGTCATCCCCAACATTTATGAAAAATCAATGATCTGATGGCTTGATTTTTAGAAAAGGGACCAGTGTAGTCTTCCATCTGAGTTCATCAACTGCAAGCAGAGCGATCTCAATCATCAACTTTCTTTTTTTTAAAGACTGGCCCTGAGCTAAAATCTCATGCCAATCTTCCTCTTTTTTGTTTTTCTTCTTCTCCCCAAAGACCCCAGTACATAGTTGTATATGCTAGCTGTGAGTGTCTCTGGTTGTGCTATGTGGGACACCGCCTCAGCGTGGCCCGATGAGTGGTGCCATGTCCGCACCCAGAATCCAAACTAGCGAAACCCTGGGCCGTCAAAGTGGAGCGTGCAAACTTAACCACTCGGCCACAGGACCAGACCCCTAATCATCAACTTCTTAGGTATTAAATCTCCTTTCACTCCTCTCACATACGGGAAAAAAGAACAGCAGTAAAGCATACCTTTGGTCCTCGAATAGAAATTCCAGGTTCTCCTTTAAATCCAGGCACGCCAGGTCCTCCTCTATCTCCCTGTACATTTCAAACAATGTTTATAGTTTCAGACTTTAGCTTGCATCGGAAACCATAATGGGACAGAGCGAAAATGCAATTGGCCAATTTGTGAAGGGCTTGATCTGTCAGCCTCAGATCTTGAGATAGTACATTCTTCTAACATATTGGAGGGGAATTTCAAATCCTAAGCAAACAAAACCTGCCAGTAAAGACTACTACTGCTGTTTAGAGAAAGGCCATTGAAATACTAGGTGGCTCTTTAGACTCAAATATTTAATCTTTAAGAATGTCTGGGAATGCTTTTAAATCTGAGTGGCCTTTTCTTCTGCCAGACACTCTGTTTATAAGTCCTAGCAGATTCTTCCGAATAAATGCAATAAATTCTTACCTGCATTAGGGCATAGGATTTGGGAGAGGTAGTTCAAGGTGAAGTGACGAATTCAAGACCAGGAGTAAGAAATCTGGTTTCTAATGTTAAATTTGCTGCTGGCCCTTAGTTTGCTTAATTGTGAAACATCGTATAATAGACCTATGCAATATCTTGGAGTTCTTCCAAAACTAAAATTCTGGTTCACTTACTGGTATCATGAATTTTTCACCCTCCAACTGCCAAAGATTCCAGTAAAAGAAAAAAATATTCCTAAGAATGCATACCTTTGGCCCAGGTGGTCCAGGATTTGATGCTCCAGGCATCCCAAAAGGGCCCATAACCCCCGGATCACCCTAAAAACAGAGCAAAATATTCATTACATTTCAAGCAAAGAAATCATATTCTGGAATTATATTAGGAAAAACATAGAAATGTATTTCCAGTCTTTTAAAATATTATGACCTGTCTATTTCATAGACCAATGTGAAAATATTTGAGCATCTTTCTTAAGCCACTTTAAACTTATTGATGATTAAGACTTCAGTGCCTTTAATGGATGCATTCAATTAATTCCTGAGTATTAGGAAATTTTTATCTCTTGCGCATCCTTTTATTAGCTAATAAAACTATGCAATTCATGATGCTTCCCTTTGTGTTATGTGCCTGGAAGCTCAGAGGGAAATATTTGTTCAATTATGGCAATTATCTTCAGCGTAGGTTTTTGAGTACACTTAGTAGATAAATAATTTTCCTTCTAGTTTATAACGTTTTTGTTATTTTATTTTAGGGCCCATGGCATACCAGTCTTCCAGTATGCTATCCCACATTCCTTTTTAAAGGTAGAGTTTATAGTAAAAAAAAAAAAAAAAAGAAATTTCAAATAGAAAAATTAAAACAGTTCTCTTTTTTGGGGGGACCTCAATATCGAACTGAATTGGCATCTCAATAAAGACTCAATCTGGAACAACAAGCAATCTCTCTGTCTAGAGGAATAATTCTCAAATTTGGGGGAGTAGAGGAAATCGTCAGAGGAATTTGGTGACATACAGAGTCCAGGGTTTCAGCCTCAGAGATTTTAATTCAACAGACATAGGAGCTGGGCCCAGACATGTAAATTTTCATGTGGCACCTCTGGTGATTCTGACAGGTACCGTCACTGCGCTTAAAAATACTATGCAAAGCAATTGGCAATAAAAGAGAGTGCACACACTCCATGAGGTGTTCAGAATGACCCATTTTGGATATTAGAAGAAAATATGAGGGCTACACTATATATTTTTATCTCATCTTTTAAAACTCTAATTATTTATGTGTCTCATAACATATATGTTAGTATGATAGTTTATGAATAAAAATTACAATTAAAAATAAACAAACAATGGCTTTCCCAGTGGCACAGAGGTTAAGTTCACACGCTCCTCTTTGGTGGCCCGGGGTTCGTCAGTTCAGATCCTGGGCATGGACCTACACACCACTCATCGAGCCATGCTGTCGTGGCATCCCACATAGAAGAACTAGGAGGACTTACAAACAGGATATACAACTACATACTGGGACTTTGGGGAGGAAAAAAAAAGAGAAGAAGACTGGCAACAGATGTTAGGTCAGGCCCAATCTTCCTCACCAAAAAAATAAAAAATAAATAAACAAACAAATCTATATTGAAGTGTGGCCAAAATTTTTTTTACTAGTAGGGATTTATAATCAAACAGTTTAGAAGCTACTGATCTAGAGTACATAGGGTAAACTGCAACCAGTGGGCCAAATGCTGCCTATTGCCTGGGTTTGTATAGCCACGGGCTAAAAATGGGTTTCATGTTTTAAAATGATTGTTATATAAGTGCCTACATAATATCATTAATTTTTCCTCTTGGCCCACAAAGCCTAAAATATTTACTACTTGTACCTTTACAAAAAAAATTTGCCTCCTCCTGCCTTAGAGAGTAAGCTATTCTCAGTAATGTGAGCTGCCCATTTGGTCCTCTGCTTCCTCTGGGAGGGACTCCATCAATCAGGTCCACCCGTAATGACTCTAGCCCTGAGCTGAAGCCTATCACTGTCCTGATCACCCAATATACCAACAGGCTGACCACTCCCGCCTACTGGGGCCCAGATCATAGCAATGCATGTATGTGCCAATCCTTAATTCCAAACCCACACGGCCAGGATTCTGGCAATGGAAAATCCCCCTATTCAATCCTATGGCAAAGGAATAAAACGTTATCCTGTTAAAATTTTCCCTAGAACCAGGCTACGCAAAATTATGCTTATAGATTTAATCTATTCTACTTCTTTTTTTAAAAAAGAGGCCAATTACTTTCAAAATACAGTATTATACAGCCAGCTTTCATGGCCTAGTGGGTAAAGTTCAGCGCACTCCTCTTCAGTGGTCCAGGTTGGTTCCTGGGTGCGGAACCACACCACTCATCTGCCAGTAGCCACTCTGTGGCAGCGGCTCACACAGAAAAACTAGAAGGACCTACAACTATAATAAACAATTATGTACTGGAGCTTTGGGGAGGAAAGCAAAAACAGAGAGAGAGGAAAATTGACAACAGATGGCAGCTCAGGGCAAATCTTTCCCAGAAAAAAAGAATTTATACATAGAAAGTATGCAATTCTTCCTAAGACCCTGTATTAACGTGTGATTGTGCTTTAAAATACGCTAATTCTTCATCAAAGAGAAACTTTATTTCAAAATACAGAAAAATATTCACTTTGAAGTATAGTAACTAAGATATAAGAATAATCACGCTAGGGGCCAGCCCGGTGGCGTAGTGGTTAAGTTCACGCACTCTGCTTTGGTGGCCCGGAGTTCACCAGTTTGGATCCTGGGCATGGACTGTGCACCGTTTGTCAGGCCATGCTGTGGCAGGCGTCCCACATATAAAGTTGAGGAAGATGGGCACAGATGTTAGCTCAGGACCAATCTTCCTCAGCAAAGAAAGGATGATTGGCAGTGGATGTTAGCTCAGGGCTAATCTTCCTCAAAAATAATAATAATAATAAAATGAACATCCCTGAATAAAATTTTTTAAGAAAAGAATCACTCGTTAATACTAATACAACACGTTTCTCATATAATGGCTTTTCTCATCATGTGCTCCTTGAACCACCTGCAGCAGAGGGCACTTATTTAAGAAATAAAGATTCCTGGGACCCACCTACCAACTAAATCCAGATCTCTGGGCATGGTGCCGAGAACTACGAATTCATGACAAGCTCCCTGGGTGATCCTGACGGACACTGAAGTTTAAGAATCACTGGGCCACAGTGGATGCTTTGTTTTGTACCTTCTATTATGTTACTAGTACCGTTTTTTTTTTTTTAGTTGTTTTTTTAATAGTCTGGTCCTTGAACATACTCCTTGTCTCTTTCTTAAAATTAGCATCTTCCTAGAGGCCTGAACTCCCTAAGGCTTGCCATTTCTGTTTCCTGACACATCCAAATAACCTCAATATTCTCTCTTGCTAAGTCAGGACACATATCTGAGTGCTTGTCTCACAGTCTCCTTCAGTTCTTTCCTCAGCACCCTGTCTTGGGAAGTTTATCAGGACATACATCCCCTACTTTCCATTTCACAGTATTGATATTTTTCTCTTTGAAGAATTCCAGGTATTGAACGCTTTCTACGTGCCAGGAACTGTGCTAAGTGCTTCACAGTATTGATATTTTTCTCTTTGAAGAATTCCAGGTATTGAACGCTTTCTACGTGCCAGGAACTGTGCTAAGTGCTTTGTTAACTCTTGTAGCCCCCACAACAACCCTGTGAGATAGATGCTATTATTACTTTCTTTGATGATTGAAGCGACTGGCCCAGAAAGGTTCCAGGTGGAACAGGATGGGAATGCCGCTCTCCCGCCTTCTGAAGCCCCGCTCTGCACCATCGCTGCACTGCGGGACTTTTCTGTTGTCCAGAAAAACAAGGTGATAGAGAATTTGTATCTCCCATGGTCCTAACTTTATCCCAATTCTGAGTATTTGGTTGTTATTAGAGAGATAAATAAATACTCCAATGAAGATTACCTAACTATGCAATCTCTTTATTCCATTTTATTACAGTCCGGAATAGGATATATTCTAAAGTCTTTTTCATTTAGTGGTTTTGTTTTGTACTTGTTGAGAAGGAAACAGGGAATCAAATTTGCAATAGAAATCTAATATTCTATTAAACCAGTCACAGTTCCAATCTCCCAGAGCATAAATGAGAATATAAGACACATACCTTTGGCCCTTCGGGCCCCGGAAATCCTCTTTGTCCTTGATTTCCTTTGCTCCCTTTCTTTCCTTCATCACCCTGACAAAATAATTATAAAAACATAGTTGTTGACTTAACAAACCCTCTTTAATCTTAAAACAACCATATCAGGGCCAGATTCTCAACCAACACCAATTTTAAAGCGATGCGCCCCAAGCCCAGCTCACTTGTGCAGGGTTCGTCAATGTGCTTGACAGGTTGGATGACTTCTGAGCTGTTCAGTCTTCACCATTTATTCAATATGATTTAATATTTTTCAAAATCTAAGTTCCGTATCTTTCTTTGGGGACTTTTATTTGAATTTACAGTTCTTTTGCACCCTTGGTCTATCAAAAGATGATTCTGAGACATTCAGACATTCAGAAAAGAGAGCTATCTATGCTTTTCATACTGTTCTTCAGCTTTCTTGCTATTTCAGTTTAACATAAAATGAGACGTTTTTCAAATCCAGCCCATTTCATCCTCAGTGGGGAGCCTAGTTCTTTCTCCCAAAGGAGACCAATATTTCTACTGGTAGAAACGTGTGTGAGCATTGACTTGGGGCAGAACTAGAAACTGCCTACTGGCTGTTCTCCAGCCTAGTTGGGTACACCAATGCTCCCCCAAAAGACTTTTGTTAGCTTCAACCAGAAGCCTCAGAGCATTACAAAACTATCCTTAAACTAGGGGTCAACAGCAAGGCACCCTATCCAAGTGTATGCCCAGCTCAGCAAAAGAATAACTCCTGGGGGTTTGCAGGGGAGGCCACTTAAACATTTATCACATAAGTGATTATACCATGGTTTTCAAACCTTAGCTTGTATCAGAATCACCCAGATGGCTTATTAGCCCACAGATTGCTGGGCCCCACATCCAGAGTTTCTGATTTAGTAGGTCTGCATTGGGACCCAAGAATTTGCATTTCTGCCGTGTTCCCTGGTGATTTTGATGCTGCTGGTCCAAGGACCACACCTTGAAAACCACTGGACTATACCAAGGTCATCAGCAATGCAGACCCTCCACCAAGAAGAAGAAGTGACCTCTTGTAGAATCTACAGAGAGGTAATTAGTTCCCCACAGTCCATATTAATGGAGAGCAGTGACCCAGGTAATAAAAAACAACAGTTGAATGTCCAAATATCAGTTATTGTATCACTGTCATTTGCCAATAGAGACAAAAATCTAACCATAACTATTTATTTTCTTCCGTTCTCCACCAAATTTAACTTATTGACCTATATCCCCCCAGAAGACAACAGCAGGAACCCAACTAAATGTAACAAAGTGCCAGCACTGAACCATAGCATGCCTGGGCCATGTAATATATTGCTACCACTCTTCTTCAACAGCCTTCCATAAGCCACAAATCGCCTCAAAGCTACTAATCCACTGGCCTCTCTTTCCCATGTACATTCTCCTTGCTCTGTTGGTGGCATTTGACACCACCCATTGCCTTCCTCTTGAAACTCTTGTTCCTTGGTTTCCCTAACACAGTAACTCTTCTGCTCACCTCTGTGCTGCTCTGAACCTTCTTTCTCCAGCTACTGCACACCATGGGATTCAAATCTCAACTCTCTTTCTCAGATATATATTTTTCTCAGATACATATATTTCTCATTCTTATAGCTTCAACTATTAACTCCAAGAGTCTATTTTCCAAAAGTATATTCTAGAAAACATTAGTTCTCCTGAATATTAATAGGCAAGAATTTCCAACAGTATTTCTGCATGTTAAAAAAGGTCTTCTCTGTCCATATTCCTCCCCTCCCCCTCAAAAAAGGGATCTCCTAGTCTGGTAAGTCAAAAATAAAATTTTTTTTAATTTTATAAATATATTTAAATTTCAAATTCTCACATCTAAGGGTAAGGGCTCAATTTTATCCAATATTTCCACAAGACATACTCCTTGAGCTATCAATTTCTATTTTAGTACAATTATAAGTAGAACACTAATAAGTATACTGATTTATTTTTACTTTACTCATATACAATTCTTCAGAATCTTTATATGGGCACTGGTGACTCTTTCTAAAAACTGCAGGAACACCTGGCACCTTAGAGGCTGTAGCTTGTGTCACTAATGGTATTATTGATGAATTTGGAGATTCCTTATCTTGACATATACAGATGTTATTCAACGTGTATTTCTGCAATGTATAAAATAAATTTATGCCAAGTTGTAAAAGTGAAACTGCATTTACCAGGTGATTTTTTTTTTTTTACTGTGTGGGATTCTATAAATATGTGAAGAAAATTTATGGACTTTCAAGTCTCAAGGATGTATCTCAAGGCTTCTTTTCCTTTCCTATGGGTTTTTAGAATGTCAGTCTGGCCATTATTGAGAAAACATGTGTTGAACTCCTCCTATAAGCTGAGTCTTACAATAGATCTAAGGAAAATAAAAATGAATAATACATACTTGCTGTCTTCCAAAAGCTCTCAAGCTAGTATCCATAATTTCAAGCCAGAAGTAAATACATTTGACACAGCAAGAATAACAATCAAATTTCTCCTAAGTTGGCTCTTTAATATCAGGACCAGAACACAGGCAGTCTGCTCCCCCACACCGTCAGTTCCGTACCTTGGGGCCAGGTTGTCCTTTTCCAGGAAGTCCTTCTGGGCCTCTTGTTCCTGGAAGCCCTGCTTCCCCCTAGAGGAAATGACACTGATGTCTTTGCTGACCCTCCGTAAACAGTTTGTACGAGCCCACCTTGTCTTCTTTCACGGCCAGTGTACTCTCTGCTGAGACCCTCCAAAACAGACCAGACCTTCACTCCAGTCTCCAAATTAATTTGGAAGTTTACCAACTTGAATAAATTAATATCAAACTCCCGTTTAGCTCAGAGCAGCTGAAATATCATGAAAAAGTCCAACTTCTCAGCCAATTTCTAAAGCAATAAGCTCACTTTCCTTTGGCTCTTCGTTCACATTTGGTGGGTTTTAAAAAAAAGAAGACCTTCAGCCTTTCCATCTGCTGTTTTTCACCACTTATATTGAAAAACGAGCATTTCAAATGTCAACTCAAAATACTTTAGGAAATCTTTATACTGGCCTTACTTCCTGAATGCATTTACAGACTCTCCTTTTGGAGGAAAGAAAAAGTGTTTTTCTCTAAGTTTAAATTAAAGTGCTTTCTAGGAATCCAAAGGGACTAGGTCACTGGAGGATGCCAGGCTAAAATGCCAGAGAGAAGGCAGAGGGTGTAAGACACTACTCAACTGCCTTTGAGGTGCTCTTTCTATCTGAAGGAAGTGAAAAAGGAAATTTAGAGTTGTGGGAATTTTTTTAAAAAAGACTAGGTTTGCCCTGGATGGTTTAATTTGAGCTCCTGCAGGACCAAAATATCAGGGTGGTTCGATAGTTTTTAATCTAATAATATGAGAAACGTAGTGTTACCTTCTTCCCTGCAGCTCCATCTTCTCCTGGTACTCCTGGGTGTCCTGGAAGCCCTATTGAGCCTGGCTCCCCCTGGTGGATGAGCAAAGATTTTATTTCCCAGAAGTTCATATTTATCATGCACCTCCATTTTGAGGCACTTGCAATTGGATATATCTTATAATGTCTGAGTAAAGCCTCTGAGTGGAGAAATCTGAATAGTGATTAATAGTCATTAAACTATTTGACCTTGGAAAGTTATTTAACCTCTCTTGTTCTCAGTTTTGAATTATGTTGTTTGTTATGTGTTGACTTGTGACCCCAAAAAAGATATGCTGAAGTCATGACCTTTGGTACCTCTGAATGGGACCTCACTTGGAATTAGGGTCTTTGCAGATGTAACCAAGTTAAGATGAGATCACTAGGGTGGGCCCTAATCCAAAATGACTGTTGTCCTTATAAGAGGAGGAAAACACCATGTGACAACAGACACAGAGGGAGAACACCATGTGATGACAGAGGCAAAGATTGGAGTGATGCAGCTGTGAGCCAGAAATGCCAAGGACAGATGGTCTCCACCAGAAGCCAAGAAGAGGGAAGAAAGGATTCTTCCCTACAGATTTTGGAGGAAGCATGGCCCGGCAGACACCTTGATTTTTGACTTCTAGCCTCTAGAACTATGAGACAATAAATTTCTGTTGTGTTAAGCCACACAGTTTGTGGCACTTTGTTACAGCAAGCCTAAGAAACCAATATAAAAGTGAAATGAAAAACTCTGGGCCCAGCATCACTCCCAACTCTAATATTCAATAATTATACTTGCTTTCCAGTTGATTTGTGATTAAGAATAAGTCCTTTAAAATGTTCAGAGAAAATACATGCTACATTCGGAGAATATAAAAGTGTCCTTACTGCACTTATTAAGAGCAAAAAATATTAAATATAATTGAAAGTCATTTCAACTAAACTCAACTGAAAAAATTAGTGAAAATAAAAAGCACAGTAAACCTAAAAATGAGTAGAAGGACATGATAAAGACAAGAGCAGAAAATAATAAACTTGAAAATAAAAAGGAAGAGGAGTAACAAAATTAAAAGGTAATACTTTAAAAAAACTAATAAAATAAACAAACCTCTAGCAAGAATGAGTAATATTAAAAAAAGAAAAGGCATAAATAAACAGTATTAGGAATTAAAAGGAAATGTGACTTTATACATACTAAAGATTTTTAAAAATCATAGAAAATTTTTGTGACAGTTTGAAACAGATATATTGGAAAACATTAATAAATAGATAATCTTCAAGAAAAATATAAATTACATAAGAAGGAATGGACAAGCTAAGTAAACCAATTTATTTATTCAGTTAAGTAAACGGAATCAGTAATTGCAAGTCTCTGACTTCCGTTCCCTCCCAGATCACAGTCTTAGTTGGTTTTACAGTCAAATCTTCCCAAATTTTTAAACCTTTGAGGCACAGATATAAATTGTTCTGAAAAATAGGAAAAAGAGGAAAGTCTACCCAATTTGTTTTACGAGGTTAATAAAACCTTGATTAAAAATCACACAATAACAAGTAAACTAAATTATAGAACTAGCTACCTATGAAAATAGATGTAACGTAAGCTTCCAATAAAATTGGAGGCACTAGATTTAATTTCTTGCCTGACAACTAAAAAAAACAGACAAAATATGTGAAACAATGTCTCTCAAGACATTAGACACCAAATAATGAAGGACAATAATCCCTGAGAAAGGGAAAACGAATTAGATGAATGCTGTAACTTCCTCTGTTTACTGCCTGGGGAAAGTCTCCAGGCTTTGGTGCAGGGAGAGAGAACCCAGAGAAAGTTCAGAAGTCTCCCTAACTTCAAGAGACAAAGGTAGGAGTCTAAGTAAGCCAAAGCATCAAAAATTCACAGAATAGATTACTAGAGACGAAAGAGTTACACAGAGAACTATGAAGATCTGTTGAGCATCCCCCTTGAGCATTCAGATGAATACTGTACAGCACAGTGTGAAGAAACTACCCAAGGCTAGGAAAACAACCAACTTAAAGGATAAACCTCAAAATTCTTAGGGAACAGATTAGAATTCTAATAAGGGTCTTGCCTCAGTAGTGGGGAAAAACTAACCCTAGACGAAATGCTGCTCTTATCCTATCTAATAAAACTTAAAAGCAAAACCAAGAGGCTCAAACTGTTTTTGAGTAATTTAACAGTATTCAAGAACAAAGCTCAAAAATATTTATGGGAATACAAAAATATCCAGCACCAAAAAAGGTAAAATTCATAATGTTTGGCATCCAATAAAAAATTATCAAGCATTCAAAAAAGCTAGAAAATCTAACACAGAAAATGATGCAGGCAATAGAATTAGTAGATAAGAACCTTAAAGCAGTTATTATACTGCATTCCATATATTCAAGAAACTAGAGGAAAGTTGCCACATATTAAATAAAAATATGAAAGATACAGAAAGACACGAATTGAACTTCTAGCATTGAAAATTGCAAAGAATGAGACAAAATATATGCTGGATAGAATTTTTAAAATTCGATCTCACAGAAGAAAGGATTAGTGAACTGAAAGATATAACAATAAAAACTATCCAAAATGAAGCAAAGTTAGAAAAGAGACTGAAAAAGAATGAGCAGAGCATCAGTGAACTATGAGATAACTTCAAGCATCCAAATTTAAGTAAAATTGGCGTTCCCTGGCTGAAGGCAGAGGGTGGGAAATATTTCGAGAAATACTGGCCTAATATTTTCCAAAACTGATGAAATCAATGACCCATAGATTCAAGAATATCAATGAACCCCAAGCACAAGAAATATGAAGAAAACTAAACTAGGGCACATTAAAATCACTTGGCCCAAGACCAGTGATATAGGGAGAGTCTCAAAAGTAACCAGAGAAAAGAGACATGGTAGATAGAGAGACAAATGTATAGATGACAATAGATTTCTCATCAGAAACAACGCAAATGAGAAGAGGGTGGAACAATGTTTAGAAAGTACTAAAAGAAAAAGGAAAAGTCATCAACCTAAAATTCCACACCCAGTGAAAATATAGACAAAGACTTTTTTTGGAAACCGATTTGGCAGTTTTTTGAAAAGTTAAACAGATACCTACCATATGACCCAGCTACTTCACTCTTAGGTATTTACCCAAGAAAAATAAAAACATATGTTCATATAAAGGCATGTATATAAATGTTAATAATGGCTTTATCTATAATATCCAAAGCTGGAAACAACCAAAATGTCCATCAACAGGTGAACGGATGAACAAAGTATGGTATATCCATACAATGGAATACTGTTTATCAAAAAAGAACAACCTATTCATACATGTTAAACATGGATCTCAAAATAATTTTGCTGAGTGAAATGCAAGCTAATTTATAATGACAGAAAGCAGACCGATGGATCAGTAGAGATAGGAGAAGTTACGGAGGGATGGAAGGATGGTATTACAAAGGAAGATATGACCTTAGGGAGTGATGTATCATTTTATTATCATGGTTATGGTGAGAGTTTCAAGGATATATACATATGTCAAACTTATCAGATTTTATACTTTAACCATGTGCTTTTATTGTACATCAATCATGCAACAAATAGAACAAATAGAATTATTTTAAATGGATGCAGAAATCCTAAATAAAGATTAGTCATTGAATTATTATCATAAAAAATTATACATCATGATTAGTTGGATTTATCTCAAGAATGCCAGAATGGTTCAACATCTAAAAACTCTGGAAATTAAATACACCATACTAACAGGTTAAAAGGGAAAAACAATGCATTATCTTAGTAGGTACACAATCTGATAAAATCCAACGCTCATTTATGATGAATAAGCAACTTTTGGTACAATCGAAACGGAAGGGAATTACCTTAACCTAATAGAAGGTATCTATCAAGAACCTATAGCAACGTCACACTTAAAAGTAAAATTTTAGAAGCATTTCTTTTGAAGTCACTTCTTTTAAACGTTGCTCTGGAGATCCTAGCAGCGTAAAAATGATAAAAAAATGAATAAGAAAAAGAAGAACTAAAAGGAGATATGAAAAACTGTTTTTATTTTCAGACAATACGATTATGTACACAGGGATTTAAAAAGCACAAGACTTTGCAAACAATTCAAAATAATAAGAGATTTCCTAAGGTGGCTGGAGAATAAAGTCAATGTACCAAAACAAAACAAAACAACAAAGCAATACTTTTCCTACAGACCTATAATAGCTAATCAGATGATGTAGAAAAAGAAACAATTCACAGTTACAAAAATTTCTCCAAGGTATCTTTTAAACTAAAAAGGGGAAGATCTTTAACGAGAAAATGACAAATATTTTCCTGGAAAATTAGAGAATTTTACCCTGTGATTTGAAAGACTCAGTATTTAATCTGAAGAGTCAATGCAATCCCAGCAGGATACCCCAATGGGATATTTTGTTAAATTTGACAAGCCAATCCTCAAATGCATATGTTGGAATCAAGAATAACCAAGAAAGAAGAAGATGAGAGTATTTTCCCTATCAATGATAAAATTTATAAACCTGTCGTAATGAAGACAGAGAAGTAATAGCAGTGAGATACAAATAGATGCACGGGGCAGAATGGAGAGCTCGGGCACGGAGCTTCACAAATCGAGAACTTGCCATATGTCATAGGTGGTATTACAAATCAGTGTGGCAAAGATGGACTATTCAATAACTGATGCTAGGACATCTGGTTATCCATATACGGAAAAAAAGAGATCCTTACATTGTCCCATACAGAAAAATAAATTCCAAGTGGATCAAAGACACGAATAAAAAAAGCAAAACACCAAAATTTTCAGAAGAAAATACGTAAAAATATTTTTGTGACTTCAGAGTCAGGAAATGTTTTTAAATAATATTCAAAAGAACCCAAGACATAAAGGGATAGAAATATATCAAAATTTAAAATTTCTCTATACTGGAAGGTACTCTAAGTAAAGTGAAAAAGACAAGTCATAGTCCGGGAAAAGATATTTGCAACACAAATAACAAACGGTTGATATCCAGATATATAAGAAATTATTTATTAATAAGAAAGGAACACTCAACCTTAACAAAATGAATATCTACAGAAATTTACCAAAGAGAAAAGCTGAAGGTCCATCAAGCACAAAAAAACTGTTCAGTTATCAGAGAGGAAAAAATAAAACAATGAGATATATCTTTACATACTTCTTATTGGCAAGAATGTAGAGAAAGGAGCATTGTCACCCATTGCTGGAAGGAAGGTAAACCGACACAACCGCTTTACCCCCTGTCCATTTTGGACAGGATTTTCACAATATCAAAACTGAAAACTTGCATCTCCTGTGATCTTCCATTCCACTTATAGCTGCCTATCATCTACTAGTGAGAGGAACTTCTACTCTGACTAACACAGAAGGAAACTAAGAATCTTAATGGCAGCATTGTTGGCAAAGGTGAAAAGTGGGAAGCAATTTAAATGTCCATCAACAGGAAAATGGATAAATTTTAATTGAGCTATTTTCGTACAATAGAGTACCATGAATAAATTAGAAGCATATAAAACTAATAAAACGTAAGGCTAAGTATAAATATATTGCAGTATGATCCACTATGTAAAGTTCGAGAACACAAAAAAATATATATAGTTTATGGATAAAAACATATGTGGGAAAATGATAAAACCTTTGAAAGAATGATAAACACCAAATTCATGATAATGATTATGTCTGGGGAGGGAAGGTGGGGCCATGAGATTGGAGAACACCAGCAGAGGCCTCCAGCTACGTCTGTAATGCTTCTTCTTAAAAAAAATGTCTAGAATGAATATGGCAAAATGTTAACATTTGATAAACCTGAGTTGTGGAATATATGGGTGTTCTTTGTATTAGTCTCTACACTAGTATATTTAAAATATTTCATTTTTTACAGTGAGAGAAGCTTAAGATTACACATTTAGTTAGTGACAAAACTGGGATTTGAACTTAGGCAGTCGAACTGTCGAACCTTACTACTCTATATTGCCTCTCTGAGATTGGCATATATGTGACATAATATATATGCATATATATATATATATATATATACACGGCACATATAGATACATATGTGTCATACTTAGCACATTGTGTGGCACATCAAAACTATCCAACAAGTGGCAGCTATTATCTAGCACTATCTTAGCACATTTTGCATCCCCTGTAATTATGTTTATGTATGTGTAATGTGTATAATCTTCTTAGACACACATCTTACCTATTCTTCTAATAACCAAATATGTACAGGGAAGATGACAATGACAGTAGAACAATGATGGAGTTTAATGCTCAGCATGGCTTGCCAGATCCTTTATGCCTTCAGGATGAGTTATATAACTTGTGAATGGTGAAATAAGGATTCATTCATTTATTCAACAGCATTTATTGGGTACCTATCATGTCCCCCAAACTGGGGATTCAATAATAAACAAGAAAACAAGGTCCCCGCCCCAGTAGAGAAGCACTGTCCAAAAGAAATATAAAGGTAGCTGTGTATGTCATTATAAATTTTCCAGCAGCCACATTTAAAGAGTTAAAAAAAAACAGGTAAAAATAATTCTACTAAAATATTTTATTTACTCTAAGACATATGAAATATTATTTCAATATGTAATCAACGTACATGCGTATTAATGATCGAGTTTACATTTTTTTGTGTGTGCCAAGCTTTGTAATCTGGTGTGTATATTACATCTGTAGCACATCTCAGTTCATACTAGCCACACTTCAAGTGTTCAATAATCACATGTGGCTAGTGGCTCCAATATTGGGCAGTGGATTTCTAGAGGATAGAGTAAGATGAAAAGTAATTTAAAAAACATGCAAGTTGAGTAAGTGGTAAAAGCAAGGGAAACAAACAGTGTGCCGTGCTGAGGTATAAAGTAAGTGGGTAACAGGAGTTGGGGGGACATACTTTAGATTCAGGGGATGAATTTCTGAGAAAGTAGCTTTTAAGCTGAAATCTGAAGGATCAACAGGAGCCAGCCACAAAACAAAAGAAGGGAAGTAACCTTCACTGAAATTCTACTATGCTGGTGCTTTATATATATATATACATACATATGGTGTTTTATAATACAGCAGGAAATAATATTCTTAAAGAATGACTCTGCCAAAAAAAGAGCCTTTGATGCTAATAAATAAATGCGTAAAAACCAAACAAACAAACAGCAGGCATTACGATAAACTAAGATTTTGGTTCTTCTTAAATGGTAAGAGTTATACTGAGCATCAGACACTTTTCTGAGTAAATACTCTAGTCGAGTAAAATGACAGATGACACATTCATGATCTGCTTTGCATTGGATATAAATGAAACTTTACATAATATTACATAAATCGTCTAAATGATTCTGAGCAGCATAGTCAACTCACCTTTGGACCTTGGACTCCAATTCCCACTGGTCCTCTAGGACCTGGAGGTCCTGTCTGGCCTACTTCTCCCTAGTAAGGAAAGAGCATTTGAAGAATATTTGAGTTTAGGAGCAAAATAAACAAAATACATTCCTGCCTTTGATCTCCGAAGAGCTGTCTTATATTAGCAAAATAAGATAAAACTGAGTTTCATGTACTCAATTTATATATATATATGTGTGTATGTATATACATAAAATATTCAAATATAAATATATATATATATTTCAGGAAAATATATATATTTGCCTAAAATACCTTCAGGTTGATAGGTTTTTATCAAATTTGGAATGTATAATGGTCTGGCTTAAAATACAGGCTATATAGCATGCTCAAAATTGATTTTAAGGAGCCCAGGAGGAGACCACCTGGGAAAGACAGGCAGCTATATTCCAGAACAACTAATACTGACACATGAAAAGCCAAAGTGACTGCTGATCAAGAGCAATATCCTAACCAGAGAGAACAACCTGGGCTTTCAGTGATGGGCCCCAAATCAACAATCTCAAGGGCAGTAACTGTATTCTACTGAGACGCTTCTCACATGGGAATCTCTAAAGAGTGTTCTTGAAGGTGAGTACTCTCAGAGAAGTATTTATTTAACAATGATTAGCAACTGTTTGAAGCAACATTAATGATAGCTGGTTAAATAATGTGTCATGCCTCTCCCCAAGGGATAGATGGTAGTTCTAATTTAGGAGATAATTTGAATCCTAAGTTCATAGAAAATTTTTATTTGTTAGGTTATTTCTGACTCCATATCTTTAACTAAATGCTTCAATAGTTGGACCTTCTGTGGGAGCATTGGTGAGAATGAAAATTTGCCAACCCACAGGTAGCCTCTACTGATAGTACTGTGCTGCTTGAATTGCCAGAATAGAGTCACATAGTAAAAGAAAGAAAGAAAACAATAAATTAAGATTGTGTACATAAAAAATTCAAAGAGCGTAAAGAATACATATTACATTTTCTAAACCATTAGGAATATCAGTAACATTTTGCATTAAGTAGAGATATCTGATTTTTAAGTTCATTTCATCTGCTGTCTTCTAAATGCACTGGCCACTGACCAGAAAACAGCAATTAGACTACAGATATATTAAACTCTGCTCTCATTTAGAAAGTTACCTTGGAACCAGGTGAACCTTGTCCTGGGGGCCCTTGAGGACCAGGTGGACCAATAGGACCTTGGATTCCCTTTAAAATAAAATTTAAAAAAATAGTATTACTGAAATTAAGAAGAAATATGGATAAGAGTAGTTTCAAATCCTCTAAAGTGAGTTTAGTTCACATCCCATAATAGGTTACTCTTCCTCAGTTAATATTTGTTGAATGGGGTGGCAGAGGCTTCTAGTTGAACTATAATTTGCATCTCCCTTTCTTCCATAGTAAGAGAAATTTTAGCTGGCCCACGTGGCTGCCTGGAATAAAGACCACATTTCCCGTCCCTGTTGTAGCCAAGTGTTGCCATGTGGACTGGATTCTGGCCAATGGAATGTGAATGGAAGTGATGTGTATAATTTCCACTTCATGCTAAAGGAAGAGGTATGTCTCGTCCTTCCCAACACCCCTTCCTCAGGGGCTGAAGTGAAGACTTAGTGGCTGTCTTGGGTCACGTGGATGAGGAAAGCACTCTCAGAATGGCAGACTAATGAAATGAAAAAGCCTAAATCCCTGATGACCCTGAGAGGCAGAGTCATCACACCAGTTTGGAGTTTTAAATAAGAGAAATAAAATTCCATCTTGTTAACCAATTTCATGTCTCAGTCACACACAAGCAAAGCGATATCCTAGCTGTACCAATTGATACATATCAGAATACTAAAATGAAGGTTTGACCTAGGCTGCAAGAATGATAGCCTGCAGACACCAGATTGAAGAATGTTCAGGCACTGGACTCTCACTCACATTGTGGGTATAAAAAGGGAAGCAAGCCAGCAATTATAAAGCTCTTCTTTGGAGAAAGTAGTCTTATAAAGAATTTTCTTTGGAGAAAAAGGGAGGGGTTTAAGTTGCTTCTCTGTTTACCCTATTCTAGAAAAGGAACTTCAGTGAAACCACTTGGAGACCTTGATTTTTGTTTTGGAGACACAAGGGACCTGTGTCTGACTCACGCCTGAGAAAGCTAAAATGGATTGTGATAGCCAAGAGGGGCTGGGCTGGGACCAGCCTGTGATTCCAGAGTTTGTCAGTGCGAAGAACATGTGAGTTTTTCCTGTGGACCAGATGTACCCTACGTGTGAGACAGACTTGGCCTGGCACCATTTTGAATCCTGTCCAAGAGGACCTGGAAGAGTGATAGAACTCCAACAGAGAAAGTTGGCATAGAGTAAACCCCCAGGAAAGCAGAGGCCGACAGGAAGAAACAGCCAGAGGAAGAGCATGCTTCATCCGTGTCCTAGGAGGGGCAAACACAGGGGCCAGTGCAAGGAGCCCCATGAGGAAGAGTGTCAGCGTCAAACACCTGCCATGCTCAGAGGACCCAAAGCCATCTGACAATAGATCAGCCAAGAAAGGATCTCCGAGGCCCCTCTTCTCCTCCCATCCTTGACTTGGTCCGGGATGAATGAGAAGCACATTCCCTCCCATAGACACTGGTTCTCCCGGCAGCTCATACCAGATGAATAAAGATTGAAAGGAAGATTAGTATATTGACTAGAATTAGACAGTTTTTATTATACAATTAAAACTGTAATTAGCAACTTAGAGTGACCTTATAGCAGCTTTCTACTACCTAAAAGTGATAAGAAAACTCTATAGCCTGCTGGTAACTTCTGTCTGTGGGAGGAAAAAGAAAAAACTTCCCCTAATAAAAAATTGTAAAGGGATGATGAGAGAAAAAAACTAAGATTTTATTTTGCTTACACTTCACAAGCCATGACTGTGAAAATAATGGTCACAGGTAATGATTATTTTATTGCAAATGTTATCCCCTTTTCTCTACTTAGATGATACAACTGCTTGTTCATTTTTAAATGACAAATATTTTTGCCCTTTTCCCGGTTGATGAAGATGAAGCAGTCTAAACCATTTAAGGAAGCTAAGGTTCAACATAAATATTGACCCGTTATTAGAAGGAATCCTTCCTGACTTTCACAGTAATCTGCAAGTAGCATGAAACAGGACAAGGAACCAAAAAATTCAAAGAGATACGTGCGTAAGTGTGTGTACATGTGTACATGTGGTTACTTATATCCCACTTTATTTTATAAAAGATTGGAAGTGATCAACTTCCAAATATTTCATGAAAATCTGCAGGCCACCTGAGGGATATTATAAACATGTTGCTGGAAATAGAAGTTCCCTCATACAGATATGAGAGGGAAAACATTTCTATAAGAGAAATAGGAAGATCTAATAATAACAGTAATTCAATGGGTAAACGTTAAATTAAAGATAAGAAGAAAAATGAATAACTGCATAGAGGTGAAATTTATGTACAATTTAAATCATTTATCTTAAAAGGTAAACAAATTCTTTCCTTCTTCAGAGCAGTTTACAAATAATACATTCCATTCAATATCTTATCCAGTAGGGGTCAGCTCCATATAGACATGTCTACCTTAAAAGGTTTTTTCTCTTTGGAAAAAAGAGAACAGGGTGAGAAAACAAAAGAAGTCAAAGAGGCTTTTTTTAAAACTGAAGAACAACAAGCTCCACCAAGAACCAGCATTACAGGAAGCTGCAGGTGGGAGGGCCAGAATTCACAGGCCATCTGGAAAGACTTGGCTTTCTTTGAACCTATTTCCAGCCCCATGGTGGTGACTCAGCACCAGGAACACCACAAGACCCAGGATGTGACAGCAACGTCCAGCCACCTCTGAGATCAGAATGCAAACCCTGCTGAAACCAGCAAATAAACTACAAAGTTTGAGAATGCCTGGTGGCAGAGTCAAACCATGCTCTTTGTGTAGTCAAAATACTCAGCTCTTAACTGTTATCTAAATATTTATATACAGATTTATCTTGGCTTCTCCTGCACCTTAATCCTCCTCATGTATTACACTAGGACCTCTACCAAGGGAAAGAAATGGGAAAAGGGATAATGTCCAGCTTGGCTGTTGTTTGCTAGAAGATGGTTAGAAATAAATTCAAAGTTAATATCAACAATGAGATCTGGAATTATCTCTTTTTTTTTTTTACCCTTTTCTTCTCCTACTACCCTAGATAAAAGAAGCATTATCATTCTCTAGGCAACAGAATAATTCAAACATGAATCATAAATTTTAAACTGATTTGCCACTTTCCACACAGGAGGACATTCAGCATGAACTTGGATTTTTTGGTCATTTTGATTAAGTGAGATTATGTACGTAGATGGTACTGTTATATTACACTTGTATTATTTAGATCTAACAAAATGTCCTGTTGTTTCCAAAATTTATGGTCAGAAGACTTTGGAAGCAGTTCCAGCCGTGAATATAGAGACATCCTCAGAGATCTTTCCTTTCTTCTGACCAACAGGGGTTAAGTGTCACGTATAAACTCTATCTGTGGTTTATTCCTATTCAGGAATGGTGCCCCTTAAATTAAGTGTACCTCTGATTCTGGTCCTTGTTTTAAGTGTAATACTTTTTTAGATTGGTACGTGGCTAGAGGTGGGAAATACTACTCTACTGGCATTGGAAGAAAGTGAGATATAGTCATTTACAAAGCTTCAAGGGGGAAAAACACACAAACCAACCAGTAAATAAACTATTGCTCCCAAGGGAAACTAAAAATATAAAATATTACTTCAAAACTCTTCTCCTGTTAATTAGCTTTAATGTTAAAATTCACAGCACCAAGAAACACACAATTTATTTTTCAAGTCTTTGGAAATTCTAAAAAATAAAATCTCATGAAACCATCTTATCCTTCCCTACATTCACGTTGGACGTGTATTCCATTGCAATTTGACTAACAAATATGCTCATAAATGTTTGCAGGATGGCCTTCAATGAACATAAGGATTGGGCCAGAATGTTCTGTACCAAAGAGACAGAGAGAAAGCCTTGATTACCTGTTCCCCTTGACTCCCGATTCCAGGGATGCCCATTGGTCCTTGGGGTCCCACAGGTCCCAAATCCCCCTGTATAGAAAATAATTCAGAAATATAACAATAAAACTCAACCTCATTCTTTCATACTTTGTTAGCCTTGAATTATACTGGACTAAAATCTATCTTTCCACCATAAAACAGTTTAACACGGAAAGCTAGAAAACTCCACTCCTTTTAAACAGTTTATAGTTCAAATTTGCCAAAATAGTAAATGATGTTTTTGCTATTTAGTCTAGATTGGTGAGTATTTGCACCAGCTTATATTTATTATTTTTTTCATAAGAACCAAAAATTCCTGAATGGTTATTATAATGACACAAACACTTACTGTTAGGATCCATAACAGAAACATTAAAAAAAGTATAAAATTTATAGGGTGCAAGAAAATTAGAATTTGAGAAAGAAAAACTGGAGAAAAGTGTTTTAAAATGTTCTAACTACCTTTACCCTCCAATTCTTATTAAAATGCATTTTGAAAATTAAGAAATGATCTAAGGTGAATGCAACAAAATTAAAGAATCTCACCTTCTCCTCCCATGAAATAAATTAGGGAAATAATGTGAATGATATCCGTAAGAAGAACAATATCATTTATCCCTTTTTTGTTACTTTCAACAGATATTTAGAGTGTCCGTTATGTGCCAGAAACTGGTCCTAACACTGGGGAAACAACAGTGACCAAAACAGCCAAAATCTCTGTCCTCGTAGAGACTACATTTTAGTAGAGGAAACAGAAGATAATAAACAAGACGAATAGATAAAATAAATAGTATGTTGAATACTGATAAGTGCTAAGGGGAAAAGTAAATCAGAGAAGGGGGGAGACAACTGAAATTTTAGATAAGGCGGACTGGGATGACCTCATGATGAGAGGGAGTGAGCCAGGTGGAAACCCGGAGGAAAAGCATTCCAGGCAGAGTGAACCTCCAGTGCAAGGATGATGCCTGGCACATTCCAGAAACGAGGAGACAAGGTTGCTGGAGCTTCTGAGCATGAGGGAGAGTGGTAGAAAGATGGAGTCGGAGAAGTACGGCAGTGGGTCAGGCAGAAGGATCAACAGGGCCTTTAGGCCATAGTAAGAACTTTGGCTTTTCTCTGAGTGAGATGAGAAACCACCAGAGGGTTTTGAGCAGAGGAGTGAAAGATCTGACTTGGTTTTGAAAGCCCCAATCTGACTGTACTGAGAAGAGACTGAGAGGAGATCCATATGAGAGATGATGGGGGCATGGATTGAAGTGCTGGAATGAGGCAGTGGGGAGCTCAGATCCTGGATATATTTTGAAGGTAGAGCAAACAGGATTTACTACAAATTGAGAGAACTCCAAGCTGTCTCCAAGGTTTTTGGAAGAATAGACTTGTCACTTACGGAGAAGGAGAATCTTGAGAGAGAAGCAATATTGGAGGCCATGTAACATCAGGAGCTCAATTTTGGACATGTAAAGTCGGAGATGCTAAAATAGACATCCAAAAGGAGATATCAAGTAGGCAGGAGAGGTGTTAGCTGGAGATGTAAATTTGGGAGCCCTCAGTATACAGCTGGTATTTAAAGCCATGACTCAGTGAATTTACCAAGCAGATCGAGAAGATAGAAGGTTCAAGGACTGAGCCTTTTGGACACTCCAAGTATTAAAGGTCAGAGAGATGAAGAAGCACCAGCAGTGGACACTGAGAAGGTGCAGTCAGAGAGACCAAGAGATTCTTTCAAGAAGGTAAGGATCAGTCAAGTGCTACTGATAGGCCAGGTAAGTTATCAACTGAGAACTGACGACTGTTGAACAACATGGATAAGTATGACTATTTTAATACCAATTGTATTTAGACTACATCAGGGTAAGCAAACTTTTCCTCAAACAGCTGGATAGTAAATATTTTATGCGTAAGGGCTATGAAAAGGTCTCTTTCATAATTAATGTATACTGTTTTGTAATGTGAGGCAGCCATAGACAATACCTCAAGGAAAGGTGTGTCTACGGTCTGATAACACTTTATTTACAAAACAGGCAGCTAGCTTGTTTTGCCAGCTAATATACTTTATTTGCATATTTTTTAGCATAAAAAGTATGCTGAACCTGTCACTAAGATATGCCCTCGAACATGCTTCTTAGTGTTTCACTTTGCATCAATCCCCAGTCTAAATAAACATCACAGGAGGGAAAATGTAATGGACTCAAGTTCTAATTCAGAACTGGATGATCCTGATTCAGAATTTGATTGCTTGTCATGTGGCAGTCACTGTGCTACATGCTTTTCATGGTTTATCTCACTTAACCTTCACAATAACCCTCCGAAAGCAGGCAGCCCCACTTTCCAGAAGAGGTTAAGCAACTTGCCCCTGATTACACAACTGTGAGATGGTGGAAGCAAGATTCAAGTCTGCTCTCTCTCATTCCAGAACCAAACTCATAACTACTATTCTGCAAATATTCAATAAGTATGTAAGAGAGATCCCTTTTTGTGCAGCATTATTTACATTTAAATATCTATATCAACAGGTCACGTCAAGATGGCAGTGTAGGCAGACTCTGAACTCATCTCCTCCCATGAACACAACCAGGTTACAACTATTTTTGGAAAAATTACCCTGTATAGAAAACTGAAAATGGGATAAACAGAACCCCCACAACAAGGGGCAGTCCTGACTAAGGCAAAAGACGCAGAAATTCCTTCTGGAGAGAAAAAAAGCCATCTTCAGGAGTAGTGGAGTTTCTCAGCTGGCCAGGCGGGAGTCACCTTAAGGTATGCAGCCCTCCCTGGAGGAGTGAGGTCCGGAGCGGGGCGATACTGCTATAAGCATCCTTCAGACTCAGCACGACTGAGACAACAGTCTTACTATCTGGCTTCTCTGGCTATTATCTGCAGAGGGGACACCCCCCAGAAAAGTTATTGGATGAAAGCCGAAAAGACCTGGGTCTTAAAGGGCCCACACGCAAACTCACTCTTCTCAGCAACCTAAAATCACCAGAGAGAAGGCTGACAGTCCTTTGGTGAAAAGAGACTCACCTGGTAGGCTCTGGGTGAATCTTTTGAGAGGAGAGTCCTCTCTGGAGACTGAGACATTGGTGGTGGCCATTGATGTGACCTAGTCCAGGTGTGCTGACACAGACCCCAGTAGATGACATTGAAATTCTTCCCCTGGCCTGTAAGCCCAGGGGTCTGTCATACCCACGAGAGAGCAGATTTAATCTAGTTCAGCCAGGGCAGGCAGCCACTCTTGGGACCAGCCCCACCCAACAGCAAGCCCTCAGGCTACTTGTCAGCCTGCATTGACTGGGTGGCTTGATCCTCTACAGGCAGGTGAGTGTGTCCACCTTGTCAGGTAGGGCCTCTATGGGGACCAGGTAAACTGTGGGGGGCATTGGTGGAGAAGTGGGGGCCTCTGCAGTGGGGCATCAGGCTACACTCCAGGGGACTGGGAAGTGTGCACAGACCAGGACTGTATAGGTAGTGTGTGTCGTTCTTTGGGGGTGTGAGGCTTATCAGCTGCAGAAGACCTGTGCTTCACAAATAGCCATAAAAAGGATCAGCCCCACCTTCCAAAGCCTGAAACAATTGAGTGCTTCTGTGCCTAGAACCATCCCCACTCAGCTGCACTCCTAAGAGAACTGACAACAGCCTTGTAGGCCTGAGGCCTATAGCAACTGTAAGCCCCTGAGCCTAGAAACCAGCTACACTGGGTACCTACCCAATTAATAAGAAAACTGCAAGAAGAAATTAATTAATAGGAAAACTGTTAGACCTGTAGCCAATGGTGCTGAGGCTCCCCAAACCAGATTTACGAATAGCTGGCCAGGGAAGGAAAGACTAGACTCTCTGGGTACCTGCATTAAGAGCAACCCTGCCACAGCAGAAAGACACAGGTAGCCCACAAAGTGGTCACTCCTGGATCATTTGGACTGGTGACGAGAGGGAAGCACACAGCTGGGCCTCAAAAGGAATCTCTTATATAAGGCCACTTCTCCAAGATCAGGAGACATAGCTGACTCACCTAATATATAGATATGGCAGAGAAATAGGCATAATGAGGAGACAAAGGAATACATTTCAAACAAGGGAACAGGACAAAACCCCAGAAAAAGGACTAAATGAAACAGAAATAAGCAACCTACCTGACAAAGAGTTCAAACAAAAACTCATAAGGATGCTCACAGATATTGAGAGAAGACTGGATGAACACAGTGAGCTCATCAACAAAGAACTGGAAAATATAAAAAAGAACCAATCAAAAATTAAGAATACAATACTGGAAATGAAAAATTCAGTAGAAGGACTCAATAGCAGAGTAGATGATACACAAGAAGGGAGCAGGGACTAGATGAAAGACTAGAGGAAATCACCCAAGCTGAACAGAAGAAAGAATTAGACAGAATGAGAACAGTGTAAGGGAACTCTGGGATAATATTAAGCTCACTAACATTTGTCCCAAAAGAGAAAAGAGAGACAAAGGGGAAGAAAATCTATTTGAAGAAATAATAGCTGAAAATTTTCCTAACCTAAGGGAGGAAACAGACATCCAAGAACAAGAAGCACAGAGAGCTCAAAAGAAGATAAGCCAAAAGAGGCCCACACCAAGAAACATTATAATTAAAATGTCCAAAATTAAAGATAAAGAGAGAATCCTAAAAGCAGCAAGAGAAAGGCAACAAGTGACGTACAAAGGAAAGCCCACAAGGCTACCCGTGGACTCTCAACTGAAACCCTACAGGCAAGAAGAGAATGGCGTGACATATTTAAAGTTCTAAAACGAAAAAAACCTACAGCCAAAAATATTATATCCATCAAGGTTGTCATTCAGAATGGAAGGAGAGGTAAAGAGCTTCCCAGACAAGCAAAAATTAGAGGAGTTTATCACAAGAAACCAGTTCTACAAGAAATACTAAAAGGACTTTTAAAGTGGAAAAGCAATGACCACAAATAGGGATAAAAAAATTATCCAAAAAAACCAGGCAATAAAATCACTGGTAAAGGTAAAAATATAGTAAAGGTAACAGATCAACCACCTGTGAAGATAACATGAAGGCTAAAAGACAAAAGTACTAAAATTACCTATTTCAATGATAAGATGGTAATGGATAGACACACGCAAAACAAGAGATTAGATATGATTTCAAAAACATAAAATGTGGGAGGAGGGGAGTGAAAAAGTAGAGCTTTTAGAAAGTGGTCAAGCTAAAGAGTCTATCAACTCAATATACTGCTATATACATAAAATGTTATATAGGATCCTCATGGCAATCACAAATCAGAAAACTATAATAAGCAAGCAAATAAGTAAGACAAAAGAAATCAAACATATTACTAAAGAAAGTCATCAAACCACAAGGGAAGAGAGCAAGAGAAAAAGAAAGGAACAGAGAAGAACTACTAAAACACCCAGGAAAAAAGTAACAAAATGGCAATAAATACATATTCATCAATAGCTACTTTAAATGTCAACAGACTAAATGCTCCAATCAAAAAGCATAAGGTGGCCAATGGGGTAAAAAAAAAAAAGGCCCATATATATGCTGTATACAAGAGACACACTTCAAACCTAAAGACACTCACAAACTGAAAGTGAAAGGATGTTAAAAAGATATTCCATGCAAATGGCAAAAAAAAAAGAAAGCGAGGGTAGCAATACTTATATCAGACAAAATAGACTTTAAAACAAAAACTATAACAAGAGACAAAGAAGGGCACTACATAACGATAAAGGGGACAATCCAACAAGAAAATATAACACTTGTAAATATCTATGCAGCCAACACAGGAGCACCTAAATATATAAAGCAATTATATAGTTATATATAATTGTTATATATTTATATATAAAAGACATAGGAGGAGAAATAGACAGTAACACAATAATAGTAGGGGACTTTAACACTCCACTTACACCAATGGATAGATCATCCAAACAGAAGATCAATAAGGAAACACTGGCCTTAAACAACACATTCGACCATATGGACTTAGTAGATATATAGAGAACATTCCATCCAAAAACCAAAGAATAGACATTCTTTTCAAATGCACATGGAACATTCTCCAGGGATGATCACATATTAGGCCACAAAACAAGTCTCAATAAACTTCAGATCAAAATAATACCATGCATCTTTTCTGACCACAAAGGTATGAAACTAGAAATCAACTACAGGAAGAAAACGAGAAAGCCACAAAAATGTGGAGATTAAACAAAATGCTACTGAACAAGAATTGGGTCAATGAAGAAATCAAAGGAGAAATCAAAAAATTCCTGGTGACAGATGAAAATATGACATGCCAAAATCTGTGGGATACAACAAAAGCAGTTCTAAGAGGGAAGTTTATAGCAATTCAGGCCTACCTCAACAAACAAGAAAAATCCCAAATAAACAATGTAACAGTGCATCTAAAGGTACTGGAAAAAGAAGAACAAACAAAGCCCAAAATCAGCAGAAGGAAGGAAATAATAAAAATCAGAGCACAAATAAACGAAATAGAGACTAAAAAAACAATAGAAAAAATCAATGAAACCAAGAGCTGGTTCTTTGAAAAGATAAACAAAATCGACAAACCCTTAGCTAGACTCACCAAGAAAAAAAGAGAGAAGGCTCAAATAAATAAAATCAGAAATGAAAGAGGAGAAATTACAATGGACACTTCAGAAATACAAAAGACAATAAGAGAATACTATGAAAAACTATATGCCAACAAATTGGATAATCTAGAAGAAATGGATAAATTCTTAGAAACACACAACCTTCCAAAACTGGATCAAGAAGAAGTAGAGAAAGTGAATAGACCAGTCACCAGTAAGGAGATGGAAATAGCAATCAAAAACCTCCCCAAAAAATGAAAGTCCAGGACCAGATGGCTTCCCTGGTGAATTCTACCAAACATTCAAAGAAGACTTGATACCTATCCTTCTCAAACTCTTCCCAAAAATTGAAAAGGAGGGGAGGCTTCCTAACTCATTCTACAAAGCCAACATTATCCCGATACCAAAACCAGACAAGGACAACACAAAAAAAGAAAATTACAGGCCAATATCACTGATGAACATCGATGCAAAAATCCTCAGCAAAATACTAGCAAATCGAATACAACAATACATTAAAAAGATCATACATCATGATCAAGTGGGTTTCATTCCAGGGATGCAGGGATGGTTCAACATCCGCAAATCTATCAACGTGATACACCACATTAACAAAATGAAGAATAAAAATCACATGATCGTCTCAATAGATGCAGAGAAAGCATTTGACAAGATACAGCATCCATTTATGATAAAAAACTGTCAATAAAATGGGTGTAGCAGGAAAATACCTCAACATAATAAAGGCCATATATGACAAACCCACAGCAAATATCATTCTCAATGGAGAAAAACTGAAAGCTATCCCTCTAAGAACAGGAACCAGACAAGGATGCCCACTGTCCCCACTCTTATTTAACATAGTATTGGAAGTCCTACCCAGAGCAACCAGGCAAGAAAAAGAAATAAAAGGGATCCACATTGGAAAAGAAGAAGTGAAACTGTCACTCTTTGCAGACGACATGATTTTATATCTAGAAAACCCTAAATAATCCACTAAAAAACTTTTAGAAATAATAAATGAATACAGTAAAGTCGCAGGATACAAAATCAACATACAAAAATCGGTTGCATTTCTATACACTAACAACAAAGTAGCAGAAAGAGAAATTAATAACTCAATCCCATTTACAATTGCAACAAAAAGAATAAAATACCTAGGAATACACTTAACTAAAGAGGTGAAAGATCTGTACACTGAAAACTATAAAACATTGTTGAAAGAAATCAAAGAAGATACAAAGAAATGGAAAGATATTCTGTGCTCTTGGATTGGAAGAATTAGCATAGTTAAAATGTCCATACTTCCTAAAGCAATCTATAGATTCAATGTAATCCCTATCAAAGTTCCAACAACGTTTTTCATAGAAATAGAACAAAGAATCCTAAAATTTACATGGAACAACAAAAGACTGCGAATAGCCAAAGGATTCCTGAGAAAAAAGAACAAAGCTGGAGGTACCACACTACCTGATTTCAAAATATACTACAAAGCCATAGTAACCAAAACAGCATGGTACTGGCACAAAAACAGACACACAGATCAATGGAACAGAATCGAGAGCCCAGAGATAAACCCACACATTTATGGACAGCTAATATTCGACAAGGGAGCCAAGAGCATACAATAGAGAAAGGAGAGTCTCTTCAATAAATGGTGCTGGGAAAACTGGACAGCCATGTGCAAAAGAATGAAAGTAGACCATTATCTTACACCGTGCACAAAAATCAACTCAAAATGGATTAAAGACTTGAATGTAAGACCTGAAATCATGAAACTTCTAGCAGAAAACATAGGCAGTACACTCTTTTGACATCGGTCTTAGCAGCATATTTTCAAGTACCATGTCTGACCGGGCAAGGGAAACAAAAGAAAAAATGAACAAATGGGACTATATCAAACTAAAAAGCTTCTGCACAGCAAAGGAAACCATCAACAAAATGAAAAGACAACCTAACAATTGGGAGAAGATATTTGCAAACCATATATCAGATAAGGGATTAATATCCAAAATATACAAGGAACTCGTACATCTCAACAGCAAAAAAACCAACAACCCAATTGAAAAATGGGCAAAAGATCTGAACAGAGATTTCTCCAAAGAAGATATACAGATGGCCAACAGGCATATGAAAAGATAGTCAACATCATTAGCTATCAGGGAAATAAAAATCAAAACTACCATGAGATATCACCTCACTCCAGTCAGAATGGCTATAATTAACAAGACAGGAAGCAACAAGTGTTGGAGAGGATGTGGAGAGAAGGGAACCCTCGTACACTGCTGGTGGGAGTGCAAACTGGTGCAGCCACTATGGAAAGCAGTATGGAGTATCCTCAGAAAATTCAGAATAGATCTACCATATGATCCAGCTATCCCACTGCTGGGTATTTATCCAAAGAATTTGAAAACGCAAAGGCATAAAGATTCATGCACCCCTATGTTCACTGCAGCATTATACACAATAGCCAAGTCTTGGAAGCAACCTAGGTGACCACGAAGGGATGAATGGATAAAGACGATGTGGTATATATACAAAATGGAATACTACTCAGCCATAAGAAATGATGAAATCCAGCCATTTGTGACAGCATGGATGGACCTTGAGGGTATTATGCTAAGACAAATAAGTCAGAGGGAAAAAGTCAAATACCGTATGATCTCAGTTATAAGTAGAAGATAAAAACGACGACAAACAAACATAGCAATGGAGATTGGATTGGTGGTTACCATAGGGGAAGGAGAAGTGGGGAGGGCAAAAGGGGTGATTAGGCTCACATGTGTGGTGATGGACTATAGTTAGTTTTTGGGTGGTGAACATGACGTAATCTACACAGAATTCAAAATATATTATGATGTACATCTGAAAGCTATATAATGTTATAATCCAATGTTACTGCAATAAAAAAATTTAAAAATAAATAAATACATAAACAAAAATAAATATCTGTATCAAAATTACCTCCTTGTTTTGTACCAATTATGTATATTTGAGAGCCCTTATCATAGGAGTTTTTATCTTATCACTCAAATCACTGACACCAAAAGTCTCTGAATCTAGGGTTATATAGAAAAGGAAGAAAGAGGGAAGAGAAAAGGGAGACAGGATTGATTTAGTAAGGGATAGCAGATAAAAGTTTTGCAATTACTATGTGATAATATCCTGATATTTCAGCGCATCTTCTTTGCATGAGCTCCAGATGTAAAAACACAAGTGCCATGTGAACAACACCTGAAAAAGTTAACTTATTGAGCTCATAAAACAATGGTTCTGTTGTACTCAGTTCTTACTGCCCCCAAAGGAATAAAGAATATTTACATATTTTTAGAGTATTTTGGAGCTGGAGATACAACCAGAGCTGAGCTATTTGAACCAAGAATTATATGATATCAAAATTTGTATAACTCACTATTTACCACTATCTCTGCTATTTAAATATAGATACCTGGAAGAGATAGATACCAGTAAATAAAAGTAAGTAATTCAAGACAGAAACACAACACTTAAGATAACCATAAATATCAATCATCATTCTAATACAATATATAATGTTATAATATGCTTAGAAGCTGACAGATAAATGACTCCAAACTGATGTGAGGTTTCTGTTATTGCACATTTGCTTTATCCCCTCCTCCTCCAGCAGCTTCCACTTCCCACTGGTCTTTAGGGCCTTATCGCCTCCAGTAGCTTCTCTCACCAGCCTCACCCATACTTCTAACTGGGTATAACCTGTAGCTATTTTAAAGAAAATGAGTAACTAGTGAGAAAGAGAAAAGCAACGGCAGGTAGGCCGCGGTGTTGAACATGAGCAATTTTACAGAATACAGTGCCAATGTCAAACATGGCCATTGTCTGTGATGAACCAAGACAAAAGCAAGACCACTCCGTCATCATGTCTGAGCACAGACAAAAAGGAGAAACAGTGTCCAAACCACCCCTCCCCCCAAAATGATCAAACATCCCCCTATACTGGTTAAAAATGAGTGACTGCTACTTCTTTACCAATTACAGCTAAGCCTGGCTCCATTTTTCCCACCTCCTAAATAAGATTCATTAAAATATCCAATCTTAAAATTACCCCCACTTCCTGATAGCATCCAATCCAGAGTTGACTCCTGTTTTCTTGGACACCCCAAATCACCTAACACAAGCCCAAATCCTATGAAAAATCTTTCCTCTTCTTACTGAGTTGCAATCGGTTCCCCATGGTATGTGGTCTCCTTCACTGCAATGAGTCAATAATCCTAATTTTGTTCAACCATAGGTGGATTTCTGTTGTCTTCGCTGGAGGGCATCAACACGAATTTTCTTAAATGAGTTCTTTTAGCCCCATTTTAAGGTAATATTTTTGAGTGAGCCTAAGGGTGGATATGCACTTCTGTAATGGGGTCAAGTCCATACATTCTTAACAACTATTTTCTTTACTAAGAAGAGGTCTCTTTTGCTAATGTCTGACTTCAAAGCTGCTTGGCTGATGATAGGGGTCACTGGAAGTCAGAAGCTAGATAAATGAGATATTACTATAAATATATATGATGGGATTTTCCAGATCATAATTCATCCTACATAATAATATATCTTCCATATACTTAAAGTATAATTGACTTGATACCTATGTGGTATGGCTGTTAGGTTGTATACAGTTTATAAATGTACACACATAAAGAACAATGAAAAAAATAATTTTATTGGCATCTCTTCTTTTATATATCCTATGTATAGTACCTTGTCCCCTTTGATTGACAGGCCTTGCAATCCTTGTGGGCCAATTGGTCCTTCAGAACCTTTTTCACCCTGAAAGTATAAGGGAGGGATATCAGTGTACTAATAAAAATCAGGATTTTAAAACAGTTAAAGCATTCAAAGCATCCAAATTCACTGCTCACTGCAAATGGGTAATTCTAACTGACTCCAAGATTTGTAACTTGCAAAAAAAGAATTAGTCTAACACTCTTAAAGAGGAAGGAATCTGTCCAAGCAGAACACATACACAGCATCACTAAAGGTGGAAAAGAGCTCCATTCCCAATATAATCAGAAATATCTGGAAATGGGGGAGCTATTCAATCACATGGTACAACCAACTGAATCAATCTTCCACTTCGTCAGCATTGCTGCAACCGATCCAGCACAGAGTGAAAATGTCTCTCTCATATTAGTATACAAACTAATACTTGCTAGGATTGAATTATTTAACATTTTATATCATGGAAAATTTTCCTTGATATGCTTCTATAGTCACATGACCTATGTGAATAGCTCTGGTTGTAACGTACTATCAATGAAGGCCTAACACTTTGTGCACTAGTATGAAAAATAAACCATATAATCAATCAGAAACAGCATTCATTTCATGAATTCATTTGAACCAAGAGTAAAATCAAAAAACATTTGCAAGAAACCTAGAAAACAGAAAAATATACCTTTATGTCTTTCTATATTCATAATTTATTCACTTAAGCCCTATATTATTGGAAAGCAACCCCAAATAGCACATATAGAAAACTCCCACTGCTGGTTGGGGAATGAAGTATTCTGACAAATAGCTCTTCTGATCATTACCACAGAGAATAATTGCTATAGTGGACCCTAAAACAACAATAAATACAATATGTTCTTTCTTTGATGAGCTAGAGGTCAATGCAGTGCCGTGGGTTATTAGGAATGAGTGTATCATGTACATATCACACACTTGAACCCGTCACTAAGACACGCCTTGCAATATGCTTCTTAATGTTTCATTTATTCATTTCTCATTCATTTCTTTATTTTAAAAGAACCCCAGAGATTATAAAGAAAAATAATTCTAGCTATTTGAATTTTCCAGGTTGTTTGGGCTACACATAAATAGAAAGTTACTATATGCCAAAAAAATTCAAGAAATTATATATTATAAAACTTTCTGAAATGTAGTCCAGATTTCTGGCTTCTGTCTTCTGATAGTGATACTTTGGTTAGTCAAGGGCATTAGTAACATCCCTTTTATAGAACATATTATTTCCATTTATTATGACAAATTAAAATTTATTAGTTAACTAGAGCCTCTTTTAAAATTCAACCGAGCAGTCACTCACAACTTAGTACAAATTAGTTGTTTTAGCTAACTGATTTCCTTCTAGTTGAGATTCAGGTTTCTCATAGATAATTGAATATTGATCACAGTGGAAGGGGCTGAGAATGAGATGCAATTTTTGAGAGTGAGGCTGTACTGAGAAGGTCAGACCTTAGTGACCTGACTGAATGACTGATGTGGAAAGGTCTCAGACACTTAGAAAACAGTCTGCATTTCTCTGGGCAATGTGTGTATTGCATGTATGTGTGTTTGGGGGAAAATTTTAGAAAGGAAGGAAAAAAGACTCCAAAGTTTACCCTTACTTACTCTGAAATTTTGTTAATGCTGCCCAAAGTGTCCTGGAAAACCATCTCCTGAGTGCTATAGATTGTGGGTAAACAGCTGAGACCAGGGATCAGCAAACTACGGCCCACTGGCCAGATCCAGCCCACGTGCAAATTTTTGTATTTACAAAAATTCAGCCTTATTATAACACAGCCACACTCATTCATTTTTACATTGTTTATGGCTGCTTTCATGCTACAACAGCAGAGTTAAGTAGGTGCAACAGATACCATATGGCTCACAGAGCCTAAAATATTTACTACCTAGCCCTTTACAGAAAAAGTTTGCCAACCTCTGGCGTAGAGACACTTGAGCTCCAAGAATTATACACAGTCAGGAGGCCCTTGACGACGGGGATACGTTCCGGGAAATGCGTCGTTTTGCAATTTCATCATTGTGAAAATATCATAGAGTATACTTACACAAACCTAGATGGTATAGCCTACTACACACCTAGGCTGTATGGTACTAATCTTATGTGACCACGGTTGCACATGCGGTCTGTTGTTGACCAAAACATCATTATGTGACTGTATGGAAAGCAGTGGAAACAATTAAATTCTCGATTGCCAGGTAAAAAGTAGGTCTTTCGTTATATTTTGCTCTTTATGGTAATAAGGTAATATTTCCTTTCTGATTATACTAACAGCAATACTATTACAAATTGGTTTATTAGACTGTTTCTTATCTATGTTTCACAAACAAAGCTAAGAGTAAAGCTTAGTCATAGCTACACTCAGTAACTTCTGGGCATAAAGATGCTATTTATCACTGTGGCTTTAACGACTACAAACAACTTTAAGATATTTTTTTCTAATTTCATATGCAGTAACTATATTAAGTAGAAGTTTCTCAATTACTTATTTATAATTGCAAATTTCGCCATAGTTTCATGTTAAGGGAAGATTTACATATTCTTTCATTTAATAGGATGAAGATGGTCAGGAAAATACTTATAATAATTGGCTAGGACATATTTTCTAAATTTGTAATTCATGATCATGCAAGACAAAGCACTGTTTCCTCGCAGAGGTATTGTTACCTTTGGTCCCGGAAATCCTTCTCCGGGTAAGCCCCTCTCTCCTGGAGTTCCCTCAGGACCACGGGGACCCTGGTTAGGATAAGAGGGAATGAGGAGCAGGAGAAAACAGAGACAGACAGAATAGGAGGAGAGGAGAGGGGAAGGAGGAAAAGGGATGAAAGAAAATGGTTACATTGCAGTTCACATGGGCATGGTGACGATGATATGGTCCTATCTAAGTTATTAGTAAGAATCCTTCGAGTAAGCCCCATACTGATCAGTAGATCGTAGAGTTGTGAAGAATAATATTCCTATTGTATTAAATACTCGTTCCATATGATGGGCATAAGATGTCCTATTCTGGTGTCCTCAAATTAGAGAAAAATAGAAATTAAGCGGTGCTTCAGAATAAGGATTAGGAAATAAATCCTATGAGAAAAGGCTAAAATTCTAAGACTGTGTGGCCTGGAGAAGAATGCAGTGATTCAAGAATTTAATCAGGTATCAGGGGAGCCCTGTGAAGAAATCATTACACAACTGTTTTAAAGCCTTGGATTCTGTTTACGTGTGTTTAATTTGTATCTTGATAAATTTGGATTCAGACTTGAATTCTTGCAGGAACTGGTTGAATCCACAGGAGGTTTATGCACAAATAGGAATCTTGATAGAATCATTAAGAGGAAACATGATTTTTGGTCTCAGTGATTAAAATGAAGAAGTCCATGTAGCCAATGCTCAGAAAGGTGCTAGGAAAGGTGAGGACTTCTCACATAAGGAAAGAAAAATGACACAGTCTGAGGCTTTGAAGTGGCCTGTCAGGAGACACACTAATTGAAACATAAAAGACAACAGCAAGATATTCACTTCAACCAGGAATTTTAAAAGGCTACAAATTTTCCCTCCTTTCTTCTTGGCCAGAAGGCAAGAAAGTAGAAAAGGGACTAACAACAAAAATCTTAGAAGCACAAACTGAAACTTTACCTCTAATGGACTTAAAAAGATAATATGGTCTTGCTTGCCAGGAAGTAGACCTGTGATGGAACAAGTCTACTGAGATACCCAGAAGCTCCAAAGCCCGCACGCTGCAGACCATGATCTGAATGATCTGGGGCTGGATTTGCAGTGCTCCAGGGTAACTTAAGAGATGCTTTCTAGGGGCTGGCCCCGTGGCTGAGTGGTTAAGTTCGCGCGCTCCGCTGCAGGCGGCCCAGTGTTTTGTTGGTTCGAATCCTGGGCGCGGACATGGCACTGCTCATCAGACCACGCTGAGGCAGCGTCCCACATGCCACACCTAGAAGAACCCACAACGAAGAATATACAACTATGTACCGGGGGGCTTTGGGGAGAAAAAGGAAATAATAAAATCTTTAAAAAAAAAAAAAAAAAAGAGATGCTTTCTATTCCAGCCTGGTAGTAAAACTAGGATACAGCATTATGCTAATCAGTAACTGATCACAGCTATGGATTTGTAAGAAAGCACGCTAGCCGTATCCCATTGTTTAATTTTTTTTGCCTTTCCCTAATATTGTATATATTAAAAAAAGTCTTCTTTAGTATTTATCCATAGCCAGTTTAGTAATGACTATAATTTTTTTTAAAAAAAAACCTAACATTTAATTCAATTTAAATTGCCACGCTTACAGGAAACCTAATTTTTAACAATCTGAGACCTTAATCAAAGCACTAATATCCGTGACAGCTTATTCTAATGTTAGAGCAATTAGCTAGGGGAAAAATAAATATAAGCATGAAAATTAGATTGCAAACTAAACGGACAAGTGCCTAACTAATACTACATACCTTAATTAAAAAAGTTGATAAATATTATTCTTCCCCAATAAGATGACAAATAAAAATAACACAGTTTACATTAAATGCAAAGAGGTCTTTTTCCAGTTCATTCAATTTCTTTTTCATTCATCCAACAAACATTTACCAAACGCCTATGTCTACAAGGCACCGTACTGGGTTCTAGGAACAGCAGACAGACCCACTCTGTCTCACGGAGTTTACAGTCTTGTGTGACAAATAAAAGCAGATTTTGCTGTCATCTGGACTAAGTTCCAACCCCAGCTCCACTACATATTAGCAGTGTGACTTTAAAAAATTTAATCTCTCTAAAATTCATCATCCTTTTCAGAATGGTGATATCCATATTACCTACCTCAACCACAAGTATTAGTGTAAGGATTAAGTCAGAGAGATTTACAGCTCATACATATTAAGCATTCAATAAATATCTGTTATCACTATCAAAATTCTTTTACTTGAGTCCTGTAGTTGCTAAGAATGTCCTTTTTTGGAAGTTTTTGCAAATCAGGTAGTCTCAGTGAATGGTTTGTATTAAGCAATGTGGAGACAGCACACTGCACAGAATAAACACTGAACCTTCCTTCCGTCTCTGCATTTCTAGGGACATCAGCCAAGGTGAAAGGGAAAATAATGCAGGCTTTGAGGAGACCTGTGTTCCCAGCTGCTGAGAACAGAGAGTTAATGCTCATGAACGATCACTTAGGGGCATTTAAAAAAACGGCGATCCAGGGTTTAATTGCTGTAAACTGTCAGAGTAACATTCCACACCATCACTGTATTCTCAAGTTTTCCTATTAAACAGTCAGGATGGAAGACGATTGTTAACCAGAGAAGAGAAAGAGCAGGTACTTGGGTTAGGCGAACTATACTTTTAATTTATTAAGACAATACCAATGGATCATTTTATAAAAGACATAAATACTTCTATAAAAAACTCACAGCGTCCTTTTCAAAGGCCGTGAGAACCAATTACAACTATGACAAGTTTATTTGGCTTCTAATGAACACCTTTAATTTAAAAATATAATTAAGGAATCTAATCAGCAGTTAACACAGTCTGATCAGTGAAATACTTTATTTGAGGCATTAACAAGATCAGATAAGATTGTCCATTATCTTATTACCTTCCTTAATAATATCAATAGTATGGATGATCAATAAGGTGGTTTCAGTATACATTGCAAGCATTAAAGATAAATATGCTAAATAATAACAAAAATTGTCCATAATATTCAAACAGTGCCATCTTCTTTATTTTTAACTTCAAAGTAATTATAGTCCTACTTTGGGGGTATTTTTTACTGATAACACTCTGAATAACCGTGCTCAAAAAACACACAGATCACCCTGAGAGTCTGAGCCAATTTATTTTTCATGAATCAGTCATCTATCAGACCAGTACAAAACTAATGGTAATCATATAATTAAAGATGATAGCTGACAGTTCAAAGTTAGGTCATGAAGCAGGAATATTAATTCAATCAATCAGATTTGTATTAGTGTTGTATTGAAAAGAGAATAGTACTAAACTTGGAACCACGTGAAATGATTTAGGCAAAGAAACACACGTAAAGCACTTTCAAAAGAACCTTTGTCAGTCTTAAGGGAAGTCTTTATGTTACTTCTAAATAATTTGAAAACTCGCATTCTTGATTTTTTTGTTATAACATTTGGTGTAACATTTTCATACATTATTTGAGATCCTTCCCACCTTTGTTATGATTTTAGTTTAAATCACAGACTTCAGGTTCTCTGATTTGTGTAATTGTAGCCTGGAAAGCAAGCACACAAACAAGAATTTCATGTGCTGGTAATATTGTGAAAACTCTCTAGCCATAAACAGAAAGGCAAGTAATACAAATTTTTCTCTAAATGAATTTAAAGGCATTTAAGGGAAATCACAACATTGCAAAACAAAAACAGAGCTGTACACTGGAGAGGTAAGCACATAGGCTGATGCTATAGTGGTTCCGGGTGAAAACACGTGGTTGTGTGGTGGGAATAAGTCTAGGACGTCTAAGAGGGAGAACCAGGAGCAAAGACTTTGGCTCACTCAATGGAAGAGGAACAGAGAATTAGAGGTGAGAGCCCCACATAAAGCTAGGACTTTCAAAGTTATGTACCTTCAATGAAAGGGCAGGGTAGACAAAATGCCATCACATCAACACAGTGATGTGAATCACGAGACTCTTATCTGCCTTCTCTCAGGCTCTAAATGGGCTTCAAAATTCATCACCTGGTCCTGTGCTGTGTATGAGTTTGTAGTTTCAAGTAACACCACGTAGGCGGTCCAGGGACACCTTGGTTAAGAAATTTGCATCAAGGATACACCTGGAGTACATAAGAGATGCAAACGCAAATTTCTCTCAAACACCCTGCACACTGAACACTTGGGATTTTCACAGCTAACGCCCAGCTGACAACGAGTTCAGATGCCAGTGTGCAAAACATACAAGAAAACAATTCTCAATGAGTAAAATACACTCCGGTATCACCTGCCGGTCATGCCGGAACCACCTCTCAGAGGTGCCAGAACCACATGCTGGACACTCCGGAATCACCTGCGGGGCATGCCGGAACCACCTGCCGGACATGGCGGAACCACCAGCTCGACTCGCCGGACCCATTGCCGGCCATGCAAAATCACCTGCCGGCTACGCCAGAACCACTTGGCGAACACTCCGGAATCACCTGCCGGGCATGGCGGAGCCACCTCTCAGACATGCCGGAACTACATGCCAATGACACTGGAAGCACCTGCCAAGCACTCCAGAACCACCTGCTCGACTCGCCAAACCACCTGCTGGACACGCCAAAATCACCTGCCGGCTACGCCAGAACCACGCCAATATAAGATAAACTTCCTCATAGAATAAAATAAGAGACCCACGAAAAAATGAGTATACCTTAAATGATTAATAGTCTCAAAAAAAGAATAGAAATACAAGAAGCAAAAAGGACAGTATAACAAAAGCACACTAGTAAAAAGAAAAAAAAGGCAGATTTTTAAAAATTACTTCAAGAATTTTTTAAATACTGATAAGCTAAAAATACAATGGATGAGTTAAGGACATTTTATAAGCAGATGAAGGAAAAATGTGTGAATTATACATTAGATTGAAGGAAATTATCCAAAATGCAACCAAATATCTAATAGGATTTCTAAATAAGTAGAAAATGGAAAAAGAAAGTATTTGAAGAGATATTGGCTAGGAACTTTCAAAATTGTTGAATTTTCAGATTCATGAAACACGTTGAATTTGAAGCAACATAAATGAAAGTATATCCACACTTATATGATGAATCTATGGAAAACCTAAAGGGAAGAAAAAATTGCAAAAGCAGCCTAATATAAAAGATAAATTACTAAGAAATTATAAGCCTCCTGAAGATATCTCAACAGGAACAATGAAGGCCAGAAGACAGGGAAATTAGTACTCAATTCAGATTTCTACACCAGCTAAACTTTATAAAGAAAACTAAATAATGGCATTTCAGCCAAAGACTGAGAGAATTTAGTGCTAACATACTTTCACTGAAAATAATTTCCAAAAGATATACTTTTTGGAAAAAGAAAGCAATTAGCCAAAAAGAAAAGATGAAAATTTGAGAAGCTACAGCCAGCCTAGAAATTGGTAACTATATGGGTAAAACTAAATAAATACTGACTGAAAAACTACAAAAATAATAATAATAAATAGTTTTGATGGTATGAAAATAAGGTAAGACTAAGTTAACAGAGAATAATACTCTAAAAGTGGAAGAGAAAGAATTGGAGTAAAGGCCTCCTACGATCAGTGTATTTTTCAGAAGTAGATGGCAATATTGATGACATTTCAAACTTGCCAGCTAAGAATACATGTCAAAAGTTCAGTAGCCACTACAAAAGTAGAAATAGAATATACAACTATATATATGTATCATATATATATATTTATATGATATATATACACATATAAATATATATATGATATATATTATGTATACACACACATATATTTACTGGATACACATACACATATCAGACAAATATAGAGAAAATAGATATATTTGAAATGTTTGTGTTTTCTAATTAGATTTTTGTTTTCCTATTGAGTTTTGAAAGTTATTTATTCTAGGTATAAATCCTTTGTCAGATATGGGATTGCAAATACTTTCTCCCAGTCAGTAGCTTGTCTTTTCATTCTCTTAACAGAGTCTTCTAGAGAGCAAACATTTCCCATTTTGAAGAATTCCCATTAATCAATTTTTTTCTTTTTCGGATCGTGTTTTTTGTGACATGTCTAAGAAATCTTCACCAAGCCTTAGGTCCCAAAGATTTTCTCTTATGTTCTATTCTAAAAGTTTTATAATTTCACATTTTATATTTAAATCCATGATCCACGATGATTCATTGTGAGTTAACTTTTTACAACATGTGAGACTTAAGTTTACTTTCATTTTTTTGCTCCAGCACCATTTGCTGAAAAAGTTATGCTTCCTACATTGAATTGCTTTTGCACCTTTATGAAAAAATCAGTTGGCTGTACTTGAAGGGGTCAATATCTGGGGTCTCCATTCTGTTCATTGACCACGTTTCTATGATCTGCAATTATCACACAGTCTTCATTACTGAAGCTATATAATGTCTTAAACCCTGTCAGTGTGATTTTTTCCAATTTTATTCTTCTTTTTAAAAATTGTTTTAACTATTCTAGCTCTTTTGCTTTTCAAAATAAATTTTAAAATAATTTTATCCATATCTACAAAAAATCTTGCTGGGATTTTTTTAAAGGCTTGCATTAAAACTTATATCAATTTAAGGAGATTGACATGTTTATGATGTTGAGTTTTCTAAACCATGCACACAGTTTATCTCTCAATACATTAAATATTGTTTAATTTCTTTTATTAGTGTTTTGTAATTTTCAGGATACAAGTCCTTTACATGTTTTATTAGATTTATACCCAAGAATTTCTATTTTTAATGATTACAAATTGTATTGTATTTTTAATTTAGTTTTTATATGTTTATTACTAGAATATAGAAATAATTGGTTTTTTACGTTCATCTTGTATTCTATGACCCTACTGAATTTGCTTGTTAGTTCTAGGAGGGGGTTTTTTGTAGATTTGTTGGGATTTTCTATGACATCATGTTATCTGCAAATAGGGACAGTTTTGTTTCTTCTTTTTGATCCCTATGTCTTTTATTTTCTTTTCTTGACTTGTCGTGCTGGCTAGGACTTCCAGCACTACATTGAATAAGACTGGTGAGAGCAGGCATCCATGTCTTATTCCTGAGCTTAGAGGGAAGTATCCAGTCTTTCACCATTGAGTATAATGGTAGCTGTAGGGTTTTTGTAGAAGTTGAATAAGTTCCCTTCTATTCCTAGTATCTGCGAGTTTTATCAGGGTTTATGAAGATTTTGAATTTTGTCAAATGCTTTTCTGTCTCTTTTGATATGATCATGTGATCATTCTTCTTTAGCCTATTGATGTGATGTGTTACACTGATTGATATTCAATTATTAAACCAGCCTTCCATTCATAGAATGAACCCCATTTGGTCACACTGTATAATTCTTTTTCTATATTGCTGAATTCTATTTGCCAATATTTTGTTAGGAATTTTTGTATCTATACTCATGAGAGATATTGGTCTACAGCTTTCTCCTTATGTATTGTCACTGTCTTGCTTTCGTACAAGGGAAAAACTGGCCTCATAAAATAAGTTGGGAAGTATTCCTTCCTCTTCTATTTTCTGAAAGAGATTATATAGACTTTACTGTATCCATAAAGTTTTATGTCTTTTAAAGAAAATCTAAAGCAAGTGTAGAAAAATGTTAAGATTTGTCTAGCTGGTAGAAGTTTACTAAATCCTTCTTCGTTTTTTAGTATGCTTAAATATTTTTATTATTTACAAATAAAACCATTTTCAGAACTGGACTAAACAAATGAAACTCATTCTCAAGTTTATTGCTGAGTTTGGAAAGCATAAATAATAGCAAAACAAAAAGTTCAATCTCAACAAAACATTTTTCAATTTATATTAAAAAATATAAAGTTGAACTTGTTTCTCTGAAATTTTCAGAATTTTGTTTTCATATGTCCAACTCTGAAAATCATAGAGTTAGAAGAACCCAATCTTTTGATTTTACAGAAGTTAAAATTTGAGACTATGATGAATTAAAAATGTCTAGAAGTTCTTTACTACTCTCCCATAAGCAAGCAGAGTCTTTTTCTACTCCACTCAAATCTGAGCTGGTCCTATATTGTCTTAGCCAACTGCATCACAGAAATGATGCTGTATAATTTCAGAGGCTGATCCTTAAGTGATCTATGGTTTCTGCCTATTGGAACACACCTGCTTGGATTTGAACTGCCATGCTGTAAAGAAGTCAAAGCAACCGCATGTAAAGGCCCATATGGAAGAAAACTAAGGATTCTAGGAAATAGCCTTAGCTGAGCTCCTAGCCAACAACCAGTAAAGGTGACAGCCAGAGCCATCCCTGATGGCCTAGTGGTTAAAAGCTCAGCACACTCCACTTGGGCAGCCCGGGTTTGGTTCCCAGGCACAGAACCACCCACTTGTCTGTCAGTAGCCATGCTGTGGCTGCCACTCACGTAGAAAAACTAGGACTTACAACTAGAATATACAACTATGTACTGGGGATTTGGGGAGAAGAAAAAAGAGAGAGAGAGGAAGATTGGCAACAAATGTTAGCTCAGAGTGAATCTTTCCCAGTTAAAAAAAAAAAAAAAAGGCCCAACCAAATTTGTTTTAAAAAGTGACAGGTGACAGCCGTGTGAGTGAGGCCATTTTTAACATTCTAAACATTCTAGCACTCCCTGACGTTGCGTTATATGGAACTCCCCAGTCAACCTACAGAATCATGAGAAACAACAAATTGTTGTTTTAGGGCACTAAGTCTTGAGGTAGTTTGTTACAGAGAAATATATAACCAAAATAGAGATTCAAAGAAGTTAGTAGTTTATTTGGGGAAGGAGGGGATTTACCTGATTTATTTCACTTTAACTTATTTATTTATTTAAAAACACAATTACATGGGATTATAATAATGGTGATTAAGACATTAGTAAGTCCTTCAATGGTGGATAGTAATGGCAAATCCTTGCTTGCCTGTCTCCCCTACCCCATTATGGCCATCATGGCTCCCTCTGTTATGAAATAGCTCCAGTGTAGTCAACATACTACCAGAAGTATGACTCGCCTTTTCCAAAGAAAGATGACATCAGGCTCCTACGTAGCTTTTGCGGGTTGGGCACTCAGCAGTGGCAGTATCCAGGTTAGCTTTGTTGAAAGGAAGTTCACATTGGTCCCATGTATAACCTCCATCCCTGCCACTCATTAAAACTGAGTGGATGGTAATGGAGCTGGAAAAAGAGGTTGACTGACATCCTGTCTACTTGATTATTTAGAGCCTTCTCTAAACTGAATGCCCTTTGGTGAGCATTCACATAAAACACAAATATCTTCACACTCTATTCATGAAGAGATATAATGCTGCAGGAGTCTATTTCCAGCTAGGCCAGCATAACCTGCTCAATTTTGTTTTCCCTTTGTCAACTGCACATATTGTCCATGGGGCTATAGGTGTGGCTTGTGGGAGCAGTAGCAATGGCATAGATGCCACGGGAATCTAAGCCAATTACTCATGAAACTATTTGTATCTTCAAGAATTAATGATGGACTTCTACTACACATAGCCCAGATAGCACGAAGGAACAAATAACACCCAGTTCATGCTCACCAATTTAACATGTATAATCATGTACGGCCCCATGGTTAGCCATGCAGCCTCCCCTAGGATCAAGCAGCAAGGCAGAATCTGTTTAAGTTAAAAGCAGGCACATGGAGGAGGTCTTGTGTTTGCATCAAGATTCTAGGATTGTTTCAGACAATTCAGAATGGCTTTGCTGTGTAACAAGGAGATCATTTTTATTCCTACTGATTCAGAGCATTGTGAAAAGATTATTTTTCATTCCTGTTAAAAACTTCCCAAATTCTCTGCTGCACTCCTTCTACACATGGCAACCTCTCTGAGCCTGTGTCTTTCTAGCTGATGTCACTTCAGTTTTCTAGGTTTACAGCCTCTCCAGTGAAGAACCAGCAGTGTCTGCGAGGGAGTTTGTTTTTTTCTGTCTCAGTGGTTTACCTTTAAGGGCACTATCTGGTTAGTGGAAACTGAGACTAGATCATTGATCTCTAGATAATTAGTCCAATGTATCTTTCTTCCACGTGATGCTCTCTTTTTTGAGTTAGTGTATCCAGACACCAGTGAAAAGCCTAACCTTCCAACAATATGCTGCCATTTCACTCACAGGGCATGGCAAGGAAGCACATATTTACATATGAGGAATTAGGCAATGCAAAACCAAATTGGGAGACCAACTGTTCACAATCAGTTGTTTTTATTTGTACCCCAGCGAGTCAGCAACTATTCTTTCCTTGGAGAATCATTACTTGAAAAGTTAAGAAGGTCTTTATCTTAGAATAGTTATGTTTTATTCATTTCCTCTCCAGATCTCTTTTGATAGAAAGTTTTATTTTTCTTCTCCAACAATACTAAACTTCAAAGCTACATAAGGTAGAAACTGAAAATAACACAGGTATTACCTGTATACCATCATCAATCCTAGCTTTAGAGTGTTCTCATGGGTTCGGTTATGAGCGAACTTCCCGTTCTCGGTGATTTTCTCATGGTTACAGGAAATTCAATTACAAAGTATAGACATTAGGCCTGAATCCAGATCTCCTGTCTCCTAGAAAATTTTGACACGTGAAAACTCTTTTTTTCTTGGACAAGCTGATTAATCTTGTAAGAGATGACAGTAAGAGAGTCTGTTGTACATCACGTGTGTGTGTGTGTGTGTGTGCGCACCCCTATTTCAAGTATTATGAAAAATAACACTTGGATCTGGTCCTTGCATGTTTGTTGGGGTTTTTTGTCCAAAGAGATACAAGATCGTTTAATTTAATCATTTGTTCTGACAATAAAGAGTGCGTAAGAACTATATTTGTTCTTATTTCATGCAGAATTTCTTGCTACTTACTGGCTGGCCCGGCTCACCAACGCCAGTCGGTCCTGGAGCCCCTGTTCTTCCTTCCTGGCCTCTCTCCCCCTAAGAGAAAGAAACAATCAAATGAAAGTTTGAGTTTTTAAATAAACGATAAACATAGCATAAAATACTCTGGAGGTTTCAACAAAGAGAAATAGCAAAATAGTCAAATTTTCACATTCATAGAGATAAAAAAAATTCTAGAGGAGGAGAAATGGCTTAAATTTGAGCGAACAAATCACCCTAAAATGTTCATTATCCCTTCATGTCTAAACGCAATATGTCACTTTCAGCTTTCAGAAACTAGTGTGTGGTAATTGGCAGGATGGACTGTGTGCGACTCCTTTCGGTTACTGAGATGACCAGGCTAACAATGCTCGTGCTGTTCCCTGTCCCCTCGCCTCCATTCTGGAGAGCCGCCCTTTCCTCATCCCCACTCTATTCCTTTTCATCTCTCCTTTCAGTTCTGTTTCACACTTGATCTCCTTCAGAGCCCTTCTCCAATAACTCTGCCAACATAAACTACACATCCCCTGGAGTCTTGATGTGCTTATTGTCTAAATGCCATCTGTGGTGACACTTGGTGACATTCGAAGTGCACTGTTTTGTACTGCTCTCTTTTCTAGTCCTGGACCAAAGTCTTATTGTCCCAATAACATATAAAAGCCATTTAAAATAATCACTCCTGCTCTATTACATCCTATGTGATGCAGAGCACCCCAGGATGTTGGGTGTCCCAGTCCTCTGTAGTTCCCTACAAACCCTTCTGTCAGCATTTACTTTTTGGTGTCATGGTCCTTCTGGTGTCTGCCCCTCTGTGCTCATTTAATGTGGGCAGGTGATATTTGATGTGTTAAGGTGTTTCACATCCCAATAACATTTTTTGCCTGTTAACATTTAAAATCCATAAAAATTTAACAGAACTAGATGTATTTTGGCAAGAGGGTGGGTATTTGGAAACAAGCAAATTTTCATTCCAACCAAATCAAAATATACATTGATAATTCTTGTGGTAAATGCCACTGACCAGGGCATTGCAGTGTCCAAGCATCCAGACTATAAGTATTTCTGCAGGCAGCCTCCTTATGTCTATGAGGGTAAGGCTGAGAAGAGTTCAAATCACAGCTCCCCCAGGCCCTACAATAAATTCAACAATTGCTGATGGGCAAAGAGACAAGAATCTTTACCTTAATACCTTGCTGTCCAATACCAGGGGCTCCCGGAGGACCATAAGGACCAGGAGGACCTGGCTCACCCTAGAGGAAGAAATAGGGATATGTTAGGTCAACCCTATAGCATTTGTTGGCAGCTCTTAGATGTATAGTGATGCAATAGGGGCTTTGAGGGCAACAACAAAACCTAGTACGCAGTCACTACCCTCATGCATTGACAGTCTGGTTGGAAACACAATATAGACCCAGGGTCAAATTAGTCACTGAGCACAGTAGGCACAGTATGTAGGGTCCACAAAAATGTTTCCATTTTAATTTTTTAAATCAGAATTTTAAAAGTAAACATAATAATAAGGAATATATAACAATGAATCTAGTCTGGATTATATTTGTCTTTATACCTACTCAATCATAAAATATAATTTTTAATATTTTCTATGGAGGAAAGAGTCCACAAAGGCAAATTTTTAGAATCCATGAGTCATAGTGTGGCCCTCACTCATTCATTCACCAAATCTTCATTAAGTGCCTCTGGCAGACTCATTCATTTCCTACCCCATGACGATCCTCTTCCCCCTTTCCTTCCCTGCTGTTAGAACTCTGATCTCTTCAGCTCATGGGCAGCTGTTCTTTGTCCTCAGAGGTGTGGGATGAAAGATAATCAGTCTAATGCAAGCCTAGAATCTCCTTTCCCCTTGTCACTGATTAGTCTGAGTTGGTCCTTTGGGTCCATTCTGACAAATGAGATGTGCAAATGAGATTGATGCAAAGAGAATCCCTTTGTCTCTGTCTCTTCTTTCCTACCTGGAGATGTGATAGCTATTTTGTAACCACGAGGCAATAATCCTTCGGATGAAGGCCAAGAATTGAAGAGGATGACGCAGAAAGAATTTAAAATAGCCTGGCTCCTGGACAACCTCGTTGAGCCACTGATCCAGTCCTGGACTACCTACCTTCAAACATTGTTTATTCAACAAAACCTCTTATGATTTAAGCCACTATTAGTCAAGGAGTCTGTTACTAGAAGCCAGAAGCTTTTTTCCTCTTCCAATTTTTTTTTGTTTTGCAGGAAAAGATTTGTCCCGAGCTAAATAGTTGCCAACCTCCTTTTTTTTATTCCCTCTCCAAAGCCCCAGTGTGTGGTTGTACATCCTAGTTGTAAGTCATTCTAGTTCTATGTGAGCCACCACTACAGCATGGCAACTGACAGACAGGCGATGTGGTTCCGTGACCAGGAAGTGAACCTAGGCCGCTGAAGTGGTAAGGACCAAACTTTAACCACTAGGCCATCAGAGCTGGCTCCAGAAGCATTTTCAATTAATACAGTCTATTATGTGGCAGGATCATTGTAGAATTCAGGCATTATAGAACTGAACGAGACCACTGCACTCAAACTCCTACATTTCACAGGTGAGCAACTTGAGTCCCAGAGAGGTTACCTGGCCTGCCCAAACTCACACCTCAATATCACCCAAGGAATGTGGCTCTTCAGGCCTCCTGGCTTCTGGTCCTCTGGGTTGTTGATCGGGACAGGAGAGTGTCTATTGATTATAATTTCTTTTTTTATAATGCTAATATTTTCTGTTTATCAAAATAATGTATCCCCATTGTAGAAAATGTGTCATATATTGAAAAGCATATGTACAAAGAAATTTTTTAATTATCCATCTATAACTACTCTTACTTTTTGGTGCACTTCCTTCTATTTTTGTTATATACATACATATATCTTTAATTTACGTTAAGGAAGATTTCTGAATACTCTTGCGTTTGAATTAACGAATACTTGCTATTTAAAATTTCATTCAACTTAAAGATTTATCTCTTCATCCTTGTACTAACCGAAGGTAAAACGGCACAGGAAGTTGAGACTAACCTTCTCCCAGATTGAGAGGAACAAAGAAATTTTCTAACTAATGTTCAATTTAACTAATGTTAAAGCCTCAGTTCAACTCAGAGACTTGTGATTTTGAATGATAAGCTTAGCAACTAGAGCAATGTTCTATTAATATGGTAGAGGCATTACTTTAAAGAAGTCTGTTGACTTTAGCCAATTGCAAAGAGGAAAGAGAAGAGACAAGAAGAAGAGTCAGAGTCAAGTCACCTTCCCAAAGGACATTTCCAGGCTCAATATGAATCAAAATAGAGAAAATTTGTCTCAGAATCAGTTTAGTTTATGATGCTTTGGCATTTGAGTGGACTGAATTTAAAAGTAATTTCTGTTTATCGTTTTGAGTACAAGTCTATCTGGCAGATAAAGCAACTTGAATTTTTGCCTTTAAAATTCAAAATTGTACTCATTTTTCTACACAGATGATATTTTCTGGAGCAGCCAGGTAACTGCCATTCTAATTTTTCACATATTCTTGGCTATGGAATTTCTCTCTATATATTGTCAGACATAAAAGTTCTCCCTAAATTCGAAGTTTCCTTAATCTCAAAGTTTGATTTACATGCTAAAGAATATTCAGTTTCCTACAGGTTCCAAATTTTCACTTCAAAGAACTTTTTCTTACTTCCTATTTTCTCCACTCAAGTCGGAATCTCCTTGTCACTTATACTGCATATGGTTGACTGTTTCCATCACTCAGCCAATGAGCATGAAGTACTTGCTATGTGGAGGGTAGCGAATTAAATACAGAGAATTAAGACATAGTCCCTAAACTCAAAGGACTAGTTTAAGGGGCTAGCCCCATGGCCCAGTGGTTAAGTTTGCGTGCTCTGCTTCGGCAGCCCAGGGTTTCACTGGTTTGAATCACGGGTGCAGACATGGCATCACTCATCAAGCCATGCTGAGGCGGCATCCGACATGCCATAACTAGAAGGACCCACAACTAAAAGTACACAACTTTGTACCAGGGGGCTTTGGGAGAAAAAGGAAAAATAAAATCTTTTTTAAAAAAATGACTAGTTTTGAGAGATAAAATATACCATTATAATAATAATAATATAATAAGGCTCTAAGTTCACTTATTCTATTCATTTCCTGTCCCTTTTATATGTAGCCTTGGTTCTGTAATAGATCAGAAAACTTTTAAATCACATATGTGAAGGAGAATTTGAGGGGTTTTTTTAGTAGTGGAAGCTCTTCCTTACTTAATATTTATCTGTATATTTGATCTAAAACAAACAAGAGCACAGTCAGGTGAGAAAGTTTCCTCTGACGATGGGCAAGGCATTGGATGTGTTGTTACCTTGAAATGTGTGAACCAGGAGAATCAAGAGGAGAAGCAACGATGTTATCCATGAGCCCATGAGCTCCATTTAGCCTTGGTCAAGTACCAACAGCAACTGAGAGATTTCTTATATTGCTTTTTCAGGGGAATTACAGGGACCTAAAGCTTACAGAGAGATCGCTTTCCCTTACCTGAACACAGCCCTCTGGCAACATATCTTCTCACTGCACCTGCTTAAATTTATTTCTCAGGAGCCTAGTATCTCGACATAGGACCTGCAGACCAGCATTGGCCCACAATTAATGTTAATCTCTTTCCCTATTCCCCTTTCCCTCTCCTTCAAAGATTCTCGAGGTAGTAAAGAAAGTGGTCCTGACTGTAAAACACCACAACTGGGTAAGACAGAATAAGAAGAGAAGAGACAATACTCTACTCAAAGTGGTTTTCTGAGAATTCACCAAGGCAACATAGCCCTGTTAAGACTCCAGGCTTTGTTCTTTTTCTGCTATGATGCCTTACCCCAACCCTTACCAACAAACACAAACACACCCGCAGATTGAATGCCTCCAGTACTACTTATTATTTCTCTGCTTGACTTTCTTTAACCATCAGAGGTGTATCCAAAGAGGACTGGATTAAAGTGGATGACCCCAGAGGGAGTCTGCTTTTCATGACCTCCATATGAGTTTGAATGTGTGTGAACGTGAGTGTAAGCATGTGTAGAGGCACCAAGGAATTTAGGTTGACCACTTTAGTCCTCCTCAGAAATTAAGGACCCCTATGCTATGGGCTTCAAGATTGAAGGAAGTCAACATTTAATAAAATCTATTATTTCCAAGTACTGCCCTGATACTCTATATACATTATCTCATTTAATCTTCTAACAATCCTAGGAAATAGGTATTTTTTCCATTTTATGATATCGGAATATAATCTCTACTTTTAAATCCACTTTTTAGCATGCATAGAACCACAGAAAAAAGCATGGCTTTAGAATCATTCAGTCTAGTTGAATCCTGGCTCTATAATTTACTAACAGAGCATTTGCAAGATCTTTGTATGCAGAATTATATCTATCTTACAGAGTTGTTGAGAGGATTTGAGATATTGTCCGTAAAACATGTAAGTCATAAACAGTCACATGGTAGCTGTTTAATACATGCAGATTCATTTGTTATTTATCAGGCTTTCATTGAGCAACAACCTGGTACTGAGTACCCGGTTACTTAATTATAGACGTAAATCAGGTTGCACCTGCACTTTGCACACACTTACAATCTAGCTAAAGAGACAAATGAATATAAAAGAAAATACAATCATGTAGATTAGCTACAATAAAGATACCAGAGCATATAAGACTATGAGGCAGAAATGTTTAATTCTACCTTAAGGAATTGGGAAAGTTTTATACAGTAGAGGAGATATTTGCTCTGAACAAAGAAATACATATCATATCTAACCTGGTAGGAAAGAAGAGGAACAAAAGTTCAGGAAAATGAAAGAGTATGAGGCAGAAAATGATGTGAAATGTTCTGGGGACAGAAAGCAGCTCTGTGGGCACAAGGGATCAGAAATGAAGTAACAATAGGGTCACTGTCTCAGGCAGTGCTGTCCAGTGGAAATATACAGTGAGCCACACATGTGATTTTAAATTTCCTAGCAGCCATATTAAGAAAGTAATAGTATACTTAGTCCAGTATATCCAAAATATCATTTCAACATATAACCAATATAAAAATCTTATTAATGATTTTATTTTTTAATGCTATATCCTTGAAATCCGTTGTGTATTTAAGACTTACAGCACATCTCAATTTGGACTAGCTACATTTCATGTGCTCTATAGCTACATGTGGCTACTCTATTGGACAATGCAGGTTTAGAGTGATTAAAGAGGCTGGAGGCTCAGGTCAGAACCATGGAGAGTACCAACATTTAAGTAGGGTGGGCGAAGAACACAAAGACGTCTTGTGGGGAGCTGGGGAAGACAGTGGCTGAGAAAAAGAAATGGGAACTGACAAAAAACATTGTGAAAGAAGTCAGGGAAAAGAGAATTTCAAAAGGAACACATCATTTCCAAAGATAAACTCATAATCTTCCACTTGCAGACCTGATCATCTTCCAGCATTCTCTATCTCAGGGAAAGGCATCCCTCCATGTGTCAAGCCAGAATCTAGGAGTAGTTCTTGACATCTCTCATCCCTTACATCTCATATGCAATGCATCACCGACACCTACCAATATACCTCCTAAATCTCTCAAACCCATCTGTCTCTCTGATCCTCGACCTTGCCTCTACAGTCTACACCAAATTATTTTCATCTCTTGCTCAGACTACTACAAAGTCCTTAGTATTCTATATGCATCCATTCTGGCATAGTCCAGTTTATTCCCCCCATTACTGCCAGAGCAATCTTTTGATTTTAATCTGACCAAAATCCTTCAAGGCTTTTGGGTAAAGACAGAGCTCCTTACAAGGCTTGTGACCCTGGCATAGTGTGATCCTGTAGCCTTTCCAGTCCCACCTATTTTCAGTTGCTTCTTCATTAGCCACCCTAGCAGCATCGGCCTTTGTTCAGTTCCTTGTACATGGCATGCTCCTTCCTGCCACAGGATCTTTGTACACACTGTTATATAGTGTGTACACTTTATACTCACTGACATATACTTTATATGACATACACTTTATACACACTGACATATACTTACCTCTCTCTTTTCCTAGTTAATCCTTATTAATCTTCAGATCTTATTTTAAGCAGCATGGCTTCAGGGAGGGCCTTTCTGGTCAGATGAAATTCCTACTCTAAGGGCACAATAGCATCATTTTCTTCTTTTTCTGAACATTCATTACAATTGCAACTTTGCATTTCCAAACGCTTTAATCTGTCTCCCCCTAGACTGCGGGGAGGACATCATGTGATTTTTCTCAGCTTTGCATTCTCAGTGCTTAGCTAATTGATATCACTTAACCAACCACGCATCAAACGTGTACGGAGCAGCAACTAGGAAGTAGGTACTGTGCTAGCTGCTGGAGGTGAACAAAACAGAAAACCTGGTCTAGGCTGGGGGAGTTGGGGGTTTGAAATTGCCCCTCTAGACTTCCCTCTGATTTACTTAGGTTTTCAACCAAGAACAACTGTACACAAATTACATAGTGATATCAAGTGCTTATTCCACAGTTTCTCCTAGAAATTTACCCAGACACAATTAATCATTTTTTCTCAGCTGAAGGAGTAAGGAAATCCCAATAGATGGTCTAAGGTTACACTGTATGGAATGTTCAGCTAGAGAAACCAAACCCTCCTTATTCCTGGCACTGGCTCTAACCAAAATCAACATCCTGCCTTTTCCTAAGATAATAAGTAACAAATGGTTGTCCAAGACTCATTGAATTTTTTGAAGACAGAACTTTATCTCTTCTTGAATAATACAATTATGACCAATTTAATCATACTTTGGTCTCTTCTTAACATTAGAAAGATGTTTTAGCAACTTCTTTTGATCATTTCCAAGATATGTGTAGCACCAACTTTAATATTTTAAGTCTTGTGGCAAATATTCTCATATTTTCCAAATGGAAGAAAATGATGTATGAGCATTTTGTAGATGCAAAATGGTTCAAATGTGGTCAAGATACATTCTTAGCTGAAACGCAATAAAGTGGTGACTGTATACAAAGGCTTCAGAGAAAAGTCAAGAAAGGCCCTTTTTTCAGAAAGAAGGAAAAGTGGGTGGAGGGGACAGGAAACTTATATTTATCAAATACTTGCTAAATCAAGCTCTATTTTTGGTACCTAATTTGTCTTGTTTCAGAGGAAGTGTTATATAATAAGAGGCTTATTTTTAGAAAACATATCAGGCTAGACTTGTTCTACATTAATAAAAAAAAAGGTTTTGTCAAAATACTTAACTGCTTAATTCTCGCCAACACATATGGCACTCACTATGTAACAGATGCTGTTCTAAGTCCTTTACACATACTAACTCATATAATCGTCAAAACACGTCTAAGACGTAGGTACTATTGTTAACCCATCACATGGATGAGAAAACTGAGGCATGGGGAGGAAAAGTAACTTGCCCAAATCACAGAGCTAATGCAATACGGGACAGGGGTTGAACCCCAGTAGTCTGGTTTAGAGCCAGTGCACTATCCACCATGCAAGACTGATTGTCGAGACTTTTCATTTCTTTTCTTAAAGTATTTCAAAAATCATTTGATTGCAGACTAAATTTGTATCTTGGTTATAGGATGGAAAACAAAAAAGTCAGTTACAATCTACCCATAGTTAAAGATCCATCATATGAAGACAAAGAATTCTAAAATAAAATATAAGCCAAGAGGAAATATACTTTACAAGCCGAATCACACGCCATTTCAGGCACATAAAGCCTACCTGGATCAGTGTTGTCACTGAATGGTGGTAAAGGTAATATAAATTATAATTGGCAATATTGTGATCACACAATGTAACTCTTCGTATAAACCCATTATTAACCAACTGCCCTAAGTTTGGAGCCACCATTATTCAAATCTCCAATTAGAATCTTTTTTAAATATCCTCCACTTAGGTAAGAGAAAAGACCACAGTCTACATACTCTACCCACTCACGCTTTCCAAAGAAGAAAAAACTCCATAATAACAAAGAATTGGTGACATGTAATGAAAATTGTAGTATTGTACCAGATTTTAGTAACTCAACTCACTTTCTTGATTGCTATTGGGTTAAACCACATGAAATTGACAATATTAGACCATTTTTAACCCAGAAAATGGCGATTCAGTATGGTTCAATCTAATAGGAAAGTCATACTTCATCATATGTAATGAAATCTAAGGAATAGTGTGTCATTTTCCCTAAAAGAAGGGACCACTCAGAAGCCCATCAGGAGAGCTTTTGAAAATCACAGCTCTGGTGGACACTGTTGGGACTCCTCCACCACAAAATGAGTTGCTAGAAAATATTCAGGGTGAACCCTCTCCATAAATCTGAGAAGAAGGACATCAATTTATGAGAAAAGATGGGTTCATATAACAGGGTGATAGATTTCTTAAAAACTTACCCTTGAAGACCAGGGGTGGGGGAAATGAGAAGAGTTATTTTTAAGGGTACAAAGTTTATTTTGGGATAATGAAAATGTTTTGGGTTTAGATAGTGGTGACAGTTACACAATATTGTGAATGTATTTAATACCACTGAATTGTACACTTACAAATGGTTAAAATGATAAATGTTATGCTATGTATATTTTACCACGATAGAAAAAACCTGACCATTGGAATAAACTTAATTTTCCCCATTGTAATGTTGCTATTGTAACTTACTTGAATTAATTAAAGACATTGATGTCATTATTAAAAAAAATTCTGACATCCCTCTGAAGACATTGCAGCAACTGATTCCCTTCTACATTAGTGCTCAGCTTGACTGGGCATGTGGGTTAGACTCAGCTCCTTTGTGGGAAATGTTGGCAGTATTTTGAATTCCGTGATCCATCAGTTTTCACCTTGGCTGTCTTTGCATACAGACAGGGACGCCCACACACACATGAACACACACACACACACACACACACGCAGTATACCCCATCTGCTGAGAACCACATGCATCAGAGATTTGGGAATGAAAATTATCTGCCTTGAAGCCATTGGCTGACATCCCACATGTTCTGGCAGCCACTTCAAGTTGTCACTATCAGTTGCCTCATGTCAAATGAGTTAATAAGCTCATTTAGAGCCCTGGTGGGCAGATGTGCATGTAGGTCAAAGCCCTTTCCACAACAAAAATTGCTGGATTACTAATGATTCTTTCTCTTTAATTAGGCCCAGGGCAGAAATAGCATTTAGACTTTGACATCCTTGAAGGAAAAACATTCACACGGTTTGGCAGCTTGGCTCTGGTTCTTCATTAAACCGATATTTATAATTAACATTGTAAAGGGATTCTTCCCTTTGCGCTGCTATACGCTGGGTAGTCACGACCTTGTTCAGAGTTGTTAGCCTGGCAGGAGAATCAGAAGGCCCATTATTGCTTTTGGACAACTGGAAAAGCTAACGTGTTCCAGTATCCTATACTTAAAATACTTTACATGGAGTCAAACATATAGTCATTCTGCTAAGAGAGCTGTGAATTTAAGAAAGGTTTTTTTGATTAATTATTCTGTACTAGGAACGTATGTTTCACCTGCTTTACTTCCCATCAAGTTGTAAGAAATATATCGTATTACAAATCATGACTTTAGTGGTTGAAAGCAATGTCATGATGTCAGGAGATTTTTAGCATTTTGAGTTGTGTGAGTACTGAAATAAAACTACATAACTCGCTTGTTTGAGGAGAAAGTCTAAAAGCCTTCATAGTTGTTCATATTTGTGGTATTGAACTACTTCCAAACCATGATTGAAATATTAGTATGTTTAATAGGCTGACCTACTAAAGTTACCAAGCTAATATGGAGTCAAATCAAATATTTAAATAATGACCAAAACTAGGGGTTTTTTTCTCTTTTTTTGGTGAGGAAGATTGGCCCTGAGCTAATATCTGTTGCCAAATTTCTTCTTTTTGCTTGAGGAAGATTATCCCTGAGCTATCATCTATGCCATTCTTCCTCTATTTTCTATGTGGGACACGACCATAGCACAGCTTGATGAGCAGTGTGTAGGTCCATGCCTGGGATCCAAACCTGCAAACCACAGGCCACCAAAGCAGAGCACACAAACTTAACCATTATGCCACCGGACTGGCCCCAGAATGTATAAATTCTGCTAAATTTTAGAATTTAAATTTTAATTTTAGAATTTAAAACTGTTAAATCTTCACTAATGATTTTTCATTTTAGTGAAAATATTGCCATTATAAAAACCATGAGACTCTCAGTTGTATATGTGAAACTGTAAAAAAAAAAAAATTTAAGTCCCAAGTCTTCATGCCACTCTGAGAAGAAAGTGGAAGTATAAATAACACATTAGATTATTTAATGCACAAGAAGCTTTTGATGGGCTATGTCAACACTGTGCCTGTTTCTCTATATTTTCCAAATAACTTGAAAGAAAGGTCAAACTTCCTGACTATTGCATGCTTCTCTCTGACTCCTTCTACAATCCATTGTCATCTCTCCAGCCTCTCTGTTGAAACTGCTCTCTCAAAGTTTTCCAAATAACCTCGAAACTCACAAACTAAGGCACAGTTAGGCTCCTGCCTGTTTGATCTGTCTGATTTCATTCCATTTAAAACCTTTCACACATTCATTCAGTCAGTCAGCCAGTCAACAAATATTTATTTCTTGTTTACCTTAAATGTGTGTGACCGAGTGTGCATGTTGTAACTTATCTCTCAGATGTGGTAGTGGTGTTGTGACCTGTTGTCACTAGATCTTCTGCTTTAGATTTTTTTTAAAAACAGTGATGGACTTGCACGTATCTGTCCAATTCTCCTGCCAGTTGTTCAGATCTGAAAGAAGGCTAGCAATGTTTAAAGGTATAACATATGGAAGCTAAAAGGAAACTTGACTAGCACTCTGCCAGCTACCAAAAATGTCTGCATATGCATTCCTAGCAGCTGTGTCAAAGGTTGACAGCCAGCCCTCTTCTTAAAACTTTGTGTGTGTGTGTGAGGAAGATTCACCCTGAGCTAACATCTGTGCCAACCTTCTATTTTACGTGGGACACCGCCACAGCATGGCTTGACGAGCAGTGCTAAGTCCACACCTGGGATCCCAACCTGCGAACCCCAGGCTGCTGAAGCAGAACACGTGAACTTAACCACTGAGCCACTGGGCCAGCCCCTAAAACTGACTTTTTTTCATAGAGCATTTTGAAGAAAACAGGATGTTGTGTGGGGATGTTTACTAAATTTACAGTTTTAATTTCGAGATATGTACTTTTAGCTCTTATATGCTTTTCTTCTTAAGAATATCAGCTACTTGAAAAATATCTACTGTGCTTGGGAACCTCAGAAAATGGGATGGAAGCTCGACAGAGTTGGATAAGGAAGTGTAGGGTGTCCAGGAATCCTGGTGTGGGGCAGAGCTTTGGAGCAGTCTAAGTGTTTAATGTGCCTTCACTCCTGTTGAACATAGGTTCTGTTTATTCTTTCATCCTGGGTCCTTTGTTCACTCTGGGCAGGTGGATGGATATGTGATTCGCTGGAGATTATTTGCCCTGACCATATCCATTTACTCAAGTCGACCAGACCATTGCTATATCTCTATGGGTTTTCTTAACATCTCAGAAGCTAAACTGAACATAAAATAAGATCAAATCTCATATGTAAAAGGACTTTGAGCTTCTTACACTTGAGTTCAGCACAAGAAGAAAACACTAAGGGGGAAAAAACCCCTGCAGGAAATATATGAACATACTAGAGTAGAACAATGGAAGAGGTTAGAAGAAGCAAGGCAATTCGTCTATTAACATACATTAATATATAACATAATATCATGGTGTTTTTCCAGTTGTTTGGGATGAACATGTGGTGCTTTGCCTTGGGGAAACACATCAGGGATATTCCTAGTGCTCTTTTGGCCCTGGCACTGAAGTTCTAGTGCTAGGATACTTCTCTGTGTCACAAACTGTATCCTGCTCCTGCCACAGTGGGCAGTCCCTCCTCCCAGGAGCACAAAGAGGGTCTTGGAAAGAGCAGATTTCCATGAGATTTAAGAAGGAAATACCCTTCAGAAATAATCTCAGGAAGACATCCAGAAATGGCAAAAATTCCCTAATGTGGGCTTGGCACACCCAGCATTCTACTGTGTTTATTTGTTCAAAACTAATTTTGGTAACTTGTTCTCTGCGATTTGAAAGGCCAGCCAATCTTGAGCCATTCTTGCTAGTTCTTAGGGGGCCCATCCTATGGCCAGATACGACTGCAACCTGAACCACCGCAATAGCCCTTGGAAGTCAGCAAAGAGTTCTTATGCACTCCATTTTTACTCAGAAAGAGCACAGTGCTCTCTCCTGGGTTACATTTCCAGTTTGGTCCTAGGGATAAGGCTTCTTGGGCACTTGCATGATTGCAATCCTAATTGACTTTAGAGACTGATGGGATGTTCTCTTATGAATGCCACTGTATGACCCTCATGTAGGGGAGAGGCTGAGGTGGCCTCAGAGGCAAGGCTTCATTCTGAGAAGAGTCTATATTTTGTTTCTAAGGCAACAAGGTCATTTAGGGCAGAAAAGGAGCTCCTTTACATGTGGAAAATATTAATGAGAGAAATGATTTGTGAAACACCCCAGAATCACATTTTCCCTTGATTTATCGTGTGCTATTTTTTCCTTTTGTTCTTTGACCACCTTTTCTGCAAACCCTTTGATGAAGAAAATCCAACTACTAGAGCAACAGAATGGGATTGTAGTTCATGAGAGAGATCATTCATTCATAAATGCAAAGACAGAGGCAGGTCCCATCTAGAAACTCCCCTGGAATCTTTGCAAATGGTACAAGTCTAAAGGTTTCTATTTTAAGGTCTCGTAAGAGACAAAATATTTGAAAATGCACCTTACTGGTTTCTTACTCCCTAGTGACTCTCTTCCTTCTTCTTCTGCATTTTCAGATGAGCATTATAACCAGGTAGAAATGCACCTCTCAACAGACTGTTGTTTCCAGCCAGAGCACACTAGAGGAGGGGACAGATGCAATTCCCATACTGTCCAAAAGAAATGCACTCATCTCAGGTCAACTATGCAGGAAATTCAGGAATTTTCCTAAGGAGATAAATATAATATGGCGGCTAAGAGTAGACTGGCTGGGTTTGAGTCCTGGCTCTGTCCCTTACCAGCTGTGTAGACTTGGACCCACTGCTTAAACTCTCTGTGCCTTAGTAGCCTAATCTACACCACAGGGGTAAGAAAAGATCATGCCTCAAAAGGTGGCATTACATTAAATGACTATTTAGAATTGTATCTGTACATAGTAAATATACAATAAGTAAGTGTTACCTATTATTGAAGTTTCAAAATAAATAATCATCCCTGTGCCCATTAGAAAATACAGAATTACTGGATTTTAGAGATTTTTTTGCACAAATTGCCATAGCAATTTCTTAAAAAATGTTTTGTAATAAAATGGGAATGGATGAAAAGAAATGGCACTATGAAACATAACATTATTTCCAGATTGAAGAAAAGAATCATTTATTAAGTCTTTAAGATTTAGAATTCATTCTGGGATGCAAGACGAAATCATTCCCTGAAACCTGACTTTTTAAGACAGATAAACGTATAAAATAAAAAAAAATACTTAATGATCAATGTAACATGCATCTCTGGTTGACAGACCTAAAGAGAAGTAGAAATTAGTAATAGTCTCAAAGTAAGAGTCAAGAGGGCACTAACTTTGTGACCTTAACCCAGAAATATAACTAGAAGTTAAAAGAGAAGAGTGCACCCACCTCAGTCCCTCCTAACACAACCCCCAACAAGCTAGAGAAATTGACCTTTTCAGTTGGCAATGAACTTTGTGTATTCAGCTGGTAGTGAATTTTGTGATTAAATCCTAAGTGGTAATTTTATGTTATTTACCTTTTATTACAATTTTTTTAAAGAGAGGCCCTTGAAAAATTGATGACGGCTTCAAATACTTTTGAAAAAATGACTCCTTTTATGATGATGTTGTGAAAGTCAAGCATGAAATATTATGTCAGAAAATTACAACCTCCCCAAAACACTTGACTCATTATTTCTTTTTAATAATTAATGCAGCATTGGAATTAAAAGCTAAATTTTGTTAAAATAAATTTATTTAAGAAGAAAAACCTAAAGAGAAGTGATCAAATGATGGCGCCTTTTTAGGGACTGCCACCAACCATCTCCCAAAGCTGCATGCCCTGTTCCCGCCCAGCACCTGCACAGATGCCCTCCAGACCTGACAAACCTGGCTGTGCCTCTCCCTCAGGCAAGCCATTTGATCTCTGCACTTCATTTCTCATTTTCCAAGATGAAAACTTTGAGCCAGTATGATTTCTAATATCCTCTGTGGCTCAAACATTCTATAATTCTATCACTATTGCAAGCCCCAACCCCGGTGCCTGATTTTAAGCCTCTTTTTCACAAGCATGTGAAAATTATCATCTTAGGTAGCCCAAGAACCCTAGAAATAAGTGTGGACTGTCAAAATATTTTTTTTTCTTGCTGCAGTATTTTACCTACAGTCGGTTATACTACTCAGTATTCAAAAGAGCCATTTCTTTCCTCCAGCAAGAATTAATCATAGGTAAGGACTGGAAAAGACAATTTCCCCAGGTGAAGTTTAAGCACACTCCCGCTAAGAAGCCCATTCCTTTTTAATTTGCCAATTAAAAGTGGCCTGGGAAGTCACACATTGTCATTATCTCATTAAAAATACCATACTTGTCTCTCCCTTTCCTCTCTCTGGAAAAAGAACACTCAAGTAGTCCAACTGCTCCCCACAACTTAAACTGAATAGCACCCTAAAAAATTGGCTTTATCTAGTGTCCATCTTCTGCTATTACTGCCACAAATTCCACAGATTTCCAGTCACTAACCCAACACCATTTATTGGATATTTACTATATCCGTGAAATTTACTAAACATTGAAAGGAGTTAAAAAGGCACTAAAAAGCTCACTTTCAGCAAATTCATGGCCAATCTCATTGGAAGACAGTCTTATAACTAGTTCTTTTGAAGATCCCAGCTGTAGCGTCTTTCAGTTCTGCTTGGCTCTCATTAACCCCTCCCTATCTGTCTTGCCTGGTCATCTGTGAAAGGACGTTATGAGCATGGTACTGATGGTTGAGATTACACCCCTGTAATAAAAAAAAAAGGCTTGATGATTTTTGCTGGTATGACAGCTATAAATATCCTTCTCTTAAAAACTGTATATTGAGTCGACATTCCGTGTGGGAAATGTAATGATTTGAATTGTGTTACTGTTACTACTTTTCAGTTTCTGATGAGCCATATAATGACTAAAGGACAGGAGTAAGAAGGAAACACTGCAAAGATTCTTGATAATGGCTTATATTTAATAGTGCCCTTTGAATAATATAGTCATAAATGATAAATCTATGCTACTGACTTCCTGCATGTACTTGAGCATGATTTTGTGTATACACCTGCAGATTATTACGTATTTCCAAAAATACGTTCTCAAAGACTTGTGCATAATAAAAACACGCATTACCATACCTCACGAGGGGAAAGGTACACTGCCTGTCTTGAACCAAAGGTATGATTACCTTATTGCCTTGAATTCCCTTGAGGCCTGGATCCCCAGGAGGTCCACTAATGCCCTGCTCCAAGATGAAAAGCAAGAATTAGTGCTGTGTACAAAAGGCCATCCAGGAATGAATCATTCATTAGGGTCCCTAGAGATCCTGGAGTTAGAAGTCAGACTCTATAACTCAGAGTTAAGTTGGGGTTACGTGCAATTGAGAAAAGTAACAAGATAATATTCCGTGTGTCAAATACACAGCTTCTAAAGTAGCACTTAAGCTGAGAGCAAACATGTATTAATGAGGTGTTTGTTTTCTAAATCTGTTTCCAACCTTTCCTGTGCTAGACCTTTTTGAAAGATTTCAATAAATGACATGTTTTTTTTAATATCTAAGGTATGTATAACTGAAAGTTGGAGCTCCCAATGACACTGTGATAACCAGAGTTACTGCCCTGCCCCGGCACAACTCCAGGCCAAAGCAAAGGAGTTGATGGTTAACTAGATGCTGTCTAGGAAATCTTGGGTAAAGATAAATTTTCGGTAGACTTTTTGAAATATTGAAATTAACTCTTCACACATACACACCCTCCCCCCCTTACAATTTTAGATGAGGCAAGTCCTCAGACTGGAAAAACCTGATCCAAATTATTTCCTGAAATCCATTGGATGTGTCTAACTTAAATAAATGCCTTAAAGAATCATTGCAAGTTATTGAGTATTAACTACTTATAAGGATGGAACAATACAAATACTGTAATTTAGAAAAATGCATAGCTCTTCCAACTATATTATAGTAGCAATGCAAAAATAATTATATCTTGCTTTTCACTGCTTGACTTTATCCGTCTTCCTAGACTCTAATTTTTTAACTTCTGTCTCTTCAGCTACTCACTAAGTAGACTCACCTGCTGGTACTTATCTTTAAGGAGCCTGAATTAGTTACTTGAAACATTAGGGCAGTGGTTTCTAAACTTTTGTTGCACATTGGAATCACCTGGGAATCTTTAAAAATATTGATGAATGGCTCCAAAACCCAGACATTCTGATTGAATTGATAGAGGGTACAAGTGGGCAAGGGGATTTTTCAAAGCTCCATAGGTGGTTCTATCCAGACTTAGATTTGGTTTTAGCCTCCTTACCTGAAGTCCTCTGGGTCCCTTTGATCCATCTGGCCCTGGGGATCCCTGTGGAATAAAATTAACAGTAAGTTGCTCTAATTATCCATCTTTAAAGGGCAATGACTTTAGGTGGAAGAGAAGGGAATGTGTTCTCAGTAATGGCCAGTCTTCCCAGGTTATCCACACATCATAAGCCAACAGATTCATTGTTAACGAAATGATCCTAATTAACAAGCCAACTGGGGGTCGAACTTTCTTTTCCTAAACAAACTCCATGAAAACACGAGTTTAGATCCTTGGCCTATATGTTGACATTTTGATCAGAGCAAAGGATTTATTACTTAAGATTCCTTAGAAAGCAGTAAACTTGGCGGAATATTGTTTCCTTCTCACAAGGCGATGTCAGTTAAAGGAACAATTTAGTGAGTTTCCACAATGACTAGATCACTCTTTTGCTATCTTCAAGACATGAAACTTGGCAAAACACTGTTTATACTCAACACTCTTCTAACAGAAAATATTTCACTATGTTCCGTAAATGAGAAACCCTTTAAAGTTTATTTTTTTTTTTTTTTTTTTTTTTTTTTTTAAAGATTTTATTTTTTCCTTTTTCTCCCCAAAGCCCCCCGGTACATAGTTGTGTATTCTTTGTTGTGGGTTCCTCTAGCTGTGGCATGTGGGACGCCGCCTCAGCGTGGTCTGACGGGCAGTGCTGTGTCCGCGCCCAGGATTCGAACCGATGAAACACTGGGCCGCCTGCAGCGGAGCGCGCGAACTTAACCACTCGGCCACGGGGCCAGCCCCTAAAGTTTATTTTTATGAGAGTACAATATAGTCTAGTCTCTCTTTTCTCAGATTTTCACTTTTTTTCTGCTTACCAAAATATAACTTATTGATAATAGACACACTTTGACAATCATAGAAAAAAGGAAAGAAACAAAATAATATTACACAGAGGCAACTGCTATTAACATTTTAGGCAGCTTTTCATCCAGTTTTATTCCCAACAGATTTTTTTCTTCAAATAATTTTGTATCCTATTTATTTGGTCTTGCAGTGTATCAAAAATATTTTTCCATGTCCTTAACTCTTAGTAAACTGAATTATACTCAAGAATATGAATCTATCATAATTTACTTACTCATTTCCCTAGTTTTGACACTTAAATTATTTCTAATGATTATTATTTTTTTTTTTTAAAGATTTTATTTTTTCCTTTTTCTCCCAAATGCCCCCCGGTACATAGTTGTGTATTCTTCGTTGTGGGTTCTTCTAGTTGTGGCATGTGGGACGCTGCCTCAGCGTGGTCTGATGAGCAGTGCCATGTCCGCGCCCAGGATTCGAACTAACGAAACACTGGGCCGCCTGCAGCGGAGCGCACGAACTTAACCACTCGGCCACGGGGCCAGCCCCTCTAATGATTATTTTAAATAATAGTACAATGAACGTCTTTGTGTATAAATCTTTGTCCAACTTCTAATTTGTTCCTAAGGATAATTTCCTGGAAGAGGAGGACTGATGCAGAGACCATCAGCATGTTTAAGGCTCTCCCACTCCCTGTTGTCTCTTACATCATGTATGGAAAGAAAAAGTGAAACTTTCCTCCATAAAGTTTGTCCAGATTTCCATTCTCGCTGTCTGAGTAGAGAGCACATCCTCATCTTATAGAATCTCCATCAACACTAAGTATTATATATTATTTCAGTGTTTGCTAATTTAATAGGTGAAATAATATTTTAATGTTTTAATTTCACTTATTTAATTACTAATGTGTTTAGATATTTTTTAGCCATTTATACTTTTTTGTGTCCCTTCATGTTCTTTGTATGTTTTACTTATAAACATGCATGAACTCTTCATGTCAAGGACACTATATTTCATTGACTCTAGACAAGCATTTTTCCAGATTTTTACATCTCTGACGTTGGGATACATCTTACAATCAGTTGCATCTTACACTTATAAATAGCAGTATTTTTTCTCCGCACAGAAAATAATAGGGCATTTAACAATCCCTGACATCTTAGTCAATGAAATATACTAGCTTTGTCAGCCATTTTTATTTCTAATAGTTTTCCAAACTATGGTTTGATTTTCATTTTTTTCTGTATGTGTCCCTTCTCCTGTATTTTCAAGTCCATGTCCAACTCCCACTTTCAATTATCCTCCAGGAAGAATCCATTCATCATCACACTTTTCATTTTGCCCAGAGATAATTACCAAACCTGCGTTTTTCAGATTCTCCTGACCTTTAACTCTACGGTAGTTTAAAAGCTTCAGAAAGTCTCAAGCTATTTAAAATGTTTAATTACATGGACGAGTGTCATTATCTTATCCTCTTCTTTTCACCTTCTGCCTCATTTTCTCTCCTTGACTCTCTCCCATAATTAAAATATAGATATTGAAAGAGTTTAATATTTTCGTGACATGCTGTTAATAGTTCTTAACTATAATGAAAACTACTTTTACTCTGTACTTTTTTGGACCCTTTATCATTATGTTTCAAATGTCCTCTCCATTTCTGATCCATTAAAGAACTCCTTAACGTATTTAAAATTGTCTGCAGTTTAAATAATTTATTCATATTTATTTTTTAATGAAAGGTAAATAGCTACCCAATTATCTGTTGCTTGCTGCATTTTCAAAATTTCAAACCCCTAACTATGTCTAGTTCTGCCACATTATTTATAAGTATCTCAACTTACTTCACAGAGTTCTTCACTCTACTTCGGAAAGTACTTGTTCTCAGCGTTTATATCTGGAAACCAATTCTGCTTTGACCCAATTGGAGCTTGAATTGACTTTACTGGTTAAATTATTCTTTTCACCATCACATTCAGTAGGTCTACTCTCAAAGTTTAGGGTGCCAAAAAGCAAAATTTTAATGGTCCATAAGAAAGGCATTTGGGGGCTCCATTAACTAGATTTAGGTAGGGCTTTGTTTTCTGCTTCATGTTTTGCAGATGTGAAAACAGAGCCAATGACTCTCCAACTCCAGTAGTGAGATCAACCTAATGCATCCCAGGAGTTTCCTCTTAAGGAAATTCAACCCCAAAGGGATCACAGCTGTTAGCATTTTAAAAACATGTTGCTTACTTTGTCACCTTTTATTCCTGGTTTACCACACTCTCCGCGTTCACCCTAAAAAAGAAATAAATAAAATAAATGAGGACATTTGCAGTCATTTAGTGTTATGATCTTTTTTTAAAGATTCCCAGCAGAATCTTATGACATAAGCACTCTAATGGATTATACATAATTTTATCCTCAATCCTCTGGGTTATTTGGTCATTCAACCCTGAAAAACTTCATCCAGGAGTCATCCTTAGCTTGACAGACTCAAATCAGTGATACCACCTAATGAAGTTTAACATTTATTTTTTTTTAATTGGTACTTGAGCTAACAGTTGTTGCCAATCTTCTTTTTTTCCCAGCTTTTTCTCCCAAAACTCCCCCAGTATATAGTTTTATATTTTAGTTGTGGGTCCTTCTAGTTGTGGCATGTGGGACGCCGCCTCAGTGTGGCCTGATGAGTGGTGCCATGTCCCCGTCCAGGATCCAAACCAGGGAAACCCTAGTCCGCAGAAGCTGAGCGTGCAAATTTAACCACTCGGCCACGAGGCTGGCCCCAAGTTTAATATTTTTGAGAGATGGATAAAATTGAACGGAAAGAAACTAAGGTTTATTGAGCATCTACCACATAGTGTATGTGATTTAATTTGCAATTGTGATTTAATTGAGTCCACATTACAGTCCAATAAGATGAATTTTAAAATTCTCATTTTATGGATGAGAAAACTTAAGCTCAAGAAAAGTAACTTCCCTCCATCATATAGCTAGTAAAAAGAAGAATTAAGGTCTGAACCCAGGTTTACTCAGAGTCCCTATTTTTTTCACAGCACTATGCTCCATCCTGGGTACCAACTTTGATCAATTAGTAGTGTCTACGTAGAGAACTATGAGAGAAAGTTTCCGAGACCATGTCGTGACTTGGTGAGGAAAGGAGCCATGATGAATCAGCAAGCTCCGCTGTGAGGGAGAGCGTAAGGCATGGTGGCAAGCGTACTATGGATTTTCTGTCATCACACTTTACTGCCCTGCCTCCCCGGGAATATTAATTTTTAAAACCTAACATTTAAATTACGCTTTATAGTTTATTATTAATGTTATTTTCACACTCAGATATTAACTGTCTGAGGTAGATATTATCAGCCCAATTTTACAGACTGAAGATTTGTGATTTAAAAAGGTTAAGTAACTTGCTCAAGTAGAATGAGAACTGGCACCTCTGAAAACTAATCTATTATATCAGACTTCTAAGACTTTTAATAATCAGAACTAAAAAGTAACAAAGTCAATTAGAAAAATGGTTAAAGTTAGAATTTTCAAAGTACTTTCATATATATATCTATTCTGAGCCTCAGAGCAATTCATGTTTTTAAGATGAGGCAGCTCAATTGGAGAGGTTAAATGATTGACTTAAATGTACATGCTAGCCAGTGACTCCTAGTCCAGTGCCCTCAGCACTAGTTTCTGCTTCTGCTGCTGCTTTATCTCTGTGCTGCTCTAAGACATGCTACTCTATGCCACTACACAATGACATAAACAACTTGCACTAGAATGTACATCAATGCCCTGCTTCCTTCACGAAGTCTTGCTATGAAAAATATATGTCAGCTGAAGTAAACAATGTATTTAGTGATATAGTGGATGTATATTCTGGTACAAACTTTATCTCATCACAAAATAGTGATCATCAGTTCCTAGATTGATGGCCAGCCTGCAGGTCACACTTTGAATAGCACTGCTCTAAGAAGGGAAATCAGAGTTGTAACCACCCATTATGGATGCAAATTATGTGCCAAAGCCTCTACATTATTGCTAATCCTCACAGCAGCCTTGCAAGGTCTATATATATATCTCCACTCACAGATTAGGAAAATGAGCCTCAGAAGGATTAAGTAGCTTGCCCATGATCACAAGATTGAGTCTGTTAGACTCCCAAGTCCATGTTCTTCATCAGCCACCCAAAGCTGAACAGGGCGCGCTGACATAGTCTGCAAGTTACTTTCCAGTAACTTGATGCTTCTGCCTCGGGTACTGCGTGGGGTATTGCTGGCATGGGGAGCAGGAAAGAAGGAGGTACAATTCCTAGATCCAGCTATGCTTCTGTTCAAAAGCAATCTGTTCTCTCTCCACACCATGTTGTGAGTCAAACCCACCCAGGAAAAACTGAGCTCTCACTTAGAACAAGTTGAACATTTATTTCTAAGTGCAAATGGAAAATCATTCTTGAAGAATCAATTAGAAGGCAATTAATTTAATAATGTTGGATGGAAATAAAATGAGTCAACCACCAAAATGTAAAACAGAAAAGTACCATAAATACACCCAAAATTCTTTTGGCCGGAATTCACATTCCATTTGTCCAGACAGATTCGTTAGCTCGAGGGTCCTGAGGAACAGCATTTGTTTTGGGGGCAGATTTCCATCAATGAAAATATTGTCCTCATGTTATTTGGCTCTGCAAAGGCGTTTTCTTTTTTGATGGGCTCAGTAATCCCTATGGAATGGCCATAATTACATAGTTCCAGAGAGCAAGTACTTCAGAAAACTGTGAACAGATTAGCTCTGTTCTCAGCCTCTGATTTCTAACGCTGCTGCTCCTTGTGAAATTGCGGTTTGAATGTCGATGGTTCAGGGTCACTTTGCTCTGACAGCTTGTATTTTCCAGATGAGAACTCCTCCAATGAATCTACAATTCCCCAGAAGGTTAAATGAATCTTTCAAGAATATATACATAAAGCTTCCTGGTGTTGATAATTAGCTCATTGTATAAGTCAAGATGGGAAAGGGCATGGAGAATTTTCTTCAACTATATATAGGACAATTTTATAATCATGAAACTTTCTGAACTTGCCCATATTATCGTTTCTTCCCCGTCTCTTCACAGTAGCACCTTACATTTATAGACCAGCAGTTTACAATATATTGTCACATTCACTATTCCATTTGATTCTCCAACCACCCTGTAAATTAGGGAGGCCTGTATTAGTCCTGTTCTATAGAGATGAAGAAACAGACACTCCAAGATCTTGAGTTACCCAGGTTCTCACGGCTAAGTACAGAATTACGGCATTTCTTACACTCTTCCCCTTTTAGGCCTAACTCTTCCAGTGTTTGGGGATATATTTATTTGTCTGTACATAAGTTCACCCCTACTATTTGCAGGGCCCAGGACAAGATGGGAGCAGAGGCCCACATACCACATATCTAAATAGTTGAAAGTTATGAATCAAGTTAATAAACTAGTAATGTTCTAGCTTCCTTTCTTGAAAAATATACCTTCAAAAGGAATAAGAAATGAAAGAATTTTGGGATTCCTCAGAGGTCCATGTGGGAGTAGAGCCCCATGGCCATGGCCTACAGCCCAGCTCCCACTTCACTTTCTACCTCCAGCGCCTTCCACAGGAGGAGGAGCCTGAGTGTGCGTACATGAAGGTGCCCCAGGCAACACAACAAAGCTCCCTCAGGGCCCTTTCCTGCGCCAACAAATAGCTCCCATTTGGTTTCCCCTCAGGCCTTGGAAGAAGATGGACCTAGGAAAGAGGTTTGTGAACGCCTTCAAAGAAGGCTCAGGCCGTTTTGCAGAGACTTCTGGGGTCTTGGTTACCCAAAGCATGATCCAGAAGAAGAGGGCACAGGCCTCTTGTCCTGCAGACTCCTGGCTCCATGGGGAGTGGGGAGACCAGAGGAGACCCAGAGCAGGACCCCCTAAAGTGCAGGCCTCTTGCCCAGGTCTGCAGGTTGTGGACAGAATGCATGATAGGCACATGTTCTAATTTCAGACAGAAAATCTGGTAAGAGAGAGAACAATGGCATAAACTGTGAATGAACTATTGAACCCTCTCAAAGATGCCTGAGCCCCAGTCCAACTTGTTCTTTCTTTAGAACCAGTTTGATTTCCTAACTCACAATTTGCAAATAATCATAAAATAATCTACTAACCCATAACTTTTGCTCCTTTTTTGGTCAAATTTACCCTTCCTGCAAGCTCTACCCCGATGCCTGACAGAATGAAGTAAGCAGTTCTTTACTGCTTACCCAGGGTAAATCCTCTTTCCGCCATGACTGGGTTCGGTGTTTGGGTTTCACAGGAAGTTAAGCACCAAGGGAGCAACCTCACTGAAGTGTTGCCACATCCGTTTGTATATAGAAACACTTAGTCTGGACGCCTGTGCTGCATGGCTGTTAAACTGGTGTCTCTGTTTGTGTTTGTGGACCTGAGAGTCTGGATTCTAGTCTCAGGAATCTTAGGGCACCTTCTACCCCTTACAACACACAGCCATCTCTTAAGTTCTATTATTATTTTATGTTAACAGAGTTAAGAGTCCACTTAGGAATTAGGGAATCTAGACTTACGAAAATAAAGGAAAATAGATTTTATTAAGTGCGTAAATACAGTTATGTTTCTGTTTTACTTTCTGAAATTCTGGTCTATCTATTTGTTGTTACCAACTCACCTTCTCACCCTTGTACCCACGAATTCCCTAATTAAAAAGAAAAGAAAAGAAAAAGTGAATATGATATTAGAAGGCATAGTTGGAGGAAGTATTTGATGTTTTTCATTTATGAAGTATAACAAAACACCTCTGTACAGTCCTGGAAAATAAGACCATATAAATATAAGCTATTTCACTTTTTGCGCTGAGGGAATGCGCACTTACCAGGGAGAAGAAAAGAACCTATTTTTCTCTTTATTACATTCCATTCTCAGTTCCATGTATTTTTTCAAACCTAATTTCTTACCCTTTGGCCCAAAGCTGAAGGAGAGACTAGACACTGAAACTCATTGTAGAAGTGATGACCTATGACGGTCCTTTCAAAATTGTTATATTGACTTTTAAACTATGAACTATCACAGCTGAGAATGTTTCCCAGGGACTGTTAGAGAAATTGGCTTTGAAAATGAGCTGAGATAATGGCCTTTAAAATGTACGTAAATATTTATATCCATTATGGTCCTCCTTTCAAATTCAGTCTAGAATATAGAATATCAAGGAAATGAATGGTTCCTTTATCGACCGTAATGAGACAGTGACCTTTAAGTTACTATATTTTATCTCCTGCTAAATAAGGGGCCGGCGCTTCTGCTCCTCTTCTGTGTCACTCTAGGGAATGCTGCACCGCCTGCTCCATTGTGTCCCCGCCCATAAGCCCTTTAAGTAATACAATGCTGGATGTTAATGGACTGGGAAATTACCAACTTTGAGCAACGGCAAGTCTTTTTCAAACAGGGTTTCACATCTTTTTCATACAACTATAGTTTTCAAGTATGAAAATAGAAGTGTAAAATATATTTTAAGTGAGCTGGAGAAACCGATGGAAAGAACAAGTATGATTACAGTTACATGTGAGTCAGACTACAAAATTTTGTTGTGCGTGGCTTTTGTACAAAAGGCAAAAAGGAAAACTTCAGGGAGGAGATAACACTTCTCTCCAAATGAGCGGTCACTGAGAGACTGAAGATAAAAGTAGAACTAGTCAAAAATATTGTTATACTACAATTTAATCCGTTTTAGAAATATTTATTCACATAAATGGTTTAAGTTTTAGTATTGTGCTGAAAATGAAAGGCCACATTACAGACAGTTAAATTGGGGTTCTTTATTAAAACAATTCACGTTTACAGCACTGGAAAAGGCCAGACTTCCAATCTCAGGAATCTCAGTACGCCCTTCACCCCTTACAACGCACAACCATATTTAAAATTCTGCCATTAGTTTATGTTAAAAGAGTTAAGATTGTATTTAGGAAGGAGCCAATATGATTTACAAAAATAAAGGAATATTACTTTTTTATAGTATACTCTTTATTTTCCCCCTATTTTTCTTTCTGAAATCTCTGGTCAATTTATTTGGTTGCTTATTCTTCCTTCCTTCCTCCCTTGCTTTCAGTGCATCTTAATTAGTAGTTTAAAATATTCAAATTTAAAATATCCAAAACAGCACTCATCGGTCTCTGCCAAATTTGTTTCTGACTTTCCTATTTCTATTCATGGTACAATCATATTTCAAATCACACAGAATCCGAAGTTTATAGTCGTATTTTCTCTCTATTTGCCCTCCATGTTCCTTTAATCCGACCAGTTAAAATCCTCCAACAGCATCCACTGCACTTAGTTTCAAATCTGCTCTCCTTCCCCTGGCCAGCAAGACCCTAGGTGATCTGGCCTCTGCCTACCTCTACAGCCTCATCTCCTGCCACTCTTTCTGACTTCTTTTATATTTTTATAACACTTGTCACTGATTGGAATTCTTATTCATTTTTCTGCCTATTTATTGCCTCCCCTTGGCAGCACAGTTCGTGAAACAAGGACTACATGTCTTGCTCACTCCTGTATCCCCAGCATCTAAAAGAGGGCCCAGCATATAGCAAGGGCTCAATAAAAATACGTTGAGTAAATGAGTTATAGTCACCACAGCTTATCATTTCTACCCTTTCGTGGTTCTCAGAATGTGCTCTTCCTTTCTATTTTGTCGTCACTGTAGCCCAATTCCATCCAATATAATGTGAGCCATATATGTAATTTTAAATTCCCTTATACCTACATTAAAAAAAGCAACAATAAACAGGTGACATTAATTTTTAATAATATATTTGATTTATCCCAATATGTCCAAAATACTGTCACTCCAACATGTATACAATAGAGAAAATTTTCAATGAGATATTTTACATCTTTTTTGGGGTGGGGACTAAGTCATCAAAATTCAGTGGGTATTTTACTCTTACAGCACATCTCAATTCAGGCTAGCCAAGTTTCAACTGTTCAGTGAGCACATATGGCTAGCGGCTTTCACATTGGCCAGAGCAGCTCTAGCCAATGTCCCTGTTACTTCTCACATAGGCTGCAGCAACAAAACTTCTTCCAAATTCTTCTTCCTTCTACTTGTTCCCATTTCAACTTTTCTTTAAGAACCATGCCAGATTAACCTTCGGAATACACAGCTCTTGGGTCATGCACCTCATCTAAAATCTCAGGAGGTACCCATCACCTAGCAAAGCCCAGATCTTACAGCCAGCATGGAGTGCTCACTCTGACCTTCAAGCCATGTCTGACAATACTCCTCTTCAGGTACCCCATCTTGCCATTCTCCAATGCATTGCCTTCCCTCAGATTGCTGCTCATGGCACTCTCCATCTGGAATGCCTGTTCCCTTCCACCTTCCTGTCTGTCCTTTCCTGTCACAATCCTGCACTCTTCAGGGCTCATCCCATAAAACCTACCCCAATAGCTCCAATCGCCTCTGAAGGCCCATAATACTTTGTGTATGCGATTTTTACAATGGTTTGACATTCTGCTTCATGCTGTAAGCCATTTTAAATATCTTATCTCTCCTGTGAGATAATAAACTTTTCAAAAATGTAAGTGCTTTGTCCTAATTTTATTTTCACATGATAATACGCTTTATGTGTGGAAGATACCTAAGAAATGTTTCCTGAATAAATAACACAAATTTCTAAATGAACTACCATTGAAATTATCAAACTTTCTATCAAAGTTTTTCATGAAGTTGATAAAAAAAACACCAAGAGAACAGTTTTTAAGACCTCTGAGTCTGAGTCCTGGGCTTTCACCCAAGGGGGCAGCCAAGAGGAGAATTTGTATGTAGCATGACCTCCTTTTTATTCACTGTCCACTTCTCTCCTATTTGCTCCACTACTGCAATTCCCCCAGAAAAAAAATGCGGAAGAAGAAATTTGCTGTGATTATCTCTCAGACAATCTCTGATATCTTCTAATTTTAGGGATAATAAATCAACTAGAATGATCTTTTTTTGTCTGTAGAATTGGATTAACAAAAGCATGGTTTAGATTAGGTAATTCTTATGCTCCCAGAATTTTAACTTATTCTTTATCCAAAAAAAAAGAGCTAAGACAGAAAGCAAAATACTTTTCTTATTTGAGGCTTTCACAAATCTCAAATTAAGTATCAGGGAATGTCATGTGGTTGACCACCCTGGTCCTATCATCACTCCTGTTGAGCAGACCATTTTCTCCTCACATTTGCACTTCTAAGATCATATCTGTCTGGTTGCTCAAGTGAGCCATCGAGAGCACACGTAGACATAAATCATTTTTGCACTTGCACTACCCGGGTCAAAATGATCAATTACAGGATCTTAGCATCCTGGGATTACTTTCTTAGGAAGGCAGTCCAGTTGTGTACATACCCCCGGGCCTCTTTCTCCAGGTTCTCCTTTTTGGGCATCGCCCTGCGACAAACAAAAAACTTAGTCAAAATTCCACAGCCCTGCAGAGTGACTGATTGCTCAATAAAAGGCATTTTTCAGAATTCCCAGATTGATAGGTTAACCCAATGGGGAAAAAATCTTTAGCTTTTACCATTGACATTTGCACCACGCAATCTAGGGAAGAAAATAGCAGCTCAGATAGCCTTTGCCCTTTGGAGTGAAGCCAGATGTATAGGGTGCAGAATCCAGCTACATTTTCACAGTTTAGGCTGAGTCTTGCATCCCAGTTTAATAACACAGCCATTGTTCTCAAATACAGCATTGTACTCACTCAGAGCCAGCCACTCTGGCTTTTCTCCAAGGGGCTTTGGAATGTTTTCCAAAATGTCGTTAAGAGTGATTGCTTGATTTCAGCAACACTTAGGAAAATATATTATGTGGCGCAAAATTACAAGCCAAATAAATGAAATGTGAATGTAGGTTTACAACAGGTATTTAACAAAACAAAAAGAAGACATGATGGCATCAATTCAGACCCATATGAGGTGATTGAGTGTGGGGGGTATGTGTGTACGCATACGAATTATAAAGTCACCCAAGGATACTTTACATTCCCTTTATTGGACAAGCAAGTAATTGGGAAAAATACTTTCACGCATCTAACATGTTTTTTATTACCTCCCTAAACATATTCTCAGAAATGGGGTTATTGGGTTAAATTCTTTTTTTTTTTAAGGAAGATTAGCCCTGAGCTAACATCTGCTGCCAATCCTCCTCTTTTTGCTGATGAAGACTGGCCCTGAGCTAACATCCATGCCCATCTTCCTCTACTTTATATGTGGGATGCCTACCACAGCACGGCTTGCCAAGTGGTGCCATATCCACACCTGGGATCCGAACCGGTGAACCCTGGGCCACCAAAGTGGAACATGCACACTTAACCACTGCCCCACCAGGCCAGCCCCACACACAGCATGTCTTGATAAGTGGTGCATAGGTCCGCGCCCAGGATCCGAACCGGTGACCCACAGGCTGCCAAAGTGGAGCACATGAACTTAACCACTGCACCACCAGGCTAGCCCTGGGTTAAAATTTTGAATATCTGAATGCTTCTTATGTAGTGCCTAATTGCATTCCAAAATGTTTGTGCCAGGTTACCTTCAAAGTGAAGATCAAAGTAGTTTCACCATCACATTGCTATGACTAGTTGTTATTTTAATATTGCTATGTTAACTGCTATAAGAAAAAAAATGTTTTTTAAAATTTGAAACGCAGAAAAATCCAAAGCATATGAACTAAAAAATTGCTCCTCCACCCCTCAAAAAACCAACCAACAATCCTGGACTCCAAAGTTTCTAAAATGTGAATAATTAGAATTAAATGGTATCTCATTGTGTCTATTTAAATTTCTTTCGTTAACTAGTGAAATTAAATGTTTTTCTATTTCTTTATACTAGTTTTATTTCCTCTCTTGAAAATCATTTGTGTCCTTTCACCTTTCAATGATTAGAAACTTGATATTCTCCCATCTGTTTTATAAAGTCCTTAGGTACTCTAGAAATTAAGCCAATGTCCATTGTGTTTGATGCAAACACTTCCCTATATGTGTTCCTCTTCATTTAAAGTATTGTTTTTCATTATACAGAATTTTGCCTGAAATTTTCACATAGTTGTATACGCTCATCTCTCTCATGATTACCACAGTTGCTCTTGAAATTGAAACACCATCATCCCAACAATGATCTAAATAGGTAATTTTTTAAAAACTTAATCTAGGATTCTTTTTGATGGGTACACAAAAGAAGTGGGGAAATGCCTAAAGATGGTTTGGCAGTAAGAGACCATCTGGTGTTTTTTCTATTATTATCTTAGGTCAATTATCCATAAAAAACACTAGTACCAATGTCATTCTGATATGGAATATGTATCAGTAATTTATGGAACATTGAATTCATTGTTTCGGGTTACCCTTATTTAAGTACACATTTCTATTTATTCACTGTCCCTAGGTTTCCTACACTTATAGACTAAAATGGTCATATGTTTCTCAGAATTTGTAAACACAAGCTAACACATACCAGACAGATACTGTAGGCAGTGAACAGTCTGTATTCTGCACAGAAATCATCAGATATTTGGCATTGACATATATTACAATGCTCTTTGTTTTCTCAATTTTTGTTCTTTAAATAAATCTAGAAGGAGATACATTGATTTAAAGGAAAGCTGTTCATTCATTTACCGGGTTTCCTTTTGGTCCTCGCTCACCTTTGATACCTGGGTTTCCATGCGTACCCTGAAGGCAAAGGGAAAAAAGATTATATTGAGGAAGAATTCTATTAGTTTCCTACACCTTACAATAATTCCTGATTAGCTTCATCCCATAAAATGAGGGAAGATTGTATAAAAAAAAAAAAAAGCACTTTACCTACCAAGCACAGATTCAATTATGTTCTCTCCTTTACTACACACCAGGAAGGCTGCAGTCTTGAACAGACAGAGTCTTTAGATTTGCTCAAAAGAGGATAATGTCTCTTTCTCTCTCTGTTCAAGGGATAATCTCAAAAGACGGAAGAGAGTTCTCCAATTCTATTCCAGAAAAGTGCTTTGTTTTCCTATTCTCAAACTGCCAACAAGCTCACTTTTCTGAGAAAGGGTTTTGGGGGCACTCAATAAGTATTAAATAACATAGTTCCAGGGTATCTCTATTAAACATGGTACAGTAATTTCCTCTAACAATACTGAGTTACTGAAATTGTCAGATGAGCTCAGCAATTATCAATTTTCTTACTGTTCATTCTAAAATATAATTGAATATCCCAAATAAACCTTCCCCTGGAAATCTCTTGGTGTATTAAGTATAAACTAAGACTTTAAAGGAAGGAAAGTTTAAACCTTTGTTTTGGCCAAAATCAGCTTCTACTGACTGCCACATTATCATGTAATACATCTAACTTTGTATCTAAAGAAAAAAAGACAAGCAAACACTCCCACTTTCTAATGATTTGATTGGTAGAATGGTTTGGAAAACTATAGGCTTTGAATTCAAGTCTGAAGTTAAACGTGTCACAGTCTAAGAAATTCACTGTACACATTCCCTTTTTTGCCCCTTCATACAAGCATAAGTTCAAAACATTTATCCAGGCATTTTTGTGAAGTATCTCCACTTGTTTTTGAACTCTAAGCTTTGGAATCACATAAGTAAGTGGAATACTGAATGAGCAGTACGGATGCTTTCTGGTGATAGGTTTCAGAGAAATGTTCAGCGTCTCCAGTCATCATGATGTCGCTTCAAACGCCTTCTCAATACAACATGGCACCTACCAGATAATAGGCCAGAATATAAAGGAAGCACTCCTTTTTGGATTATTTTATCAAGTATCGAATCATCATAGTAAATCCTATGTTGCCATTTCACTTAATTCACTCTAATCCCCAAAACTTTCTGATCAGCTTCCCACCCCCCAGCACCCCCTCCACCTCCTCACCCCACCCCCCACCCCGACCCCACAGGCCATCTGGTGCTGCTCTTGGATACATGTGAAGATAAAATTACCTTCCAGAGAGGTCTGTGTCACTTGTTTCTAAGTGGAGTAGGATAAAGTTTTACCTAAAGCTCTGAGGATTTGTATGATCTCTTTTTCTGTATTTTCACTTAAGTATTGAGAAATTCTGGCCCCAATTGTCACATTAGAAGTGATCCTGAAATATCTTTTGTGGGAACAACTTCATCATTTTAAACCAAATCTGCCCTCAGTTCAGGTCAGTAAAATCCCAGGCTTATTTCTAAGGACAGAATGTATCCCTTTAGGAATAAAAGAAAGAATCAGCATGTCCAGTTTTGCTATTATTTGCACACAACGGTTTTTCAACAGCACAAAATTGCCCCGAAGTCTTCAAGTGTGAATAGAGCTATCATCGCTAGGACATCCTGACTTGACCCTAAGTTCAAGTAGAAATATACTCACAGGAGGCCCTGGGTCACCCGGATCCCCCTTCTGACAGTCACAAATCTTGTGTTCACACTGAATCAATAATGAAAAAAAATTTTAACACATAGCAAAATACAGCATTTCAAATCTTATTCAGTACATAACTAAATGGAACACTCCCTTGAAGAAATGTTACCTTGCAAATTTATGGAGATTTTGCTCTCCCTATTAAATTCTTCTAGGAAAACGCAGATCTAGTAAGAGCCAGATAACACAGTATTGTTAAATATTGCCATGGTTAAACAAAATAGACCTCCCATTAAAAAATATATATATATAACATATAGTTTCCAGTTCAAAGGGGAAAAATAAATATTTTCGGTGGACTTTTGGAACTTCTGCTGTTTCTCTTTTATATAACACAACAAAGCTTAACAATATACAAATTCAAATACTCCTTTATTCAACAAAGGAAACTCTTTGACTTTCACCATATTTTATCAATTCTAAGACGCACATTTTTCCTTATTTTAATGTCTCTGAAATCAGAATGAGTGTTATACAAATCAGGCCTGATCATGATGAAGTTATTTTCTGCATATACACTTCAAAACTAACAGAATGAAATGGAGGAAAACTCCAGAGATGCCACTGGAGCACTCTCAAAAAATGCTGCATCACCAATGCTTTTGACGGCACAGAAGCCAGGATTGTGTGGAAAAACAAGGGCATCGATGATTAAGACAAAACGTGATTCAGAAGACATAGACTCTGACTGCGAGGGAGTTTTAGAAACAAGCAATTTAGTTTGCTTACACTTTCCTTTATATGTATGCACAAAAGTGATACAGGATTTAAAAATCTACAGCTAAATAAATCCAAAAGGACTCTTACGATAAGTATAAAATGAAAAACTGCAATTGATAATTAGGTACTGTATCTTAGTTTAATTGGCAGGGTTTTACCTGTCTAGTTGCACATGAACTAATGGTGTATCTGACCGTGTATAATTCAATGGAACGTGGTGCTCTACAAGGTTTGGTTGGCTCCTACTATTTTATGCAATACTACTTGTAAATTTCCTGACATTAAATAAGCAGTTTATCAAACAAAGTTCAGATGTTCCAAACTCTTTGTGTTAAAAACCTCACAGCCGGTACAAGTCCTTAGCAAGCTGATGGTCGTTTGTTGTGCTAAGTACTATCCAGCTGATATCAGCCAGCTTCCCTTGCCACTTGGTCTGGTTGCCACCATCAGGAAGGAGAATGAGCTTAAAGTCAATCAGCAAGCAGCAGAGGGCAGCTCTGAGCTCTGTCGCTTAGCCAGAAACACTGCCTATCCCTAGCCAACACGGTACACCTTCCAAAGTGGAGGACCCCTGCGAGTAGCTGGTATCAGTGACATGCTTAGAATAAAAGAAGTCATGTCAAAGTAAGTAAAAACTATGCCGTTTGGTTATTAATTTCTAAAATCATTCTCTAAAATCACATTAAATATTTTCCAGTTTTTCTGATTTTTCTAACCTGCAGTGGACGTGGTGACATAAAAAAATCAGATGACTGTCTCAAAATAGAGTGGCTCCTTTTTAAAATAATTAAGCAAATTTTTTAGTCACACCTTCTAATGTGAATTATAATGCTGATTTGATAATGTGAGCTTTCAGAGTAATTCATAGTAATCAAAGCTGTGACACTTACCTTCTCTTCAAATAAAATATCCTAGGAGGGAAAAAAGAATGAAACGTTAATTAGATTCACGGTTCTGCTTCCAGCTTCTTATTAGTCTTAATTATTCCCTAAGGGACATATAATTTCCAAGAAGAATAGCAATTCAGCCTTTTAACCTTGTAAAAGCAATAAAGCCTACCAGCCAAACACCCGAGGAACACTTTGAGCTATATAATAATAAAAGAGGTAAAGGGCACTAACATTAAAAACGATTCTGTTTCCTAGGAACTTTATCTTATTGCATACTACATTTTATCTTTTGTTTCCTTTATCAGCTCTATAATCTCCATAATTTGGCTACAAGCTTTAATCAGCCCTAATGAAAAATTTCTCACTTTCATTTACAAAGACAGGCAGAATACATAATTGTGTATTTTCTCTTCTTTTATTTTTCCATTCCTTATTTATTTTTTGGCATTAAAACATTAATTTTAGATTGATAACTTCATGAGATATTAATAAGCCTTAGAAGTCACTCGAATCCATCTTCTCATTTTGCCATTAGGAACCGTGGGCCTGCAGTGCAGTCAGTGACTTGCTTAAGGTCACACACTTGGGCTGAGCCACCTACCAAGTTCAGTGCTGCTTCATATTTAACCACACAGAAGTGAATTAGCCAGGATATTTTTCAAAACTACTTTAAATGTATAATTTTAGAGAAGTTCACAATCTGGTTTTTGTTCAACATCTAGGCCTCCTGTACTACTTCAGGTCAATGGGGTATTACCTGACAAGTGCACTGAAGGCGATGTCTGAAGTCAGAGGCTGGAAAGAAGTTAACCTCTGTTTACAGATAGAATTATTGCTTCCTTAAGGTAGAAATTATGTGTCAAATGAATGCCTCATGATTGAATCTGAAGGATTTACACATGACAAAATAGAAATGGAAGTAAAAAGCAGTAGAATAATTGTTGCAAGATATTAAAACTGAAGGATGTAATGAGGAAGTTAAAGATAAGTCAGAGTCGTAACTTTACGGAGACTCCGCATCCCTTTAGCTTTGTTTTTACTTTATCTTTTTTTCCATACAAACTAATAATATAGAGGGAAGATATAGCAAAATGCTTTAAGTGGCCTTGGTGATTTAATAGGGAAAAAATTAGATTGGGAATTAAGTGTCATCTAGGATTTTCATATTATTTCCACCATTAACCAGACACACGGCCTTGGGCAAGTCATATCATCCTTCCAGGTCATTTTCCACATATATAAAAGGGGAAAGTTGGACCACATGGTCTCAGGAGCTGTAAAACTGGCCACAGACCCTAACTGCAAAATTCAAAGTCTCCCCTATGGCCCTCTCTGCCCCCTCCCTCCCTATGCCCTCCCACCCCAATGATTCTAAATTACCAGCCAGTGTAAATCCAGGCTGAAAGCAGATGAGATACTTGTATCTTTAAGAACTAGTAGGTCATGCAGAGATACACTGACAGTCTCAGTAAAATGGCATTACCCCTCTCCAGGACATTTGGCTATGCCTGGAAAGCTGAAGATGTACATGCTTTATCTCTAGACTGTTCAAGACAGTCCTTGTTTCCACTTATTATACTGACATCCCTTCCAGACGTAGCTTAGAGACATATCCTGGAGAAATTCTTGTACTTGTATATTTCAACATTCATTGTTTTTAATAATGAAAAATTTGAAATAATAAAATATCCATCAATAAATGAAATATTATTCAGCAATTAAAATCAATGCATTGGATCTACATATTTCAATGTAGATAATTTTCCAAAAATGTTGAGTGACAAAGCAAGTTGCAGATGAATACATAGAATGTGATCCAAATTATGAAAATATTTAAAACACACATCAGAAGCTTGGTTTCCTCTGGGAGCAAGAGAGGGAAACGGAATTTGAAAGGAGTTCAAGAGAGACAGTAAAACACCTAGTAATTCAAGTCAAATTGCAATATTTGAAAACAACTACTGAAAGAAAAATTCACAGGTTTGTCACTTTACAACCTTTTTATAATAAGCAATATCCTTATCAATTTTAAACTCATGAATTTAGCTGCTACTGTGCCTGATGTATAATTTTACACCTTTTTAGCTCTTCCTTTGAAAATTCAATTTCTGCTTTGCCATATTACTTTTTAAAAATATGTGCCGCCAGGCTTAAAACCATAACAACACAACTAACTAATTATTTTTGGAACTCATTTGACTTTGCGTTTGCTGGAATTTATATTTCTATGGAAACAAAAATGAACCCAAAACTGCACAATAGATAAGACTATTTCAAACAAAGAACAAAGCTCCATCCCTAAGGGCACTTATAAGCCCCAGTGACAGAAAATAGACAGCACACAGCAAGCAGTGTGGGAAGGAGATTCTAGAATGAGGGGGCAGGGCGAGGGAGTGACAAGATGGTTTCTTGGAATAGGTGGGTTTTCTGGATAATTTTTAAGAGAAGAATGCAAAGGACCAACTCATTGATGGAATGCTGTTCTATATGTCAAAGTTTATGAGGAAAACAGTCATAAAGGCTAGTGTGGGCAATAAGACAAAGGAAGCAGTGAGGAGGGATATTTAAAATGACAGAAGGGCCCACGAGGACAGAGCTAGAGGCCTTGGGAAGTGGTGAGGGCTTTTAGTTAGGCAGACAGGCAAACTGTGTGGAGAACATGGTCAAAGTCAGAGGGAAGGGTGGTTCCGTTAAGGTCTAGGTGGATACTAAAGTTTAAATGGAAAGAATAAGCAGAGAAAGGCCCTCACTAGAGCAAAAGAAGGTGCATTTTATTAATGGAGTCAGACTTTTATGATGGCATATACGTGAAAGGAGAAGGCAAGCCTGGAATTGACATTTTTGTGAATGACTGTGAGGTCAATGCTATGTAAGGGCACAGAGGAAATGTGAGGAAGGTGCCAACGTTATTAGCATGATGGCAAATGGGATGAAAATAAAGAGTTTAGTAGGCGGGGCCAGCCTGGTGGCGCAGCAGTTAAGTGCGCACGTTTGTTTCTTGGTGGCCTGGGGTTCGCAGTTCGCATCCCAAGTGTGGACATAGCACCACTTGGCAAATGCCATGCTGTGGTAGGCATCCCACGTATAAAAGTAGAGGAAGATGGGCATGGATGTTAGTTCAGGGCCAGTCTTCCTCAGCAAAAAGAGGAGGATTGGCAGAAGTTAGCTCAGGGCTAGTCTTCCTAAAAAAAACAAAAGAATTTAGTAGGCAAAGATTACAAACTCTATGACAAAAATGTTTGCAGCTTATTATAGTAGCAAGATAGACACTACAAAATCTTAAACAGAGAACAGAAATAAGGCTCTAAACAGAAGCCTTGAAAACCTGAAAAGTAGACCATAATTAAATTAATCATGCATAAGATTCTAAAGATGATATAAAAATTATCAAGTTGATCCCTTCTTGTTATGTGAGGGAGGGGATACAATAAATTGATATCTTCCTTAGTAATCTTCAGAGAAAGAGACGTTTGTCACAGCATTTATTCCTATAAAGGCTTTTTTACTATTTAACATTAAAAGTGATAAAGAATTTTTTTTAATCTCCACATACTCTCCCTTGCTCTTCTAAAGGACGAAGTAACATATCCAGGAGATTGGGTTGAATTTGTTTCTTAGGTTTCAATACTGTTACGTAAATCATAATAAAATAGCAATAAAAATATTTTCTTGAATTTGGAATCGTCAGGTCTCTCTTGGGTAATTCGGAACTGAAATGTTTCCATGGGGTTCTTACATGATACATTCTACTAGAGGTGTCAAGGAACGTGCAGTGATTCCTTGATTTGTCTTGGCTCCTGCAAAAGCTATTCATTGTGAACACTCATTTCCGTAAATTCAACTAAAGTCTTCTCTGCAATAAAAAGGAATAAACTGTTGGTATTAAAAAAAAACCCAGATGAATTTCAAAATCATTATGCTAAGAATAAGAAGGCTGGTACACAAACAGCGCACACCGTATGAGTTTATTTATGTAAAATTCTAGAAAGTGTACACTAATCTAGAGTGACAAGGGAGATCAGTAGTAGCTTAGGGGCAAGGGAAGGACGTATTACAAAGAGGCATGAGGGAAGTTTTAGGGGTAATGGAGATGTTCCGTATCCTACTTGTGTTGATGGTTTCATAAGTGTATACATCTATCAACTCATGGAATTGTGCACTTTAAGTAGAGGCAGTTTTGTATTTAAATTATCCCTAACTAACATATTTAAAAGTCAACTACATAATTATTTCAAAATAAAAACTTAAAAAATTCAATTGAAGATGCAACAGAAATAGATTAAATGAGAAATTTTTCCAATGGTCTGATCAAGAGTCAAGGTCTTCCTTCTGGATGGCAACAATTTGAAACATTGAAATTTGGTATCTCTTTCTTTGAAGAGCCTAATCAGCCCTTTGGATTCTGGAAGTGTTTGGAAAATAGTATCTCCTTCTAAGAAGTGGCTTGTTCACAGAGCTTCCATCTGAACAAACAAGCTGCGATCACAGGATGCTAAGGAAGAGCAGAGTCGTTAGGATGCTTTGTCATTTATTGGTTTCCCCAGAAACAGTTTTGCTTCGAGTCTACTGCCAAGAGCCTGTGTTCCTAGTTGGGCCCCAGCTCTTGGCGAGGGTGTGTCTGGAGGGAGTATGAACCTCCTGAGTCTACACATCTGGCCAAACAAGGAGCTGCCTGTCCTGCATTGTCTACAGGCAGCAACAGGCAACTCATTATTACAACTCCAGGGTTCTCTCCTGCACATGCTGGAAGCTTCTGTTTTAAGTTCACTGGTGACGACTCCTTAAATTATGGCACATACAGGCCTAGGAAGATAGCCAGGTGTCCCAGTACATTTCCCTTTCGTGCAAAAGAGATGCACAGAGTTAACACTCACCCCAATCACCCTGGGGGTGCTGAGGCCATCTGTCTAGGTAGAACTCTCAGCATCGACGCCCAACGCCCAAAGAAAAAAGTCTAGAAACAATAGTAACTTTGGAGGAGAAACGTAGCTTAACTGTTTCAAGGCAGTTCTGATTAAGAAAACCTTAAAAAATAATTACTATTGCCCCTCTCAATGACTTCACAGGGTTAAGCACTCATGCAGACTCCAGAGTCTTTGCTTGGCCTAAATTTTCAACTATAAAATGAGGATAATGAAAGTAGTTACATCATAAGATTGTTGTAAACATTGAGTAAAATGTGTAAAGTGCTCAGAGCAATCACTAACACACAGAGAACACTCAAGAAATTATAAGTATTATTTAGATTTTAAAAACTCAGCAACTCACAGTAACAATAACTAAAAATTAAAAAATAAGAGTAACATTGAGAAAAAGGATTAGGGGAAGGGACAAAAGAAAAAAACAATCTCTGAAATGGGGCCTGAGGGTTTTTTTGACCTATAGAAAACAGCCATATGAAATGCTCAGTACCTAAAGGACACAATCGCCTTACCCTCTTCTCAAGAAATTTTTAAAAATCAATAATTTTAAGAAAATCAATTTTTAACACTTAACAAATCAGCCACCTCATCTCCAGGAGCTTCTTCCTTGAGAAAAAAACGTTATAAAGAGGGATTTCATATTGATCGCTTTGTCTTGTATTTTCCCAAACAGTAGGGAAAGGCTATCACACACAGCTAAGAACCAATAAAGAAAAGCATTGACACAGTTAATCAGACCAATCAAGTGGAACTCACAGATCTGATGGGAGAAACTGTTGGGTGACTGCAGGCTGCAGGTGATTTTAAATTGAGTGGCCTTGTTAACACTCGAGAAACAAAGAGATAATAAAATAATGAAAGTCTATGACTTTCGCTTGAGCATAATATGGCAGTAGGTGATACAAAGAGTCAAAAAATATTTCTGCACATGTGGAATGGGAACAGACCAACTTAGTACAAATAGAGGAGACCACAAGTTGACCACAAATTGAATATAAGTCACAATGTTCAATGATCCCAGGATGTATAAACAGGAGTCTGAGGCACGTGATTGAAAACAACTCTTTCCAAAATCTTCAGCTTTGGCTAGTAATAAAGCTAGGAATGCAATTCCTAGAGAATGAGCCCGGTACTTCCCCAGTTTATGTGGTATAAACTATCAAGGAAGTGGAGAGAGATTTCAGAAAGATTCCTCTTTCCGTTTCCAAGGTGTATTTTATTCTTTCATCTTTTTGACCTAGTATCTATCTTTACAGAATTTGTAACCAATATATCAATATTATGATGAGAAATACATATATAAAACCAACCCGTTAATTACCTACCAGGCGATCTCGAATTTTATCTGCAAGGGTTGGATCATTCAACAGTGGAATGGGTTCACTGGATGAATCCCCAGATATCAAATGAAGTTTGGCTTCATTGACTACAGTAGAAAGTCCAATGGTGATAAACAATATTCCTGCAGTTCTGGCATCTTCAGAAATACTTTGAACATCTGGATTCTTTGGATGGTCGATGCCATCAGTCATCAGCAAAGCCACTTTCACGCCATCTTTACGTCCTTCTCTCTGAAGTAGCCTAGTGGCATTGGAGATGGCATAATAAGAGAAAGTACCTTGCCCAATTAAATTCATAGACTTGACCCTCTGCTTAAAAGTCTGTAGATCCTTCCAAGAAGAAAAAGGTGAATCTATTTGGACAGAGCTGCTAAACTGAAGGGCTGCCAGTTTGATGTCATATTTCAAGGAGCGAACCGGGGTCAGTTGGAAAACCTTGTCACTCAAGCTATCCACAAAATCTTTCTGTTTATCAAAGAGAACTATTTTGGAACTTTCAGAGCTGTCCACGATGAAGACAACATCTATGAAGCAAGTGGAGTCTGAAACAGAACAAACAGGTTAGGCAAAGTACTTGTCCCTTCTTGTGAAACAGCTTTGCATACGGGAAGCCCAAGGGTGGTGTGTTTGTGTCTTGTTTGTTTTTGAGAGGAGAGGGAGGTGAAAAAGAGGGGCATCTTGGAGAAAGTACTTAAGTTGTAAAGAACTCAAGCTCTTTCCAAGTCCATAAATTCTTTTCCTCTTGTAAAATCATGCAAATCAAAAGGAAACAAATAAACAAAATACCGTATATTCTGAGCATCTTCCCAAAGTACAACGTGCTTAAAGTGGGAGGAAAAGAGAGTGCATCATAGTTTAAAAGTTCAACAAACATTGGGCAAAGTTGTCTAGAAGTAAACAATACTCTGCCTAATTCTCAGGTTGTGTGTCATATTGGTGAGGGCCCGTCTTGTTTTGGTTTTTTTTTTTTCAACTTTTATGAAATCAAGAGAGAAAATGACTGTATGCTTCACATTGTAGCAATGATAAGGGAGAAAGAAACTTGAAAGGAGAGAACTTAAGTTCGAGTCTTAGCTCTACATCTTACTGGTAGATTTGCCTACGGCCTTGAGTGTTCCACTTGACCTCTCTGGGCCTCAATTTCTTTACCTATGAAAGTGGCCATCTCTGTCATACCTATTTTACAAAGCTATTGTGAGCTTCAAATGAGATAATAAATGTACAAGTGCTCTGAAAACGCTGATGTTTTTATAAGTATGCTCTATAAGTACTGTTATCATAATATAATTATGCTACAATAGAATGTCACATATATACACATATTTGGTTTGTTATTTATATCAAATACTATTTGGAAAAAATCATATTAGTTTTTTAAAGGCTAAACCTTATCATTAAAACAAAATATCATTAAAAATAAAACATTTTTTTACCCTGGAGATCATTTTTCCTTGTAAGTAAATTGGACTTTGATCCTTTCTTTCTTTGTCCATATAGTGTTTGATTCATAAAAGCTGGCAAAAGCAGGAGATAAAAGACAAAATGTCTGTTCCACATTATGGTAGATGGTGAAAAATCATCTGTGTGTAGCACCTTTAATAGAAAAATCAGTTATAAATAATCTAATAAAATATAGTATTTTCTATTTTTAATTTCAAGCCAGCAGAATTGAAAACTGGCATGCAACTGAAGAAAGTTTTCATTCATATTTATAGAAAAATATCCACATTGTGATTTTAAAAGTTTCTAATCCAAATAAATCATGACATCACAACCAAATATTTTAGTGACTATTTCCATATATCCAAAGAATTATATCCAAGTAGTCTAAATTTCCCATTTTATTATGGGGAGCAGGGAGTCAGGAGACCCACTTAGAAACATTCAAGCCCACTCTACATGGTGACTATGGTTCAAACACAGGCTCTGCTTTGACATCTCCCCATTCTTCAGGGTGAATTCAGATTGCTACATGGCTGTTTCATTTATTTTCATTATAACTAATTTCTGACTATCCCAAGATTTGTACAGAGTTGTAGAGAACCACCACCATTTGTCTTACCATTACATGCACAACTTCAGTGAGTTCAGAGGTCAAGTCAAAAATTAAATTGCCCTTCTGTTTCCATAGAACCCCATTCCTCTTTTCTACTTTTATTTTGGAAAATTTATCTCCACCACAGTTCCAAGCTGGACTACAGTTGCACATCCAATGAATCAAAGGAATGTGAGAACAAACATAATAGATTTGCTAAGCAAGATTGTTCTTCCAGTGCTAGCTAGAAGAACTAATGGAAAGAAACAGGACTTGAAAACAAGAAGTACACCTTTTGAAACTATTTTTCTGGTCAGATTAACAATAAAAAATCTAATCCTGTAATAAAATCTTTAGCCATCTTCATCACTTAATATGGCCAGCTATACAACAAATGACTTTGAAACCCGCAGGCTTCCCTGGCAAGAGAAAACTCATGTGTGGCTAGCTCAGGATACCCAAGAAGGAATAAGAAAGCTTATTTTGTATCAATGTTCTACACAGTTTGAAAATGCTTGCCTACTTAAACTATATTGACTTCAGAAGTTCTGGAAAGGGAATCACGATTTCCTTTTTGGGCACCTTGCCTTCAGAGAATGGGAACTAGGAAATCATGGGAGTGTGATTTTTCCAGGCTCTGAATAAGTGGTGGAAATACATGCAAAGGCATTGAGGAATGAGATGCGCAACTGACTTCTGTCATACATGCCAGACGGAGAAACCCTAATGGGAAGAAAAGCTGTTGGGCTGAGAATGGACGAATGGATGGCTCCATGCCATAGTCAGCTCCTTGAATAGCGTTATCTAGTATCAAGTTTATTAAGCTGACTTTGTATCAGTATGGCTGGCCAAGCATCTCTACTGGCAAGTGCATCAAGTGCCATGGGGCAAAATTCAGCTGCTCTTCAGACCAGGGATGTATGCTAAGATGTGAAGACAGCTGAGTATTAAAAAAAGAACAAGAATTGTACTAAGGAAATAGGACACAGAGGACATCCCTCTCCAATTACTCACCTTGCTAACCAAGTAGAAGAATACAGAAGGATATACAAGTTTAACTCTGAAGATTTAGTATAAGGATAACCTTATGTAGCAAAACACAACTGCTACTGCATTTTCAGAGGGAGAAAAAGAGTTAACACCATGTCCCTGGTATTGCATATGGCTTTTCTCTTTTGTTGAGCCCATACCATAAGGAACTTCTCAGAAGTTCTGGAAATAAGAGACTGAGGATTGAATTTCATCTAGAATAAGAGAGATTTTACAAACTATGTAAGACAACTCTTCAAAAACCTAAAGAAGGTAATTCCCACGCAGTATCCTGAGAAGAAAACCACTTTCTTCTCATTTGTAGGCCTCATTTTGGGCTTTTGAAATGCTGGCTTTAAATAAAGACTTATCTTTCCAAAAACTAAGCGCTTGCTCATACAGCTTTCCTGGCATATAATCATGAATTCATACCTGAAGCCTTGTGTATACAATGCTCACTAACACAACTTATTCGTTAGTAATAATCACGATATCTCATATTTTAACACTATTTGCTCTGGCAAATCTTTATCTAGCACTCCCAAACCAAAGTCTTGCCATATCCTTTCTGTTTTCTGATATTAGCCAGAGGACATTCCTCACACCTTTCTCCAGTTTTTTAGTTGTAATGTCATCGTGAAATCTCTTTCTTCTTTCCCAGTTTGGCACCTTAAGAGCCCACCCATTTCTAATCACTTTTGCCATGTTTTATTTTGCCTCAGTTGTTAATAATGTTCAGCTTTCTCTCATTTAGATATCACATACAAGCAAAATAGGTTTCAAGGGGGAAAAAATGCCATTAGTTAAATGAAAGAAATATAAACCTCTATGTTTATTATAGGTTACATTTTATAAATGCAGAAACAATTATTATCTTTAAACAAATGCCATGTTTTTGTCTTTTTTGCCTAAAATTTATTTTGGGTAAATATTAGGATCAATAAATCCAAGGCACTTATATTTTATGATTTTCAAAAGTAAAATTATCTTTTAGCAGAGTTTATCAATTTTACTCACAGTAGTTGCATCTCATTTGCTTCTACATGAAGATGAACTGATCAAATACTTTATTCAAATTGCAAAACTAGCCAAATTATAAAATATTCTGTAATTATTACTGAATTATAAAAACTTGTTCCAAATTAAGAAAAAAAATCCCAAAAGATATTAACATCTTGCAATGCTATGTAGTAGACTGTAAATTAAAAATTAATTTTAAGATAACTTTAAAATAAATTTTGTTTCTACATTTTAACAATTATTCATATTTTTCTAACAATTAATTTAAAGTAATAGCAGAGGATAAAAAATTTTGATAAGCTTTCTTCATGTAGTAAGTATGCAAACCTTTTAGTCTCCCACAGTTCCTAGATGGTTGTAGCTGATTCAAGTGATTAAAACAAACAGTTAATGTCTTACCTTATAAATTTAGTCAAACAGGAATTAAAGACGGGTTAAGCAAATGCCCACAGCAAGGACCATTGTTGGGGATGGGGTTGGCTATTTGATATTGTTCTGTGGAAAACAAAAATTGCCTTTGCTTTTGGATCTTTTGCAATCTCTTATTCATGTTTATTAGACTAAGTTAAAGCAAGAGTGGTCAGGCGTTTGGCCAGGGTGCAAGATCTGGGTGGGATCAGTAAGTAATTTAAAGGAACAGTGTCCTTTCAGAACAAGTCTGTGTTTTCCAGACTGTTGTAAAAACAACTTGAGCAGGTTTTCTACATTTTAGGCATTTATTGACAGCCTGCCTTTGTTTCGCATGGTACGTCTTCTTTCTTTTCCTATGTTTCTTTGCCTGGGGGACGTTCTGTAAGATATTGATTCTGAACAGCTCTATGAAGGACTATAAATGACGCCAGACTCAGATGCAAAACTGGTTTTTCAAGAGAGGCAATGGGTTGATAATTATTCAAGCTGGATGATGAGTATATAGAAGTTCATTGTTCTAGTCTTTCTATATTTGTGACTTTTGAAATTTTTCATAATAAAAATTTTATACAATATATATTGAAATAGTGATCGGAATTTAATCCTGGCACTTTCTCTAACACGGGGACCTCAGTTTCCCATGTAAAAAATGAGGGAATGAATTTAATTATCAAGATCCTTTCAAACTGTAACATAAGAGGTAGGTTTACAATGGTCAATATTCTGAGGTCTCTGTCCAGGAAAGGCAGTCACTATAGTGGTTCCATTCTCTTTTTTCCTATTTTCTACCTTGCAGTTATGGCTCATAGTAAGTTGATGTTTATCAGTGCAAAACATCCTGCCAAGAAGCCACTCGACCTCTAGACAACTAACAGGCAGGCTTCTCTATGGACTGCCTCAGAGATAGAGAATAGCAAGATGACGAGAGAAAGCAATATAAATTTCATGTTATAATTAGTTAAAATCAACTTTCTTAGGAAGACGTTTTAACATACATGGATCTGCTCATTAAAACAATAATAGCTTCCATTTTGTAAACACTTTACCAGGTGCTAGGCTCTGTGCTAAGTTCTTCACACACATGATGGCATTTAGCCCTCCAAAAGCACAACCACCTACTTACAACAAGCACTGTAAGAATTCACTTTTTGCAGAGGAGGATGTTGAGGCAGAGAGGAGTTTGGTAACTTGCCTGCTGTCATGCAATGCTAGAGAATCCCAGAATGGGATCTCAGCTCAGGCCTCTCTGACCCCTAAGCCTCACTTATAACAACTGTTACATCATTAAATTAAGTATCCATGTGAATGTTCACGTTTTCATTGTCTCCTCACCACAAAGCCGTTATTGAGAAACTAAGGAAGCTTTGTGGGGCTTTGGCAATAGAAAGAAGAAATAGTAGGTATATTGCAGAAGTAGCAATGGAATTTCCCAGGAAGCAACCACATATGTATCTTAAATAGCCTGTGGATATTAGCCACACTTTTCACTTTTGTGAGATGAGAATCATGGGACAAGGAAGCAGCGTTTTTTCAGAAGGCCAACTCTCTTTTTCCTGGACTGGACTAACAACTTGCAGAAGAATACCTCTAAGAAGCAAAGAGGTGATTCCTGGAGAGGAGAAATGGGATAAAGCCCTCCTGTTTTGCAACTGTTCTGATTGAAGTTGGTGAGGGGTTGGAGTCCTGCCTGCTCATCATCTCCCTTCGATCCCCCAAAGTCAGATAGGGTAACCCAAACCTGAGGACTGCCACCTCTCATTCCCAGATGTGGCAATCAGCACTAAGTTGATTGGGTAGATGACTCAAAAGAAAATCTTGGATTCTGTCCATGTATATAAGGCAATTAGCTTTGCACCCAGAGAAACAATGCCCCATGGCTGAAGACCACACTCTTAAGCCTAACAGATAGTCTTGATTTAGTGTGCAATTGGACATACACAGACCAAATAAGAGAACATAGATAACAATAATACCTATAAAAAGGCAACTTGGAGTCTATGCCCTTCTGATAGTTGCTCTGTAGCAAAGTCTTTATAAATGAAGAAAGGATAGCATACTATTTTTGATGTTATACTGTGGATGGCCTAGAGTAAGAACTCAATTAATATTTGTGGAATGAATTATTATTAGAATTAATTTTTTAGTGTTCATCTATCACTTGAGAACGATAATACAACAGATTGCTCTCCTCTAGAGCAGTGCCAGACAGGAAACCTTTTCTCAACTTTTTCAAAAATTTTTAATACTCTCCCATAGTAGAATCTATGTTGGCTTTATTTGTTTTGGTACCAGTGCCAAGATCTCTATTTCAGGAGTGATGGTATTTTGGGGTCCTAGGATCATTTAAAGGGATCAAAGTCTTGGATGACTTGTATATGTCAAATAGTTTTATCTGCATGAGGTTACAGAAACACAAAAAGCCCCATAACAGATCAGCTCAAATTTGTACCACAGTTACACATCTGGACCAAGTCCAAGGTCTAGTGCAATGTTTCACAATCTTCTCCCAGTTTCACCCACCTCCCACACTGCTGAGCCAGAGTAGAAAAGAACATTATCAACTGAGAAGTGAGAAGTCAATGACCTTCTATCCAACTTGGAAAAATTTGTTGTTAAAGGTCCCCTTCTATTTTTTTCAGTATAAAATCTTCATATGTGTAGTAGAATTTCTAACATTTATCTCAAAGCTCTGAAGTTTCTGGGATTCATTATCTTTTTCGGCTCCAAGAGCATGACTTAGACATTCTCTCATGTCATTTATCAGTAAATTAGAGGAACACCAAAATAGCATTGATCCTATTTACCAACTAAGGGAAGAATTAAAAGCATTCCAGATAACAAGGAAGTGAAAATTATCATTGGTAATAAAATTAGGAACTGTGGCATCACTCAGGTCTTGAGCATCATGACTCCAGTGCCCTGCCCTTCACCAAATTCTCGTGGAATTGACTCCTTCACATTCCCTCTACGCAATTATTTTTGTATTGTTTATGCCCTGGATTATCTTGCTTCATTATTTGTCATTTGGTCCCCAGCTTGAATAATTGTGTCACATATGCAACACATAGTGCCCTAGACTACAGTGACAGCATAAATTCCCATTGTACCAATCTTATGACTATTAAAATCTTTCTCTAAAATTTTCCTTCAATATTGATGTTTCCTCTTTCTGTGTTGTTTATTCTTTACTAAGAGAAAGTTATTTGATGCCAAAATATCAGAATGCTTTCTGGAAAATTTTACAATTTTCCTTTCTAAGAAATATCTGAAAGTAGGTAGGTCTTGTCCTATCATAGGTTTAAATATTTGATTTTTAAAAAATTATTCCCTTCAGTCAGCAGCTAGAGCAGTCAATTTTTTCATGCACAGTTCACCAAAAGAGAAAGACAGGATCTACTTATTAAGCTTTGACAAAACTCTGCTTTTAATTGAGAAAATGTTTTTTATTTTTCACTTAGTTGATTTTACTTTCAGGTATTGGAAAGTGCTGTATTATATCTTGGTGCATACTTCATTTCTCTCTAGATGATATTTAAACTTTTCTTATATTGGGGACAAATAATAGCATCAAATCTCAGAACTTGAAAAAACCTTAGAGAGCACTTTTATTTGATTTTTCCATTTCCATGATAAAATAGAGGGCAAATGTTAACACTCACCCAAAGGTGAGACCTCAAGTCAGTGAGGAAATAAAGTTTATATCTTTGCACATCAGCTGGCCATGTCTGATTATCCCGAAGTACCCCAGGAGGTTTCCTTGGCCTCTGTATCACCCAGGCTTGTGCCAGAGCAGGAGAAAAAGGAGGCTGGTCTATAGCCAACCATTTTATTTGAAAAATTTGAATTTTACTTTAGTAGCAAATGGCTCAGGACAAATTATCATGCGCTAAATTCCAGCAGGTAATGAGTTTCATATCTCAGTGTGTAAATCTTAATGCCTGGGCCATCAAAGGCAATGAACACACACCACTTCTTAGAACCCTGAGTTGAAGAATTTTGGCTTCCAAGTTTGGGCAGGTTTGCCCGAGTAGCTGGGGATTTTTACACTGATTTCAGTGACTTGCGATGCATCTTATTGATACCTGATCAAAATACAGCCAGTAATGTAGATAGATATCATCATTTTCATGAGTAATATAGACTGCAGAAACTCAACACTTATTTGAGTTTTCTGGTCAGTGCATTTGGGATTTAATAAGAATATTCAACAAAGAAAGTTTTTTAATAACTCTATCAAATTCCTGGAACAAGTGTTTTAAGAACCTTAAGTAACTTATTGTCCACATTATCTCAACCCATTATACCTCTGGTTTATACAACATTGTCCCTAATTGAGCTTATAGAGTCACCTGTTTTTGAGTTACATCTAAATCATATACTGTAGTTTCTCCTACACAACAGTTTGCTTCTTCTTCTGACCTTTTAAATTCTGTACTGAAGGTAAATTGTTAATGGACAAAGTTTACAGTGAAAGAGACTTAAGGTGAATTAATATTTTTACTATATGAGAATTTGAAAAACTGAGGACTGACCATTGGTCTCGAGGGACTCTTGTTTGAAAAAAGATATTCGGGCACCACCTTGTGGGGCTTTGTAGAAAGACATGGTGTGGGAGTCGGCTTGTCTACTATCGTTAACAGATTAAAATTCTTAATTGCCTATGATGCTGAATAGGTAGACTGTAAGCTGTTTTCTACGAATTTTCTGGGTAGGGGAATAAGAAAATGAATCAAACAGGTGACGAAATTACTTTTATATATGAATCAATAATCTAAGTAACATCTGATGGAATCCGAAATACACTCATTTAACAAATATTAACTTAGTTTTTACTATATGGAGGCATTGGGTAGAAAACAAATAAGACCCAGTCACTGCAGTCCAGTGGAGGAGACAGGTAAGTAAAAGGCAATAGCAAATTTTACCAAAAAGAAATTTGTTTTAACTCATCAAATATCAAACTCTAGCTAATGATACAATGCTGAAGTGTTTGGGAGCAAAGTGCACTGGCATCTGCAACTTACTGTGAAACACATCATAGAAAAGAAGATGGACAGAGAGATGCGTAGATGAATAGATGTTTGATAGAGCAAGTATGTCAATTGTAGATCAAATGTTAATTGTGGAATCTAGACGGCTGCTGGTGGGTTTTCTGTATAATCCTGTCAACTTTTCTGTATGTTTGAAAATTTTCTTAACAAAATACTAGACAACAAAAGGCAAAGGCATATAGCGTGACAATATCTATAAAAGAGATCTGGAAAGAGGGCACCCAGCCCAGACTGTGACACAGAGGTTGGAAGTGCAGAGAGCAGAAGATAAGTAGGCATTTCTTTTGTGCTGTGTTAAAGGGTTTAGACTTTATCTTGAAAGCAATGAGAGGCCACTGAACAATTTTAAGCAGAGAATTGACATGATCCCATTTTCATTTTAGGAAAATCACCCTGGTGGTTGCATGAAGAATTAATTGCAGGGAAGCAAGCATGAAGACGGAGAGAGCTGTTAGAAAACTTACTAAAATACCAATGAGAGATAAGGCTCTCGAGTACCAGCATTGGGAATGGAAAGAAGTGAACAATTCCGAGAAATATTTAAGAAGCAGAATTAAAAAGCTTAGTACCTAATTGTCCTAGGGAAAGGAAGGAAATGAAGGAGAAGGATGGTACCCAGTGGTTTGCTGAAAAGTATTTAACACTTGTGCATGAACATGTATGTATGTGTTTGTATATATGTATATGTTTATTATACATGTTACTGATATAAAGGGTGTGTAGTATACAATTTACAAACAACGAAATATGCAATATACTCTATTGTAAGTTCCGTATAGTAAAATGATTCTCACAGAATGCTTTCACTGATTTTTGCCAAATTCTTGCATCCTTAGCCAACTTATGGTTGCAATTGATCAATGACTGTAGTTCCAACGTTTGGAATGTTGATTGACATTCCCATTTTCTTTAACAAGTATGCCCTTGCTGTCATATTTCTACGATACTTCTGCTAGTGTATAACTTTTGGTATCTCTTTCCTCTCCTTATTCACTCCTCCCCACAGGATGAGCAATTAGATTTATCCTGAATGATGAGGGTGATAGTCTAACAACCATTGATCCATGTTTCCTGAACAAGTAGAGTTAATGTGCTAAAAGTCCTATGCATGTGTGACCTCATCCTCTCCATATTTACTACTGGGAATCCAAGGATGGGAAATAGTGAGTGATACCCTTTGCAGCTGGAAGACTCTGTTTGATGAGAAAACCCAAAATCTAGACATGGATGCAAGTACCAGGAAACTTGGTTGTGGTTGCAGATCCAAGCTACATTTCCAAGCTTTGTTGGTAATAATGCTGATATTTTCATCTCCATGTCTCTGATTGCTTTGTATATTTCTCAATTAACTCCAAACCCAGAAGAAGAATGTTGCAAATAATGATCACCCTTAACCCCCATCTCCCTGTGTATATATGTATAGGCACAGCTAAAAGTGACTACATTTTATTTCATTGTTTATATACTTTCCACTGCTCAACCCCTACCTTGTAAAATACATGCAAAGGAAAGAAAAATTCGGGTTAAAAGAAATAATTTTCAGAAACTAATATTTTGGAGACACACTAGGAACACCAATTTAATTCCAACCATGAGAAAACAAGTGGAGTCAATGCATTTATTACAATGAGTAATCTTACTCAATTCTATTTATCATAAATGGATGTTGAATTTTGCCAAATGCTTTTTCTGCATCTATTGAGATGACCACATGATTTTTATCCTTCATTTTGTTAATGTGAGGTATCATATTGATTGCTTTGTGGTTGTTGAACCACTCTTACATCCCTGGAACAAATTTCACTTGATCATCATGTATGATCCTTTAAACATATTGTTAAATTTGGTTTGTTAATATTTAATGTTTTTAATGTAATTAATTAATATTTTTGCAGCTATGTTCATCAGTGATATTGGCCTGTAATTTTCTTTCTTGTGGTATCCTTGTCTGGTTTTGGTATCACGATAATGCTGGCCTCATAAAATGAGTTTGGAAGTGTTCTTTCCTCTTCTGTTTTTTGGATCCAATTCTACTTAATACTCAGGGTTAGGCTTACTTGCATCCAATAATGTCAAGGCAGCTGCTAATACATCAGTAGCCTTTACAGGCTATTAAATGGGAAGTCTTATTTCCCAGACATGTATATTAAAATTACAAGAAAAAAACCTCTTAAGCAATAAGACATGTATCTAATAAATATAATTTTCAGGAATTAATGTAAAGAATTATTTCTATGTAAACAAAGAATGGTTTAGATCTTCAGCCAGAGATGTAGAATTTACATGTATTTGGGTGATAAAGTTCCTGCTAATACAATAGGATAAGCAAAAAAACAGCTTAAACTTGCTCTCAGATAATAATCGAGTGTCTTCCTATTTAAAACAATCTTTTCCAGTTAAATTCAGTCTTTGGGGCTATTCAATTTATAGCCAATCCACTTATTTTTGGCACACACATGAAAAAGCAAATATGACATGTATGTATTTCCTTGGCCGGCATGTTAAAAAACAAAAATTTTAACTTTTAAACTATTAAATAAATAATTACAGGGATGCTTCTCCCCTCAATTTATAAAAATTAAGCTGCTTTTTGGAGAGCAGATTATTTTTAAACCCAATGTATAAACATCCATATCGCAAAATAATATTTTTAATTGTCCAAGCATTTGCCTAATTTACACACTACGTATGAATGCTCCTCATGATATTCAGTATCATTCCCTGTACAGTATCATACATGTGACATACAGTATCATACCCCATATCAGAAAATTGCCCCTTCCCCAAGACTCTTGCTGCCTGACAATTGACAGAATAACCATGATGCAAATGGCCCTCCTGGAGGCATTTAATACCCAACCTGCAGAACTGCAGGCCTTGACCCTGTGTAACATCACACTGTTTATGCAACTAATATCTTAGTGTAGAGTTGCAAAATTTTTTCGTATGTTTATTATCATATTTTACAATTTGCATGAATTTATTAAAGACTTGAAATTTTAGTTGCCTAAAACAGTTTGTTCATTTCGATTCCAGTTGAATGTCACCAATCTATTGAAAGAGCAGGACTCCATAGGATGCATTATAAAACAACTTTATTTTTCTCCCCACTCTTCTTTCATGCCTACTTTTCAGGGCAGGATTTTCCTTGTCACTTGGACAAAATGACAGGCAGGTATCATGAGTCTTTGGGTCAGTCTTTCACATAAAAATCACTTCTCTCATCTTTATTTATAAAAACTACGTCATTCCAATAATTAAAATGTCTATTCTCATGTAGTTGCTAAAACTCTGAGCTTAAAGTTTCTTTTCTCCCCAACTGGGGCTTGCTTCAGGCTGGAAACCTGCAGTGGGAAAGGGCGCGTGGCCAACTTTTCCACTTTGTGCCTCTCTGCCTTCCCCAAATTCATGAAGAACAGTTTCTGACTCTTCCAGGTAGAAGGGCCAGAAAGATCTACTTAACTGGTGACTAGCTTGCTCTGGTTTTGGAAGCGAGTCAAATGATCTCTTTCTCCACTGTGAAGTTCTCCAGCACTTGTTGGAGACTCCGCTTTGCTGGGGAATCTCTCATCTAAAGTTCTCTTAAAGCTGGGAGGGTCTCCTCTCTGGCAGGTGTCGAACACAGTCCCCCCTCACAGCATCCTGTTCCCAGCGGAGCACCTCTGATGGCTCTCAGCTGACATAGCCTCACTCCCACCAGAGAGCTATTAACTGCTCTAGGCTGCCTCTCCCACTCTTGTGGCCCACATCCAATCTCAGGGCATGCTCATGCATCGTTTATCCTGACAAACTCTGAGTGAAAGTTGTTCCCAACAGATGCGCCTCTCACCTCTCTGCCTTCAGAACAACTAGCCGGCCTTTAGCATTTTCAGGCACAGCTCAGACAGCTGCCCACCATGTTCCCTACCCACGTCCCTTATCCAAGTTGCACAGATCAAGCTCTCCTCAGAAAACAGTACCCCCCAGACCTCTTCCAGGGGATTAGGAGTGAGACTTCCTAGAAATGAATTTCTCCAAAGAAATCTCTCCCAGACTCTTCATTTCCAAGCTCTTTACATCCTTCAAGAGGCTTTGGGTCTTCAGGTTACAAAATCTTTTCCAGCTCTGCATAGGTAGTAGCATCTCACTTTGGGATGTGGGAATATTCATCACCTATTGTTCTGTTCCAGTTTAGTGGGGATCTAGCCAAAATGAGAGATGACAAATTCTATTTTTAACATCTTGTTACATAAACTAATATGCTGTATGAGCATGGCTAAATCCTGAAAGAGAAACAGAGAAATAAAAACAGTTGTGCATGGTAGGAATATCTGAATTTGAAGACATTTCCTTCAATATTGTTTTCACAATAATATTTTTAAATTTTGACTTGGAATGGAAGCATTCATATGTTTGCATAATTTTTCATCATACATTCATTGTTTTGATTTAGCAAGTAATGAGGGGAACAATAACAATTGTAACATGTATCTCACCCTCAGGGAATTCACAGTCGAACAATATGAGTATACCATAATACGATAGGTAATAGCATTATTATAATACATAATTATATATAAATGTGTATGTAAAGAGACGAAGAGTATGCTAGAAGCACAGCAGACAAGGTGCCAAGGAGTTCAGAAAGGTAGACAGCACTTCCAGCTGTGGGAGACTTTAGGGACGGGCTGAGGAATATATCTTGAGGGACAGATAGAGTTTAATTTTTCTAAGACTTGGGGAAGGGCATTCCAGGGAAAAAAATGGAACAAAGACATGTTACAGACAAAGTGCTACGTAAAGTAATTGGGAACAGATCAGCAGGGCTAGAGCTAGTGTGGGTTAAGGGATCAAATGGGAAAGACTTGTTGGGCCAGAATGGGGACAGCCTCATGTTGATAACTCTTTTTGCAATATCCCAGAAGCTTTTGTGCATGTTACGAGAGGAATATTCACTACTATATATAATTTATTAATATTTAAGTAATTAATATATATATTTACCTCATTTATACAACCAATACATTGAAAATATATTAACTTAATAAATTAGATTTCTCCAAACTTGTAAACATTGTTGCAAACTGAATCCCTCTTCTCAAGTTTAGAGCAGCAGAGTCTTTTAAATGTTTTTCAAAAGAAGACAAAATATACTCAGCAGTGCAATGATTACAAAACTGACTGATACAGAAGTTACCGAAGGGCTAAAGCTTAAGAAGTAAATTTGTTTCCTCATCATTTCTGCCCTGATTCTAATCCTGATTCTCTTTCTGCTTCTGATTTCTCACCTCTTCCATTTCTTCCTGAGGTTACCATTATACTTAACCAAGAAAGTCAGGTTTAGCTTCTCAAATATGCTGCAGATGGCCCAAGATTTTGAACATGAGAATCAAGTCCATTATCCATTTGAAGGTTTTATAGTCACACACTGTACATTACATCAGAAACAGTCCAAATTATTGACTCAGGCCAATCAGATATGCTTTTACTTTCTGTGACCTAGTCTATTCCTCAAAATGACACTGGTTCTGAACACATTATCTTCATAGTTTGATATATGTCTAACTTTCAGTGTTGGTTATAGGAATCTTTTTCTCGTTTGACTGTCAAAAGAAGCCTATTTTTACAACTGTTTTGTCATTTGGTTTAGGTAATTCTAAAACTAATGGGATCCATTGAAAATACAAATTTTCTTCCTCATCATCTGTTGAGACTTAGAATATTGACATCTTAACTCCAGGCTGAGGAGTTTCGATGTTGATCTGTAGGGAATGTGAACCAATGAAGGGTTCTAAATAAAAGGATCACTTAAGACGTGCTTCAGGAAGATCATTCGAGCCACACAGAGGAGAGAGTTTAGAGTCAAAGAGTAGGAACAGGGGATCCAGAGGTCAGTTGGGATACTAGTGTCTGGGTGAACAGTAATTAAGACCTAAACTAGGGCAATGGCTATGGGAGCAGCGAGATTAGAATTTAGCTACATCATCTGTTTCAAAAGCCCAAATGTGATTTACTCAAATCCTGTCCATGAGGGGAAGAGGCCAGGCAATGAGATGGCTGTGGTTTCGCTGGGATTAGCAGTGCTCATTTGAAAGTAATTTTGATGGCTTCAGTGCTTCAGGGATCGTTGGAAAGGATGAGCCAAATCTTTTAGTCAGTTTGGGCTGCTATAACAAATTACCATAGACTGGGTGGCTTATAAACAACACAAATTTATTTCTCACAGTTCCAGAAGCTGGAAGTCTGAGATCAGGGTGCCAGCATGGTTGGGTTCTGGTGAGGGCCCTTTTCCCAGTTTCAGAGTGCCGACTTCTCATTGTGTCTTTACATGGCAGAAAAGGCGTGAGAAAGCTCTCTGGGGTCCCTTTTATAAGAGCACTACTCTCATTCATGAGAGCTCCACCCTCATGACCTAATTAACTCACAAACGGTCCACCTCCTAATACCATCACATTGGGTGTTACGATTGCAACATACCAATTTGGGGGGATACGAACATTCAGCCAATAATACCAGGTTACCCACAAATGAAACAGAGACCCTGTGAAGAAGCAATGAGCAAAGCAGGAAATGTCAGCATCACTCTTGTTGCAGTTATCATCCTAACACTGCCCCAGTTAACAGAGCACTTAGCATGATGCTTGAACCTTATTATTTCTGCCTTAACTCTGTGGGTATAGGATTATGAGGTGCCTCTTAATCACCATGGAATTTAGCGTCCTAATCCCTCCAACTATATTCTTTAAAATAATATTCATTGGTTTATTTTCTCATTAAAAAAGTTTTAAGGGGCCGGCCCCGTGGCCAAGTGGTTAAGATTGTGGGCTCTGCTTCAGTGGCCCAGGGATTCACCAGTTCAGATCCTGGGACACGGACATGGCACCACTCACCAAGCCATGCTGAGGTGGCATCTCACATAGCACAGCCAGAAGGACCTACAACTACAATATACAACTATGTACTGGAGGGCTTTGGGGAGCAGAAGGAGAAGAAGAAAAAAAGATTGGCAACAGATGTTAGCTCAGGGCCAATCTTAAAAAAAATAGTTTTACATTTTTATTTCCGTAAACATAGAAAAGCATAATGAAGAAAATAAGGATCACTTTTAAACTTACCACACAGAGATAGCTACTGTTAAAAGGTTGGCATAATTCCCTTTAGTCTTTAAAAAATAAGGTTAGGATGATTATGTGTATCCCATTCGCTACTATTCTATTCCTATAACAATAAATCTTGCATGTTTCCTCTATCTTTAAATATTTTTCAATTACAGGGGTTAGCAGACTAACCCAACCTGCCATGCTGTTTCTGTAAATAAAGTTTTCCTGGGACATAGCCACACTCTTTACTTACGGACTGCCTATAGCTGCTTTTGCACTACAACAGCAGATTGAGCAGATGTGACAGAGGCAATATAGGCTGCAAAGCTGGAAATATTCACTATCTGGCCCTTTACCAAAAAACATTTGCCAATGTCTGTTTTAAAAGATTGTTTTAATGGCACCGAGAACTAGATCAAGTGGCTATTCCATTTGATAGTGCGTGGGCCAGTAGTTAGAAGCATAATGCTGGAGCCAGATTGCCTGGGTTCGCATCCTAGCTCCACTACTTAAGAGATATTTGGGCAATTTATTTAACCATTCTGTACCTCAGTTTTCTCATCTGTAAAAGGGGAAAAATAACAGTATCATGCTCATGAAATTGTGATAAAGATGTGGTGGATTCCATGGTGCACCTCCCAGATGTCCCCCCTCAGTAATGAATGTCTTAATCCTTCAGCTGTCGGGAGTGTTGCCAGCAGACATCCTTGAGGTGTCAGCCTTCTTAGAGGACTGGCTTGCCTGAGAAAATTGCTTCACTCAAAGTCATGCTTCCTTCGAGGGACAGCTCACATCAAGGACACATCCACATCAGTGGGGTAGTTAGTATAAAGGCCTGGGTCCCTCATCTCAACTCAAGACAACTCTGAAGGGCCAGTCCGGTTGCAAATTTTCCCATGGAATGGCTGAGGCCCTTGTTAGTATTGAATCAAAATTCAGGTTCTCCCTCTGCCCAATCCTGCATCTTCTTCCTCCCTTTCACAGGTGTTGATCTCAAGAACACCCCTGAATAAGAATCCTACATCCTAATCTCCATCTTGGAATACAGTTCCCAGGGCACCCAACCTGAGAGAGAGTATTAAATGAGCCTATGTTGTAAAGTGTCTGACACATAATATATGCTATATAATTATTTGTTGTCAAAAAAATAAATAATCCAGTGGGAGAAAGTAGAATGGAAATACAAATTCAAAGAGAAAAAATAGAAAAACATAAAATTTCCTACAATTAAAGAATAACTTATTCACAAATTTTTAAATGAATGATAGCGAGAAACTCCCAGTAAAAGTATTCATGGGATACAAAGTGTGATGCAATAGTTTTATTCACAATTTAAATATTATAAATGTATTAAAAATCATATTTTTTGCTATTATGTAAATTTATTATGATAACGTTAGATGTAATTCCAATAATGTATGAACAAGTGCATTGATTTAAACCATTGATTTGGGAGTGTGCTAGAATGCTTTTTGAAGACCACTATTTTTTTTTTTAAGATTTTATTTTTCCTTTTTCTCCCAAAGCCCCCCAGTACATAGTTGCATATTTTCAGTCGTGGGTCCTTCTAGTTGTGGCATGTGGGACGCCACCCCAGCATGGCCTGACGAGCAGTGCCATGACTGCGCCCAAGATTTGAACCAGCAAGACCCTGGGTCGCTGAAGCAGAGTGCGCAAATCTAACCACTCAGCCATGGGGCCAGCCCCCAAAGACCACTATTTTAAGATATCTCAGATCCTTAAACTTGGTAAAAAGCTTCCTTAAGCTATATCACATGTTCACAAGGTCTTAATTTTCTACTTGATGCTTAACGGTACAATTTGCTCTCAGGTACACACTGATTTTTTGCTTGTAGAAATAAAGGGAGTTGGAATTAGCCAGTCACAAACTCCACAGAATGTTCCAACAGCAATTGTATTCAGGAAATTAGCACTTCTTCAACTTCTGTCCTTTATTGGTTTAAAACCAGAACAAAAAAATCCTTTCCTAGCTCACCACAACAAAAAGGAAGGAGCTTAAAAAGAACAATATCCTATTAGGGACACAAAAGTCTAAATTTAAAAAAACTCACTGAGACTGAAATATAGCAACTCTGGTTGCCATTGCAAAATGAGTGTTTGATAAAGATAATTAATGTAACCTCAGACCAGTCTGTTAAATTCTCTGAAATAGTTTAATCTTCCAATAAATACAATGCCCTCTCCTACTCAGTAAATATTTTTTGAATACACATTTTGCAGCAGGTGCTATAGAAAATCCAAAGTTCTATACTAAAAGTTTACTAACCACAAAGAAAATGCTGTCTGCTATTTTCTAGACAGCAGGAAGGGAGAAGAGGAAGTGAATGGCAAGCAGCTTCTTTTTTAAGGGACATGATCCAGTTCTACTAACATCTTACTGGTCACTTCTTTTTGATCTAGCCACACCTAGCTGAAAGGGAGGCCAAGAAATTGTCATCTCTGACTGGGTCACCAAGCGTCTTGCTAACACTTAGGGATGGAGGTATAACAGAATGAAAACTGGCTATATGGAACATATGTTCTAGAAAAGGAAGACAACTACAGGCAAATAAAGAGCAGTTTTGGTGAGGTGGTGGGCCTGAAAGCTTAAGTGAAGCAAATTCAGGGAAGGACAAGAGGATAGAGGATAAGAGAGAGTGAGTGTGGTCCTCTCCTTTGAGGAGAGAAATGAGAGTGACTTGAACATATGTTGAAGGTAAAGACCCCGTACAAATAGAGAGGTTGAAGACACGTGGAAGAGGAGAAAATTGATGGTAGAAGGTCTCAGAAGAGGAGAAACATATAGGGTCCCTCCTCTTCCTCTATGTGAGCTAGAAGAAGGTAAGAATGGGAGTGAATGAAGATGTTGGGGAAAGGAAAGAGAAAATAGTAAGAGGCTGTGGGAATTCCTACCAGATAGTTTTAATTTTCTTTCTGAAGTAGGAAGCAAAGTCATTTGAGCACGCGGGGAGATGTTTTCCTCAGCTATGTATGGTAGGAGGGGATAAGAAAGAGACTTGTACTGATTTGAGGTTGCGTGTCGGGATTTGGGGCCAGGGCCAAAATGATTGAGAGGATTGGGAAAATCGTGTTTGAAATGATGAGTCCTGTGGGTATCTCCCCTCAGTAGTATAGCACTTTCTTCAGCCTCCACTTCTCCAACAGCAGGAGGGAAAAGGAGCCTCAGACCCCCAAAGGCAGCACTGACCTCAAACTCACCCTCTTATCAAAACTATCTGCCTTGAAGATCATCAGGACTAAGCTCATTTTGCTGCTTATATCAATCACCACAAGCCCAAGACCACCCACTTTTAAGCACAAACAGACTAGCAAAGATTCCCAGACGTATGAAGAAAGCCTCTAGGTCAGATTTGCAACACCTGTGGCAGCACCGTTCACTCAGTGATGGGAACCAGAAACCTAGAATCTTCTTTGCCCCTCACTCACTTAGCAATCATCTAGCTCTGTTCATCCCACCTTCTAAATATTCTCCGGGCCACACACTTCTCTCCATCCCCACTCTCTCTACCCCCTGTAGTTTGGGTTACCATCATCCCTTATTCGAATACTTACCTAACCTTTCCCCTTCCCCTTGGAAAAACTGATCACACCACTGGTCTGGTTAAAAAACTTCAATGACCCCATCATTGCCTTTAGGAAAGTCCATCCAAACTCACTAACCTCCTTTCCAAACGCCTTTCTGATACTGCATCTCAATCTCTCCCCAGTTCGTCTGCTCATTCATCCACACTCCACTCCTTCCCCACTGCTATGCCCCCCTCCTGAGGCCGCACTTGCTCTTTCTCCACTAGAAGCCTCTTCTCTTCCAAACCTCTCCGCCCTGTTCCCTTTCCAGGCTAAACCCATACTCATCCTTCTTCTCTCAGCCTAGTGGTCCTCAGGGAAGCGTTCCTCAACCCCCAACGCTAGGGGGTCACCCCTTCCGTGGAGCACTGTATTAGCCCTAACGAGGCATCACTAATTGCCTGTTTCCTGCCGGGACCACGTCTTTTTCGTCCACTCGAGTCTCCCCAGCATTCCAGCACACAACACGCACTCAAGACATGTTTGTGGAATGAACATGAGTGAATAAATCGTGAACCCAATACTCTAGACTTTCTACTACATTGATGGCCCACAATCAACTTTTCACGAAATTTAAAGTGATCAAATGAGCTAAAGCGTGCGAAGCGCTTGAAAACGACACCGCAGCTCTGACTGGCCGTCCAAGTCCGCGTAGGCCGGATCCCCGCAGCGGCTCCAGGGGCGGGGCCTGCGGAGGCACCGGCGCGCTCGGCCGGCAGGCGGGGCCTCCCGGGCAGTGGCCCCGCCCCGGGGCGGTACTCGCGCATGGGGAATTCCCCTTCCGAGGCCGAGGCTCGGGTGAGGCGTGGACCCCGGCCTGGCAGCCCAGCTTACTGGCCGCGCCCCCGGCGCCGCCATCTTGCTCGTGTTGGGACTCCCGCGGCGAGAGGGGCGGCGACCGGCCCGGAAGCGGCTGGACGCTGGCCGCGCTGCCTCCTCAGGTCGGTGAGTGCGGCCTGGGCCGCGTCTCCGCTCTCCTGACGGCCGGGCCCGGGTCTGTGGCTTGGGACGCCGGCGCCGTCGCGAGGGGACCGGGAGAGCCCAGTTGAAAGGCCCGGGCGGGGGCGGAGCCGGGGCCTCCTCCGAGCCGAGGCGCGGGGCGCGGGCAGTAGCGTTCGGCGCGGCCGGGTGACCGCGCCGGGCCTCGGAGGGGCCTTCGGAGCTGCGGGCAGCCTCAGGGCGCGCGGGGGCTCCTCGGGGGCCGCGCTGCAGCGTCCGGCGCGGCGGGACGTGCGGCCCCGCGGCCTCGCCTTGGACGAGAGGCGCAGCGCGGCGTGTGGAGTGTGAGAGTCGCCCTCAGACTCCTGCCTTACCCCTAATAGCAATGCTCTCGGCTCTGGTTGTGCTCTATGACAGACCTCTTAAAGGGCCTGTCGCCCGGGTAACGCGGTTCCCTGATAGATAGGAGTGGTGAAAATTCCCTAGGAGGATGAATAAAGCTGCTCGCTTAGGCCACGAGTGTTGCTAAATTGCTTAGCAAGTGACTGCGTTTGCAGGCGTTTTCTATAACAATATTTTATGGGGAATTTGGATATATACAGTGCATCTCCTTGAAGGTGGTGATGGTGGAAATTTCTTGAAACTGCTACTATTTATGTGTAGTGGTAAGAAAAGTGGAAGACAATGACAAAAAGGATGTGAAAGGGTGATTGAATACCTTATACAGTTAGTATTATAGATCTTCGCTGTCCAGTAGCCACATGGGGTTGAGATGTGCCCTAAGTGTAAAATACGGAAAGGATTTCTAAGACTTGGTACCATAAAGTGTAAGAATTCTCACTAATAATTTTTACGTTGTTACCTGTTGAAAAAGATAATATTGTTTGATGTTGGGTTAAATAAAATATATTGTTAAATTTAATTTCTACTGTTTCTTTTTAGTTTTTCATTGTGGCTACTAGAAGATTTTAAGTCATATGGCTCACACTATATTTCTGGTGGACGATGCTTTTATAGATGTTCTAGTGAGGAACACAGAATTAACACGGCTTTCCTTTGCTCAGAAACCATTGATGGGAATTGAATACTTGTTAACCTTGAAGGTGATCTAAATGTAAGCTATAATGATTGCAAACCCCCAGTTTTTCAATCTCTCCAACATTTGAAAACACTAACTTCCAGGGCTGTTTAAGGGAATGGTACTGACACTAACGTGTGATGCAAAGAACTTGCTTAATTTGATTGTCGTAGCTTTGTGAGATGGAGATAGGATGCATTCTGTCTCATCTTGGACTATAAAGGACTTGCTAGGGTCTAGCTAGTGGCCAGAGGTCTTCGGCCTCCAGGTTCAGTTTTTTCTGCTCTCCACCATATTCCTAGTGTTAATGTTCATGAGTTAGGATCCATCTGTATTGTGTGTTGGATTGTAAAGAAATAGATTTCTTCAGAGGGTGCTTATAGATATACCTCTCTCTTCAGGGCTAGCTTCATGGCATGTAACCTGTGCAGTCATGCAAGGCCCATCGTTTAGAAGGGCTGGCACTTTGGTTTAATGCTCAGCTGTTACCGTCTTGAAATTCTTAATAATTTTTTAACAAGGACGCCTTGCGTTTTCATTTTGAAATGATGTAGCTGATCCTTTATGCATAATCTAGGGTGGGAGTTGGGAGGTGTTGGACAAGAACCAAAACATCTGATCTTCCCTTTAACTCCTGTGTGAAATGAGAAGGGTTTGCTGTTGGCTTTCTGGCTCTCAAGTTCTGTGATTCTGTACGTTACTGTAGTCATATTTTGTGGATAGTAATACAAATATTTTACATGCTTAATGTCAGAAGAAATGCTGCTAATTCTCCACTGAGAGTCATGTAAATCAAATAGTTTTCTAAATTACAGTATCAATTTCTATTTGTGTTTTTTAAGATGGGTTTTTCCATGTGGCACCAAATTTTCCTACTGTAGATCTTTTAAAGAGTGCGGTCTGCAATGGAAGTCTAGATAAAAAGTGTGTTTATTTAAGCATTTATCTTTTATTGAGATATGAAGATGGGCCAGCTCTTAGGACACTTCAAATTAAGAGGTTTCCTCTGAGGGCATGAGTATGAACGCTTACCTGGCAGTATCTGCTCTTTTTATTGTCTTAGCTACTTCCTATTGCATGAGGTTCCTCTCTTCCTTCTCATTCTTAAATTTTTAAATTCTCTTTAAGGTTGGACATAACTTCAGCACCAGAATGAGGGTTTATTAGACTAGTCTATTTGTCTGCTTGGGCTGCCATAACAAAATACCATAGACTGGGCTGCTTAAACAATAGAGATTTATTTTCCCACAGTTATGGAGCCCAGAAGTCTGAAATCAGGGTGCCAGCATGGCCCAGTTCTGGTGAGAGCTCTCTTCCTGCCTTGCAGACAGCTGCCTTTTCGTTCTATCCTCACCTGGTGGGGAGAAAGCTCTGGTATTTTCCTCTTCTTATAAGAGTACCAGTTCTATCTGATCAGAGTTCCACCCTTATGACTTCATTTAACGTTAATCACCTCCTTAAAGGCTCTATCTCCAATACAGTCATGGGGGATTAGAGCTTCAAGATATGAAGTTTGGGGGAACACAGTTCAGTCCATAGCAACCAGGGCCTTATCTGTCACTTCACCACTGCATTCCCAGCGTTTAGAACAGTGTCTAGAACATAGAGGATGCCCAATAGATATTTACAGAATAAATGAAAGGCAGTGTATTAGAGTGATCCTTTCTTAGGGTGGCTCACTGTGTGCTCTTGCCAATCATGGGAACCAGTTTTGACAGTAGGCACATTGCTCTTGGCTGAAGCCAACCTATACTAGGAAGGGTAGTGGGGTGGAAGCATGAGATTGGTAAAATTAGGGGATAGCAGTGTGAGAAGTGTCACAAGGAGCATTTAACAAATAATTATGAAATATCTAGGGGCTGGCCCCATGGCTGAGTGGTTAAGTTCATTCTCTCTGCCTAAGCAGCCTGATGTTTCACTGGTTCGGATCCTGGGCGCGGACGTGGCACTGCTCCTCAAGCCATGTTGAGGCGGCCTCCCACATAGCACAACCAGAAGGACCCACAACTAGAATATACAACTGTGTACCGGGGCAGGGATGGGGGTGGTGGTCTTGGGTGTTAGTGCAGGTGCCAATCTTTAAGAAAAAAAAAAAAAATCTACAAAGTGCCTAACACTTTGCTGAGTACTAGAGGTACAAATAAAGAGCAAAAGATACTTTACCTGCTCTTATGGAGCTTATAATCTCGTAGGAGAGACAGAGAATGTGGTTTAAATGGAAGAAATACTGTTCAGTGAGAGTATACATCTCGGTAACTTGACCTAGACCGGGGAGGGGATAGAGTATGGGTTGTTGTCAAGGTTGAACAGGTGTTAAAACTTGGCCAAGAAGGGAGGGAGAATGCTCCAACCAGAGGGAATAGCGTTTGCAAAGATGTGGTGAGTGGAGGCGGCACGGGGGTTACAGTCTAGGAATTTAAAAGGACGATGTAGCTAGAACAGTTTTCAAGAAGGAGAATGGGTGTGCCTTGAAGTCAGAGCAGTAGATAGAGGCCAAAGCACTTAGGGTTTTGTAGGTTGTGTTGAAGATTTGGAAGTCTGTAATAAGAGCCGTTGGAAACCATTAGGGGGTTTTAAGCAACGGTTAGATAACCTGGTTAAGTTTGTATTTCAAAAGGATCATTGTGGTATTATATAAGGATGAATTTCATGAAGGCCAGAGTGGAAAGATGAATAAAAGAATTGCTGAACCAGCACCACAGGCTAGACATGTCGTATACCTTAATTTCTTGTGGAGTCAGTCTGGAGAGCCGTGAGACCCGGCAGCCTGAGTTGAGGAAAGAAGACGGTAAATAATTGGGTTAATCTAGAGTTGGGGAAGGCAAACCCAAAGTGGCAAGGACATGAAGAAGTTGAGTGTGCCAGTAAGAATATAGTTGAAATGACTGATTCTTGGGCTTCAGAACTGTTAAGGAAGGAAATAAGCCACTATAAGAATTCTTAGAGGTTTTTTCCAGTCACCTAAATTTTATGTCTATTGAAATTCTAGACTGATAATTCCTGAAGGAAACTTTTACAAGATCAAAAAGTAAAGCAAGTATGTTTGAATTGAATTTATTTAGTAATCTTTAATAGGAGTCTGTGCCAGGATCTACATCTGGTACAGAGGATAGAGAGATGAATGAACCGTAGCTTCACCTTCTAAGAACTGACAACATGGTTGTACAGGTACCAGTTGCCATGAAGATTGTAAGTATCTTTGTTCATTTTTAATCCAGACTGTACCCTCTAGCCAGACTTGGTTAGAAACTGACGTTTAAATTTTTGTAGGCAGCTTTTATTATTAAATTAACATTTCTAACAGAGCTGTTTTTGGTTTGTGCTTAAAGTGTTAGATTTCTTTTCAAAAATCCCATTTCGATACTTATTCAAAGTTTATAGAATTGAAAACTGAAAGAGCCTCTAATGATCACTTAGTTTCCCAGAATGCGGTATGTGTACCACTGGTTGTAAAGAGGATGATTTTAGGTAAAACTCAAGCATGTTTAATAGTTATATATTTACTGTATGTTGGAAAAAATGTAATTAGCATATTATATCCATGGTTTATGCATCTTATGATGAGGTAAAAGTTGATTTTCAGATTTTAGAAATGAGTCAATTTAAAGAAAAATTTTAAATGATGGCACAGGTGGTACTTGAATAATTGAAGTTTGGGAAACGCTCATCTAAACCAACTCTTATGTTATACAGATGAGAAAACAAAAGAACCCCCAAACACAAGGCATTTCCAAGGCATATAGCTAATATATATCAGAGTTAGGAATAGAACTACATTCCAATGTTTATTCTGCCTTATAGGGCTGCTGCTTACTCTTGAAAGTTGAGGAAGAGACCTCTGCTTACTAGTAGCATTGTGCTTTAATGCTGCATTGCCTGTTATGATGGCCACGTGTGGCTATTTATATTAAGCAATAAAATTTAAAATTTACACTAGGTAGTGCTCAGTAGCCACATGTGGCTAGTAGCTACCATGTTGGACAATATAGATATAGAACGTTTCTATGATTGCAGGAAGTTCTGTTGGATAGTGCCGCTCTAAACTATTGCTTGGGAACATGATTCATCCCCCTTCAAAGGGATGATACTTATTAATTTGGTCACCACACTGAAGTTGTTTTTAACCCTAAGGTTAAATTGAAGGTGCTGGTAACAGTGCAATTAAGATAATTGATCATGGGAAATAAAGCCAGAATGGAGTTCTCTGATTCCTACCAGTGCATGTTATTGGAGGAAGTTCTTCTTTTTCCCTTTTAATTAATAAATATTGTCTTGAATTCATAGCAAATAGAAGAAATATAAATATATTGAAAAACAGGGTACCTGTATAATTTCCTGACTTTCTGAATAGTTTATTCAACTTAGAATTATATTTTGTTGACATTTTAAAACTTTTTATTTTTAAACAGATTTTCAGTGAATGGACCTGACTGGACTCTTTGAGCACATCAATAAACATGAGTGGTACCAAACCTGATATATTGTGGGCACCACACCAGGTTGATAGGTTTGTTGTGTGTGACTCAGAACTGAGCCTTTATCATGTGGAATCTACTGTGAATTCAGAACTCAAAGCCGGATCTTTACGTTTATCTGAAGACTCTGCGGCTACATTACTGTCGATAAATTCAGATACACCCTACATGAAATGTGTTGCCTGGTATCTCAATTATGATCCTGAATGTCTCCTAGCAGTTGGACAAGCAAATGGTCGAGTTGTTCTTACAAGTCTTGGTCAAGATCATAACTCAAAGTTCAAAGATTTGATAGGAAAAGAATTTGTTCCAAAACATGCACGACAATGTAATACCCTTGCATGGAATCCGCTGGATAGTAACTGGCTTGCTGCTGGTCTAGATAAACATAGAGCTGATTTTTCAGTGTTGATATGGGATATCTGCAGCAAATATACTCCTGATATAGTTCCCATGGAGAAAGTGAGACTTTCAGCAGGTGAAACTGAAACAACATTATTAGTAACAAAACCACTTTATGAATTAGGACAGAATGATGCCTGTCTTTCTCTTTGTTGGCTTCCACGAGACCAGAAACTTCTCCTTGCTGGTATGCATCGTAACTTAGCCATATTCGATCTTCGGAATACAAGCCAAAAGATGTTTGTAAATACAAAAGCTGTTCAGGGGGTGACAGTAGACCCATACTTCCATGATCGTGTTGCTTCCTTCTATGAAGGTCAGGTTGCAATATGGGATCTTAGGAAATTCGAGAAGCCAGTTTTGACTTTGACTGAGCAACCAAAGCCCTTAACAAAAGTAGCATGGTGTCCAACTAGGACTGGTCTGCTTGCCACTTTAACAAGGGATAGTAATATTATTAGATTATATGATATGCAGCACACACCCACTCCCATTGGGGATGAAACCGAACCCACAATAATTGAAAGAAGTGTGCAACCTTGTGACAATTATATTGCTTCCTTTGCTTGGCATCCAACAAGTCAAAATCGAATGATAGTTGTAACTCCCAACCGAACAATGTCCGACTTCACTGTTTTTGAAAGGATATCTCTTGCCTGGAGCCCAATTACATCTTTAATGTGGGCTTGTGGTCGTCATTTGTATGAATGTGCAGAAGAAGAAAATGATAATTCCTTAGAAAAAGATATAGCAACAAAGATGCGCCTTCGGGCTTTATCAAGGTATGGACTTGATACAGAACAGGTGTGGAGAAACCATATTTTAGCTGGAAATGAAGATCCACAGCTCAAGTCACTCTGGTATACTCTGCACTATATCCTTTGCGTTGTGAATTTTGTGAAATGAATCAGATAGAAATGTTCTTGAAGTTTACTGAAAGGTCAGTCTGTAAATATAATGCTGAATGTTTTATATGCAAATACAAGTTACATAATACTAAAATTACAAAGTAAAATTGTTTAAAACTGTTGAACTTGAAATACTGCTTTGCAGATCATGTAGGAGGAAGAAACTGTATCTCTACAAGAGAGGTAGAACCAGCTTACTTTCATTGCTGCCTATTATGAATTGGCTCCAAATCAAAAGAAATTTAGCTTTGAAATTTTTATTATGCATCACTACTAGTATTTCCTATGCATTTAAATACTTATGAAGCAGTATACAGAGGATATGGATCAGAAGTCTCCAGGCAACAAAGGATTGTTGGTTTATGCAGGAATTAAATCAATTGTAAAATCATCTTTGGGTAAGAAAATTCCGTTTTATTTTCTGCAGTTGTTTATAATTTTTCTACTCCTATTTTTCCCCATCATTTAGCTATTTCAGGATAGTGTACATAAATGTTCTTTTTTAAAAATTTCTGATTAGATACTTTAGTGAATTGTTGAGTTAAATGCATAATTTGTTTTTATATCCAAAATTTTTTGGAGGAAGTCTTGAATTCTTTAAGTGATATTGACTTTCTAAATCTATTCACTCAGTATTACTTTTTTTGAAGATCCACTTCGAGAGGTATTACATTAGATGATTTGTAGGATCCTGGTTGTTACTTCAGGTTTTATTACAGTATTTTGCTTTTATAAAAACTAAATTAAAAGATTTCTAATAAAGAAGTCTTTCTTTTCATTTTCCTGCCCAAATATTTTCCCTTAGCTACTTAATGGCACGGTCATTAAATGACATGAAGTATGGCCTTACCAGAAGGAGCCTTACCCGAAATAGTCCTTAATGATTGAGTGAATGTATGAATTAATGTAGGATGGGTATTGATAAACTGTTTAAGAATAAAATAAAGATGACAAAAGAGCCAAACTCATTATTTTTTCACTAACTTATTTAAACAGTTGTTCTTATTGTTTTTATTGGAATTAAATTGTGGGTTATATTATAATCACCCCCCCCAACCTAGGATTCAGTATCTAGCTTTTGTTAGCAATGGTATTTGGGCCCAAGTCAAGCTGCTAGAAAAGTAGCTCATGTTATTTAGTCAAAGAGTAATAGTAGAAGTAAAAATCCAACTTGGTTTTTATAACTTGGACTTTCATAAATACTATACAAGTAATACAAAATAGAAAATAAAATGCCGTTTTTTAAAAAGAGTAGGTTAAGCATTTCAACTAAACTGTTATAGTGTGTTTTGTTTTTAAAGGACTTTCAAATTGCTTTGGTCCGCATTGCTGAGAGATGCAGTAGACTTATCTGATCTGTTTCATTTTAGTGTTCTCTCATTAGCTCTCCACCAAAAAGTAACTCCTACTATAAATAATAAAATGAATGAATTCAATTAAACTGCCATTTTTGATAATATAAGTAAAAGGGTAGATTTACTATGTTACCCCTGTAAATGAACCTGAGTACCATGGTTCATGATCTTAGAACCACTTCTGTAAAGAAACATCAAGTTTATAGAATTTTTAGTATTTTGGCTATATAGTAGGTGAGGCCACCTTGTGTTCTCAGTTACTCTGAGGTTTATTTCTATTTTTGTTGTATTTTGGTATATTTTAGGGGAAAGCCAATGAACTACCTTTGAGGAAAAGCAAGGGAGAAGGTGGAATATCTTTATATGCTTCTGGTGCAGTAGAGACAAACTGAGTATCTTGACTTAAATCAACAGTAGTCTTTACCCAGACTAAAAATGACTACTGTTGTTGGAAAGATTTCCTCATTGCTAGACTTTCAGCTTTTTGTTTGGTTTGGTTTATATTTTTGTTTCTCCTACCCAAAGGTGAAAAATAGAGAGATGACTGTCAAAGATGGCTCTCCTGCATATTAGTCTTCTGTTTTATCTGGCTACACTTCTTTCTCTAATTGTGTCTCTAATAATTCAACACACAGTAAGTCAACACATTGAGTCATTTTGTCCACAGTAATCTAACGTACAAGTTTATTAGAGCACACAGCTAAATTTTAACTTTGGTGACAAATAAAATATATTGAGCGCTTACTATGAATTAGACATGCTAGTTGCTTTCCTCATGTTACTTTATGTAATTCTTACAACTACAGTGTAAGGTAAATTTATTCATTCAGCAAGTATTTGTTACTTGCTCACTATGTGCCAAGAATTGTCCTGGGAACTGGAGACATAACTATCAACAAAATAGGTAAGTCTCTTTCCTCACGGAGACTGAATAGATAGCATCCCTGCTCTTGGGGAGGTTACATTCTAGTTCAGAATATGGATAAGTAAATAAGCAGTTACAACATGAGGAAGAACAGTCAGTTATGAATAGAAGAATTCCTAATCTGGTCATAGGGATTAGAGAAGGTTTCTGGAGGAGGAAAAGGCAAAGATGACGTCCAGGCAGGGAGCATCATATGCAGTGAGCCCAGAGAAGAAGGAGCATAACACATCCAGTATTACTGGAACAGAGCATGAGAAAGGACATGAAGAAAGAATGGAGGCTAGAAAAGCAAGCAATAGGGTAACTCAGGACTTAGAAATCATGGTAAGGATTTAGGGAGATTTATCATCCTGTAATGGTAAACCAAGGAAAGATTTTAAATTGTAGTGATAGAATTAAATTTGTGTTTTGGAGCTGTCACTCTGTGTGTGGAATGAATTGGAGAGGATCAAGATTGATAGCATGGATCTCAGGAGCCACAGTAATCAGGCAAGATATAATGCTTTTCTTACTAAGGTTAGTGGCAGAGAAGCTAGAGAAATGTGAATAGATTAGAGGGTGGGACAAAATTTAATGATCAATTGGTTAAAGGGGATGGAGGAGAAGGAAAAGTGAAAGATAACATACATATATTTAGGTTAGGAAACTGAGTTATACTGGTACCAGTTAGGACAGGAGTAACTTAGGAAAAGTGCATTTGAGAAGAATAGTTTATTTTTGAGTAAGCTGAATTTGAGATAGAAAGGTGGAGATGTCCAGTGGGCAAGAAATTTAGAGTAGGCTGAAGAAGTGAATTCATCCATTTTAAATAATTCTTTCAAGAAATTTGACTACATGAAGGAGGATAAAAAGATAGTAGTAGCAGCAGGCAAATCTGGGGTCAAGGGAGGCCTTTTTTTTGCTTTGTTTTTGTTTTTAACATGAGATTGATTTAAGCATGTTTCAATGCTGGCATGAGGAGGCCCATAGAAAGAGGTTGAAGATGCAGAGGAAAGAGGGTGAAGAGTAAAATTCTTGGGAATGGGATCCAGAGCAGAGGTGAAAGATTATCTTTAGATAGGAGGATGTACACCTTCTTCCTGTTAGCCAGAGGGAAAGGGACAAAGTGTGCAAGTTGTATAAGGTTCACTGACGCGAGGCTGGGGGGTTTCCACCTGATCGTTCCTATTTTCTCGATGTAGTAGATTTGCTTGTTGAGTAGGAGCAGGGAGGTTGTGGAAAGAAGATACGGAGAAGAGGGAGTTTTTTTTTGAGAAACAGTGAAGGATTGTGGGGCAATGTTGTTTTACCAGAAGATAGAATAAAGGACAATGGGAGAAGGGAATTAAGGATACTAGCAAGTGAATGATTCGTTTGTTGGTCCTTGGGATCTAAGTTGGATAGGGAGGAAAATGACAGGAGAAGACTGATAAATAAAGATATGAGTGGTCAAGAGATTGTGAGGTTGAAGAATATAGAAGTGAGATTTCTGAAAGGCTATGAGATTGTGGTTAGAATGTTGCTTTTTTGGAGGAGGAACAATTTGGAGTGTGTCCATGAAAGGAATGGGTAAAGTCTTAGAGGTGTAGACCACTGGTGATGGCACAGATGTTAGCTCAGGGCCAATCTTCCTCACCAAAAAAAAAACACCTAAAAAAACCCACAATAATATCACTTTGCTTATTTGATAACCCTAATTACCTATAGGATAGTTATCATAGTTATAAGGAGGTCTCTGAGCCGCCAAAGTACATGACATAATGTCTATGCACTTGACTTACAGGATATCTTTCTGCCTCCTAGCAGTGAAATTAACTCTTTGGGTTCATATATATTGATCTCTATTCTATTCCATGATAGAATTTCTAGACAATAAAAACTGTAAAAAACCTGGAACATTATTAAACTGTGAGGAATTGTTTGAAAAATAGCTGTTTTTTTATTTAAAATTATTATTTTTACCATTAGTTATCTTCAGCAATGAATCCAAAATTTATAGGAGAGTTAGGAAAATAAATACTTTACAGTACATCTGCAGCTTGTTCTACCTGAAATTTAATAGCTACATTCTGTCTAAACAATTTAGTTATTTGGGAAAATAATGTTTATTTATTTATTTATTTATTTTTGAGGAAGATTTGCCCTGAGCTAACGTCCACTGCCAATCCTCCTCTTTTTGCTGAGGAAGATTGGCTCTGAGCTGTCATCTGTGCCCTTCTGCCTCTACTTTATATGGGACACCTGCCACAGCATGGCTTGATGAGCAGTGCATAGGTCCACACCCGGGATCTGAACCAGCGAACCCCTGGCCGCTGAAGCTAACCACTACGCCACTGCGCTGGCCCTGCCTTGTTTAATTTTTAACATGTGTTTATTAACTTTATTATTTATTCAAGGTTTTCTCATAGTTTTTAAATTTTTATTTGCATAAGTTAAAAGTGATTTTGACTCAACTGACTTCCCTCATGGTTGCTAACGGAGCATCATGCTTCCTCTTTTTGATGGGCAGGGGGTTCTCTTAAAGGAAGAAAATTTCTTTTCAGAAGTCTCCTCTAAAATCCTTGACCTGAATTGGCGACAGTTTCCAATAGTAAGGTTAAAAATAAGTAATTCTACTAGATTATTTAACTTTTTAAAATTTCTGAAATTTTACAAGTAACTCATCTTGAAACTTTTTCATAAAGCAATGATATATCATTTAAAATGTGTCCTAATATGAATAATATTGTAGACTTTTGCCATAACCTAACGTCATATAATCAAACAAGTTATTTAAAAGTATGAATTAGGTATGATGGAGAGTTTAGACTTTTCCTATGTACTGTTTTTACTCTTTCCAGTTACTTAAACTAAATGAATTTTAAGAAATAATGTTTTGCATTATACATATACACATATTTGACTTGCAAATGACAACTGATTTTATTTTTAGTATTTTCTCATTTTTGCTTATGTTTATTGCTTTAATGCCTTATCAGACTAAGTATAACTATAGTCACCTTTGTACAGTATGTTAGTTTTCTACAGTTTGCATTTATTGTCCCATCAGTTACATGGGTCCAGAGTCTGGGCACAGCTTAACTGGGTCTTCTGCTCAGGGTCGCACAAAGCTAAAATGAAGATGTTGGCCAAGCTTTGTTCCTTTCTGGAGGTCGGAGTACTCTTTCGAGCTCATTTACTTGTTGGTAGAATTGGTTCCTTGAGGTTGTAGGACTGAGGTATCCTTGCTGGCTATCAGCCAGGGACCACCCTCAGTTCCTAGAGGCAGCTCAGGCTTCCTTGCCACATGGTCTTTTAACAGACCCTCCCACAACATGGCAACTTTTACTTTCAGACCAGCAGGAGGATCTCTCTCCTGCTCCTCCTCTCTTACCTCCGGACTCTCTTTTAAAGGTTTCACCTGATTAAGTCAGGCCCACACCGGATAATCTCCTTTTGATTAACTCAGAGTCAACTGAATAACTTTACTTACACCTGCAAATGCTTTCACTTGTGCTATATTCTCTTGTTTAGAAGCAAGTCATAGATTCCACCTGTACTCAAGTGGAGGGGATTATACAAGGGTGTGGCTACCAGGGGGCAGCACAAGCCCATTTGCCTACCAGACAAGTTAAATTATTTCTTAAAACCTATGTATTTGTTAGTGATGTAGTTATTTACAAATTTATAATTACTGTATCATATGTAGTTATATAAGTGTAGAATTACTGTAAATTACAAATGTAAATTACTACTAATACAAGACATTTGTAATGTTGGACATTTTAGCTGCCTAATTTCTAATTCAGTTTATTCTGAAAATCCTTTTTGCTAAAATAAGTATAGATAATTACATAGTGGCAATTTTGATGGTAAGAGTTTCTAAAACATTTAAAAATTTGAGTTGCATTTAATAGAGTCCTTAACTGTTATCTTTGTTTTACCTTTATTTGACATCAAGTATCATCCTAACTGAAATTATCCTGCCATTAAGATCAGCTGCCTTAATTGCAATCTAAATAATGCTACAAGAATTATTTAGATTCCTTATGAAAAGAGAATGAAAATATAAAGTCTCCTGATTTAATAAGGGGGGAAACACCTTCAGATCAGTCCCATTCTATTTAAGCTTTAGTACTTACTTTAACCTTTCAAAGTACTTTAATGTTTATGGTGTCATTTTTTCATATATAGGTTTATACACATACATACAGAAACAGAAAGACAGACAGACAGATGGAGAAAGTAGGGGAAGGAGAGAGAGCGGCAGCGTCTGCTGGATCTCAAGCACTGGGGATACCTTTGAAATAAAACAGACAAGGTGCCTGCCTTTTTGGAGCTTATGTTCTAGTAGGAGAAGAGATAAGACTGAAAGATAAATTAGTAGGTGAAACATGGGAGCCTATGTTAGTGCTGAAGGAAGTAGAGGAAACAATGCTTAGTTAGATGACAGCAGGTGGCGCCTATTTTAGGTTAGGTGGTCAGGGAGGCTTCTCTGAAGCAGTGACTCAGCTTGGTCCATGGACCATTCGCTCTTGTTCCAGTAGCTGTTTTTGATAACTCGAGAAGCTATTGTAATTAGCAACATGTAAAATATGTTTTGTTTGTGGCATATTTTATATTTATGCTGTCATAAAATTGTGGCTGAGAAGTCACATATTCAAAATCTGATGCTGAAATACTTCTCTGTAAAACTGACTTTCCAAATAGATTTCAAAAAATAATAAGCAATTAATATAAAAATGTTTCTCTTTTTAGGAATGGTGGAAAGCAGCAGACATAGTTGGAGTGGACTGGATAAGCAAACTGATATTCAGAATTTAAATGAAGAGAGAATCTTAGCTTTACAGCTTTGTGGGTGGATAAAGAAAGGAACAGATGCGGATGTGGGGCCATTCTTGAACTCCCTTGTACAAGAAGAGGAATGGGAGAGAGCTGCTGCTGTGGCGTTGTTCAACTTGGATATTCGACGAGCAATCCAAATCCTGAATGAGGGGGCATCTTCAGAAAAAGGTATTAGGTTATATTCTAAGATACTTGTAGTTCATAGAATCCTTTAAAGAAAAGATGCTGATAATTTTCAAAAATCTTATCAGTATTTTTATGTAAATATTTTGAAAGCAAAATTAGCACAGAACTGTAGCTACGAAAGTAAATGTTAGCCCATCCCTTTTGTTTATGTGTTGGTTTATGTCTGTAAAAAAGAAAATATGTCTTGATTATCATTCTAATATAAGGAATGCTCAAATGTGTCCATTTTCAATTTTTTTTCTTTTAAAGATACGTTTTTAAAATATTTTCTTGGAGATTAGGACTACTTTAGCTGGCAGGCATTTTTATGGCAAAGACTTGAGTATAGTTTAGTTTATACTTTGTCTTTTGGATGGTTATTTGTTGACTTTTAGGAAACTCTGACTCTTAGTTAGTGGTTTCAAAGAAGCTAATTGCTTTGTTGTTCTTGGTGGTGGTGGTGTTTAATCTTAAAAGATTTTAAATCTATTTTGATAGAGTAGGAAGAGGAAGCAAGCACGAAGTAACTTGGGGAAAGTTTATAGAAATGAAGAACAAGGCTATTAACATAAAGTGAGAAGTGCCATTTTATTTGGAAAAGAAAGAAAATGATTAGGATCAAGAAACAGAATAAAAAAGCTGCTATAATAAATGTAGACAATACTTAAGAGTAAAAGTTAAAGGTGAATTTATTTTCCTCTTTGGTAGCTATGCTTGTGTCAGAAGGCTAGGCAGCCATAGGGCTGACTGCCAAGTTAACAGCTTAGAAGCAGCCAGATAAACTACTAAGAACAAATGTTTAAAAGACTATTGGTAACAAATGTGTTGTTGCAAATGTGTCTAAATACAATTCTATGGTAATTCTGATAGTTAATTTTGTCCTAGGAAAATTTAAAGTATAGTAATATAAGGAAGCTGAAATATTGGCTTTCAGTACCTTGCAGTTAAAACATAAACATAAGTATGTACATTAGGATATTTAGGAATCGGGGAAGAAAAGATTTTGAAAATTGCATCCTGAGATACAGTAATATTTACTATCAATCCTTTGAAATATCACAACATTTGTGAACTTGTTGATAAAGTTTGCAATGGTTCTGGTAGGATGGTTCCACTTTTCTTCATTTAGGCCCTAAGCAGTAACATACTGTATAGGAACCTGCCTGGAATGAGGACTTGAAAATTAAAAGATATACTTGTCCTGCACAGGGTTTGCAATGTGGGTACAAGTTTTGAAAGAATGGAAATTTTTGCTTCTGCTGCTTATCATATTTTCTAGTCTGAATCAAAACCCTTGTTCTAGTGGGCTTATTTTTCTAGGGGTAAAAGTCACCCTCTCATCTTTGTTTATGGTTTAAGAACTGGAAGAAGGAGATATTAAGCTTTGATGACTTTGATTAGCTGGCTGTTTTTAACCTGCAGGTGATCTGAATCTTAACGTGGTAGCAATGGCTTTATCGGGCTGTACGGATGAGAAGAACTCACTTTGGAGAGAAATGTGCAGCACTCTACGATTACAATTAAACAACCCGTATCTCTGTGTCATGTTTGCATTTCTGACAAGTGAAACAGGATCTTATGATGGAGTACTGGTGAGAAAATTTCTGTTTCACAAGACTTTCCTTTAAAGATAGGAGTTTTTATCTGTTAAAATGTTCAAATATCTGTTGCATAAAATATTACTATATTTTGATGCGTTTTATATTACTTAAAATAAACTATCTTAAACATTTTTGGGGCAACTCTTCTTGAATGTGATCCCCAACCTAAAGTTAATTAGCTGGTAGCAAACTGAACTTGATTTTTTTAATAGTTTTAATAATGTAATCTGCAGACATAGAAGGAATAGGATTTCATCCTTTAGCTTAAGAACCCAGCTCTAGAATTCTACAACTATATAAGCATAAATTTTGTATTGAAATAGAATTTTTCAGAAGTGTTTGTGGGGCTAGCTCTGTGGCTGAGTGGTTGAAGTTCCATGCACTCCGCTTCAGCGGCCCTGGTGTGCAGGTTCGGATCCAGGGTGAGGACCTACTCTACTCATCGGCCATGTTGTAGAGGCATCCCACATACACAGTAGAAGACTGGCACAGATGTTAGCTCAGGGCTAATCTTCCTCAAGCAAAAAAAGAGGAGGATTGACAGTGGATGTTAGCTCAGAGTGAATCTTCCTCACATACACACACAAAAGTGTGTGTGTGGGTTTTTTTGTTTAAGTAAACCAAAATATGATCGGTTATGGTCAGAATGACCATGTATCTTGTCTGAATTAGTATTTGTCATTCTCAGACATGTCCCAGTTTGGAAGAGAAATTATATGATCACTCTACTTATACAGACTGTTTTATTTTTTTATTATTTCATCTTTCATTGCTGTTTTTTCCTCTCTTGCTTTAATCACCTGTGACCACATCACCAAATGGGTTTTTTATCACAAAGTAGGGAAGAAAGAATTAAGTGAGATTTGCTTATCAGGCTCAGTTATTGAGTGTTAAGCTTCACATGAGTACCACAACTTTTTTCGCATTGCTGGGCGGCTTTCTAGCACTACAAAGAGCTTTCTAATGTGAAATTTTTTCTGTGTTTGCCATTTCTTATAAAATATACATTTCTTGAATAATTGATTTAAATGTCAGTCCTTACGAATTTATAGAAACATGTACTTCTTGAGGTATTTTAATGAAAATTTTAGTAAATGTTGTTAGTGTCCATTTTGGCAATTCCTTAGTTTATTTATTTTGTCCATTACTTTTAATAAAATACTATTGAGCTTTTCTGCAACTTCAAATAAATATCCAAGAGGATGTTGGGTTTTTTGTTTGTTTGTTTTTATTGTTATTACTCTTTTGTTTTTAAACAGAAGACTTTAAATATTGTACCTTGAAGAAATAAAACAATGCTTTCAGGAAGTGTTAGAGAATGATGAAGGCTAGAAAAAGAAGTAGATTGTTCAAATTGTAAATTGGTAGAGAAGTATATTGTCTAAATATTAAATTTCTGTATTTTAAATTGTGACCTCTTATAATACTCTTCCTATACCTAAATTTGGGTTGTTAGGTAAGGGATACATTATTTTGAGTAGGAAGTTCATATTTCCAAACTGTTTCAAGAGTGTACCTAGTTATACTTTATGTGTAAATAATTATAATTAATGTTCTTTTAAAAAAACTGGTAAGTTGTAATCTAGTGAAGAGTACTGAATTGGGAAATCAGAAGATAAAGACCTGATTTCTTGCTCTGCCACTTAACTTAGCTGGTCAGTTAAATTTTGGGTTTTAGTTTTCTCAGCTGTAAAATGGGGCAGATAGTATTTATAACTCTTTCTAGGATCAAAATTGTAACACGTGCGCCTGAATCTAAGAGTTAAAATTCAGTTTGTACCAAACATCTTCCCTCTTTAGGGCAGAACCATATTCATTTTCTCATGAATGAGAAAACACACTAAGATAGGTATCAACTGAAGTAATCTTATGTTTAAAGGAGGAAAACTATTTCAGAGAATGACTTCAATGGAAATAAGGTCTTTTTTTCATTTTTAAACTGTTTTTTACTTATGACAAAGTTGTACCTTTCCACATTTATAGTGAACATTTTTCAAAATAGTGTTTTATAATATTGACAAGTATACAAAAATTTATTTATCGTGCCTATGAAAATTTTGCCACAAACCACCTATATGAGTATTTTACTATAGCCACAAAAGTATGCCTATTTACTTAAAAGGATATGTTTTAAAACTTATTGCTTTGTATTTAGAAACATTTATTAATATTCTTTCTAGATTCTGTACTGGTGTATTCACACTAGTATAGTCACTGGTAATTCACAGATTTCCTAAATTTGTTGATTAACTTAGCAGCCAAGGAAAGATTTCCTCACTTTTCCCACAACTAATTTCTATGATGGAACGATTAGATGGCATCTTAAATTTGATAAACTGTACATCATTGCTTTTATTTTATGTTGGAGTTATATAAGACTGAACTGGAATTTTTTAAAACTGAATTGGTCAGTATTTAAGAGGTGAATCTTTACTTTTCAAGGAAAATAATCTCAGCACTCAGTTTTTTGAGAGACAAATTAAAAATGGCATCTTAGGCAATCAACAGCTCTGCCAGTGTATACACAATAACTTATTAATACATTTGAAAATAAAATTGTATATTAGGTATATAAAATACTTAGGCTGCAAAGATTTAAAACTCATAGCACCTACAAGTAACTCCTTGCTCTTTCTCTTCTTTTCAGTATGAAAACAAGGTTGCTGTACGTGACCGAGTGGCATTTGCTTGTAAATTCCTTAGTGATAGTCAGGTAAGAACTGATTTAATTCTTTATTTGAAGTAATAATATTTACTGTCCCTGGGTTAAGAAACTAATCTTTATGTATAAATATGTATGTGTGAGATTTATATATAAATCCTTCTGAAAAGTAAAGTTATAGTTTATTAGGTCACGATATTGTAAATGTGTTGTAACTAGATTTCCTTAAGAATGCTGACTTAATATTTTAGTTTGTTTCTGCTTTTGGGAATGAGATTAATCAGTAGATAAAGATGTTAAACTCACCTATTAGGGATGCCGTAAAAGGATTCCTTCATTTTCTAATATAATAAACAGGTACTGAATGCATATGCTGTGTATATAGTGAGAGAAATGCACATAAACAGCTAGTAATACAAAAGTGCTAAGTTGTATAATAAGCAGAAAGTGCTAGGGGAATATAGAGGAATCTTGGCTAGAGTTTGGGGTGGGATGAAGTCGGGAAGATGTTACAAGAGATGATCTTTTTATTATTTATTTTTGATAATCTTGAAGTTCCCTTCCAACTCAGATTCTATGAGTCTATTACATCCGACTATAGTAGATGGAAAGAACTTTGCAGAAAATGAGGACAGTTCTCTTTAAAATTAAATTAGTAAACCCTCTTTTAGTTCTTTTATAGAATAATTATCAAAACATAGTGAATGCCTTAGCCTTTTTAAAAAAGTATTTTAAATGATCTTGGATACTGTGTTGCAATTTATAATAGATGCAGACTTCTTACAGGTCACATATCTAGACTTTTGCAAAGGCTTTTGTTTTAAATTCTTTTCCTTTAAGAGTAAAATTGGTACAAATGTAGAAATTTTGTAGTACAAAATATCTGGTAAAATGTATTGCTTCAGAAAAATCGTTTTGAATTTTCCAGTTAAATAGATACATCGAAAAGTTGACCAATGAAATGAAAGAGGCTGGAAATTTGGAAGGAATACTGCTTACAGGCCTCACTAAAGATGGAGTGGACTTAATGGAGAGTTATGTTGACAGAACTGGAGATGTCCAAACAGCAAGTTACTGCATGTTACAGGTTAGTGCGGTGTGGCAGCAGCTTAAAGAAGAAATGCATAACCAGCTTCCGTATTTTCTTCCCTCATTAGGTAGTATCCCCTTTTGCCTGCTTAGGATCTTTAGAAGGCATTTAGCTGTAACTTAGTCACTTGATCTACAGAGGACTTCTGCCTTGTCTTACTTTCTCTAAGTCTCCCTACATTGGGTTACCCAGTTTTTCCTTTTACTTTGGAAAGTGTCAGCCTTGAATTTATATAAAGCTCAAATGGAGCAGCAACGTCTTTCTTCAGTTTCTCCAATTGTTGACAGAATACACCTTGTATGAAAGAGATTGCTTTTCCCTGATCTGAACTATGGTGTCACTTAAAGTACAGAGGGCAAATTATACTACAACTCTCTTAACTCTCGTTTTCCCTTTTTATTATCAATAGGCATGATTTGGGGTATCCGGTTCACCTATTTTCTCTCTGTTTTTACTGTCCTGTGGTTAAAAACAGATTCCTGGCAAAGGTTCCCTTCTGTTTTACTCTTGTTGGAAAGATGGTGAAAATTTAGGGCATTTCCCTGAAATTTCCTGTAGTCGTCCTCTTAATCTTATCCTTTCATGTTGTCCTCTTTCCTGTCCTCATCCTTTTATACATTATGAAAGCATGCTGTGTGCTGGGTAAACATAATAAAATGCACCCTCCCACACCCTACCTTCTTAAAAACAAGCATAGATACTGGCCCACATACCACAATGTGAACTTACCCTAAGTTATCAGGCCACTGCCCATGGAAGAAAAGATGTCCTTCTATAACATAATGTATCATTTTTTTCTTACTGAGAAGAGATTATGTCTATTAAATCAAACTGTAGATATATGGCTACATAGTGCAAATGGATTGGTAACCTCTTAACATTTATAAAATATATTTAAAATGCGGGCAGTATATAATTGGATCTTGCTTTTATTTTTTATTTATTTATTTTATTGAGTTAATGATAGGTTACAATCTTGTGAAGTTTCAGTTGTACATTAATGTTTGTCAGTCGTGTTGTATGTGCACCACTTCACCCTTTGTGCCCACCCCTCACCCCACCTTTCCTCTGGTAGCCACTAATCTGTTCTCTTTGTCCACATTTTTAAATTCCTCATATGAGTGGAGTCATACAGAGATTATCCTTCTCTAACTGGCTTATTTCATTTAACATAATTCCCTCAAGGTCCATCCATGTTATTGCAAGTGGAATGATTTTGTTCTGTTTTACAGCTGAGTAGTATTCCATTGTATATATATACCACATCTTCTTTATCCATTCATCTGTTGATGGGCACTTAGGTTGCTTCCATGTCTTGGCTATTGTAAATAATGCTTCAGTGAACATTGGGGTGCATAGGACTTTTGGAAATGCTGACTTCAAGCGCTTTGGATAGATACCCAGTAGTGGAATAGCTGAGTCATATGGTAACCACCGATCGGTTCTCCATGTCTATATGTTAACTTCCACCTGTAAGTGGGGTCATACAGAGTTCGTCTTTCTCTGTCTGGCTTATTTCGCTTAACATAATATCCTCAAGGTCCATCCATGTTGATGCGAAGGGAACAATTTGGTCCTTTTTTGTGGCTGAGTAGTATTCCATTGTGTATATATACCATATCTTCTTTATCCAGTCTTCAGTTTCTGTGCATTTAGGTTGGTTCCACGTCTTGGGTATTGTAAATAATGCTGCGATGAACATCTTGGGATTGCTGATTTCAGGTTCTTAGGATAGATACCCAGTAGTGTGATAGCTGGGTCATAGGGTATTTCTATTTTTAACTTTTTGAGAATTCTCCATACTGTTTTCCATAGTGGCTGCACTAGTTTGCATTCCCACCAACAGTGTATGAGGGTTCCTTTTTCTCCACATCCTCTCCAACATTTGTCACTTTTGGTTTTGGATATTTTTGCCAATCTAACAGGTGTAAGGTGATATCTTAGTGTAGTTTTGATTTGCATTTCCCTGATGATTAGCGATGATGAACACTTTTCATGTGTCTCTTGGCCATACTTATATCTTCTTTTTAGAAATGTCTGTTCATGTCCTCTGCCCATTTTTTGATCGGGTTGTTTGTTTTTTTATTGTTAAGCTGTGTGAGTTCTTTGTATATTATGGATATTAATCCTTTGTCGGATAAGTAGCTTGTAAATATTTTTTCCCAATTAGTGGGGTGTTTTTTTGTTTCAATCCTGTTTTCCCTTGCTTTGAAGAAACTCTTTAGTCTGATGAAGTCCCATTTGTTTATTCTTTCTATTGTTTCCCTCATCTGAGGAGTTATAGTGTCCAAAAAGATTCTTTTGAAACTGCTGTCAAGGAGTGTACTGCCTATATTCTCTTCTGGAAGACTTATTGTTTCAGGCCTAACCTTTAGGTCTTTGATCCATTTTGAGTTTATTTTTGTGAATGGTGAAAAAGAATGATCGATTTTCATTCTTTTACATGTGGCTGTCAAGTTTTCCCAACACCATTTGTTGAAAAGACTTTCTTTTCTCCATTGTAGGCCCTCAGCTCCTTTGTTGAAGATTAGCTATCCATAGATGTGTGGTTTTATCTCTGGGCTTTCAATTCTGTTCCATTGATCTGTGGACCTGTTTTTGTACCAGTACCATGCTGTTTTGATCACTGTAGCTTTGTAGTATGTTTTGAAATCGGGGATTGTGATGCCTCCGGCTTTGTTTTTCTTACTCAGGATTGTTTTAGCAATTCGCGGTCTTTTGCTGCCCCATATGAATTTTAGGATTCTTTGTTCAATTTCTGTAAAGAATGTCCTTGGGATTCTGATTGGGATAGCGTTGAATCTGTAGATTGCTTTAGGTAGAAAGGACATTTTAACTATGTTTATTCTTCCAATCCATGTGCATGGAATGTCTTTCCATCTCTTTATGTCGTCGTCAATTTCTTTCAAGAAAGTCTTGTAGTTTTCATTGTATAAATCTTTCACTTCCTTGGTTAAATTTATCCCTAGGTATTTTATTCTTTTTGTTGCGATTGTGAATGGGATTGAGTTCTTGAGTTCTTTTTCTGTTGGTTCATTGTTTGTGTATAGAAATGCTACTGATTTATGTATGTTGATTTTATACCCTGCAACTTTGCTGTAGCTGTTGATTATTTCTAATAGTTTTCCTATGGATTCTTTGGGGTTTTCTATATATAAGATCATGTCGTCTGCAAACAGCAAGAATTTTACTTCTTCATTGCCTATTTGGATTCCTTTTATTTATTTTTCCTGCCTAATTGCTCTGGCTAACACCTCCAGTACTATGTTGAATAGGATTGGTGAAAGTAGGCACCGTTGTCTTGTTCCTGTCCTCAGAGGGATGGCTTTCAGTTTTTGTCCATTGAGTATGATGTTGGCTGTGGGTTTGTCATATATGGCCTTTATTATGTTGAGGTACTTTCCGTCTATACCCATTTTATTGAGGGTTTTTATCATAATTGGTGTTGGATCTTGTCAAATGCTTTCTCTGCAACTATTGAGATGATCATGTGGTTTTTGTTTCTCATTTTGTTAATGTAGTGTATCACGTTGATTGATTTGCGGATGTTGAACCATCCCTGTGTCCCTGGTATAAATCCCACTTGATCATGGTGTATAATCTTTTTGATGTATTCCTGTATTCGGTTTGCCAGAATTTTGTTGAGGATTTTTGCATCTATGTTCATCAGTGATATCGGCCTGTAGTTCTCCTTCTTTGTGTTGTCCTTGTCAGGTTTGGGGATCAGAGTGATGTTGGCTTCATAGAATGTGTTAGGGAGTACTCCATCTTCCTCAATTTTCTGGAATAGTTTGAGAAGGATAGGTATTAAATCTTCTTTGAATGTTTTGTAGAATTCTCCAGAGAAGCCATCTGGTCCTGGACTCTTACTTTTGGGGAGCTTTTTGATTACTGTTTCTATTTCTTTACTTGTGATTGGCCTATTCAGATTCTCCATTTCTTCCTGGTTCAGTTTGGGGAGGTTGTAAGAGTCCAGGAATTTGTCCATTTCTTCTAGGTTGTTCAGTTTGTTGGCATACAGTTTTTCATAGTATTCTCTTATGATCCCTTGTATTTCTTTAGTATCTGTTGTGATTTCTCCTCTCTCATTCCTAATTTTATTTATTTGAGATTTCTCTCTTCTTTTCTTGGTGAGTCTGGCTAAGGGTTTGTCGATTTTGTTAATTTTTTCGAAGAACCAACTCTTTGTTTCATTGATCCTTTCTACTGTCTTTTTAGTTTCAATATCGTTTATTTCTGCTCTTATTTTTATTATTTCCCTCCTTATAATGACTCTGGGCTTTGTTTGTTCTTCTTTTTCTAATTCTGTTAGGTGTCATTTGAGGTTGCTTATGTGAGCTTTTTCTTGTTTTGTGAGGTGAGCCTGTACTGCGATGAATTTCCCTCTTAGGACTGCTTTTGCTGCATCCCCAATGATTTGGTATGACATGTTCTCATTTTCATTTGTCTCCAGATAATATTTGATTTCTTCTTTAATTTCTTCAATAATCCATTGTTTGTTCAGTAGCGTGTTGTTTAGTCTCCACATTTTTGCACCTTTCTCTGCTTTATTCTTGTAGTTGATTTCTAGTTTCATAGCATTGTGATCAGAAAAGATGCTTGATATTATTTCAACTCTCTTATATTTATTGATGCTTGCTTTGTTTCCCAAAATATGGTCTATTCTTGAGAATGTTCCATGCGCACTTGAGAAGAATGTGTAGCCTGCTGTTTTTGGATGAAGTGTTCTATATATATCTATTAAGTCCATCTGGTCTAATTTTTCATTTAATTCTATAATTTCCTTGTTGATTTTCTGTCTGGATGTTCTATCCATTGGTGTTAATGGGGTGTTGAGGTCCCCTACTATTACAGTATTGTTGTTGATGTCTTCTTTTAGTTCTGTTAAGAGTTGCTTTACAAATTTTGGTGCTCCTGTGTTGGGTGCATATATATTTATAAGTGTTATGTCTTCTTGGTGGAGAGTCCCTTTTATCATTATATACTGTTCCTCTTTGTCTTTCTTTACCTGTTTTACTTTGAAGTCTACTTTGTCTGATATTAGTATAGCGACACCTGCTTTCTTTTGTTCATTATTAGCTTGGAATATTGTCTTCCATCCCTTCACTCTGAGTCTGTGTTTGTCTTCGGGGCTGAGGTGTGTTTCCTGGAGGCAGCATATTGTTGGGTCTTGTTCTTTGATCCATCCTGCCACTCTGTGTCTTTTGATTGGAGAGTTCAATCCATTTACATTTAGAGTGATTATTGAAATGTGGGGGCCTACCGCTGCCATTTTATGTCTTGTTTTCCAGTTCTCTTCAATTTCCTTTGTTTCTGATCCCATGGTTTAGTCTGTTCTGATGAAGAGCTGCTACTCTCTGTTGTTGTCCTTCTACTTATCTCCTTTGCTCTTGGTTTTGTAGTCCCTTTCCTTTTTTTGATTTTTCAGGAATGAGGGTTTTCCTGAGCATTTCTTGAAGAGGAGGTTTGGTGGCAATGAACTCCCTTAATTTTTGTTTATCTGGGAAAGTTTTTATTGCTCCATCATATATGAAGGATATTTTCGCTCGGTAGAGAATTCTTGGCTGCAGGTTTTTGTCCTTCAGATTTTTGAATATATCATTCCACTCTCTTCTAGCCTGTAAAGTTTCTGCTGAGAAATCTGCTGATAGCCTGATGGGGGTTCCTCTGTAGGTTAATTTCTTCTGCCTGGCTGCCCTTAGTATTCTCTCCTTGTTGTTGACTTTTGCTAGCTTCACTACTATATGTCTTGGGGTTGGTCTACTTGCATTGATAAAGTTTGGAGATCTTTTGGCTTCTGTCACATGAAGTTCCATCTCCCTCCCCAGGTTTGGGAAGTTCTCAGCCATTATTTCTTTGAATAGGCTTTCTGCTCCCTTCTCCCTCTCTTCTCCCTCTGGTATACCTATAATCCTTAGGTTGCGTCTGCTAATTGAGTCAGATAATTCTCGGAGAGTTTCTTCATTTCTTTTTAGTCTTAGCTATCTCTCCTCCTCTGCCTGCAGCATTTCTATATTCCTATCTTCCAAATTGCTAATTCTTTCCTCCATATTATCAGCCCTACTGTTCAGTGCGTCTAGATTTTTCTTAATCTCCTCTATTGTGTTCTTCATTTCCAGTATTTCTGTTTGGTTCTTCTTTATAGTAAATCGAACTCTTTTGTGACATAGCTCCTGAACTCGTTGAGTTGTCTATCTGAATTCTCTTTTAACTCATTGAGTTTTTTAATGATGGCTGTTTTGAAGTCATCATCATTTAGGTTGTATATTTCATTGTCTTTGGGATTATTTTCTGTGTGTTTGTCGTTTTCCTTCTGTTCTGGAGATTTAATATATTTTTTCATATTGCTTGATGGTGTAGATTTGTGCCTCCACATAGAGATAGAGTTTAGTTACTGCTTCCCCTTGTTTCTACTGGTGTGGTGGGGGGACAGCTGTTTATACTGCTCCAACCAGGAACCCTATCAGCTGTTGCTAACTGTGCCTGGGCCCCTCCACGCAGTCACAGTGATCCTGTGGGTTCCCTCTTCAGCTGTGGAGCCTGTCACAGGGGGGCTTCAGACTGCTGCTGCCTACTGTTGCAGACCACCTAGACGTGCTCCCTCCTTATGTTCTGCAGCGGTTTTATGGGCTTTCCCAGCGGCCAGGGGAAGGATCACTTATATTTGCAGCTCTGTCACTGTCAGCACCCACAAAATCTCGCTTGTCCACTATGGGTCACAGCAGAGCTATGGGCATTTTCTACAGTCTGTGGTTAGCTCCCCTGGCTATGCTACTTTTGTCCCAGGGTCTTCCAGCCTTGTGGTTGCCAGATGGGTGCTCTCTACTAGTGCTGTGCAGAGGCTATCGCTGAGGCTTCTGTGAGACTAGAGTTTCCCCCCTGGGCCACAGAGCCATGTCGCTGGAACTCCACCCAGCCCCAGTCCTCTCCCCTAGGATCTCGGGGAGCCCATTGCCCTGACTGGGTGATAGCCAGATACCTTGAGTTCAGTGGCAGCTGGTCGGCTGCTGCCCTGCCTGGGATTCTCCTCTTTGGGACCCTCCCGGTGTTATGGATGCTGGGTGGGGCCTCTCTGGTAATGGCAGGCAAAGACCCTGCCTGCTGCCCGGACGGGACTTCAGAGTTTCTCCCCCAGGCAGCGTAGCCAGCCGCTGGAGCTCCACCCAGCCCCGGACCTCTCCCAGGAGATCTCTGGTAGTCCAGAGCCTCTCCTGGGCAAAAGCCCGGTCAGTGGAGCCGGTCACGGCAGCTGGCGGGCCAGCGTGCCATTTGCGAGAACCCCCAGGTGTTGTGGAGGCTGGGCGGGGCCTCTCCTATAATGGCAGGCAAAGACCCTGCCTGCCGCCGGGACGGAACTTCAGAGTTTCTCCCCTAGGCCGCGTTGCCAGCCGCTGGAGCTCCACCCAGCCCCGGACCTCTCCCAGGAGATCTTCAGTAGTCCCGATCCCCTCCCTGGCGAAAGCCTGGTCAGAGGAGCCAGCGGCGGCAGCTGGCGGGCTGGCGTGCCACTTGGGATTCTCTCCGGGGGCCCCCAGGCGTTGTGGATGCTGGGAAGGACCTCTCGCTAATGGCGGGTAGGGGTTTTCCCCATGGCCTCCGGTGCGTAACTCTGGAGCTTCCCTCTGGGCTCAGGTGTAATTGCAGGGGGCTTAGGTAGGGCTCTGTTCACCTGTTTCCACCGTCGCTCCTCTGGTGTGCGCTCCCTCCTGCCCTTGGCGTGTGGCGATGTTCTGGTGGCATCCGCTGGAAGAAAGCCGCCCGCGGGCTCTAGGCTGTTCGGGGGTCGGGGTTGGAGAGTTTTCACCTATTTCCACCTCCTCCTGGAGGGAAGTCCCTCCGCCTTCTGATGTACAGCAGTGTGGGTCTCTCTGACGTCCTGAGATGCTATATAGATATCCTTTGTCAAGCGATGAATGTCCAGTTAGTTGTAGATTCGAAGGGGGAGAGACAAAGAAGTCTGCTCACGCTGCCATCTTGGATCCTCTCAATCTATTTTTAATTTTTTGAGAAATCTCCATACTGTTTTCCATAGTGGCTGCACCAGTTTGCATTCCCACCAGCAGTGTGAGGGCTCCTTTTTCTCCACAACCTCTCCAACATTTGTTACTATTAGTTTTAGATATTTTTGTCATTCTAATGGGTGTAAGGTGATATCTTAGTGTAGTTTTGATTTGCATTTCCCTGATGATCAGCGATGATGAACATCTTTTCATGTGCCTATTGGCTATCCGTGTATCTTCTTTGGAGAAATGTCTGTTCATGTCTCCAGCCCATTTTTTGATCGGGTTGTTTGATTTTTTGTTGTTGAATTGTGAGAGTTCTTTATATATTTTGGATATTAAGCCTTTGTCAGATATATGACTTGCAAATATTTTTTCCCATTTGTGGGTTGTTTTTTTGTTTCAATCCTGTTTTCATTTGCCTTGAAGAAGCTATTTAGTCTGATGAAGTCCCATTTGTTTATTCTTTCTGTTGTTTCCCTTCTCTGAGAAGACATGGTGTCCAAAAAGATCCTTTTAATACTAATGTCAAAGAGTGTACTGCCTACGTTTTCTTCTAGAAGCCTTATGGTTTCAGGTCTCACCTTTAGGTCTTTGATCCATTTTGAGTTTATTTTGGTGAATGGTGAAAAAGAATGGTCAATTTTCATTCTTTTACATATGGCTTTCCAGTTTTCCCAGCACCATTTGTTGAAAAGACTTTCTTTTCTCCGTTGTATGCCCTCAGCTCCTTTGTCGAAGATAAGCTGTCCATAGATGTGTGGTTTTATTTCTGGGCTTTCAATTCTGTTCCATTGATCTGTGCACCTGTTTCTGTACCAGTACCATGCTGTTTTGATTACTGTAGCTTTGTAGTATGTTTTGAAGTCAGGGATTGTGATGCTTCCCGTTTTGTTCTTTTTTCTCAGGATTGCTTTAGCAATTCGGGGTCTTTTGTTGCCCCATATGAATTTTAGGATTCTTTGTTCTAATTCTGTAAAGAATGTCCTTGGGATTCTGATTGGGATAGCGTTGAATCTGTAGATTGCTTTAGGTAGAACGGACATTTTAACTATGTTTATTCTTCCAATCCATGTGCATGGAATGTCTTTACATCTCCTTATGTCATGATCCAATTCTCTCAGAAAGGCCTTGTAATTTTCATTGTATACGTCCTTCACTTCCTTAGTTAAATTTGTCCTGAGGTATTTTATTCTTTGTGTTGCGATTGTGAATGGTATTGTGTTCTTGAGTTCTTTTTCTGTTAGCTCATTATTAGAATATAGAAATGCTACTGATTTATGCAAATTGATTTTATACCCTGCAACTTTAACTTTGCTGTACTTGTTGATTACTTCTCAGAGTTTTCCAATGGATTCTTTGGGGTTTTCTATATATAAGATCATGTTGTCTGCAAACAGTGAGAGTTTCACTTCTTCCCTCCCTATTTGGATTCCTTTTATTCCTTTTTCTTGCCTAATTGCTCTGGCCAGGACCTCCAGTACTATGTTAAATAAGAGTGGTGATAGAGGGCATCCTTGTCTCGTTCCTGTTTCCAGGGGGATGGCGCTCAGTTTTTGCCCATTGAGTATGATGTTGGCTATGGGTTTGTCATATATGGCCTTTATTGTGTTGAGGTAGTTCCCTTCTATGCCCATTTTGTTCAGAGTTTTTATCATAAATGGCTGTTGGATCTTGTCAAATGCTTCCTCTGCATCTGTTGAGATGATCATGTGGTTTTATTCCTCAGTTTGTTGATGTGGTGTATGGATCTTGCTTTTAAAAAAAACCATTCTGATAATCAGCTGCCTTTTAATTGGAATGTTTCCTCCATTTATATATATGTATATATGATCAAGATTAAGTCTACCCCCTTGCTCTTTGTTTTCCTTTTTGTTTTTCCTTCTTCTTTTTGTTCCTCTTTTCCTTTCCTGCCTTCTTTTGGGCTAATTGGATATTCCACTGTTTCGTTTTATTTCATCTGTTGGCTTTTTAGCTATATCCCTTTTGATTATCTTTTTTTTTAAGTAGTTGCTCTAGGTCTGATGATATGCATCGTTAACTCATCAGTCCACATTTTACCTTCTTATACTTCACATTTCACACCTGACACATCATGCTTCGTACTTCACTTTCCCTTTCTTACCTTGTATCTGACATGTTCTGCTTTTTGCTTCATAATTCACGTTTCACAAGTGTTACGACAGTGTAGTTCCATTTCCACATGCTCCTCCTTTGTCCTATTGTCGTATATTTTACCCCTACATATGTTATACACTCCAGCTTACAGTGTTAGTATTTGTGCTTTGAACAGTCAGTTGTCTTTTATGTAAATTATGTGAAGCATGAAAACATGGGCGTTTGTATTTATGTATTTATTTACCATTGCTCATACTGTTTATTCCTTGCAATAGACCCAGATTTCATTTGGTATCATTTCCCTTTGATTTTTTTCTTTACATTTCTTGTAGTGCAGATTTACTAGTGACGATTTCTGTCCGCTTAATTTTAACTGAAAATGTCTACTTTGCCCTTGTTTTCCTTTCAGCGCTTTAAAAGATGTGATTTCATAGTCTGACCTCCATTGTTTCTGATGAGAAGTCAGCTATTATTATTCTTATTTCCCTTATGTAATGTTTCATTTTCCTTGGGCTGCTTTCAAAATTTCTTTTTGATTTTCAGCAGTTTAACTTTGATGCCTAGTTGTGGGTTTTTTTAAATCCTGATTGTGGTTCACTGAGCTTCTTCGATCTGTAAGTCAGTGTTTTTCGTCAGATTTGGAACGTTTTTAGGCATTATTTCTTTAAATTTTTTTTCTGCCTCAATCCCATTCTCTTCTTTTAGGACTCAATACACATATGTTAAACCATTTGATACTGTCCCACAGGTGTCTGAGGCTCTGTTCATTTTCCTTCCATCTTTCCTTAATCTGTTCTTTAAATTGGATAAATTCTATTGATTTGTTCATCAATGCTTCTGTAACCTTCTCTCTGATGTTAAGTTTTCCAGGGTATTGTTTTCTTTTTGAGGAAGATTAGCCCTGAGCTAACATCTGCTGCCAATCCTCCTCTTTTTGCTGAGGAAGACTGGCCCTGAGCTAACATCCGTGCCCATCTTCCTCTACTTTATATGTGGGATGCCTACCACAGCATGGCTTGCCAAGCAGTGCCATATCCGCACCCGGGATCCAAACCGGTGAACCCCAGGCCACTGAAGTGGAACGTGCGAACTTAGCCGCTGCACCACCGGGCCAGCCCCCAGGGTATTCTTAATTCAGTTATTGTACTTTTTGGTTCTAGAATCTCAGTTTTTGTATAGTTTACATTTTTTCAGCTCAGATTCCTATCTGTTCACTATGTAAAAAACTAGTTTCCTTTAAATCTTTGAATATATGTCTAATAGCTGCATTGAAGTCTTTGCTAACTCAAACATATAGGTTATTTTAGGTTTAGTGTCTTTTGACTGCCTTTTTCCTTGACTTCACACCACGTTTACCATTTCTTTATGTCTACTGATTTTTCATTGAATACTGGATGTTGTGTATAGTCCATTGTAGAGACCTGGGTTCTTTTACCGTTTTCTGAAGATTGTTGGTTAATGCTTTTGGGAATTCAGTTACTTGCTACTCACTTTGGTCTTGATACTGTTACTGTGGATCTGTCGAAAGCCTGAAGCATTTCCCAAGCCCTTCTAATTTGGTCAGACTTAATCTCTGAACTGTTTCCTCTGCAGATTTTGTTGCACATTGATTTTAGATTTTCTCAGGGCAGATCTAGAAAAGACTTACCAAATATGAATTGACCAAATTCTTCCTTAGTTTATCCTTACTACCCTAGACGGGAAAGAGTGGGCTATGAGGATTTCTTATTTTTCTGTGAATTTTCTTTTTAAACCAGAGATTGTATTTTGCTTTAGTACTTAGTTCTGGCAGGTTAGTCATAATTAGGACTGGCGTAGATGTTTACTTTTTTAAGAAATGAAATTCTCAACTAAAAGTTTTTCAGGAGGCCAACCCCATGGCCGAGTGGTTAAGTTCACATGCTCCGCTCCAGCAGCCTGGGGTGTCACCAGTTTGGATCCTGGGCGCGGACATGGCACTGCTCATCAGGCCCTGTTGAGGTGGCGTCCCACATGCCACAACTAGAAGGACCCACAACTAAAATATACAACTATGTACTGGGGAGATTCGGGGAGAAAAAGCAAAAATAAAAAGGAAAAGATTGGCAACAGTTGTTAGCTCAGGTGCCAGTCTTTAAAGTTTTTCACATGTTCTTTTAGCTAAATTTAACTCTGGTAATTGAAATTAATACCTAATTAATAGGTGAAAGATAGGCTCCTCCCATTCTGATGGAATGTCTAAAGATAGATTGTCTTTATTAGCTGTTAACAGGTTTCTTCCCTTTTCCCATAAGTAACATGCATACTAAGTTCTCTCTAGCATTTCACTTTCTCTCTGGCCCCAAAATAGAACTGGGAAAACTGGGCTTCAAATTGATGCCCATGGCATCATTGGAGGTAAAGACTTTCTCTGCTTTCTTCATCATGTGAAGTTAAGGAAGATATCCTGGATGGAGCTAAAAGCAGTCTATGAAAGCCCAAAGTAGGCATAGGTGAAATATGGAATGTCCTGGCTGCCGGGGGAAATACAGCAAGAAATGGAAGTTCTTAATGAGAAGAAATCTAAAGTAAATTTAAGGAAAAGAAATTGTTCCTTTTCACTATGGCCTAGGGGCAAAAGAACTAAGAACACTTTTGGTTTGGTTTTGTTAATTTTTAAGGTGATAAATGTATGTTTTAATTGACGGCAGGAGGAAGAATAGAGAAGTTTAACTTTCAGATAAATAGGTATACCAAAACAGTATCTCAATTCACAGTACATTGCTAGATATGAAGGACCAGGTTCAGTATTATTTTAAATGTGATTGAGCAGTATTTGGATTAGATAGTAAACAGATTTTGTGAACCCAGAGGTTTTAATTTTGGGGACAAAGAGTGTTCACATCACTTTTTACTGTATTCAGCCAGGAGGTGAATTATTTGCTTCTGGGGTCTTTAAACTTAAATAAAAGAGAATTACACTTCTCTGGCTAGGTATAATGATATATACAGTACTTATTTATGTCATTAGTAGAGGCCCACTTAAAGTAAAATAATAGAACTTCCATCAATTATTTTATCTATATCCTCATTAGGAGCCAGCTTTTGGGAAAAAAGAGGCCTGTTTCCATGTGACTCATAGTCAAGTGTTCCCTAGAATCCTCTGGCTTAGCCAGGAAATGTTATTTTTATTTTTATTTATTTTTTTTTTTGGAGGAAGATTAGCCCTGAGCTAACATCTGCCAACCCTCCTCTTTTTGCTGAGGAAGACTGGCCCTGAGCTAACATCTGTGCCCATCTTCCTCTACTTTATATGTGGGACACCTACCACAGCGTGGCTTGTCAAGCCGTGCCATATCCACACCCAGGATCCGAAATGGTGAACCCTGGGCCGCTGAAGTGGGAACATGTGAACTTAACCACTGCGCCACTGGGCCGGCCCCAACCAGGAAATTTTTAAACAACTGAAATAATTCATGTTTCTTTTTAGGGTTCTCCTTTAGATGTTCTTAAAGATGAAAGAGTTCAGTACTGGATTGAGAATTATAGAAATTTATTAGATGCCTGGAGATTTTGGCACAAACGAGCTGAATTTGATATCCACAGGAGTAAATTGGATCCCAGTTCCAAGCCTTTAGCACAGGTAAGTACGTTGTTTGGGAGAGAATCAAATTGTAACATGTTCCCAATAGTCCAGCCAAAATAGAAGTGTTTACAGCATGTTACATAGGAAAAATTTGGAGTTCAATTTAATAAATCATTAGCTCATTCTTTTCCTTATATTGAGTTCCCATTGAAGTCTTTATCTATTCCAGACTGTACTTTGTCCTTGATCTTCCTGTTTTTTTGGTCCTGCCACTTCCTAATAATCATCTCAGTGACTTGAGCTTTAGTCTGAGAGAGAGCAAACTACAGGCCTAGAGGATCTTAGGTAAACCTAAACCAATCCTAGGACTGTCTGAGGTTTTCTAGGGTATTCCAAACCCTTTCAGAATCTAAACTGCTATATGATCTTATAAATTCTTCTTATATATATAAGTTTTTCGGTACTATTTATATGTAATAAGGTAGGATTTGTGTTTTTCTCTAACAGTATATATCTATGTCTAATTACACATGGAATTTTTTAAATTTTAGCATTAGTTTAAGAAACAGATCAATTATCTCATAAAGCACATGACGCAAGAACACCATATCTAAGACATTAAATATCAGGTATATCCTCAATGCGAGCACTGGATGGTGCTATTTCCTTATTTTAGAAAGTTGAGAAATAAGTGCTTACATTATATTATACAACCCAACTATTAGTAAAATAACATTCCATGATAAAATTTGTTACTAATCTATATGATAAGCATTTAAGAGCCTAGGAGTTTGATGTAAAAGCAAAATGAACAGTTCTATTGCTATTCTTCTAAAGTTTTAATTAATTACCACTACCAGATTCTTAACTCCTTTTTATCTTAGGAAATGAGTGTTTTCTTTAGAAGAAAATTTTGTTCAGGAGATTATATCATTGAACTTTGGAATCATAGAAGTCATAGAGGGATATTTGGTAATGTCCCAGTGTGAACTGTAAAGTCCTTCTTATTTGTAAAATGTTGGGATCTAATGTTTCCAAGTTTTTTCACGGACATCAGTGGTATTAGGAAGAATATAACTAAACAAAGGTAACAGAAGTACTCAAGTAACGTAACTGCTAAGTGCAAATCTTAATTGAGAGCTAGTCAAACTTAGCAGATAACAAATTATTTTATAATATAAAATAAAGTTTAAAAAATTATTCAAAAGTAATTTTTTAGGATCAAACTTTGAATTTTTAAATTTTATTTATAAATGTTACATTCTCTTTATTCCTCCTTTCATTTATTTTGTAGGTGTTTGTGAGTTGCAATTTCTGTGGCAAGTCTATCTCCTATAGCTGCTCCACTGTCCCTCATCAGGGGAGAGGTTTCAGTCAGTATGGTGTCAGTGGCTCGCCAACAAAATCGAAAGTCACAAGTTGCCCTGGCTGTCGAAAACCCCTTCCTCGATGTGCACTTTGCCTCATTAATATGGGAACGCCTGTCTCTAGCTGTCCTGGTATGACATAATTCTACAGTATACTTTTCTGAGTTGGAATTATTCTTCCATAATTGATTTAATGTTGTAAATAAAAGACATACTAGATTGAGTTTATATTATTTCTCAGAGTGAGCCACTTTGCTGGCTTGAAGATTTTTATGTTCCCTATAATTTATAAAATCTCTTCATTGAAAGTAAAATCTATATCCCTGATATCTCAGGTCATCTCACAAATGCTGGCCAATTTAAAGTTTGTGAGAAGCGCTTGAATATTAAGTAATCTTATACCATTTTCTTAGCACTTTTTCTGAGAAGACTTCCCTCACATTTTATGTTTGAAAGTCGTTGTGCCCTCGTCTATTAACCAATACCTTGTTTGCATAAAGAGCTTTTGATAGTCTCAAAGCACTTTCACATGTTTTCTTATTTAATCTTCAAAAACATCCTGTGAAATACATAGAGAAATTATTAACCTATAAGTCAGATCCCCTTCCTTCTAGGTTTTGGTGCTGCTGCTTCTATATTTGTTAGTTACCTACTAAATATATATATTTATATACATATACATAAATATGTATATTTTTGTATATATATATAAATGTGTACATGTAAGTATGCATTTTTAATGGTTAGACGTATGTGTATAAACAAGTATTTTTTAATGGTTAGAAATATTAGGATTATTATTTACTGTTTATAGTAAACATATAGAAAAAATTTTGAGAACAGTAGGTAGTTGAATATAATATACCCAACGGCTAGAAAAATTCCAGCTATTTATATAACTTGAAAATGATGCTAAATTTTAATTAAAAATATTTGACTATTTTGCATACTAGTGTAATTGAACAATGAATAAAGAACTGGATATAGTGTCAGAATGCCTGTTTTAGTTCTAGCTTTGTGATTTTCAGTTGGTGACCCTGAGAGGTATTTTAGCCCTCTTTCATATAAAGTGTTGGAGTGGGAAATCCTTTCTAGTTGTGAAATTTTGCAGTTCTCTTCTGCAGCTGGTTCATGTAAATAGTCTATCTTATTGTTAGATTGACATCTCTGAAAGAGATTTGCTGGTATCGTTGGCTGAGTATTTTTCAGTTTTGATACCTTTTTTTTTTGACAGGCAATATGTAATGTTTTCAAATGCACATGTTAATTTTGATTTAGATTTTAATCAAGGATTTTCATTTTATAAGTTGTATGTTGATCACTTGTTTTTATAGCCCTGATACTAAAAAATAGAAAATAACAATTGTGAGTAAAAATCTACAAATGAAAGAACAAGGAGGCAAAATATAGCGTAAATAAATTTTGTGTGAACTGAGATACACAGAAATAAATTTAATACACCTTTTAGACCATAAGCTTTGGGAAACTTTAATGGCCTGAATGCTGTTCATTTTTGCTAAATATTAGCTTTCCAACCTTTTCTATTTTTGAAATAGATAAGAAAAGATAAAAACAATTTTCTAGAATTTGAAGAAAATTAAATCATAAAACTTTTCAAGCTCTCTACTGTGGAGGCTTAATTTTTTAAAATTATTTTATCGAGGTTATATTGGCTTATAACATTGATAATTTCAGGTGTACATTATTATATATCAGTTTATGTATAGAGTGCATTGTGCTCACCACCAATAGTCTAGTTTTTATCTCTCACCATAGGTATGTGCCCGTTTACCCCTTTTGCCCACTCCCCAACCCCTTTCCCTTCTGGTAACCACTAATCTGTTCTCTTTATCCATATGTTTATTTATCTTCCACATATGAGTGAAATCATGCGGTGTTTGTCTTTCTGAGTCTGGCTTAGTTTGCTTAACGTAATACCACAAGATCCATCCATGTTGTTGCAAATGGGACAATTTTGTCTTTTTTATGGCTGAGTAGTATTCCATTGTGTATATATACCACACCTTCTTTATCCACTCATCAGTCAGTGGGCACTTGAGTTCCTTCCATGTCTTGGCTATTGTGAATAATGCCACAGTGAACATAGAGATGCATAAGTCTCTTTGAATTGTTGATTTCAAGTTCTTTGGAGAAATACCCATTAGTGGCATAGCTGGATCATATGGTATTTCTATTTTTAATGTTTTGAGGAATCTTCATACTGTTTTCCATAGTGGCTGTACCAGTTTTCATTCCCACCAGCAGTGTATGAGGATTCCCTTTTCTCCACATCCTCTCAATATTTGTTATTTTTTTGTCTTGGTAATTCTAGCCATTCTAACAAGTATAAGGCGATAACTCATTGTAGTTTTGATTTGTATTTCTCTAATAGTTAGTGATCTTGAACATCTTTTCATGTGCCTATTGGCCATCTGTGTATCTTCTTCGGAAAAATGTGTGTTCATATCCTCTGCCCATTTTTTGATCGAGTTATTTGGTTTTTTTGTTGTTGAGTTGTATGGGTTCTTTATATATTTTGAAAACTTACCCCTTGTCAAATATGTGATTTGCAAATATTTTCTCCCAGTTTGTGGGTTGTCTTTTGATTTTGTTTTTGGTTTCCTTTGCCTTGCAGAAGGTTTTTAGTCTGATTAGTCCCCTTTGTTTATTTTTTCTTTTGTTTCCCTTGCCCGAGTATACATGGTATTTGAAAAGATGCTGGTGAGATCAATGTCAAAGAGGGTACTGCCTGTATTTTCTTCTAGGAATTTTATGGCTTCAGGTCTTACACTCAAGTCTTTAATCCATTTTGAGTTAATTTTTGTGTATGGCGAAAGATAATGGTCTACTTTCATTCTTTTGCATGTGGCTGTCAAGTTTTCCCAATACCATTTTTTGAAGACACTTTCCTTTCTTCATTGTATTTTCTTGGCTCCTTTGTCAAAGATTAGCTATCCATAGATATGTGGTTTTATTTCTGGGCTTTCAGTTCTGTTCCATTGATCTGTGTGCCTGTTTTTCTGCAAGTACCATGCTGTTTTGATTACTATAGCTTTATAGCATAGTTTGAAGTTAGGGATTGTGATGCCTCCAGCTTTGTTCTTTTTTCTCAGGATTGCTTTGGCTATTTGGGGTCTTTTGTTGTTTCATATAAATTTTAGGATTCTTTGCTCTATTCTATGAAGAATGTCATTGGTATTCTGGTTGAGACTGTATTGAATCTGTAGATTGCTTCAGGTAATATGGACATTTTAACTGTGTTCTTCCAATCTATGAGCACGGCATATCTCTCCATTTCTTTATGTCTTCTTCAATTTCTTTCAATAATGTCTTCTTGTTTTCATTGTATAGGTCTTTCACCTCCTTGGTTAAGTTTATTCCTAGGTATTTTATTCTTTCTGTTGTGATAATAAATGGGCTTGTGTTCTTTACTTCTCTTTCTGGTAGTTTATTGTTAGTAGATAGAAAGGCAACTGAGTTTTGTAAGTTGATTATGTACCCTGCAAGTTTGCTGTAGTTGGTTATTATTTCTAATAGTTTTCTGGTGGATTTGTTAGAGTTTTCTATACAAAGAATCGTGTCATCTGCAAATAGAGTTTTACTTCTTCCTTTCCAATTTGGATACCTTTTATTTCTTTTTCTTGCCTAATTGCTCTGGCAAAAACCTCCAGTACTGTGTAGGAGTGGTGAGTGTAGGCACCCTTGTCTTGTTCCTGTTCTCAGAGGGATGGCTTTCAGTTTTTCACCATTGTGTGCTGTTGGCCATGGGTTTCTCACCTATGGCTTTTATTTTCTGGTGAGCTACTTTCCTTCTATACCCATTTTATTGAGAGTTTTTCTCATAAATGGGTGTTGGATCTTGTCAGATGCTTTCTCTGCACCTATTGAGATGATTATGGGATTTTTATTCCTCATTTTGTTAATGTGGTGTATCACCTTGATTGATTTGCAGATGTTGAACCATCCCTGTGTCCCTGCTGTAAATTCCACTTGATTGTGGTGTATGATCCTTTTAATGTATTTCTGTATTCTGTTTGCCAGAATTTTGTTGAGGATTTTTGCATCTATGTTCATCAGCCATATTGGCCTATAATTTTCCCTCTTTGTATTGTCCTTCTCTCATTTTGATATCAGGAGTTAGGAAGCATTCCATCTTCTTCAATTTTTTGGAATAGTTTGAGAAGGATAGGCATAAAATCTTTGAATGTTTGGTAGAATTCTCCAGAGATGTGACCTGGTCCTGAAATTTGTTTTTTATGAAGTTATTGATTACTATTTTAATCTCCTTACTTGTGCTTGGTCTATTGGTCAGATTCTCTATTTCTTCTTAATTCAGTTTTGGGAGGTTGGATGAGTCTAAGAATTTATCCCTTTCTTCTAGGTTATCTAATTTGTGGGCATATAGTTTTTCATAGTTTTCTCTTATACTCCTTTGTATTTCTATGCCATCTGTTGTAATTCCTTCTCTTTCATTTCTAATTTTAGTTATGTGAACCTTCTCTCTTTTTTCCTTAGGTGAGTTTGGCTAAGGGTTTGTCAATTTTGTTAATCTCAAAGAAGCAGCTCTTAGTTTCATTGATCCTTTCTATTGTTTTTTTAGTTTCTGTTTCATTTATTTCTACTGTACTTTTTATTATTTCCCTCCTGCTGACTTTGGGCTTTGTTTGTTCTTTTTCTAGTTCTGTTAAGTGTAGTTTAACATTACTTATCTGAGATTTTCTTGTTTGTTGAGGTAGGCCTGTTTTGCTATAAATTTCCCTATTAGTATCACTTTTCTACATCCCATAAGATTTGGTATGTTGTGTTTTCATTTTCATTTGTCTCTAGGTATTTTTTTATTTCTCCTTTGATTTCTTCCTCAATCCAATCGTGGTTCAGTAACATATTGTTTAGTCTCCACCTATTTGTGACTTTTCCAGCTTTTTCTTAGTAGTTGATTTCAAGTTTCATAGCATTGTGGTTGGAAAAGATACTTGATATGATTTCAGTCATCTTAAATTTATTGAGGCTTCCCTTGTTTCCTAACATATGGTCTACCTTTGAGAATGTTCCATGTGCACTCGAGAAGAATGTGTGTTCTGCTGTTTTGGGATGGAATGTTCTATATAAATATATTAAATCTATCTTGTCTAGTGTTTCATTTAAGACTGTTTCCTTGTTGACTTTATGTCTGGATGATCTATCTATTGAAGTAAGTGAAGTGTTGAGGTCCCCTCCTATTACTGTGTTGCTGTCAATTTCTACCTTTAGGTCTGTTAATAGTGCTTTATATACTTTGGTGCTCCTGTGTTAGGTGCATATGTATTCATAAGAGTTATTTTCTTTTGGTGGACTATCCCTTTTATTGTTATATACTGCCCCTCTTTGTCTCTCATTGTCTTTTGTATCTCGAAGTCTGCTTTGTCTGATGTAAGTATGGCAACACCTACTTTCTTTTGTTTGCCATTAGCATGGCGTATCGTCTTCCATCTCTTCGCTCTGAACCTGTGTTTGTCTTTAGAGCTGAGATGTGTTTCCTGGAGGCAGCATATTGTTGGGTCTTGTTTTTTAATCCATCCAACCATTGTGTGTCTTTTGATTGGAGAATTCAGTCCATTTACATTTAGAATGATTTTTGATGTATGAAGGCTTAATGCTACCATTTTATTGTTCATTTTCTGGGTGTTCTGTATTTCCATTGTTTCTTTTCCCTCGTATTGCTGATTGCCATTTCAGTTTTGTGGTTTTCTGTGCTGGTGTTCTCTTCATTTATGATTTGTGGCTCTGCTCTAATTATTTTTGTTTAGTGGTTACCATGAGATTTATATAAAAAAATCTCATACATGAGATAGTCCATTTTTTCATAGCCTTCTATCTCCATTAGCCTAAGCAAGTTCTATCCCTATCCTCTCCCCCTTCTGAGTTATTGTTGTCACAAATTCTTTTTTGTGTTGTGAGCTTATGACTAAATTGAAGTGTTTATAGGTATTTTTCATGCTTTCCTCCCTTTACCATTATGTTATAATTGTTTGCTAACCTTTTCTGATAGAGAGCTGCAGTTTTCTGGTTTTGCCTACTATCTCCTTTCTCAAAGTTTTGTAAACCTTTGCCTTTTTGTTTCAGGTAGGAGAGCTTCCTTTATCATTTCCTGTAAGGCAAGTGTAGTGACAATGAACTCCCTCAGCTTTTCTTCATCTGGGAAGGCTTTTATTTCTCCGTCATATCTGAAGGGTAGTTTTGCTGGCTAGAGTATTCTTGGCTGAAAGTTTTTGCCTTTCAGTATTTTGAATATATTATTCCATTCTCTGCTAGCCCATAAGATTTCTGGTGAGAAATCCACTGAAAGACTAATAAGGGTTCCTTTGTAGGATATTTTCTTCTGCCTTGCTGCTATTAATATTTTTCTTTGTCATTGACTTTTGCCAGTTTTAATATATGCCTTAAAGAAGGTGTTTTTGCATTGATATAATTAGGAGTTCTGTTGGCTTCATGTTGTAAGTCTGGTTCCTTTCCCAGGTTTGGGAATTTCTCAGCTATTATTTCTTTGATCAAGCTCTCTGTTCCTTACTCCTTCTCTTCTCCCTCCAGAAATATCTTTTATCATTGTATTGCTTTTGCTAACTGAGTTGAATATTTCTTGAAGAATTTCTTCATTTTTTTAAAAATCATAGTTCTCTCTCCTTCTGCACTTGAAGCATTTCTAGGTTTCTATCTTCTAGGTGACTTATTCTCTCCTCCATAAGGTCAGCTCTATTTTTTATGGTTTCTAGATTATTTTTTATCTCATTAATTATGTTCTTCATATCCAGAATTTTGGTATGGTTTTTTTTAAGGGCTTTAGTCTCTCTGGTGAAGTATTCCTTCTGCTCATTAATTTTATTCCTGAGTTCATTGAACTATCTTTCTGAGTTTTCTCGTAATTCATTGAGTTTCTTTATGACAACTATTTTGAATTCTCTGTCATTTAGATTGATAGTTTAAAATGAGCATTTTTTGAGCACTAAAAGTTAGGTAAATGTGTATGTGAAGATATATATGTATAGACGTGCATGTGTGATAACATTTTTCTTCAGTTTTTTTGTGAACTATAACACAGATAGGAATGCATATATCATGTTCTGTGATAAACATCAATGAGTTCCCTACCATTCTTAAGATAACATTGTCTATACCAGTGCCCTTGCCTTTGATCATTTCTCCATGCTGAGTGCCACCTCTTTCAGTCTCTTGCTTGTCTATATAATTTTATCACATTAGTTTTGTATGTGTTTTAAATTCTATATAAATCAATCATACAGAATACATCCTTTACTTGCCTTTTTTGCTCAACATTGAAGTTTGGCTTATTTTTGTAGTTTCAGTTCTGCTGATGAATGTAGCTGTAGTTTATTTTTCATTGTTGAATATTTCATTCATTACTATAACAGTTCTCCCACTCTACTATTGGTGGACACTTTGGTTATTTCCAGATTTTTACTATTATAAGCAGTGCTGCTATGAACATTCCTGTATGTGTCTCCTTTTAGAACGTGTAAAAATTTCTCTAGTGTATTTACCTAGAGCTAGAATTGCTAAATCATACTGTTTGCTAATGTTTTACTTAAGATTTTTATGTCTATTCAGGAGGGAGATTGGCCTGTAATCTTCCTTTCTCATATTATCTTTGTGTGGTTTGTTAGCAGAATTACACCAGTGTCATGAGTGCATTGGGGAATTTCCCTTTTTTCTTCCCTAGTCTTTGGAAGAGTTTGTATAGATGGAAATTACTTGCTCCTTCAATGTTTGGTAGAACTCCTCTGTAAACTGGGCTTGGTATTTTCTTTGTGGGAGGATTTTAAACTACTGATTGTTTTTCTAAAGTTGTTAATTCAGATTCCTTCTTAGTAAGTGCAATAATTTATATTTTTCTATTTTTATTGGCGATTAAAAGTGTTAAATAAACTCCTTTTATATGGTATTGTTTTAATCGAAACTGGATCCTAGCATTAAAATTGCTATTTCAATATGATATGTGATCTGTATTTGGACATAGTTTTAGAAAGACCATTTAAGAAACTGTGAATAAAATATTGTGATATTGTTAACGAAGACAATTTTTTTCAACCCATAGGAGGATCCAAATCAGATGAAAAAGTAGACTTGAGCAAGGACAAAAAATTAGCTCAGTTTAACAACTGGTTTACGTGGTGTCACAATTGCAGGCACGGTGGGCATGCTGGACATATGCTTAGTTGGTTCAGGTAATCAGCACATTCCTTCTTTAACAGGCTTGGAGTTAGAGGAGATAAAACAGCCTTTTAAATAGTTCGGGTTTATACAGCCAAAGGATGAATTTCTTTTTTACTGTCACTTGAGTTAACAAAAGTGGTGTCAACATTTCTGTCGTTAGATATCCTATGTAATCTTAAACTATAAAATTAATTTATAAGAAATAGTTTAAATATTATGTATGGGTTAAATGATAGCATTCTTTAACTGTATTTTATTTATTTGAGGAAAGCATATGTTTGTTTTTTACAGCTGACTGAATGTCCTATCATGTATAATATATGATTGAATTAAATGATAGAGTACATATCAAACTGTTACATCAGCTATCTTCTAAGTAAGCTACTTAGGTAGTAAGTGAACACCTCATGCAATGGAGACTCTCAAGACATATTTAACTTTTACTTTGAAGAGTGCCAGTGGCCCTGTCCTCATTACTATAATTTTACACCCAGTTTGTCACATTGGCTTTAATTTAAAATCTGAGCACATCCCTGTCACCTTTGTAACTGTAAATGAGATATCACATTATATATTTAGAACATAAAGCTATTCATTCATTTTTTTCAGTAACTTTCTCTCCAATTCAGCTTTGCAATCATTTCTAATTTAATGCTCTTAGTACTTTTTATCTTTGGGTTTTAATTCCTGTATTTTTCCAAATGCCATTTTGAAAAATTGCATTATAGGTATTGATAAGTATATAGATAAATAAATGTATGTATATGTATAATCTAGATGTTTAACTGTTACTTGACCTATTTTTTTAGGGACCATGCAGAGTGCCCTGTTTCTGCATGCACGTGTAAATGTATGCAGTTGGATACAACAGGGAATCTGGTACCTGCAGAGACTGTCCAGCCATAAAATGTTGTCACCGAAAGAGAAACCTTCAAGTGTGGAGCTTTCTAATAGATGTCCTTCATAGCTCGAAAACATACCTCAGAACAAGTCACTCATGACTTTCCTGTAGTGGGAAAATAAATCATTCTATAAAATCAGCAATTTGATGTTTGAGTGATTTCAGTGTGCTTCAACAGAGACAAATGCTGCTGAAATGAACATCAGAGTGTGGACATGAATTCTGTTCAGTAGGTTGAAAAAGTTCATTTTGTAAGAACTAGAGGGTTTTGTTGAAATTATGAACACTGTGCAAGCAGAGTTTCTGGAATAATCAAGAACAAACTTTTAACCTGTGTCTTCCAGGCTGAAATTGGATATCTTTCAGTAAAATCTGTACACTTGAAAATAGAATAAAATGACCAATTCAGTGATTCAGATGACAGTTTAAGCTCACTCATGCTTAGATTCCTTTCAGATGAAATTGTAGATTTTTACTTTTAGAATTGGATAGCCCATACCCCACACTGGAAAATAACTTTTATCAAGGTATGGTTAATATATATTTCTTAAGAAGTCTTTCTCTCGTACACTTTCATTTTAAGATAAGAAATCTTTTGGCACAGACCATTATTGTCTTCCTAAGAAAAGCCAAAATTGAGAATGTATCTTACACTTTTTCTCTCCTGAAGCAAAAAATATGTACCATTTCAGGGAAACATGCTATAAAATTTTCAGTTCCAGTCTTTTGCTTTCCAATGTCCTGATTTGTCTTCAAAGATTTCTCTCCCTGTGAATTCATCATCTTATGCTCATCATCTCAGAGCATTTTACTGAACACAAAGTCTATGCAAGATTATATGTGATCACCATTCAGCATAATCTGTGTCAGTATGTCTTGCTGTCAAATTCTGTCCTGTTTTGGAATACCTTTTTTTTTCCTAAGGTAAACTGGGAGATGCTGGGGAAAAAAGGGTCACTTTGGAGACAATTTTACTTTAAATGTCAGTTTCTAAAAGTAAGTATACTCAGGCCAATTTAGTGACTTCATTTTAAAATTTTATTTTTTCCTTTTTCACACCTGGATAGTTGGAAGAGAAATACCAAGGATTTGTAGCATGCTTCTCTATCATCTGACATATTCAGAGGACTGACCTGAATTTCATAGTTGAAGTTGTATTCATAGATAAAATAAAAAGAAGCCTAAAACAATTGTTTTATAGATTTTGGAGAAAGAAATATCTTAAACTAAAGAATTTTAGGAGCTTTCATGTTAGCACTTTTACCTGATGAAATTAAGGTCTATTAGATTAGTTTGAGGTGTGACCTAAATATTGAACAAAAGTAAGTTAAGTTTCTTTTTACTTTGAGATCTGATACAGAAGACCCTTTTTTAGGAAAACATTGCATATCTACTGTATTACATATTGGCTCTAAACCCTCATCTAGGTGACAGTCTGCTTTTGAAATGAAAGAATTGAGAATGGTTAGTAATTTTTTACAAAGATTTTATTAAGGGGACTTTTTCCAGTCTTCTTTTAAGTAAATCTTCCTGATTTCATTTTACTAAAACATTACCTTTACCTTGAAGTGTTCCTTTCAAATTTACTATGTCCTAAATATGAAAAGTCAGCTTTAAGTAATGTCAGACTATCATATACATTTTCATTTCTCCAGAGCTAAAGTAAGATAAAATTACTGAATTTATATTTAGAATAGGGTTATATCTAAAATATTTATGATTTTTGGAAATATAATAAGACAAAATATAATAAGACAAACATAAAGTCTATTATTTAAATAATCTTGTTTGTAATCATATAGGGTGAAATTTTTAAGATTATTTGTTTATGCCTATGTGTCAATCTCCTAATATTTTCTGTGAAGCCCAAATATTCATATATGATGTCTGTTATGTTTGTTTTACATTTCACTATATGTGGACCGTGAAAATAGATTGAAATTATTTTTCTGTTTTTGTTACTAGGTCGCTGATGTTTGGGTTTCTAAACTCAAGATATTTTACCTAAACACATTCAATAGAAGTGTTTAATAAAAGTGTTTTTATTACTTTTCAAAAGTTGAATAAATCTGAGTTGAAGTCAACATGTCTAATCTAGAGATTATCTATTACTCATCTACAAATAATCCAATAAAGTAGTATTTGTACTTACTTTGATGGAAAATTTGATACTTAATCTTAGAAGTAACATTTTTTAAGGCTCTATTTTTCAGTTTAATATGCTTTCCAGAATCGTTATTATTATTTAAAATGGTGTATTTAAAAAGTAGCTTTCTGTTGTTAATGCTACACATGGTAAGTACTGTATTAAAGTTAGAATCAATATAGTTATGCATTTAATTGCATGGCTGGATTTAATTTCAGTCACTCATTTGACTGCAAATATTAAAAGTATGGGCTTTGAAATTTAAATTATAATCCTAGCTCCAGTATCTGGGCCAAGTGACTTGACCTTTCCTCCTATGTTAAAGGTACAGAAATACATGCCTCATAGGGTGACTGGGGGTGTTAGGTGATGAAAGAAACATGAAGTGCCATTTCATTGTCACAGAGTAAGTGTCCTATAAAGGTATTGATTAACAGGCACTATAACCCTAATCTTTACTAGTTACTCATGAGTTAGTACTTTGAAATTGAATATGGTATGATTTAAACGAAAGATCTACATTTGTCTCAGGAGTGAAAATTTCCCCAAGAACTTGTTTTCCCAAATCTGGATAAATTATGGCATTTCTTTTGATGTAGGACTTAGCTACTTTTGTTTATCCTATATTTAGATTATTACTTTTTGCTGTATGAAGGAACCCTCCAAATGACCACCTTGGAGTTTAATGTGATATAGGAGTGAACCCAGGGATGAAAGTTTGGTGAATCTGGACAGTTAACCAGTAATTCTTGAAAACTTGAGGTTTTCATATCTGTAGTCAACTCTTAAATCCTGGTCTTCATTGGAGAAAGCATCCAGCATTATCTCGGTGGAAGCCTTCCTTCTCTGCCTTTCTATTAGAGTTGATGTTCATTTAAGTTAAAATGTTGGGGCAGTAGTGGTAATAAAAAAGGAAGTACACTGTGAGATTTGTTCCCCCTTGGGACAGCCATAATTAAAACAAGTGGGCACTAATTAGTTGTACGTGTCTAACATCTGCTTGGATACGTCAGAGGAGAGACGACGTGTTAGGTGTTAATTCACCGTCCTCATATGAAGTGCTTGTGACCCACGTGGCTGTGGGGCTACTTCTGTGACATCATTGGCCTGTTTTCCCTCTTGCCCCCAAATCTTGTAGGTTACTTTGCTGATTATAAAAAGCAGCACTTTACAAAAATATTAATTTTTCCAGAGTATCGAGACAGAAGGAAAACTTCTCAAATGTCTTTAAAAGCTAAAGTAACCCAGATATCAAATTAACGTAGATTGCCAGAACAAAGAACTAATTTCACTTAGGAATGTATGTGATAAATTCATAAGTAAAATGAATATCAAATCCCACAGTATACTAATCAGAATAAGAGTTACTGTTGGTGCTTATTATGTGCCAAGTATCGTGCACATTATCCCATTTAGTCCTCAGAGTAGCCCTATGAGGCGAGTGTACTATTACAGTTCCCACTCTATACATGAGGCAGTTAAGGTGTAGGGATGTTAGGTTATTTGTCCTGGGTTACACAGCTCGTAAATAGCAGAGCCGAGATTTAGACTCCAGTAGTCTGACGTCCCAATCTGCGCTTTTAATTACTCTCTTATACTTCTATGTACTACTTTATGGGCTGTGTATAAAAGCATAATCCACTATTGACAAAGAAGGGTTTATTATATTTCGTATTAATACGTCAAAAGAGAAAAACCATGTCAGTAGCTTTTTGGATGTAAAAGGCATTTGATAAAATTCAAAAATTGATTCCTAATTTGTTTTTAGGATTTAGTTTTTAGAAGACAAAGGAGATGTTTTTCCTCTGTTTTTTCCTCCTGTCTATCTCAAACAGCTGGCATCATGCCTAGTGGAGAAATACTAGAATCCTTCCCATTATAGATGGAATAAGACAAGGATCCTGTTATTACCACTGATTCTGCACATAACAATGCAGAAGAGGAAAGTGGAAGGAGGCACGCCCTTGCTTCTTTTCCAAGGCCTTGAAGTTTGCTGTGGCAAAAGGACCATAACAGTTAAAAGGCAAGCAAACTGGTAAACTACAACATGCATGACAAATTTAACAGCCTTAATTCTCAAAGAGCATTCTCAAATCCATAAAGAAAAGGCACAACCAATAGATAGTATTGATCAAGGACTTGTACAGGCAACATAAATTAAAATGTCCAATAAATATATACAAACGTTTCATCAGTAACAAAGAAATGCTGATTAAAATGATAGTAGGATACTGTTTACCTGCCTATGTAGGTTAAAAAGAATAGTAAGAATTTTCATAGATGTGGGAAAGGAACATTCTCAGATAACAGCTTGTGAGGGTATATATCAGTACAAGTGTTCCTGAGGACAGGTGAGCAATATGTATCAAAAGCCTTGGGCCAGCCCCGGTGACCTAGTGGTTAAGTTCACTGTGCTCCACTTTGGCAGCCTGGGTTCCGTTCCCAGGTACAGACCTTCACTGCTCTGTTAGCAGCCATGCTGTGCTGGAGGCCCATATACTAAAAAATAGAGGAAGATTAGCACAGATGTTAGCTCAAGGTTGAATCTTCCTCAGCCCAAAAAAAAAAAAAAAAAAAGGCCTTAAAAAGATTTATACCCTTTGACATAAGATACTGGGATATTTTCTGAGGGATTGATTGGATAAGTGCACAAAGATCTGTGTTTCTGTGAAGTGGTTCATCACAGGATTGTTGATAAGAACTTGGAAACCTAAACTTCCAATAATAGGAAAGAGTAAAGAAATTGTTATATGCAGTAGAGTACTAACAAACTATTCAAGTAGTATAGGTATTTTTATTGACAAACGAAGATTCACGATATATTGGTAAATGGAGGGAAAGGCAGTATAGCATATAAGTATATTTGCATGGAATACTGTTGAAGAATAAAAATTTTAACTGGTCATCTTTCAAGAGCAAGATTTTTAAGTGACATTTTTCTTATCTGTATCTTCTAATTTTTCTACAATAATGATAAATGTATAAGTAAATGTGCATATCACACGTTCATGTTACTGGCTTTTATAAAAGTTATCCATGCATGACCTGGTCTCTTGTTATTACCATAATGAACAATCAAATATGGGGAATTTTTCTTTGAGGTGAAGAAACTTGCTGCAAGGTATTATGAAAATTAGTATTGAGATCTAATTGTTTGGAAAGCAATTTCTGGATTTCATACTCTACAGTAATATTTAGGCATAACAAGATGTGGTTTTCTCAATGATCTCGTCATATTTGGAGATAGTGCATTTTGTTCTCCATTTCGAATATTGGGAAATGGATCCATAAAAGAATTCTGATTTCCCTGGGGTTGATAGTACATAATTAATGACTATTTCAATCTTCTCTCTGTTAGATCTTCCTCATATTTCCTGACTCCTCTGTTTTGGCTCTGAGCCTATGACAGGAAACCTGTCCTCTGTGTTTAGAGTTTAGTTGATTATTGTCCAATCTGATCTAGAGTGACTTTTACTCGACTCATTTTCAATAATTTAACAAGTTACTTATATTTAAGCAATGAATTCAGAACATGCCTGAATGTCCATATTTTCAGCAAACTTCCAAGCATTTGCATGCCTACGTGTGCTGGACACTGTTACAGGTGGTGATTTCAAAGGATTGATGGGGCCACAGTTACCCTGGAGGAGCTGTATGTCTATGTAAGAGGTAGACATAAGCATAGTTTTCAGCAGACTCATATCCATTCAGATTAATATTTATAATTGTTGGAAAGGGTATCATTTTAGCACCTTGTCTCTTTTTGCATCCAAAAATAAAGTCAATTTACTTTATTTAATTTTCTAATTTTGGACTTTCAAAAATAATTTTCTAATTAGAAATAATTTGAGGAAGTAGAGGTTATCCATAACATTTTTCTAAAATGTAATTTCTTACTGATATACTATTAATAGTACAATGTTTTGAAATACATTACTAAAAAGGTAACTTTAGGATTAAAGGATAATTTATGTAATGTTAGACATAGCAGCAATAATAGTATTTCAGTGCATACAGTCTTTCATCGTTCAATTTATGAAAAGCATGTTGCCTTAACAATTTCATAACTGGAAATTCAGATATAGGAATCTAATTAGTTGGGCTCTTAAAATATAAAGTCATAAAGACAGGGTAGGCTAGAAGAGCATTTGAGGGGATTAATGTCTCAAACTTGAAACAGGCATTTTTGTAAGAATTCATGCAAATTGTTGGTCTTACATCTTTTTTTTGGTGAGGAAAATTGGCCCTGAGCTAACATCTGTGCTAGTCTTCCTCTGTTTTGTATGTGGGATGCCACCACAGCATGGCTTCACAAGTGGTGTATAGGTCCTTGAGCAGGATCCAAACCTGCAAACCCCAGGCTGCTAAAGCAGAGTGTGCAAACTTAACTACTATGCCACTGGGCTGGCCCTGGTCTTACATCTTTTTGTTTAGAGAATATTAGCTCCACGTAAATATAGATACATATGTGTCAGGGGGAGGGTGTGAGTGTGTTTGTGTGTGGTTGTGTATGCAAGAAAGCCTGGAGTTTGTACTAGCAAATATCAAAAATCACGTTTATTCAGATTTATATCACATTGCAGCCACATATTTTGCTGACTACAGTTTAAGAAGTTGCCACTGTCAAACGTGGTAAAACTAAACATCCTTTTTAGCAGCAAGTGACTTGATAACTGATTATTTCATAGTAAAAATTTGGTACAAAGTTTCTGTGCTACATAGTTATGTCAAAAAATTATTTTCCCCATCAATTTGGAAATTTGTATTATGCATTAAGCAAGCATACTTAATATTTGTACAACTATGGGTATATATCTTTATGGTATATAAATGTTTCCCAAATAGATGAAGATGTATAATTTATGAGAAAAATATTCAGCAACTTGATAAATGTGAGAGAAGTGTCTCTGCAAAAGTCGTGTCTCTTCTCACCTTAAATCTGATCTTTTCCTTCCATTCCTCAAAAATGGAATGGAGGGTCAGTTGTTACTCTTAGGATAAATTGCCATTTTTTAACATAGATTTCCAAAATACATTAAATTCTTTTTGGAAAAGTGAGTATAACTTTCTCAGTGAATGCTAAGATACTTCTGGCTTCCAAAAGAGAATACCTTTCCAGGCAGAGAACATTTCCACTGGAATGATCAGACACAAACTGGGGGTAAGTAAGCTGGGGCAGATTCTCAAGGTCATTTGGGACAACTACTCTTTTGGTATCTGTGTTCACCTAATCTGGTGAACAAATAATTTTTTTTAGTCTCTTTTTTTGAACTCTGTTATCTCTATCTTCAGAAAATGTTATATGGGTTATGGAGTATGCATGTGCCGTCTGGGGACCTGAGAAATTAAAAACAGGTATCATCCATGTTGATAAAACATATCCTGTGGGGAAAAATTGGCCAAAAAGTTATTCAGTACCTCTCTTGGTTTGTCTCTTTTATTTCTCTATTATTTTAGAGTCCTCTCCCAATATGTGGAATTCTACAGATTTCTAAATAGCTCTCCAAATATCTTATGCTAGACTTTGAGCAGTATACATTTTCTCAAGTAGAGACATCCGAGCAGAGTGAAAATGAATTCTCATAGGACAAAATTGCCAACCATATGTGACCAAACTGTAGGGAAAACGAGCAAAACTTTAATCTTCAAAGAAGCTTAAAAATAGCTCCACAGTTATTATGTACAAAGCCTGACAATTAACATTTCTCATTTGGCAGCATTCACCTATAGTCCGCTATCAGCAACTGAACATATTCATCTCTGGGACAAATGATTAATGAGCTGCCTATCATTTCCTCTCCTTTTGTACCAAGTGGTAGAGGCTTCAATTAATTATAGGCAGCCATCACCATCATTACTGAAATTGATTCTGCCCCTGGAGGGTGGTGCTAGGGTAACTGATTAGCGTTCAAATAAAATAATTGTTATGGCATTAAAAATAACACAAAATAATCCCTTCTGAGTCACTCTGTCGCGCCTGATAAGGTGGTTTTGTTATTGCTGATCAGCCAGCATCATAAAACCTTAGATTGAGGAAGAAAGCATGGAAGCCATGGAAGTGGAGTTGTTCTGAGTACAACCCACTAAGATTTCCAAACTTCCTATTCTCTTCATTAGTCACTGTCGCATTGTATGAAATGTAAATTTATGAAATTGTGCAACTTGCATGCATTGGCGAACAATGAAGTTGCCAAATAACTAGAGAAAAAATAAAAGACTAGAGTTAGACATTTTTGAAAGGCCAGAATTAATCCGGAAAGGAGGGAAGTTGGAGGATCTAGATTAACAAATGGTACTCAGATACAGTGAAATAAAACCTTTCTTATATATCAGCAAGCGGATGTGAGAATGAGGAGATAAGAACATCATTACTGCGATGTCTTGCTGATGTGGCTGCATTTCTAAACCAGGTGGTAGAGAATGAGGGTCTGTGTGGGCCTACAAAAAAGTAATAGATTGTAGTTTTGGTGAAGTGATATACCCAAGGAAAATGACTGGAACTTACAACTTCTATTTTAGCATCTCCCTGCTTCTGGGATTCCCCTGGGAGAGTTCTCGATATTACTGAACTTAAAACTCCTCATCTACTTTTGTCTTCCAGCAAGACACTCTGTTGTACTTTCCTCCTGTATTTCTTCATTGTTTTCTGTCTCTGCTCTCCTCTGAATTTCGTGAGACCAATCGTTTAAACAATCTCTGAATTAAGACGACTACCTGAACTACATCACATTGGTCACCCAGTCGAAGTGCATGTGCGTTTTCTTCAGAGCTGAGACTGATTATACAATGAAATGGAGCCATCAAAGCTTCTTCTCAGTTCAGCTGCTTCTGTCCCGTATTTGATTAAGATTCTTTCCATATTCCAGTTGTTAGGCTGTTCATGGTGGTATTATGAGTTTTCATCTTTTTCTGTTTTGTGGATATTTTTAGAAGCTAGAAAAGGCCACCTTGAGGACTGCGAAGGAGAGGACATTTTTAACCAATATTGATTAATGTAGACAACTGAGACTTGTATTTTGGAAAATGGGCAGTAAATGATTATAGTAAGAGGAAACACTTTGCAGTGATATGAAAAAACACAGGGGAACAAGATTTCTACAAGTAGATCAATAACAAACTTCCTTTATATGTCAGAATTCTCCAGTGACAAATAACTCTTTTTAGTCACACCCTTTACCCTTGACACGAGTTGCTTATGAATCACTTTCCTTCAGAACCCTTTTCAGCATAGTATTCAAGGCAGCAACTACCACCTAGTCAAAATTCACCTGTTTGCCATTTTTAGCTGAGTTACTGATCTGGAAAGTGACTCGTACAATATTTAAAATCATAAATTGTTAGAACTGAAGGGAGGCTACAGGATCACAGGGAGGTGCTCTCACTGTGTAATAAAGCTGGGATTAGATCTCAGGTCTCTTGATTGAAGTCTAGTGCTTTTCTGTTTCATAGATGAACTGGACTAGATGAATGTTTCTTGTTAGGACAAAGTATATTATATGAAATTTTAATTTTTTTAAAGCTACTGTTTTAATTTTAAAAATTCAGGCTCATGGTAAAAAAAAAAAAAGTTACGGAAAGCATAAAGTGGAAGTAAATGTCTCTTAGCCCTTTGCTCCCTTATCCCCATGCACTTTGCTCCACCTCCCAAAGCTCTGACTCTCGCTTCCCAGGGGAAACTGCTTTAAAGTTTGTATACACATGCAGAAATGTTCTATATGTAGACTGCATCCATCTGTGTCTGTCTGTGCCTCTCTATCATTGCATGCATAAGATCACACTATATAAATATTCCTTCAAATGGCTTTTTTTTACCTAAAAATATATCTTGTGGAGTTTTCCTTGTTAGCCCATATACATCTTTTTTTTTTTTTTCACTGAATGGTATGTGACTACATGGATATATCTCCCATTGATAGAAACTTAGGGTATTTCCATTTGTTGTTTTTACCAACAATGCTGCCATGAGCGTCCTGCACATACATCTTTGGGTACTTGTGAGTAATCATATCTGTCAGACACATTGTAGAGGTGGAATTGTTGAGCCAAAACTTAAACATGTATTTTACATTTTGATAGATATTGCCAAATAGCTATCCAAAGGTTGAACCAACTATTTTCTTATAAATTGAATGATATAGGAAAGTGACTGTTTCCTCAACATCTTCAACACAAGGCATTATAAAATTTCTAATTATGTCTGTCTGGTAGGTGAAAATCTTAAAAATATTTTAACTTTTATATATTCAATTCTGAGTGAGGTTAAGCACAGATTTTATTTAACTTTCCACTCTTTGTGTCTAATTACAGGACGCTGCCTGTTCATTTTCATGCTTGATCTTAACAGTCTTTATTTTTGAGAAAAAAATACCAATGCTGAAAAGCCCAGAATTAGATGTAATTCTCTTCTTATCCATCTTTTCTGCTAAAATTTCAAAATTCCCTTTGATCCTATTCTCTATCGTCAGGGTTTTAATAATCTTTAAAAGTAATATTGTCTTCCTCTACATTGATCAGCCACTTATGTCTCCCACCCCAAAGAAAAAATGGGAAACCTTCCCTTCCCTTTTATCTTGCTTCAATTGGGAAGATTCCAGCATTGACCACATTAAAACAGCTGTTTAAACCTTTGTCAGAGCAGACAGTATAGAACAGTAGAGATCACATTTTGAAGTCAAATAGATATGGGTTTGGCCATCATCTAGAAGCTAGATTAGGTAATACCTCCCAGCTTTGATTTTCTCACCTGAGAAAGGAGGCGAGGGGTGGGTTTGACATGTTAAATAAAATAAAAGGCAAACATAGCTCATGAGGAGTCTTAAAAAATGGTATCTACTGTCATTACTGTTAAGTAATTTGGAGCTGTAATTTGTGTCATTTGCATAGCTCGAAATAAGAAATACAATGTACTTAGAGTCTTTTTTTTTCAGGTTTAAATATCTGTTTCTTTTGTTTCTCTCTCAGTGTTTGACATTCTCCACCCGAGTCAGTTGGGTTCGAGAGACATTGACTGCAGTTTGGGTGAGGAGGACTAAGAGCACGGCCGGAGTCTCAGTGGTCTTGGTTCAGAGAATTTTTTCATAACATTGCTTAGCATACCGTACTCTTATCATCTTGTTGCCACCTAGTGTGGGTTTTTAGTATTCATCTTGTTTCTCACTGGTTTCCGTTAGAGGGAAAATCATGTGTTTAGGGAAAGCAGAATGTCTGGTTTCATACACTGACAGGCCAAAGTGACCTAACTTGGCTGATTTAGTTAGAATGAATCCTATTGAAAACTAAACCTTGTTACCTGAGGGCTAACTATTCAGGAACAAATTTCTTGTGAAGAGTTTTTCATTTAATTTTTGAACAGGAAATTTATTCACATGGTTTGTTTCACCCTCACCCCCATCCTTGAGTGTCCCCCGCTATATCCCCACTCTCATGGAGGTAGCAGTGTGTTGGAGAGGCAGACAGCAAGGAATGCTGATAAAGTCCAATAGTGCACTCGAGGTCTCCTCAATGTCAGTGACTTTTGGTGGGTTGCAGGGTGCTGGGAGGAAAGAAGGCATTTCAGAATCCTCACTGGGAAGCTTCAGCCATGAAATTTGAATATTTATCAAAGGGAGGTTTAAAAAGATTGAGAAACACTCAGTTAAAGGAGTAAACTGCCATAGATGGAATAAAATGGTTCCTTGGCCTACCTCTTATAATCTCTTTTTCAGTTATCTCCAATGTGTGTGGCAACCTCCTAGGGACTACTTACATGAAAATGCAGGCCAAATTTGTACTCCGGCCGCTTCTTACTAAAATGTATTGGTTAAAACTAACAGTAGTAATACTTTTGTCTATGTACTGAATTCATCTAAATAGAAATTACCCATTTCCAGGTTGTAGTATATTGTATATAATTGTAATATACTGTTACAGTTATACATACAATGTATAAATGTAATACATTGGGTAGAATATTGTATAAATGTTGTACATTTGTTATACAATATTGTAGTGCATATTTTAGTATATGTATTCTATAACATATATACTATAATATAGTATATAATATATTATATATATTCCATAATATATTGCGATATAATATATCCAAGCCTGATATGAATAAAACTCTTGTTTGCATGCCTGCATTTTTATGAATATTATGGAAATGAATAAATTCATTTCTTAGTAACAACAGTTTCCGTAGCTCACTTTAGCACTTAAATATTTGTATCTAAAGTTTCTCATCAGTGCTTTAGATTATTTTCCCTAAAAAAAGCAATCTGCCTTTTTGTTTTTCCTGAAATCGTTTTTCTCTTTTAGCATCCATTCCTTTTTCATTTTAGAGTCTGTAATCTTCATTATATTACCTGCAGGCTATATGAGTGAGATGACCCGCTCTCCCCTCTGCTGGAAGGGGGAATGTTTTCCACTGCCACCATGTAATTTGCTTTGCAACAATTATTGCTATTTGTAACCAGATCTTGTGATCACATGACACATGTAGCTGAATTTAGAATCTGTTGAGAACACAGAAGGCAGCATGACTGTTTCTAAATGTCATTGACTTAATGATTTTAACTCATAAAAATTTTAAAAGTTCAAATGCATCAGTCCAAATAATTCATTTCTGAAATGTACTTTAGATAAATCCCTCAAAGTGTTCTGCTGTTGCAAATGGCTGTCTTCATGCATTATTTTATTCCCCCAAATCTCTGCAGTTTCCTAACCTCATTCCTAATGAGATAATTTATCAGACAACTTATCTCTAGGTCCGATTTTACAAATTATAAAAGCCAAATGTCATGTATTCCAGACTGTTTCGGGAGTCCTACCTAGAGGCATATGGTACCTTATAATCCTTTCCAGTCCTTTGATCGGGAATCATAGATGTTTATCTAGTGTCTTTTACCAACAATTGTACATGAAATTTATAAATGTTTCTTGGGGGTTTTTTTTTGGGGAGGGGCTATTTTTCCTTTAAATAAGTGCTGAAAAAAATCAACTTGAATCATAGATTAAACAGGGAAGCATTATTTTGGTTTAAAATAAGTTATCATAGGTATAGTTTTGAGTTCATATTTACTGATAATGTATTTTCCCTGTATTGCTTAAAATATGTCCTTAAAGTTGTATCTCAAATAGGTTTAGGTTATAAGATAGAAGATAAAGGAAGAAAAGCAACATGCGACATATTTTATTCATTTTGAAATGTTATTTTAAAATTTTCCTTAAGAGGGGATAAAGCAGGATATTAATGCCAGTTTTAGCAGATGAGTGTTCCTGTGACAAATGACAGTAATCAATTGACTGTCCCATTCTATGTCCACTGCTATCTCAAGTTTACATTTGGGAAAGTCACTTTGTATGAATTTATGGTGAGAAAACAGGGAAAGGATAGAAGCCTTTGCAGCTGTCTTAAATTCCTTTTTTGGAAACAAGTTGGGTAGAAATAAATACATATCATATCTCCTCCTGACTTGCTTTCATGACTTAATCACACTGCTGAGAGTGGAGGAAATTGCCCAGTGGGTCAATTCCTTCAGGTCACAGGGTTACAAAAGAAAATGAAGTCGACAAATTCCCTGGTTTGGAGGCCATGATTTCTAATTCCTAACTCCTCCCTTGGTCTACAGTGTATTCATCTGGAAAACATTCAGTAATTTTTGAGGAGATTCCAAAATGAGGCAACCCCTGGTCCACTGTCTGCCTCTCATAAAAGGTCAAATCCATGACCAACTAAGGCATAACATTTCGGAGCCATATGGAAGAAATAATTGACTAAATGGGACACTTAAAAAGAATGGATGCAGCTCTTAAAAGAGAATTGTATTTTCTCATCAGGCTCAGTGTTTTCATAATGCTTAAAGCTTTTCAAAAGCTAAAGAAAAATATTAAAATGTTTAAGTGAAACATGACACTATTTGTGATTATCTATAGGTTATGTTAAATTTATTTGATGTAATTTAGCTTTAAGTAATCATTGTGTGTTAAGTGGAGTTGAATTAATGAAAATACAAGCTAAGATCTAAATATTTATTTCCTAAATGAATATCCAAGGTAAAATAATATTGAATTATCTAGCTTTTTAATTAGTAATTTTTCAAGAATTCCTCCCTCCTGGTTATCTTTCAAGATTTAGGATGACGAGGTACCAATATGTTTCAAAGAAACTATTCATTTAAGCCTGTTATTATTAAATAAACTTTATTACCTTAACATATAATTTTCTGGTGAGAGATTCTTACAACCAAAATAATTGACTTGCATTCCTGAGTAATATTTCAAACTCCTGTGAAAAATGAATAGTCGCTTAGAAAGGGGGCTAATTTAGTCACGTTGTCATCTGTGGCATTGCCTAAAACTATTATGCTGCTTATATATTTTTCTTCTTCCAACTTAAGGCACTCACTGTTTTTTGAGAACTGTCTCAAAGTTTTCTGAATTTTTCATCTTGAATACCACTTTATATAGATGCCATAGAGATTGTTATTCTTTATCTGCCCACCTACAGAAATAATCATGTTAAAAAAACATTTTTAATATACGAAAGCCACTACATTTCAGTCCAAGTCTTTAAAAAAGATGAGGAAATACAAAATACTTTCTGACATTCTGTAGTGTATAAAGAAGAAACAAGGGCTTGCTATTGACAAATTTAATCCTCGCAATCAAGATGAATGTATTACACTATAAATTGTTCATAGTCCTACACTTCTGGTCTTAATTAGCCATCTCAAAACCCCATGCTGTAGGTCAAATGGGGTCATAAAGAACATAAATGGCTTACCTCAAACCAACATCACAATTAGAAAGTAACATAAAACGTATGCTTTATTAGTACTCTAGATTTAGCATCATCTTTTTAGGAAAGATAACCTGTGGTACCCAGATTATTAATTTTCTTTCAGCAACAGATCATAATCAAATTCCATGTGAATTAAATAAGGGAGGAAACTAAATTGGAGTTTCACTAAGAACCTACAAAATTTGATTGTTCATAATCATAGTGGATTTCTTCGAAACTTTCCACCAGTTAAATATTAGCTAGCTCTGAGTTAAGACATCTTTCGAGATTATGCTAAACTGCCATAGATTGAAATTTCAGAGGACAGGGACCTTGTTGCTATGTATCTCTAGTAATTAGCCCAGGACTTGACGCAAAATGTTTGTTGAGTGACTTAATGCATATTAAATTAATACCTTAAAAGATAACCTCAAGATTTTATAAATTTAGTGATAATACTATTTTATCACTCAAAGCATTTAAGTCCCCTTATGAAGAGATGCTTTCAGAGTTGTTTTAATTTTGTACTTATCACATGAAAATAAAAATGAGTATTCGAAGCACATCTATAAAATTACTACTAAAGACAACCATTTTGCGACTCATCATCCTTCACGTTAGATTCTGTGTGATATTGCTTTTAGAATTTAATATTAGGGGGGCCGGACCGGTGTCGCAGCAGTTAAATTTGCATGTTCCGATTCTCGGTGGCCCGGGGTTCACAGGTTCGGATCCCGGGTGTGGACATGGCACGGCTTGGCAAACGCCATGCTGTGGTAGGTGTCCCACATATAAAGCAGAGGAAGATGGGCATGGATGTTAGCTCAGGGGCAGTCTTCCTCAGGAAAAAAGAGGAGGATTGGGAGATGTTAGCTCAGGGCTAATCTTCCTCAAAAAAAAAAAAAGAATTTAATATTAGGGAAAAGTTTGATTGTGCTAATACATTTAAGGCTATTAAAATTCAATAGCCTATTGTTCCTTCCTTTTCCTAGCTCCCCAGGAATACCTGGAGCTAAACTTAATGCCTAATTATATTTCCTATTAAGTTGAATGTTTTTGTAGTTGTCATCTCCTTTTCCTATATTTCCCATTTTATTTTTGTAGCCTAAACTGTTTTAGAAATGTGTGATATATGTTAGTAATGTCACTCTTTTATCCTCAATCCTTATCTTCAGTTGTTCTTGAGCTTTCCACATTACTGACTGCTCTTTGAAACTCTCCTTCCTTGTCTTTCATGATATGCTTTCAGTGAATAAATATTTGTTGAGTGCTTACTAGGCATCAGGCACCTTTGGGGTTCTTCTCCTGACTCAGTCACTCTCCTGCTGCTGTTCTGTACGTGTGCAGTTACCCCCAGGTTCTGTTATTGGTTCTGTGGTTTTCTCACTCTCTAGGCTGTCCCTTGATTGAGGAACACAATCCCTATTTGAAACTCTTGGGGCCAGTTGTGCTTCAGAATTCAGAATTTTTGGATGTTAGAAAAGCAATAGAGTGTATCTACCATAGGTTACACAACACCCTCCCCAGAGGGAGAGCAGCCTCTAATCAAACATGTCGGTATTTCCGCAGTGAAGCATATGAACATTTACAGTAAGTGGGGTAGAGACTGTAAGTAGTCTCACTACAATTCTAATCAGCTTTCATTGCCAAACGAGTTTTGCCCCAAATTGAAGAAAAGCCTTTTGGGTTTCAAACAATTTGAGATTTTGAAATTGCAGATAAGTGATTGGTAGATGTCTTAAACTCTACCTTAAATATTTTAGGCAGGTTGTCTCTCAAATCTCTGTCTGGTCCTACGTTTCCAAAACCTTCTGGACATCTTCACTAAAGGGCCTATCAACTACTTAAGTTTGGATTGGCAAGCTTATTGCCTCCTCACCCACTGACCTCATCCTTTGTTCTTATTCTCTTTAGCTCCTAACATAATCACTGAGTCCTACGGATTCCACTGTAACATATTCTGAACTCCTTGCCTCCTGTCCTTTACCATTTCACCTGTTATGGTTCAGGTCTTCATTACCTCTCCGCTCAGCCTTGTGGCTTCTCAAACCAGGCTGGATAGGACTAATTTATTTATAGACTATGTTAGGCATTGGGAAATACTAGTAAGACAGGTTTTTTAACTACAGGTTCTTCATCTATTAGGACCTCTCCTTAGTGGGGAAGACTAATTAGAGGCCTGGGTTAAATAAATTAGGGAACATTTGGTACAATGGTTATTTTGAAACTGTTAAAAAGGATGAGATAGCTCTATATGTCAACTGCTAAGACACATTAAAGGAGAAATGCATATTGCAGAAGAGTATATTGAGGTCCTATAGACAAATAGTTTATGTGGAGAAAGTTCTGGAAAGCTATCCACCAATCCACAGCAGTGTCTCTCAGGAGACACTAGAAACTTTACTTTCTGATTTTTGTAGTGTTATAAAAATCACTTTTTTTAAACAGAGAAAAAAAGTTTACCTGCAAGTTAAGTCTGATGAGATGAATAAAGAAAGGACTATAACATAAAGTAACTGTTTGTCTAGGTTAGGGAAAGCTTAGAGAATGTTTTCCTTTGGGCACAGAAACAGATTTCAATCAGAGCCAACAGCAAGTTCAACGGCATCCAGATCTCAAAGGGTCCAGTGTGTCTGGGAACGGCAGACTGGCGCTGGAGGCGAGCTTCAAGGGGAGAGGAGGATTTGGGACTGAGGTGTGATGTGGTCAGATTGTGAAGGCCCTCCACTACTAATTAGAAATACGGACCTGATCTAGTCAGTGCACGGCCTCTGGAGGTTGGTTGTTTTAAATACATTTTTTTATTGTGGAGTCATTTTAGATTTACAGAAAAGTCATGAAGATAGTGCAGAGAGTTCTTGTATAACCCCTCACTGAGTTTGTTTCCCTTTACATTGTCTTACATTACCATGGTACATTTGTCAAAACTAAGAAACCAGCACTAGTACATTACTATTAACTAAACTCCAGACTTTATTCACATTTCACCAGTTTTTCCATTAATGTCCTTTTTCTGTTGCAGTAGCCAATCCAGGATCCCACATCACATTTAGTTGTCATGTGTCTTTACTCTTCTCTGCTGTTTCCTTCCCTTTTTTTCATGATCTTGACAGTTTTGAGGGGTACTGATTAGACAGTTTGTAGAATGTCCCTCAATTTGGGTTTGTCTGATGTTTTCTCATGATCAGACTGGCATTAAGGGTTTGAAAAAATACCACAGAGATGAGAAGTGTCTTCTCATCACGTCACATTAGAGGGCATACGATATCCACAGGTCATCACTGGTGATGGCAACCTCCATCCCTTGGTTCAGGTAGTATTGGCCAGGTTTCTCCACTCTAAGCTTCTCAGGAAGTTTTCCCTTTTCTACACTCCTTTGGTTTTTAAACTTTATAGTATGATGACTACAACTGATTTTTTTTTTTGAGGAAGATTAGCCCTGAGCTAACATCTGTGCCCATCTTCCTCTACTTTATATGTGGGATGCCAGCCACAGCATGGCTTGCCAAGCGGTGCGTTAAGTCTGCGCCAGGGATCCAAACTGGCAAACCCTGGGCTGCCAAAGCGGAGTGTCCAAACTTAACCACTACGCCGCAGGGCCGGCCCCTACAACTCATGTTTAGTGCAACTCTATTGGCTGGGTGATAGGAAGAAGCTGAAAACAGCAAGGCCAGTTATGTAGTTAGGGCTGTTGCAATAGTTCAAGTAAGAGATGACAGTGCCTAAACTTACAGTGGCAATGGCAGTGAAAAGGATTAAGGTATTCAAGCTTTGCTGGGCAAGGGAGTGGCTTATGTTAGCTTTAAAAGAAACAGGGCAAATCAAAACCACGAATGTCACTTCATACCAATTAGGATGGCTGTAATCAAAAAGTCAGATAATAAGTGTTGCTGAGGATATGGAGAAGTTAGAATCCTCAAATATAGCTGCTGGAAATAGAAAATGGTATCGCTCCTTTAAAAAACAGTTTGGCAGTTCCTCAAAAGGTTGAATATATTTACTATTTGATGCAGCAATTCCACTCCTAGGTATATACCCAAGAGAAATAAAAACACATGTACACACAAAAACTTCTATATGAAGGTTCAGAATAGCATTATTCTTTAGGGCCAAATGGTGGAAACCACCAGCTGATGAATGGATAAACAAAATGTGATATATCCATACAACGGAATATTATTTGGCCATAAAAAGGGATGAAACACTGACATATGCTACAACTTGGATGAACCTTGAAAATATTATGCTAAGTGAAAGTCAGTCACAAAAGACCGTATGATTCCATTTATATGAAATATCCAGAATAAACAAATCTAAATAGACAGAAAGTACATTAGTGGTTTCTTAGGGTTGGTGGGCAGGTGGCAGTGGTGGAGGGATTGGTCCATGACAGGTAAATGGTACAGAGCTTCTTTTTGGGGTGATGAAAATGTTCTAAAATTGATTGTGGTGATGGTTGTGTAACTCTGCGTATACTAAAAGCCACTGAATTGTACATGTGAAATAGGTGAATTATATATGTGACATATCTTAAAACTATTACCCAAAAATCAGGGAACAAATAGCAGGGGGGCTGCACTCATTCAGACTACACTCATTCAAGCTAGAGCTGGTGGGACATCCTGGTGCAGATGTCAAGCAGCTCAGAAGTGAGGCTGGGGCTAGAGATATGGCACCATAAATCATTAGTATAAAGGATTCGTTTGACGGAAAGCAAGATACCCTATTCTTTCGGTCCAATTTACTAAATATAGTAGTTCAGAGGTTTGAAGTAGGGCACTTTTAACATTTACTAGCAGTGAGTTTTCAGAGGTTAACTCAGTTGAAGACTGACCCTTTCTCTGGCATTCAAGACAACTGTTATTGAGACTGGCCCTCATAAACCTAAATTTCAACTATAATTGTCTTCACTTCCTATAATAAAATGCTTTACCCTAAGTGGCTGTGGCAATGTTCCTAAGTAATTTGTAGAGTATTTGGGGGTAAAAGTTGAAATTAAAGATGATAGCAATTTAAAATAAATATTTTTAGTATAATTTACAATCTAAATGGACTTAGAATTAGTTGAAAGGAAGAAAAAAAATCAAATGATTCCATCAACTGCTTTAATGCTCAGGTACCCCTTATTTGGCACTAGTAATGCTCAGTTTTAAAATTCTGAGTGGTACTGTGATGGTTAATTTTACGTGTCAATTTGACTGGGCCAAGGGCTGCCCAGATAGCTGGTACAACGTTATTCCTGGGTGTGTCTGTGAGGGTGTGTGGGAAGGGATTAGCATCTGAATCAGAAGACTGAGTAAAGAAGACAGCCCTCACCAACGAGGGTGGACATTATCCAATCCATTGAGAGCCCAAACAAAAAGGCGCAGGGTGAATTTGCTCTCTTCTTGAGCTGGGGTGTCCATCTTCTGTCCTCAGACATTGGAGCTCCTGGTTCTTAGGCCTTCGGACTCTGGGACTTCCACCAGTGACCTCCCACATCTCAGGTCTTTGACCCCACATTGCAAGATATACCATCCGCTCCCTTGATTCTCAGGCCTTTGACTTGAACTGTCTTACCCTACCAGCTTCCCTGGTTCTCCAGCTTGCAGATGGCAGATTGTGGGACGTCTCGGCCTCCATAACCACATAAAACTCGTGTAACAAATCTCTTACATATATCTATTCATATCCTATTGGTTCTGATTGTCTGGAAAACCCTAATATAGGTATTCACAAATTACAGAAGATACAGGATTCTGTTTGCTCTTTTAATAAGTCAAAATCAACCATTTTTAAATTGAGTGTCAAGGAAGTAATTAACATGGTATAGTTCATGAGATAGCATGAACTGTGTTAAGTGAATTCTTAACACAGTTGGCCCAGGGTTCATTGTGGTAGGTCTAGGTCCTAACCTTACAGCTGTGAAATTCCAAGTTTGTGCTTGAATATATGACCAAAAGAATAAGAATGGAATGACCAAGAGTATGTACCATTTAAACTTTTATTAATAAAACAGAAAACACAACTCAGACAACTGCTTTGTTCTTACATCTGACGTGACCATACACTGGAGAAGTGATTCTTTATGAAGACTTAGGAGAGAACTGTTAATACACCAGTCCCATTAAAAATGGCATACTGGAGTATCTAATAAAGCTAGGTAAACACATTTAAAAAAAGAACAAACAAAATATTAAAAATCACAGGAATCTCTCCCTCAAATACCAGCAGCCTCCTTTAATGGTCTTCAATGTACCTCCTTTGTAAGTATAAAAAATTCATCAAGATCAATTATATTGCACAACTCCCAAAGGAAAAAACCGAGGGAACTCATGGATAATTTTCACAGCTTCATTGTAAAGTCCAAGATCTGAAAGAAACATTTTAGCAAACGTTTAATCTATAGTGGAAAGCTATAATGTCAATTATCATCTGAAAGATTTCTACCCATTTCTCTTTTCTCTCCCTTTTAGAGGTCAACTTATTTTCACAATCCAACTTCTAAAACGAGATATGGTCATCATATTTATTTAACTGTGGCTCCAAAAAATAAGACATGGGTACAGGAGGCCATCCACTTTGACATCCATTATACAGGCACGGTTCTTGCCTGGTTGTGTTTAAGTGTTATGCATTATTTGACGCCTTCAATTCATATATCAAAGCAAAACAACAAAACTATTAACATTATTTTTGTTTGCCCTATTTTTAAAATTTCCCTTTCCACAAACGTTAATTTTTGAGTTCCCTACATACACAAGCACTACTTAGAAGCAGGCCAAAACATCCTCCCATTTCCTCTGGGATCAGAAATTTCTAGAGAACTGAAAATGTAGCAGGACTGAGACTCAAGAGTAACATATATCAAATTAAGAATAAAATTGTTTTCCTTCTAATTACACGAAACTACTAAATACTAGACTGCTTTATTTACCAAAAGGATGGTTATCTTCTTTAAACTGGACATAAGATGCACACATAATGGTTGCCTTGGCTGTTACTTTTCCAACTACTTCCACGATTCCAGAGATTTCTTCATCAAGCTAACACAAAGAACAAAATATCAACCTGGTGTTATGACATCTTCAGATGATAACTAACTTGGAAAATTGTTATACAGTTCACTAATCTTTCATTTTACGTAAGAAAATAGTTAAAAGATTTACCAATGTAAAATCTGAATTGTAACTTGTTAAAAAATGTTTGAGTCCTTACTGTCAGCATGTCACAAGTACTGTTACCTTTAGCAGTAGTTTCAGGTCCAATGACACAGTTAAACATTTAAGTTGAAGACCAATCACTTAAAGATATTGAGAGTGCCCAGTATTTCTATAAGGAGTAATTTGTTTAAAAGGACACACTGAAATCTCTATCTTGCATAGTGTGTTCTGTATACTTTAACACATATATATAGCACACGGATTTGTCTTCGTAAAAGACCAAAGAAAATGTTTTTAAGTATGATAAACATAATGTAAAAACAAATAAGTGACAACTGAAAATATATGTATCCGAAAATAGAATTTTAAAAAGGTAAAACTCTTGAAGAAGGAAAAAGTGATTTAAATGGAAGATTTTTCTTGTGTGATTTTATGGTCTTTCATAAGGAATGAGGATTGCCACCCTGCATTTAAGGGATGTATTAAAAATCACAGAGCCCAAGAATCAATGGTTAAAAACACGAAGGGAAATACAAAGGAAAATAGTTTAATTTTAGAGCCAGGGAAGTTCTATAAGCTGGTCCTTTATACATCCACTCCAAGAATCAGAAGCATCAACAACAAACCAAACCAAGATGAAGAATTAACTAAATATACATAGAATTAATACTTAAACATACAGGCTCCATCAACTCAATGGTTACATTTTTTCCTTCTCCATCTGAAAGAATAAACATTTTTCCAGTGGGATGAATCTAAAAAAGAAACACATGATTAAAAAATGAAAATTGACCATTCTTTTCACCATTCACAAAAATAAACTCAAAATGGATCAAAGACCTAAAGGTAAGACCTGAAACCATAAGGCTTCTGGAAGAAAATATAGGCAGTACATTCTTTCACATCAGTATCAAAAGATCTTTCGGACACCAAGTCTTCTCAGACAGGGGAAACAATAGAAAGAATAAACAAATGGGACTTCATCAGACTGAAGAGCTTCTTCAAGGCAAAGGAAGACAGAATTGAAACAAAAAAAACAACCCACTAACTGGGAAAAAATATTTGCAAGTCATGTATCCGACAAAGGGTTAATCTCCATACTATGTAAAAAACTCACACAACTCAACAACAAAAAATCAAACAACCCAATCAAAAAATGGGCTGGGGACATGAACAGACATTTCTCCAAAGAAGATATATGGATGGCCAAGAGACACATGAAAAGATGCTCATCATCACTAATCATCAGGGAAATGCAAATCAAAACTACACTAAGATATCACCTTACACCCGTTAGAATGGCAAAAATAACCAAAACAAAAAGTAACAAATGTTGGAGAGGTTGTGGAGAAAAAGGAACCCTCATACACTGCTGGTGGGAATGCAAACTGGCGCAGGTACTATGGAAAACAATATGGAGATTTCTCAAAAAATTAAAAATAGAAATACGATATGACCCAGCCATCCCACTACTGGGTATCTATCCAAAGAACTTGAAATCAGCAATCCCAAAAGTCCCATGCACCCCTATGTCCATTGCAGCATTATTTACAATAGCCAAGACATGGAAGCAACCTAAGTGCCCATCAACTGATGACTGGATAAAGAAGATGTGGTATATATACACAATGGAATACTACTCAGCCATTAAATCGTCCCATTCACAACAACATGGATGGACTTGAGGGTATTATGTTAAGTGAAATAAGCCAGATAGAGAAAGACAGTCTCTGTTATGACTCCACTCATTTGTGGAAGTTAAATATGCAGACAAAGAGAACAGATTAGTGGTTACCAGGGGAAAGGGGGGTGGAGGGGGTGGGCACAAAGGGTGAAGTGGTAAACCTACAATATGACTGACAAACAACAATGTACAACTGAAATTTCACAAGGTTGTAAACCATCATAATCTCAATAAAAAGTTTAAAAAAATCCCACATAAACAAAACCTTTAAAATTTCATTAAGATAAAAATATTAAAAGTTTGACAAAAGATGAGCAGATTGACTCAAACTTAGTCCGTGTGTACAAAGCAACTGTTTTTGAACGGTTTATTTGCCTCAAATAAATTGTGTTACCATATCTGGTCAAACGACACCTAGTTAAATTTGAATTTCAGATAAACAACAATACTTTTTTAGTACAAATATGTCCTGTATTTTTATTTGCTAAATCTGGCACCCCTGTGCTAAGAACAAATTAAAGAACGTCCATACTACGTAAAAGTGAAATCTGTTGGCACTCATGATTTAAATTGTACATATGGCACTAAGGGTATGTTTTAAAAATTAGGCATGATGAAGCAAAGAAAGAACTGGTTGTCAGATGATCTCGGTCTACTCCTGTGTGACAGCTGCGAAGAGAGCAGTCAGCTCTGGCTCGAATCCCAGCTTTGCTACCTGCTGTGGCGTTGAACATTTTAAGCATACAACACTCCTACCTAGTTTCCCTGTGAAGCTGGAATAACACCTATTTCATGAAGAGGATGTGTGGCTGAAATGAACTGCTAAATAAGCCTTTATATAATTTTTCCCCCCTCAGCCTTCTTGGTTCACTGATTCCGAGACTTTGGGCCTGTTCCTCACCAGCAGAATGAAGGGGCTGCACTCGGAACACTGGTGTAAGATGACAGACTGCTATAAGATCTGGAAGGGACAATCAAGGAAGGTTTTATGGAGAAGTGACTTCAGAGAAAACGAGGTTTGAGAGAGAAAATTGCATAAGATAAGGAAGGAAGAAAATTACACTATCAAGTCTGGCTAAACTGAGAAATCAGAAGGTAACTGTGGGAGTCACGGCTATAACTTCCTTTATGTAAACACAAACAACGGGGAGCGGGGGGTGGCGCGCTAGGATTTAGAACGAAGCGCATTCGAAAACATAGCGATTTCGCGCCACAACAGAGGCGCCAAAATGGGGCAGCAATGGCTAAAAACCGTGCAAAAAGTCCCCTTGTGCAAAATAAAGCAATCGGGAGGGCAGTGATGGTCTAAGGCTTTCTGTCCTCCTTCAACCTCCATTACCCCCCCCGAGGCCGCCCAGCGGTCACGGGTCCCTCCCACCGGCTACGGACCGGGGAGCCGAGGGCGGCGAGCGCGCGCACCTTTTCCAGTCTCCCTACGAAGCAGACGGGCCGATCGATGAACTGAGCTAGCAAACTGGCGTTGATGCGCGACTTGGGCAACTCCATCACGTCCGCCATGATTGCGCCGCAACACGCGCGGCTGGCGGGAAACAAGAGCACGAGGGAAACTGTGCGCCCCGCGGGCGTCTATGGGGCGGATTTCCCGGCACCAATCGGCAGAGACCAGCGCTCTCGCTCCGCCAATCAAACGCGCGGAAATTTCGATCGACATCGCAGGCTTCCCAAAAGGGACGGCGAAGGAGGGGATGCGTCCGGAAGTGGGGATCGGCTGCTTAGTGACGCGCGGCGTCCCGGAAGTTGCCCGGGTCCTCCGCAAAGTGGGCAGTGGAGGCCGGGCTTGGATGGGGCGGGGCTCCCTCTAGTGATCTCCGGCCTCCAAGCGGCGACTTGACCCCGGAAGCAGGGTGTCGGGCTCCGGTGCGGGTGCGGCGGGGGACAGCGTCTCGAGCCTCAGGTATCTCTTCTCGCGCGAGGCGCCGCAGCCTTGCTGTCTCCCCTTGTCCCCACCGGCGGATGCGGAAGAGAGGCGGGAGTTGGCGCCGGTCCCGCCGCGGCATTCTCAGTGCTGCGCACCGGCTGTTCGCGTTTCCCCGCCTCCCCTCTTCCCGGTTCTGCGTGGGAGGGGCGGGATTCTCGCTGAATGAAAGCTAGGGATCGGGAGTTTTTAGACAGTTGTCCTCCTGGAGACGAGTACTGGGGTGGCCGGTGATCTTCATCACCTTTGTCAGGCTCCTACTGCTCGGTGGCATAGGTTCGGTGATTTGCCGCCCAAGCTGCGTCACCTTCCATCCTCAGTTTCCCCATCTGTGGGAAGAGGAGTTGACTCGATTACCTCTACGACCTTTTCTAGCCCTGACAACCTGGCCATACTGCGGAGAAGCGGATTTTCTTAACTCCTCCGTGTTAACAGCGAACTGAAGTATTGGGGGGGTATGTAGGGGGAAAGACCGCTGGGCTAAGAGAGGAGTTGAATTTAAACAGCTGTTCGATGATAAGCAGGCGCGCTTCTCCTTGAGGCGTAATTTCCCCATCCGCAAAATGAGGGGTTAGATGACAATGTTTTGCAAGGTCCCAGCTGACTAACTTTTGTCCACGTGATTCACGACTCTTCTTAACTCCGCAGCAATCTTTTCCCCATTGCTCTCCACACCCCAGGACTCTGGAAGGGAGATCTGGAGGTGAAGAAGAAGATAACCTGTTTCAACGAGATTTGGGGAGATTCTCGAATCTGTCGCTGGGTCATATGGCTTTTGATTTTCGGGGCTTTATCTACCAGGGATATTCCAGAATGAGTGCTCATAAAAATACCTGCCAACGGTGTTGCGGAAATTGGAAAAAACTTTTTATTGGGATATTATTTTTTGGCAACTGAGTCTGTGATTTTTGCCTGAGGCCACCGCGTTGTCGCCGTTCAAATTCTGGTACCTAGCTGGAGTTGCCAGTTTAGTCCCGCTGTTGTCTTAAGCACAGAAGATCCTTTTTGAGACTTCACGCGGCAATTTACGATGGAAATCTAATGTATCATAATTAAATGATACTTAGCCTTCCTCAGCGTTTACATAGCACTTAATATATTTGTGTTTTAATTTTGCTGTCTCTTAAACAGATTTAAAGGATTTCGTTAACAGATGCAGGATGCATATCAGTTGGTGTATACAAAGGTGGTTGTATTAGTGCAATAAAAGCCTATTTTATATTTCTGCATAAAGCCTTAACGTCTTTTGCGCTTTAGCGTTGCTTTGGAAGACAAGTTGATGGTTATTATGTAGGGTAGAGCACACATGAATATCTTGAATAGCAATTTTTCTTTTCTTTCTTTTTTTTTTTTTTGAGGAAGATTAGTCCTGACCTAACTACTGCCAATCCTCCTCTTTTTGCTGAGGAAGACTGGCCCTGAGCTAACATCCATGCCCATCTTCCTCTACTTTATATGTGGGATGCCTACCACAGCATGGCTTTTGCCAAGCGGTGCCATGTCCGCACCTGGGATCTGAACTGCAGACTCCGGGCCACCGAGAATCGGATAGTGTGCATTTAGCTGCTGCGCCACCAGGCCGGCCCCAAATAGCAATTTTTCTTAAAAAGCAGTCCCTAAAGTACCAGAAGCTAATAGCATTGTTTATTACAGTTAAAAGGCCACTTTTACATACCAATGGCATTTTTTTTAACAGGAAGATGAGCAGGAAGATTTTAAAACAGCTTTTTGGATATTTTTTAGAGACTTAAAATTTATTATGTAATATATAATGCACAGAGTGTGTGTATAGGTGGTATGTATAGTTTCCAGAGAAAATAGATGAACCCTTGTGGGCCTCTCATTCAGGTTAAGAAATGGAAATTTACCAGTTAGTAGTTTGCACTGCCTTAAGTCCTCCTCCCGACCAGCCAGAAACAGACACTATCTTGAAATTTGTGTTAAGCTCCCTGAGCTTGTCTGTATAGTTATATCTCACAGATAGGCATTCCTCAATGGCACGTTGTTTAATTTTGCCAATTTGACCTTTATGTAAATGGAACCATACCATATATACCTTCTGACTTGTTTCATTTGCTTGTTTTTGAGATTAATCTGTGTTGACACGTGTGAGTGGAGTTCATTCTTTTCACCCTGCTGTTTTGCTCTGTTGTTGACTGACCTTTCTGTTGTTTTTAGTTCCTTTCTGTTGCATGCAGGGCTGCGGTGAATATGCTTGTGCCTCTTTCTTGGTACAGCTGTGCAAAGGTCTGTCGGTAGAACTGCTGGAATATAGGGTGTGTATCTTCAGTTTTACTGGTAAAACCAAATATTTTTCCCAAGTAGTGGTACCAGTTTATCCTCTTATCAGGAGTGTAAGAGAGTTCCAGTTGATCTACGTTTTTGGTAACTCTTGAAGTTTTTTCCTCCTAATCTGATGGATACGAAATGATTTCTTATTGTGGTCTTAATTTGCTTTCCCTTATTACTAATAAGGTTGAACAGCTTTTCAAATATTTAATGGCCATTTGTGTTTACCATTTTTTGTCTTTTGCTGCTTTTTCTTATTGATTTTTGAGAGCGTTTTACATTTGTGTGGATAGTAAGGCTACATTTCTCAGTTTTGGGCCTGCCCTTCCTTTGTTCCTTTCTTTCTAAAGAGCTCCTACTTTTACTAAAGTTAAAACGCTTTTTCCCTTAAGTTTAATATAGTTGAAAAAGTCAATTTAAAAAATCTCATTTAAGGATCCTTAAAAATGTTTTAGTATTTTTGTCTTTCATGTTTAATATTCCATTATTTAGAATTGAATTTTTAATATATGTTGTCAGATCCAATGTCTTCGTCTTGTTTTCATTTCAGTTGTCCAGGCATTATTTATTGACTATGTCCCCTTCTTGCCACTGACCTTCAGTGTCACCTTAAGTTTACGTATGTGTATACGTCTGTTGCTGGGCTCTCAGTTGTGTTCCAGTGGTCTAGTTTTCTGTCCCCGTACCGGTATCCACTCTCATCAGTACTGTGGCTTTCTGATAACTTTTGATGTCTGGGGGCGAGTCCTTCTACCCTGCTGTGTTCTTCAAGAAATGTCTTCGTTGTGTTCTCAGCTCTCTGCTGCTCCATATAAAATTGAGCTTGTCAGGTTTCATGAGAAACTGTGTTGGGATGTGATCACAGTTGCATTGAAACCTTGCATTGATTTCAGAACAAGTAGCATATTAATGATAACTCTTACTATTCTTGAGCTATCGTGGCCCTCTTAGACTCTTTCCAAAAAGTTTCATAATTTTCTACATAAAAGTCTTCACTTATAGGTTAGATTTATTCCTAGTTACCTTGTTGTTTTTGCTATTATAAATGGTATTAAAAATCTTTTTAATGATTTTAACTGACCGTTGCCTGTATATAGAAATATTTGACTTTCCGTTGGCTGTCCTGCTAAACTCTTATTTCTAATAATTTTCTATAAGATTCTCTTGGATTTTCTGATCATATGTGAATAACTACAGTTTTGTGTCTCAACAATTCTTAAGTATTTTATTTATTTTTCTTGTCTTTTGTCCAGGTTAGAGCTCCTATTGCCATTTTGAATATAGATGGTCTTTGAGTTAAGATGGGGTTTGACCGTGTAAGTAGTGTCTTAAATACACAAAGGCATAGTTTCACATGTCAGTGAAGTCCAGAGGCATGCAAACTCAGCATGTGGGAGTGCCCCTAAGACATCAGGAACCCAGATTCCTTCCATCTTTCACTTGTTTTATGCTCAGTATCTGGTTCTAGACTTGTCACTTCATAGGCCACTATAGGTGCTGGAGCATCAGCCATCTAGTCCCTGTTCCAGGCAGCAGAAATGTGGGCAGGCAAGAGGGTGTACCTTTGTGGGACTTAGCTCCCTTTAAGGAGCCTTCCTGGAGGTCCTTTACTACTTGAAGTTCTACTTATTAGGTTAAGGACTTTCCTTTCTGTTCCTAGTTTGATAAGAATTTTAATTGAGTCGTTATAGAATTTGATCAAATGCATTTTTTTGCCTTAATTGAGATGATTGAAATGAATATATTTTCCATTGTTCAACCATGCTCTCATTCCTGGAAGGAACACAAGTTGGTTATGTATATGATGTTTTATTATATATTCCTGGATTTGACTTGCTATTGTTATGTTTAGGATTTTTGCATCCTTGTTCCTAAGTGAGATTGGCCTGTGATTTTTCTTTCTTGTATAGTCTTGTATAGTATTATTAGGGTTATACTAGTCTCAGGAAAGGAGTTGTGGAGTGTTTCTTCTATTCTCTAGGATTCTGTGTAAAGTTGGAGTTATCTATTCATTGACTGTTTGGTAGAACTCACCTATAAAACATTCTGGGTCTGGTAGAGTTACCTGTACCTACTGCTTTAGGCATATCCCGTGAGTTTTCCTAAGTAGATGTTAATCATCAAGTTCTAAATATTTTCTAGTTTCCAGCATATTTCTTCTTTGACTCATGGGTTGCTTTTGTTTCCAAATGTATAGGTTTTATTTATTACAATTATTTCCTGTTGTTAATTTCTAATGTAATGGCATTATCGTCAGATGGTATGTTCTGATACTTATTCTTTGAAAGTATATGAGACTTCCTTTAAGGCTTATCAAGTACATGGACAATTTTTGTAAATGTTTCATGTGCGCTTGTATTTTCCAGTTGTTGGATCAAGCTTGTTAATTTCAGCATTCAACTCTTTCTGTTTTCTTTTGTCTGATTAATGTCTCAATTGTTGAGATAATTGCATTAAATATTCTATAGATAGTAGCATTGGCAGTTTCTCCTTGAACTTCTGATGACTTGTGCTATATATTTTTGGAGATTTTGTCATTTGGTACATACAAGATGAAGATTATGAAGCAAAATGGTGAAATGAAGTAGTGCTTTTTGCCTTAAAGTTTGTTTTGTCTGTAGACAAATTTAGATATATCAGCTTTCTTTTGGTTAGAATTTATGTTTTTCCATCCTTCACTTCACCTAGCGGAGCAAGACCCGTGGGCTTGGATGGTCATTTCCTCCTCTCTTTGGTGGCTTATCAGAGAGCTGACTTGGCACGTCTCAGCTCGAGGGAAGACAGGCTGATACCAGCCTGGGGCCCCAGCAGCTCCCTTCTTCACAAGGCACTTCTTTAACCAGGATATTCTACGATCACATTATTGCCCAAGTGTGTGGGGGCTGGGTTCCTCTCTGTGGGAACACTAAAGTATGGGGGATCATGGGCACTTTGCCACTTCTCTGCTTGTTACGTTTTCTCCAGTAAACCTTATTTGATATTTATACTGTGTGGTCCTTATGATGTTTGTGTCTGTTGGCCTGATAACTTTCAACTTCTTGGTGTCCATATGGTTTAGGTGTGTCTCTTGTAAATAGTGCAGATAGCTGGAGGTTTCGTTTTTCTATCTTTGGTCCGTTTACATTGATCGTGGTTACTGGTATTTTTGGGTTCCTTTCTAGAGTCATTTTGTGCTTCCTGTGTGTTCTGCTTTTTTTGTTGTTTATTTTTTTCTCCTCTGTTGCCTTCTTTTTAATTGACTTTTTGTTAGTGTTTTCCTCAGTTCCATTTTGTTCCTCTGTATTAGTGTGAATGTTACATGTTTTCTTTAAAAAATTTTTGTGGTCAACCATTAGCATGCGTGTTAAACTTATAGTCTAAAGTTATTTTACTCAGTGTCAAGATAAGACCCTATAACTCCATTTACCCTTTCCCAATTTGTATGCTGTTGTCTAGAGTTCTTGTTCTATCTTGATTTCTTGTAACCCCACAAATTAGGCATTATTACTGCTGTATGCAGTTAAGATTTGCTTGAAGAATATTTATCATTTTCTGTGCTTAACTATTTATTTTTACATCTCAACCTTTTTTCTGGTATTATTTCCCTTCTTTTGGGGGTACCTTCTTTGGAAGTTCTTTTAGTGAGAATCTTTGGTAGTAAATTCCATCAGTTTGTTTTTTTTCTGAATATGTTTATTTTATCCTTGTTCTCAAAAGATAGGTTTACTGTCTTTCTGTGATAGAGAATTCTAAATGGACAGTTAATTTCTCTCAAGACTGTGCTGATATTGTTTTACTCTTTTAATATTTACTGTCCTTTTCCTTTTTTTTTTTTTTTTGAGGAAGACTGGCCCTGAGCTAACATCTGTGCCCATCTTCCTCTATGTTATATGTGGGATGCCTGCCACAGCATGGCTTGCCAAGTGGTGCCATGTCCTCACCCAGGATCCGAACTGGTGAACCCTGGGCCACCGAAGCAGAATGTGTGAACTTAACCGCTGCGCCACTGGGCTGGCCCTTACTTTCCTTTTAAATTGTGATTCTGTTGTAAGCTTTAGTGTCTTTCTGCTTGATCCTCAGTTTATCTGGGTTCTGCAGTTTTACTGTGTAATGTATCCTGATGTGGATTTCTCCTATCTGGTTTGCTGGTGAATATTGCTGGTGAATTTCTAGTCTGAGTCTGGAAGCTTCACTGAAACCTGTCTGCCTTGCTGGTGTTTGAAATACTGATGGCATAGCTTTCAGCATCACCGTAACATGCAGCCACCACAGTATGACAACTGACAGATGGGTAGTGTGGTTCCCTGACCAGGAAATGAACTGGTGCCACAGTGGTGAGAGCGCCTAGTCTTAACCACTAGACCACCAGGGCAAGCCAGCTGGCTAGCTTGACTTAGCCTAAGGGTTCCTGACCTCACAAGGATTGAAGCTGTGAACGGGAAAGCTTTCAGAAGACAAGCTGTCTTCTGTCTCTTTTTGAGACCACCTTCTTTTCAGCCAGGCGTTTGTTGCTTCATTGTTTACGTAGACCCACATGGTTATCCCAGGCTTTGTGACCAGCTTTTGGGAGAATGTAATTTGCCTGCTCTAGTCACTTGACCATACATCTTCCAACCAGCTGTGGTGTGGAAGAGGACTTGGGGAGGACTGAGAACAAACGTGGCTACTGGGAGTCCGCTGTGTTGGAAGGATACCCAAGGGCGTTGCAATAATTCATGCTGGAGATGCTGGTGAGGTGAACTCAAGCAGTAGCAGTAGGAATAGAGAGACGCTAAAAGGTTCGTAAGATATCATGAGGTTGCAGGACTTAGAGGTTGGTGGGCAGGGGGTGAAGGAAGAGGGTGAAATCAAGGTAACATTTATGGTTCTGTCTCTAGCGGCTGTTTGGAGCATCATGCTTTTTTCTGAGATAGAGGATAGAGGAGAAATGCATGTGGGGAAGATGCATTTAGATGGGAAGATGACTTAGGCTTTGATATCGAGGCAGTGTAGCACAGAGTGAAGAACGTAGACTTTGGAGCAGACAGACCTGGGTTAAATCCTGATACTTTCACTTAAGTGACTTTTGCACAAATTATTCATTCTTTCAGAGCTACAATTTCTGTGTTAACATGGGAGATAATAAAGCTTCACAGGGTTGTTAGATTGGGTATGTAAATTACTGAGCACAGTGCCTTGATACACTAAGTACTTAAATAAAAAATTGCAAACTTATGTAACTCTTCCTAGCATGACCAGATTGCCCTTAAGTATCCATTGGACATCTTAGTGATCATGACTGGAGGTAGTGGTGGGGGAAGAAAACCCCAGGGTGTTTCCCCAGAAGGAAGGAAGTGTGTGGGCTTGTCTGAGAGTGGAGATCCTGAATTCATTTGGGTGATGGTATGTTTTGCCCAGCTCTGCTCAGCAGCCCGGATGTAAGAAATCGTGTTCTCTTACAACCGTTTGAGGGTTACCAAGATGTTTTCTATACTTTTCAACAGTTTCTTATGGAAAATTATCATCAGAGAGCTATTCTTCCTCTTAGTCTTTGGGTCCACATTTTCCCTTCCTTATGTTGCTCACATTTTGGCGATGGCTTATTGAAGGAGATACTGGGTGGATGATGTTACCTTAGTCTTCTTCCCTGAACTTTCTGTTGCAGGCAGCTTCTTGTTTCCGTGTCTGGTCCTGGAAGACAGACAGATGCACATGTTCCTTGGCTTGTCCAGTTCCCAGTGGCTGACCGCCACTCATCATGTGTGGGTCTGCCCGGCTGAGACTGAGTCTGCTGTGACTTGGATTGTTGAGATCTCTCTATGAATTAAAGAATTAGGAGCAGTTTGTAGTTCTTTAAACATGAAAGTAGACTTCCTTCCTGTGCTCTGCTCGTGGAGCTTTTCTCTCTGGGACCCTGTGTTACAAGGTCTTCCTTGGACAGTTACAAACTGTTGCCCTCCTTCCTCTCTCCTGTGGCTTGCTCAGGCCAAAAGCTATAGTCTCTGAATGGAGGTGAAAGATCTTGTCTGGGAGGAGTAGGGATAGGGGAGGGCATCGAGTTCTGCCAGACTTTAGAGAGTTTCCATGCAGGCGGATGTCTGGCAGCCTATTGTTTTTCTGGTAGGTACAGCTCCTGTATTTTAGAATTAAGTTCAGGCAATGGGAATGGATGAAATGCTTTCCCCATCTTTGTGGTTTACTCTCCTGTTTTAGTTAGCTTGTTTATTCACTTATTCATTCATTCCCTGGACAGGATTTCAGAAGATGTAGCATATGGCAGAGAGTACAGGAATCAACTCTTGGTGAGTTGTACTTCTTGGTCAATCCCCACTGATCGTGAGTTCATGGGAATTTGATTCAGACCTTGGCATATGGTTGACAGAGCTATTGCCAGTTTTTATCTTGTGTTTTTTTTTTTTTGCTGGAGATTTGCGTTGAGCTAACATCTATTGCCAATCTTCTTCTTTTTGTATGTGAGCTGCTGCCACAGCATGACCACTGATGAGTGGTGTAGGTCCGTGCCCAGAAACCGAACCCAGGCCACCGAAGTGGAGTGTACTGAACTTAACCACTAGGCCACTGGGGCTGGCTCTGTCTTGTGTTTCTTTATGTGCATTTTGATGAAAAATTGGGAGGAGATAATGGGGCTGGCCCCATGGCCGAGTGGTTAAGTTCGAGTGCTCTGCTTCAGCGGCCCAGGGTTTCGCCAGTTTGGATCCTGGGCACTGACATGGCACCACTCATCAAGCCATGCTGAGGCGGCATCCCACATGCCACAACTAGAAGGACCCACAACTAAAAATATACAGCTATGTAACAGGGGGCTTTGGGGAGAAAAAGGAAAAATAAAATCATTAAAAAAAAAAATGGAAGGAGGTCAAACAGCCAGCTTTCCTGTTTACTCAGGAGTCTGAAGATAGTCTTAGACGGATAGCAGTCCTTCCTGACCTGCTGTTGGCAACTGTTAGCCACATGCGTGATGGTGCTGGTTTTACGCAGGACTCAGGACCGTGCTTTGTGCCCATAGGCATTATGAGAGGTGGTGGAGGAGACCAAGAGGCAGCAGGTGGACTGGGTAGTTCTTGAATTCGAAGAATGGGCCTTGTCTGGTGTTGTTTCTCTAGGGCCTAGCACCATGCTTGGCTGGTATTTGGCCTTCAAAACATGTTGGTTGAGTGAATTAAAAAGTGAACAAATGATTGAATTTTAGGAATTTGTTTTTATTTGGGGAGGAAGTAAATACTTGATTGTGCAGTTAGGTTGTATTGAAAGTCAAATAATGCAGACTTTTAGCGGGCAGTTTTGGAAGTGAATCCTTTTGGAAGTTGAATGTGATGGTTCCTGTTGTGTGTGAAATGTATTTAAGTGAACAAATAGAGTAACTTAAAGACACACACTGAATAATGTTTTATTTTTTTCTTTGTTCATTCTAGGTTTCCCTGTGCTATAGAGAGTTGTAAAGAGGTGTCACCTCACATCGGATGACTTCCTTCTCCCTTAGGACATTATTTAAATGTGTTTACTCACCTCAGATATTTGTTTTATGTGAAGAGATGCTTTTTGTTAGAGTTGTCTGGAGTCTTTTTCAGGATTTTTTCTCATTTAAGAGGTGCAACACTGAATGCAGAGGGTAGAAATTTGTGTTGTATTGCTAGACAGCAGTGTTATTTAAGCCAAAACCAAAATATTTTTTTTTGTGGCAGTTGTGTAAGATTGTGTTTGTAACTTTTCTAAAATGTAAAGCATATCATTGTATCATTAATTTAGAAGACCTGGGATAACATTAAAGCCTCTAAATTACCTTCTTGGTCAATGAGTGAGACCCAGATGATATAAATCATAAGTACGGCTTGTTTATAAGCTCTCACAAGGCAGCAACTTTATCTTCTAAATTTCTTTATCTCCCTACTATTTAGCATCCATCTTTAGGAAAAAAAAAAAAACCACTATGGTTTTCATGTGTACTGCATTAAAAAAAGAGAAGTGGTTTTTTTTCTGTTTTTTTTTTTTTTAATAAAACTTCTTGAAATTAAGATGTCTTCTGACTGGAGTGAGTCACATACCGGGTGTTCACGCCCATCCACAGAGGAGTAGGGTACAAGAGAGAACTATCTGGCCCCAAATGCTAAGAGTGAAGAGATTGAGAAACCCTGGTCCAATGTAATGGGAGATTCCCCTCTTAAATTAGTAGAATTAGGGGAGACTTTATTATGTTGCTCTGTTTTTCATTTTATGAGTAGAACACAGAGAACTAGAGGAAAAAAGCCGTGAGTTGTTATCACTGCCGGGCCACCATTCTTGATTCTGAAAATAATAGGGTAGTTAATTAAAAGGAAAACAAACAAAAAATCCCCAAATCCAACAACAACTACAAAACTACACAAAACTTCCCTGATGATTCTAATGTGGACTTTGGGAGTCATATTTATTTACAAAGTAACAGAGGAGAGTAAAACTGTGTGAGGTTTGTTTTACTTTAGTGAGACTGTCTGTGTTCATGATGGAAACAGGATCCGAGAAGAATGAAGGTTCTGTTCTAGAATTTTCTTGGGCCGACTTGTGACTTTTCAAGATGACTTTATCATATCCCTGAAAAGCAATTCTGCTAGAGAAAATTCCAGAAAATTAGTAATTCTAGATTATGTAATACTTCCATGATGATAGGATTTCGTTATTATGGTAACAACGCATAAGAGCAAGCTGTTCCTGGCGGTAGGTATATTACATGCTAATGCTGAGTAGCTGGCCGTTGAGCTTATCAGATGAAGCCTCTGTGTGGCAAATAACGCCAGCTGTTAAAGGTCATCAAGTTATGGGGCTGGCCCAGGGGCTGAGTGGTTAAGTTTGTGTGCTCTGCTTTGGCTGCTCAGGGTTTCGCCAGTTCCGATCCTGGCCACGGACATAGCACCGCTCATCAGGCCACGCTGAGATGGCGTCCCACATAGCACAACCAGAGGTGCTCACAACTAGGATACACAACTGTGTACTGGGGTGCTTCGGGCAGAAGAAGAAGAAAAAAGAAAGACTGGCAACAGATGTTAGCTGAGGTGCCAATCTTAAAACAAAGTTACCAAGTTGTAGTGACAGACCAGAACCGCCCCCTGCCCTGTACCCTTTTAACCTAGGATTTCCTGTATTGTGTTTAAGTGTTTCATGTTTGAATCCTACATGACGCATTTCTGAAAAGCTTTTCCTGCCTTTAATTTAATATAAAGTAAAATAGGAAAAGGATTTAAACTGTAAGGATCAAGGAGAAACTATCAAATCAAGAAAAAACACCCCAGCTTGACGCCTGTTGAAATCTACACTGTGAAGTTCTCTGGACCCCTGTGCACTCTCCTAGGATCCTCCCTTACCTGATGCTTTATAATATCAATTTGTAACTTGACATCTTCTGACTTTCTAAGTATTTTAGATGTTCTGTTTTGGCTAAAAATAATACGTATTTAATTTCTCACTTTGCTAAAAGCGACTGTGTGGTCATATTAGCGAAATGAGTTTTGCTAAATCATGTAACTTCAATTTTTAATGGCTGTTATGCATGTGCATGATGTCACTTTCCAGCTAGGTGGACAGACTCTCTTAAAAAAAGTAGAGGACGGACTCTCTTAAAAATGAAGTTGCCCCAGCACTTTGTATTCCTCTGGGTGTGTTGTGAAAGCCGCTCTCCTGTAGTCTGAGGGCAGCTCCGAGCTACTCCAGACCAGTGGAAATGGAATGGAAATATGAGTTCAAGGAGGAAAAAAGAACAGTGTAAAATGTCCTGCTATTAGAAAAGAACTTGTTTATGTATTTTATAAATGGTTGATGATGGATACTAAAATGTTCTGGTGTTTACATTCCGTTGGGTAAATTTAAAGGAATGATAGAATGGTTTTATTTCAACCTATAAATATAATATGCTAGAAACTACATCCGTTCTAATTTTCACTGAAAAGTTTTAGATGTCAACTTAAAAAATGCAAGGAGTGCATCATTTTTCAAAATTCTTTTAAGGGGTTTGTGAGCACCAAAGTATGATCAGTGGCTTTGAAACTTTTTTGCCTTCAACCCAAAGTAAGAAATACATTTCATATCATGACCTAGCACACGCACCCAAAGACGAGAGTTGATAAAACATTACTTACTATGTGTGATGTTCTCTGATAATCTTTTTGCTTCCTTTTCCCTTTCTTTGGATGAGAGGTTGGAGCATAAATTGCAGAGTGGAGATAAAATTTATGTTAATGCTTTAATTAATTGGCTTTCCAGCTGTTCGGTGGAGTGATATCAGTTTAAATATCTTCCCTTGCTCTTCTCTCACTTATCCTCTTGGATATCTATATCTTTCCCCCATTACCAATATCACAAACCTTCAAAAATAAAAAACCCAGGTGGGATGGAAAAACGGGAAGAATCTTTGGGTAATCCTAATTGGTAATCTAAAGTTAATGGATAAATTTTAAAAGAGGATAAAATCATATCTCTGACACAAGTATAAAATCTGTCAAAGACTTTACTGAACTCATTAATTAAAGAGGGAACTTTAAGATATTACGACTGGTTCACAAGAGAACTCAGAGTATCACCACACATTTTTAGTCTCATAAAGGAATGTTGAATTTATAAATGGTGCAAAACTGGTCACTATCCCCAGGGCAGTAATTAATGCATTCTACCAGGTATATTTCTGTGGACAGGAATTATTTGCATGACTGTCAGTTTTATACAAGTTATCTCCTGCAGAGTTATAACATTACTTAGTCAAAGACAAACAAAGGTGGAGATAACCTGGATGGATGAGCTAGCCAGAATATCCGCTAAATTCCAAAGTCTTTCACAACTTTTTTGTTTTTCTTTTTTTGGTGAGGAAGATTGGCCCTGAGCTAACATCTGTTGCCAGTCTTCCTCTTTTTGCTTGAGGAAGATTGTCCCTGAGCTAACATCTATGCCAGTCTTCCTCTATTTTATATGTGGGATGCTGCCACAGCATAGCATCACTTGAGCAGCGTGTGGGTCCGTGCCCAGGATCCAGACCTGCAAACCCTGGGCCACTGAAGTGGAGTGTGCAGACTTCACCACTATGCCACTGGGCCAGCCCCCACAATGTTTTCTTATATGGATTAGATTTAGGCTATTAAACACTTTCCTATCCTGGGTCTAAAATTTTGCCTCCTGAAGGCCAAGTCTCATTTGTAGAGGATTTATTCAATCTGCAGAGTATTTTTTTTTAATTCAATCTGCAGAGTATTTTTAAAAATTTTGAATTTGTTGCCGTCATCCAAAAACTAGGTTTTTTTTATAATAGTTTTGAGAAATCAGACTTGGTGACACAGGGTCCACATTCCTTCATGGAACAGTGGTTGGAGCTGCCAAAGGTATCTTCTCTATATATTTTTTAATTTTTAAAAATCTTTATTTTTTATTGTAAAATAGTGCATAGTATTTAGAAAAAAAGGAGATACTACAAAAGAACCGTAAAGTGAATATAAATTGATCCTGCATCCTGGTAGCAACAACTATTAGGTTTGGTGTATATTTTTTCATCCTTTTTTCTAAGAATATACAAACTTATCCCCTTCTTGTACACACAAAATGGAAAATATTTTTATAATTAGAAAGCCTGCTAGTTTCATTTGAAAAAGCAAATAAATTAGAAAAACTACTAGAAAGGATAAAATAGTATAAAACAGCTACAATAGAAAGACATACCGTAAAGAATATATAAAAAAGATTAAAACAAAAAATTATGAGTAAATCATATTAGCCCAAATCATATATTAAAAAATAGTTTGAAGAAAAATAAATGATTTTAGCTAAAAGGTTCTCTCTTCAAGTGGCCCGGGTGACAACAAGAGCAGCAGTTCTGAGTCCAAGTCCCGTAGTCCCCACGCAGGTAGTAAAGGGGAGGGACGTTCAGACGAGGCAACTTGAGACCTTCAAGCTGCATTCCACAGAGGTTCCCAGGTGCCCTGAGGTCGTCTTCAGGGGCGGTGATGCCCTAACCATAGCTTCAGCTTGTCCTGTTTTTTTCGTGTGTGGTGGTGTTTTTTTACCTACCTCGGCCATGACAGCTAGTACAAATCTGATTCCCAGCTTTCCCAGCTCAAAACCTTTGAAAGCTCTTTGACTGGTTCCTGCATCAAGACCTCACAAGCCTTGTTTTGGCGAAGGGCTCCTCCTCTGACTCGCTGGGCATCTCCCTCCTTCCTTCCCTAGACGTGCCTTCTTTAGACAGGTCTGTGCTCTCCTTCACTCCTTCTGTCCCATGCTAGGCTGGTTCCACTCGTAGTTATCTGCCTGGCATTCGAACTTACCACCTCTGGATTATACTGAAGAGCTCGGTTGTTTCTGCAGTTTTGAAACGTAAAATAATATATTTGCATTAATATTTTAGTCCTGGTATGACAGCCAAGTATGATGTTTTTGAAAATTTCAAAGAAGTGAGAGTATACACATAATTTTGGTGATAATTAAGGGGATGTATTTCCATAGTATAATTTGAGATCTTAGAGATCATGATCTCAATATTTTTTCTTTGAAATACCACTGATGTTTGTGATTTCAGCTACCGTTTATATGCTAACAACTCCCAAATTCCAACTTACTCCTTTCGCTGGAGCACTAGGTCTTATTTTTCCAACTACATTTTACGTATTTCCGTTTGGACCAGACACTGTTTCCCCACATCTAACTTGTCTGAAATGGAATTCTTTGTTTTTTTCTCCTCTTAAACTTCCCTTTCCTACTGTCGTTATCTTACTCATAATGTCTCTTTCTTCAGTCCTTCAGGCTTGAAACTTCAGTCAACCTTTATTAATGCCTTTCCATCAGTATTTTGTAGACTTGAGAGTCACTAGGTCCTGTTCCATATTTCTGTACATCCCTTCTTTTTCATTCAAGCTTCTCTCATCTTGATCTAATGTCTTTTGCTACAACTTTGTAATGTCTTGACTACATACTCTCAATCAACTTCTCCAGCATATTATTTGAAATCCAGTCTTTCTAAAACACTACTTTCCTCAAGATCCTAGTCTATACAATAATAGTAAACAAATCCTGGTGTGCCACTCTAGGTATTCTAACATTTTCCTGACTTTTCAGCCCTTCTAATAATTTGTCTCTACCTTTCTTTTGCAGTTTTAGTTTCTGTTGCTTATCTGCGTGCCTCTAGTGAGGTTAGTCCTTTGCCGTCCTCTAAAGATGCTGTGCTCTTTGTTCACAGTGACCCTTCTTACGGGAGAGGCCTTCCTTCTCTTCTTTGTTTATATTTGTCCCCTAACCATCGGATGAAATTAACCTCAAGGTCACCTATTTGTGAAGTTCATGTGGGCTGTTCTGATTCTCCTTGGTCCTTCTGGAATATTGTATCCTGTTTAATGCTATTTTTGGTAATGTAATCTTGTCTCTCAAGATTAAAACTACCACAAGCATGGACCATTGTCTTTTTTGGTATCTCTCAGAAGAAATTAGTAAACTTGTTATCTAAATTTGTATTATTTTTGCATAACCATGCAATTCACAACCCACCATACAGAATAAGAGGAGGAAGATTAAACGTTCAGGATTTCAATTTTTCAGTAGTATTAAATTTACATATTTATTGGATTTTGGCACAAATATGAAGGAAAAAATATGTGTGTGTATTACTCTTACAGTTAAGTGGCTTCTGTTTATCAATCACACATAGAATTTCAGTCTGATATATTTACGTTATCTAGTAGTCTGTGAAATTTAAAGAGGATAATCAAATTGAGAAAACCAGGTTGCCTTAATCCTTTTGTTATGGATAATATTGCTTAAAAGGTGAGCCTTAGAGTAATACAAAAAATAAATATATTACTTGCCCTACCCTCCCCCTCTTCAGAGCAATAGGATTTGCCCTGCCTGGCAGTCAGGCTAGTCCTTTATATATGCAGTCTGTGTATACCATTAAAAGTCAAGACACTGTCCTTTTATTTTTCAGTTTTGCGCGAAAGCATAGAGAAAAGAAGCATTTTGTTTTTTATACAAAGACTGTATCTATAACCCACACAAAGTGGCTTAAGAGATTTGAGACAATTTTCTGAATAATTGTGAACTACAGCATTTATATGACATCTAAAACATCGTGCTAATGAATTTTTAAGATAGCTTTATTGAGGTTTTATTAATATACAATAAATTGCACATGTTGAAAGTGTACAATTTGATGAGTTTTGACATGTTTATACCCCTGAAACCATCACCACAATCAAGATAACGAACATATCCATCATCCCCAAAAGTTTCCTTCTGATCCTGCTTCTCTCCTGCCTCCCTGCACCTCCCCATCCCCAGGCAACCACTGATCTGCTTTCTGTCACTGTACGTTAGTTTGCATCTTCTAGAAGTTCATATAAATGGAATCATACAGTATGAACTCGTTTTTGTCTGACTTCTTTCACTCAGCTTAATTTTTTTGAGATTCATGCATGTTGTAGCGTATTTTAGGAATTCATTCCTTTTTTTTGCTGAATAGTATTATACGTATGCCACAATTTATGCATTTATCTGTTAGACATTTGGGTTGTTTCTGGTTTGGGGTTATTACCGAAAAAGCTGTATGACGTTTGTGTACAAGTACAGACATATGCTTTCATTTTTCTTAGGTAAATACCTAGAAGAAGGTCTGGGTCGTATGGTACGTATATGTTTATGTTTTAAAGAAACTGCCAAACTGTTATCCAGAGTGGTTGTACTATATTACACACCGACCACAGTGTGCAAGAGTTCCAGTTACTCCACATCTTTGCCAACACTTGGCGTGGCAAACCTTTTAAATTTTAAACATTTTAGTAGTTATGTAGTGGTATCTCATTGAGATTTTAATTTACATTTGCCTGTTGACTAATGATTTGGAACATCTTTTCATGTGATTGTTTGCCATCTGCACATCTTCTTTGGTGAAATGTCTCTTCATATCTCTTACCCAGTTTTTATTGAGTTGTTTTCTCATTATTGAGTTTCAAGAGTTCTTTATATTTTCTAGATACCCGTGATTTGCAAGAATTTTCTCCTAGCCTGTGGCATGGGCAGGTGAATTCTTCATCCCCCATGTATATCGAGGCAGCTCCAGGATTCCCCTGTCTGAGAATTCAGAGGCATTCTGGGTTGGGTTCCAGCTCAGCCAGGCAGGAGTGTTATTGCTAGCTAATGGATTTTTAAGAATAAATTTTTGTATTTTTCCTATTTATAAATGTAAAATTTCCTCATTGTAGATAATTTTTAAAATACTGAAAATTGTAAATAAGGAAATGAGACTGGAACATGCTTGAGAACTCTAAACAGAAGATTCAGCCAACTGTCAAGGCCGTGTGCATCAGAAGGATGAGTGCTTGGGCCTTCCTGTATGCTAGGCTTAGGGCAGCAGGCCTCCTCTATGGGATGGGGCTCTTAAATTACTCTTAGTTTTGCTAAGCGTTGCTTCAGAAATCGGGTAGGCTGAGATTGCAGTTTGTTCCCCCTAAATGTAAACTGAGAGCTGCCTTTGCAGTGCTTGGTCAGTATGTGGCCTAAACACGTAGTAAGTGTTTATGAAATATAAATCTAAAGTAAGTGAAGGTCTTGAACATAGATGTTATGGGATTAGTAAATGTCTTTAGAACATAGCACTGAGCAAGGCTTGGAAAAGTAGGGATTGACAAAGACAGAAGTGGAATTAGTCAAATGTATTTGACTAATATTGAGAAATAGTATATTAAAGTCCAACACAAATGTCGTAAGTGTTAAGGGCTCCTTGTCTCTGGTGCTTTGTTGATGAAAAGCATTCCGTTTTGGTGCCAAGAGGACTTAGTTTAAAATTCTAGGTCTGCTGCTTACTAGCCACATAGACTTGGACCAGTACTTAACCTACTTTACTTCAGTTCTTTCACTTACACATTGTGAATAATCACGCGTACCTAGTGGGGTGACTGTAAGTTTCTAAGAGATAGAGTATATACGGCATTTTGGTATAGTGCCTGACCCACTGCAGGAGCTCAGCAAATGTTAGTGGGGTTTGGTTACTCCCCTTCTCCTTTCCAGTACTAGGGTAACCAAATCTGGGTAACCAAATCTGGCTGCTGGGGTGATGACCAACCATGCAGCTTTCCAACTGTGGGAGTCACTCAAAGAGGGGAGATCTTAGAATGGTATTTGCCAGCCCTATCGAGAGAAGTTTTTACACCACTCTATGTGCTTTTCAGTGATTTGAAAAAAAAAATCACGGCATAAAGATAATTTGATGATAGATTTTAGAGTCTCAGGACATAGTCTTTTTGTGCTTGGAGTGATTACTCTAAAGGTAGATGTTTAGACCGACTTTAATGAATGATTAAGTGGAATGAATTATTAATGTCAGCAGTTAGTATTGGTTATACAAGGGAATCCCAAGACTTGTAGTGTAAAATTGGAATCTTGTTCCCCCAGAAAAACATCTTGAGGAAGGAGTTAAGGTGGAGTGATAGGTGTGAGGGTGACTGGTACTTTTGTAACAAGTTTAGAGCTGTTTTGGATGGATATTTGTAGTAAACTATTTTTTACTGTCATTCTGAGTTCTTTTATACCATCTCTGCTCCCTTTCTCTTATTTCTGACCTGTTTCTTCTGTGCCTGGAAGTTTCTTGACTCTTTCAACCTAAGTTGTCCCTCCTTCTCTAATATGTTAGCAATTTTATAATGTTCTGAAGTGACAGACTATAATATTATGCATTGCCAGTGAGCCATACTATCAGCACACTGATACAGCCTGTATGTAGTTTAAATTCTACATTTTAGGCTATGAGAAACTTAAATACTTTGCTTAATTACTTAAGTTATAAATTCTGTACAAAATACTTGAATTAAAAAGAGATTCTCTCACTGCACCTGAGTTTGGTCTGGCTTTTGTAATGACATTTCTGAACTTTGGGGGCTTGAGAATGACTTATCAGAACCACTTTTGTGACTTCCATGTTTGCTCCATTTCTGTTTCGTGGCCAGTCATGAAAAGGTATTGGAAATTTGAGTACTGCTATTAAAAGGCTTGTCTTTATGTGTTAAAACAAGAACCGCTTTTTAAAGGGCCTCTCTTGCTCAGTGTCCATAAAGCTTCTGGTTACAGCACTCTAATGGCATGTGACACAGTGAACTAAGCAAGTCACACGGCCATACCTACTTCCGAGGAGGGTGGAAAACTGCATCCTGTTATGTCTCCGTAAGGCAGAGAGCCAGTGAACAGCCGTCATGATTCCGTGGTTCTCATTTGTGGTCACCATATACTCGCTCTCTCTCCCTGCCATAGGCAGAATAACTCATCCCTTCCCAAGGGCAGCAATCCGAATTCCCCCGTTCAGTCAGCGTCACACTCACAGTTCGGTGCCTCTCTGTAATGTACAAGAGTCTCTTCATCAGGTCCAGATGTGGCACCTCTTGGTTTGGAGACTTCCTGAACTAGAAAGATCAGTAATCCGCCCTGTCCCCTCGCACCCTGGTGCAACTGGGAAACATAACTGCCAAAACCACTCCCATTCAGAAAGGTGAGGAATGGGAGATATACAGCAGTCACAGAGTTGTAGCAATTCTGAAATTCCAGGGAGCAGGCATTTTGGCGAACTCCCACCTTGGGTTGTGGAATGTTCCTTAATTGTGCTCAGATTCTGCTTCCTAGGAGAGGCCCCCCAGTCTGTTCTTCTCCGTGTCCATTGGCTCTACTCTCTTGGAGTTTCTTCCTTTTCCAGTAACTTCCTTGGCTACCACTGAAGTGGGCACTGGAGAATAGGCCTTCCTTGGGGGCTGAGCAGTTTTCCTGGGCAGCTTCCTATTTGCAGAGTTGTCTTAAATATCCAGCAGTCATAGTCCTCTTTTAATCCAGACTGGTAGTTTTTTGGGACTACAACTCTCAAAAATTTTGTTGACTTCTTACCTGATTCCAGTCAGCTTCATGTATCAATAGCCAGACCTACGGTTTTTGCTAGATATAACTTTTAGATTTGCTCTGTTTCTCATCTTTTTTCACCCCTATGTGTGCTCCCTTCCTCTTTATTTGTTTGAGGGTGTCTTCTCTACCAGGCTTCATTTGGAGACCTACTGTCTTCGTCTCTTTTTCCTGAACCATTTTATCCCAAGTGAAAGAATGTACTGAGTGCCACATTAATCCACACTGAGGTTTTAATATCAGGTGTGATGGCTTTTCCTTTGATTTGATCCTTGCCCGAGGGTGAATTTTAATCAGCCACTGTTCCTTCAGAGGCCTTCTCTGTTTTATTTTTAACTGTCTGAGGTTGAGAAGTGGTTGCCTCCTTCCAATCTTTTAAGTCTTTGAACTTGAACTCTGTTTTCTTACATTCTTGCTTGCAAATCAACCCATTATTTTCTAATATCATTTCTTTCTTGCATGGATTTCTCTGTATCTCACTCAGTTTTTTTTTCATCTCATTCCTTGTCTCCTTATCTTTTCCTTTTGCTTTTTCATCTAATCTTGCTTTTCACCGGTTTTGTAGAGGCCGTGTCTCCTTGTACGCTATTCAGGGTGCAAACTATTTCCAGACTTTTCTTTTGTCTCCATCACCATATCCAGTAAGCTCTTTGAGGATTTCAGAGGCTGTTCTTTTGCTTTCCTGGAATCTTTTCTTTTTCACATGGCTTGTGTTTTTCTTCTCCATTGTTTGTTTCGCTTTAAAAAGTGAAATCTGCCAGAAATGTTTTCTATCAACAACTACGCTTCCTTTACCATCCACTCATGTAGAGGTTAATACCCTTCTCGGATCTACAGCGCAGGGCAGGTTGACCTACGGAAATCCCCGTACAGTTCTCAGTTTCTAGAAGGCTTTCACTCAGATTAAATCTTCCTCTCTCTGCTTGATTTTCTGGTATGAGTGGAATACATGAAAACTAAAATGTGGAGCACTTGCTGCCACCAGGAGTTTTTCTTTCTTTGCTGTCTCTTACATTGCTTTGTTTATAGAATTGACCTCAGGATGTGAGTCTCCTTCCAATTCCTTTCAACTGCCTTCCCAGTTGTTTTCTAGGAGTTGTTGCCCTGCCTGAATATACAAAGATGGGAGAGGAGGAGGAGGAGAGAGGGGTGTGTGTATGTGTGTTGGGGGCAGCACACGATAATCTCACCAACACAAAGATCTACACTGATGGGAACTTAAAGTGGGCTGCCATTTTACAGTGGGTACAGCCCTTGAGTGTCTGAATCAGGTCACCAACAGTAGAGTATGTTTCACACGCCTTTTCTTTTTTCAGGTGGCCTCAGTTTTATGAGGCTTAAGCTAGTTATGGCATGACTAGAAACCTGAACTGGTTTTTTTTCCTTTCCTCAATCCAGTGTCCGATTTATGGTTAGTGAGGTCCTTCCAGATTCTGGTGTGACCTGTTGATGTTACTTTTACAGGTAGTGATATCTTGGGTTATTTCCTGCGTGTTCAGAAATTGAGAGAGGTTGCATGATTCAAGACACATGATTTTAACTGGACGTCCATGCACCTTAGTTTTTGGCTTTGTCTTCTGACACCTAGAGAGGGCTCGTGCTTTTAAGTCTGAGAATAGAATTACTAAAAGTAATTATTGTAATGTCTCTATGTATGGCTTTTTTTTCTAAAAAGGGCACGAGTTGTACAATTTCATCTGAATGTGACATTATATAGTGCTTCTATTTCAGATAGCAGGAGCTGCAGCAGCCGCAATGTTTCACTTCTTCAGAAAGCCTCCGGAATCCAAAAAGTCACCGGTGCCTGAGACAGAGACAGATGGATTTATCCTTCTAGGTGAGTCTTTTAAGAAACAAAATCAGAATTACATGAATTATTTTTCCTTTAAAAGGTTACTTTCAAATTATGATTGATTTTAGATTATTTCCTACTAATTCCAGAATTAATTCATGCATATGAAATCCATAAAAATAAAGGTCATCAGTCACTTAGAATATTGTCATCGAGTCAGATGCTTCTTATATATCAGTTTGGCTGTGTTGTTCAAATTCCGTTTGTAAAATCATCCTGTTTTTCCTATCTGATACACTAGTCAACCTTTTTAATTGTGAAAAACCAAAAGTCTTGAAGAATCCTTGATAAATTCAAGTTTTGTTTTATAAATAGCACTAAGCCTTGCTTCTAAAATTAGCATCTGAAATTAAATAAGGTGTCCAATAAATATTTGCTGAGTGTACTACACTTAAATCTGAATATGTTAAATAGGGTCTCCTAAATGTTTAAGACTAGTTTATTTTCTGTTATAAATTTAATACCTGCTAATTATTAAGATTTTAGTGGCTTTAAAAAATATTTCTTTCAACCAAATACTATGCTCTTCCCAAGGGGAATTCTGAAAAAAATAACATTTCCTTCATGTCATTGTGTCTTTCCCCTGAGGAAGAGATTTTCAGTCTTTGTATAGTTCTTCCCAGAAGTTCTCTCCCCAGAGGGTGGTGAAGAGGCCAAAACCCAATGTCCCCTGGTAGCGTGTATCCTCTTCCACTCTGAGCTTCCTCCTGCCAAATTCGGGCTCCTTTGACAGGATTTGCATGAATTCATAGGGTCTTTGCTCCCTGGGATGTTCTCAGGTGTCTCCTTCACCAGATTCTGGTTTTCTGCCTCTTACTGTCTTTATCTTGGCCCAGTCAGACTGGGGGCCTCTAGCATCAGCAAATGCTCTGTATGTCTTGAGAAGTGGAGAATGGCTCCTTGGATTTAAGGGTGGTCCTAATTTTTAGTTTAGGTCCTATCAGAGCCAGGACTCACAAGATGCCTCTGACCCCACACATTCAGAAGTATGGTGTGTGCGTCTCTGCTTCTTCAGCCCTTCTCTTTAGGATCTGGTCTCTCGCAGAAAGAACACAAGGGTTTTAACCCCTTGTCCTCTTCCATTTCTTGGCCTTTGTCTCTGGGAGACCAGAATAGAATTTTTCTCGTGGCTAAATGTTACCATAGAATATCCTATCTTTTCCATTCAACTTCTGGTAGGCATGTGTATTTTTCTGAATCTGCTTCCTAAGGGCTGGGGACAGAAGCAGTAATTAGGGTGGTCGGAGTTGTTTTCTCTATGACCAGATCCCCTGTACCTGCGGCAAAATGGGGGGCATAGTCTGACCAGGGCCGGTGGTTTTTCTGAGGACCCTCTGACTGGGATAAAGTGGGGTGCCATGGACACAACTGCTTACCTGGCCCTTCTTAGCACATCAGGAATTTGTGCCTTGACTTCCAAGTCAGAACTGGCTGTGTCAGCCCCAAGTTCTGTTCCTTGAAAGCTGCCAGTGTTGCTTCCCTCTTAGCTCCTGAATGAGCCTCACTAACAGAAAGACTTCAGGAGTGCGTCTGGTCTCCTGTGAAGTTTCTGCTTCTTTAGGAGTTTCAAAATAAATTCTTCTCTCAGAAATTTGCTTCCACAAAGCCTAGTTTTCCAAACTCTTCTCTATTCCTTATTTTGGAACACCTCTGTAGTCTTAACACATATGCAGAGGACTCTGCTCTTTTTTGTTGTTTCATGATTAGAAATGACGATTATTCTTTTTGTTATCAAATAGCCATTTAAAGGATATGAGTTTAGTGCGCTGACATCTTTGAGAGCACATACAACTTCTGATGCTGGACCTCAAAGACTGTGTATATCATCTTCACCTTTGGAGCTCTGTGGCCTGCCACTTTGCAGCATTTCAGAGGCAAGTTTTAACTACAGCTGAAACAGCCAGTGGTGCTCCTCTTTCCACAACCTCCTCCAGTGTCTGGTAGCTTGTAGCCTGTGGATGTTTCACTGCCTGTCTTATAGTCAGCCCAGGGGGGGCCGCTTTCCAGGGTAGTCTGCCTCAGCAGGCGCAGCTTATCTGCCGTGGACCTTCCCTCTTCTAGGAAAGACTTGAATGTAAGAAGTGGTCTTTAGGGGGCCGGCTCCGTGGCTGAGTGGTTAAGTTCATGTGCTCCGCTGTGGCGGCCCAGGGTTCGGATCCTGGGCGCGGACATGGCACTGCTCATCAGGCCACGTTGAGGCGGCCTCCCACATCCCACAACTAGAAGGACCTGCAACTGGAATATACAACTGTGTACAGGGCAGGGTTTGGGGAGATAAAGCAGAAAAAAAAAAAAGGTTGGCAACAGTTGTTAGCCCAGGTGCCAATCCTTAAAAAAAAAAGAAGTGGTCTTTACCTGAGCATTAGAAGACACAGAAACCTCCAAATTTGCTAATTCATGAGGGAATTTCTGGCACATTACTCCGATTTGTGCTCATGTACCAGCTGCTCCATCTGATACATTTAAGCTCTAATGATGCATTTTCCTGACATGCTGTGTTTTGAGGGAGTTTTCCCAGGACCATCTAGGACTGAGCAGGAGTGGTCTTGTCCCCTGCACCATATATCTAGCAGTTGAGCAGTCGTGGTGAGGAATCACTTCCGTCGTAGTTCCAGGATAGCATTTAATTTGAAGTGCAGCTGTCGCTTATCCTTGTTCAGATGATCCAAGCAAGAAACGTGCCCGAAACATCGGCTGAGGCCTGCTCGTCCGTCAGCTGCCGTGTCTGCTGATGCTTGTCTCTGTTTAGCCCATCCCCCCCCCCAGGTGCAAAGCTCCACTGCTTCATCATTTTCCATGAAAAATCCTTGCATGTCTGCTGTTGTGTGGCCTTAGTTGCTGTCCTGAAGTTTGGATGAGGTCAGTCAGCATCACGTCTTGGCTCCCACTTCCTCTGTCTTCTTTCTCTTTCTGTCATCACACCATCTCCGTTCTGTCTCAGGAGCACCTCAGAGGCACTACAGTGAAGTGCAGATAAGAATGCTGAATCCAGCCAGACCCCTTGGGTTTGTATCGAGGCTCCACAGCTTACTAGAATTTCAATTATAGGGGAGGCAAAACTTGACCTCTCGCCTTTTAGGGTCTCTGGCTGGGCCTGAGAATTAAGTAGACAGAGGACAGATTAAGGAGAAAAGCATACAGATTTTTACATGTATGTGGGAGTCCCCACAGGAAAATGAAGACCCAAAGAAGTGGCAAAATCTAAGTGGTCATATACTAGGTTGAACAAAGAGGCAATTGTGGAAAAGTAACTAAACTATGTGGGGAGACTAGAGGAAGATAAAAGTTATTATAATCAGGTCTGTTTGTATAGAGCTCTGTTGGTCTCAACTCTCCATGTCTGGTGATAAGAGTGTTTCTTTCCTCCTGGCATCTTCGACGTGAGGGTTTTATCTCCTGCTTTCAGGAAGAAAAGGGGAGGTCAGAGTGTCCTTCTCGCACTTCTGCTTTTCAAGTGCTTTTCATTCAAAATTACCCTTATGCCAAAGTGGCATATTTTGGGGTGATCTGTCTGCCACCCTTCACCATTTTGGACAAGTTAGGTAGCCTCCCAGGTGTCATTTAGCTTATCTAGAAAGTGAGCATGATAGAAGTACCAATCCCATAGGGTTATTCAGAGGATTAAATGAGTTGATGTGTGTAAAATGCTTAGCACAGCCCTGTGAGTGAGGTGGTGGTATTCTACCTCCGTATACAGTGAGGACTTAAGTTTTCCAAGTTCCTCCGGCTAACATATAGCAGATGTGGAATTAGCCCAGGCAGCCGGGCTTCAGAGTCTATCCTCTTAATCACTGAACTATCCATCTTTTTTTTTTTTTTGATGTCATACTATTATTTTTGATTTTAAGACATTAGTGACATTTTCAGCTCTTTTTAAAAAATTCACATTGGATTCTTTACTGTTTAAAAGAGAAAATGCTGGGGTTTTTTGTTAAATAAGAGAGGGTTGGTTATTGTATTATTGTTCATAAAGTTTGGCTTTAATTTTGGCTACCCCAAACTTTTCACTATTTAATATTTTAAATATTTAACAATATTGCATAAAACTATAATCTCCTTAATGAAACTGAGATTGGAAGATGGTATTCCTTGTTTAGTTAGTAAAAAATTATTCAACAATTAAGGACTTAACTGAATTGCCTGATAGAAGTCAGGGCAGGTTATTAGGAATGTAGTTAATTGTCTTTATGTATAGGATGGTAACCTCTTTTTTTAAAAACTGGTTTGTTCTGCTGAGTTGCTCTTTTCATCTTATAGTTCCATACTGACATATATGATACTTACTTTAGTCTCAGCATACTGTGTAAAATATTTTGGAAAATGTCAGATAGGTCAAATGGTGGATATGAAATGCTTTTATTAACATGGCCCCATAGTTACACACATGTATTTTGGTTATAATGGATCCATATAACTTTCTTTGTCCTTAATAGATACATTACAGGAATAAAAATCTGTATAATTGGTTTTGTGTGTTTGTTTATTAACTTTTAAATGACACAATAAGTAAAGACTTAGAAACATGATTATATTTATAGCAACAACTGCTTATCGTGAATTCCACAGAATTTGTTAGGTTATTATCTTATGTGGCTTTTATGACCTCCTTCTAAAACTGTCAGAGCAAATTATGTTGTTAAAGGTATAAATTATCTATTTTTTCCCAGTTGAGAATACATTTTCCCGTAGGCAAGCCTTCCTGCTTAACACAAATAGATTTTAGGTCACAATTATTAGATGGCATTGCTGAGTTGCTGAAGTCAACACCCCATGACTTGAAATTCAGGGTCAGGCAGAGCCTAGGCACTTTTGTTGATAATAGGAATATCTGGGCTGTTTGTATACAATTAGCTCACTTTTGGATGGAAAGCTTTTTCTCTGTTAAGGTTTCCAAAGTGTTTAGCCTTTGTAAAATGTCAAGTGTGCTGAATAAGAATAAGGGAAAAGAAAAAAGCCTAGTAGAAAAACATCCTTTCCCTTGTAACCAGTTCCTATTCACCTAAGAAGGTAATAGCTATTCGTTCATTCAGTAATGAAGTTGAAGTAATCCTCCAGGGTACTCATTTTACACAAAAACAAATTGCAGTTTTCATTTGCATCACTGGGTGGCGATTTTTCTTAATCTTATACTAATGTTTAAAACCCCAGCAAGCATGGTACTATTTGTAATTACCAGGGTTTTCTTCTGTTATGACATGTTTAATTGTACTTTTAAGACATTATCTTTAAGTTGATTACAAATTTACTACTGTAGTGTGCAACCTCGTAGTTATTTTAAATTAGGAAAAGGGTAATCTGTTGCCTCGATGTTGGCATATAATTCCTTCCAAAGCTAAGACAAAGGCATAAATTAGCTTGTTATGTTCTAGCAAAAAGAAGGAAAAATAACAGCAATAAGAAACCCCACAGAATATAAAATGAAAAGGAATAATTTAGATTATTATTGTTGTGTTCACTAACATTCTTGACCAGAAATTGAGTTTAACTGTGGAGCAGGGGGAATTAAGTTGGGCAAGCACTGTTATAGAGATGAAAGGAATTGGGTTACAGTACAACTGAAATTCACCATGTTTTTCAGAGTATGCAGGTGCGTCTTAAAGTAGGGCATGAGAACCAGTTTCCATTAAGCTAATGATTTTGTAAACTGATTGAATTTAGAATCAGAGTTTAGTAATTCACAGCAGCTTGGATTTCATCTTTTAAATATTGATATTGAAATATGTAATTTAGTCTTACCTTCTGTTTTCCAGTTTATATGATAAATCGGATTTTGAAAAATAGTGGGTTATTTTTAAGATTGTCTCCCACTGGATTCCTCATCCTGGGAATCATTCAAACCATGTATACACATTAAAAGTTAAACTATCACATTTTTTTATGGAACTTTCTAAGTTATCTCTTCATCTCTGTGTTCTTTCCTTTATTTAAAATTGGAAATTTAGCTGTGTACAATAAAAATTTACATTCCAAGGAATGAGGGACAGTAAGTCACTTTGATTCTGTGTGGGACTGAAGGCTTTAATTAAAACAGCAATGACAAAAACTAAACAGATTTTCAGCATGTGCTTCCTATTTTTATCCCTGTTCTTACAACAAAAGTTCACCAAATCTTGAAAAAGAATAGTGTTTATGGATTAAAAAAGCAACTCGCCCTGTTAATATCTTTCTGCCTGTGTATTGTGATAGCCATGAAAATTCAAATTACAATTAATTTACTTGGCAATTTTTGTGTTTTTACTCTTATCCTTTTGAATCTAAAGCAAGTATGCCAAGATTTTTCAACTAACTTCATTACACGGTTGTGTATTTTTCTGTTAAGAAATGTGAAGCTGTGTGTCTAATAGGTAGAATTAACAGAATTTTCACATTCGTTGGTTCCTAATTCTGGTTCCCCTGTTAATCTGGTGTCACTTCTGAGGTGAAAACGTTCCGGCAAGGCTGTCCCTCAGAGGGTGTACCACCTGCCTTGTCTCCTTGAATGTGCCGAGTGAATGGCCATGGGACAGGGAGAGGGGTCAACTGTACTGAGAAGCAGAACTGAGCCCTGTTTCATACAATTAATTGTGAGAAAGTCATTCATTCTTACTGGGGCTCAGTGGACCCATCTGACTCAGATGTAAATTAGGGATCTGTTTCCCTAACTCTGGGGTTCTAACCCTCCTGTGCATTCAGGGGCGCTTTGAAAATATACTGGTGCTGGGGTCTCATCCCTACATTCTGGTTAGATGGGCCTGGGGTTTGGCCCAGACACTGGGATTTTTTCAGAGTTCCCCAGATAGTTGTAGTGTGCATGCGGACCTGAGAGCCACTGCAGTTCACTCTATAATTTAGTAATTGTACACCATCAAATAATGTGTTAAGACACTTTGAAAAAGACCTCATAAAAATACAGACTTACAGTTTCTCTTCCACAGTAGTTGAGCCGTACACAAATAAACGAAAAGCAAATAAAACCACAAAATTTCTAGGTTAAACACACTTCCTTTCAAACATTAAATAGGTAAAGAGCAGAAAGCTTCAAAATTCTAAGAAATGAAAGCCGTTTCTTAAAGTAATATACTTGAAACCTTAAATGTTCTTTTTAAGTCAGAGGAGCAACTGAGAAGCATTTTGTTAATTATACAAATGTAAACTCCAAGTGGCCTGTGACTCTTTTTGTCTTTAGCCACAGTAATCTATTTGACAGATTAACACCTGTAAACTCTTCAGAGCACTTTGAGGTTCTTTTTCTTTGAGCTGAAACCTTCAGGCAGTCATATTTTTAGTATAGCAATTTGGGGGTAGTTGACTGGTTTACTTTGGTACTGTTTCCTAGGGGGCACTTACTCAGTACAATATCAGTAGGGGAAAATAATTTAAGTATGCACCCCATATTCCATAAATGAATTTCCTCTAGTATTTCCTTAGAGACTTTCATAATGCTGTATTTTCCACATTTGCGACTATTTAACTGAAAAATTGTCATGAGTAGCTTTTATATTTTAAATTAAAGTTTATTTTTATTTCCTTCTGTTGAGGAAATAAATAATGAGGATGAGAATCTAAGTAAAATGTACAGTATGAGAATTGTACTTTGTACTAGTCTTTCAGATGGGGTTTGAAGACCTAAATATTGTCTTTCTGGTAATCTTAATAATACTACAACATTTTTTTATATTTAAGTGGTTATCATATTCATCATCTGTTTTTTCCATTGAGTGCGACCAAAGCGTGTTATGAAGGGAAGAGTTTTATTGAGGTTACAGGTTAATCTTCACAAATGTGAATTTCTGAAAAGTGTGTCTTTTTCCTTCATTATATCATGATAGAATTTTGGTGTTACCTTGGGACAGCATTATCTAATAAACTAAGCCAGAAGAAACATCTTAAATTAGTGTGATATAATCTCTTCTTACTGTTATAATCATTAAGGGAACATTCTCGAGCACCTTCTCTGTCCCAGGCACTCTGCTCCTTGTTAAAAGTGCTGCAGATTCCTGGGTCTGACCCATAACTAGTGAAACAGAATCTTTGGAGCTATAGCTTAAGAATCAGCATTTTGTAAAAAACAATGCAGGTGATTTTTATGCATGTTGATATTTGAGAATTGTTGGGATAGTTATTTTAGAAAGTGTGGTGAAGGAATAAAACCATTCCAGGGCGTGAGACAGACTGTGTAAAGTATGTGCATTCAGAAAAGTCTGGGACAAATTCAGGGCCAGTAAAAAGTTCTTCCTGGCTCACTGGAGAAGGTGTATCAGGGCCACTGATGAGAAACGAGTCTAGAAAGGTGGTTTGTCATGGACCTTGTGTGCTGTCCTGAGAGGTTAGAATTTTATCCCATTGGCAGTGATGAGCTATCAGATATCTGACCATTTTAAAGCTATGAAGTACTGTTTTGTTTTTTTATTGGAAATTTATTAATTTTTAAAACAGAGGTAGTTGTTACAGTTTCATCAAGATTGAGAAATATTTTTTAATGAAAAAACTGATTGTAGCATCATCTTGTGAATGCATCACTTAAAAAGTGTGCAAGTATACTCGTACCAGATTGACGGGATGTGACAGAGAAACAACAAACTAACCAACTGTATGGAACCGTCATGCTGCAAGTCTTTCTATCAAACACCTTAAGTTTAACTTTTTCAAACACAATATAGGGATAGAAACTACTAGTTGTCCTTCAATATCTGTTTCCCTTTCTCTTGTAGTTAATAGCGTTTTTATCTTGCCATGTGGCCATTTTGCAGTTTGGTATGGAATTGTGAACTTTCTGGCCAGTGTGATATAAGAAGAAATGTTGTGTTGCAGGTTCTAGGAAATCTTTTGAAAACGTAGTTGGTGTGTACCTTCCCTCTCCTCCTCCCCCTCCCCACCTCCACCTTCTCTTACCCTAGGATGTGGATATGATGATTTGGTAGAGTACTAGCCGCCATCTTGGCCCATGAGGACTGGAGTACATTGTGAGGCTAACTGAAGAATAAGCTGAGAAGAGCCTGGGTCCTTGAAGACTGTGGCGCTGCCACATCAGCCCTGTAATGCTTTCCTGTGGACTTCCTTTATGAGAGACAGGAATAAACTTCTATTCTGTGTAGGCCACTATTTTATTTGTCATTTTGCAGATGAACCAAACCGGAACTAATACAGGTACTGAACTGAAAGTCGTAAGACTTGGATTCTAAGTTCCATCATTTCCTTGCTGTGCGATCAAGGAAGCTACTTACCATTTCAGCCTCATTTTCCTTACATATAAAATGTTAGTAGCATCATGGTTTCCTCATTACAGTGCTAAATAAGATGAATAAGAGGAAACTATACACAGACTTCTTCACTGACAAAAGTGAGTACAAAGAAGTTTTAACTCACTTGCTAATTCTGGTCAGTTCAGTGAAATGCTTAGGGGAATGATTCCAGTATCTAGGCGTAGCTGGAAAGAACGTTGTGCTCATTGATGACATATGTTGTGGGCAGGGAATAGTAAGCACCCTTCCCCAGTCTCAGACTGGAAGGTCACCATGTGCTTGTGCAGTGAGTCCACCAGAAACTCCGTTCTTATCCACTAAAAGCTGAAGTGTTTAAAGTTTGCATTAACTGGTGGAACATTACTAAAGAATTGAGAATTGCCATCATGCTCTAGTTATCAGTTAAATTTGAAACTGATTCATTTCCTACAACTGCTGTTTCCTTCAAAAGTGATATATACTTTTATGGCTCAGTCTCTCTCTCTCTCTCTATCTATGTGTATGTATATACACACACACAAGTCAGATAAGTATTAAGTATACTATACTAAAGCCTTACCTCATAGTACCAATGACTTAAAGGAGTCATTGTTCTGAAATTTTGCAGTATCCTAAGTCAAAAAGCTCAGCTCTAAACTTATGGAATGACTTATTTTTATTTCTGGCATCTATTATTTCCTGATGCACTAAGCTGAAAATATGCTTGGCAGCACCAAAGGAAAACTGTAACCCTTAAAATAGTTTGTTGATGGATTGCTTGAAGGAGTTGATATCTGATAACCAGCCATCGTCTCTGTTGCTATCAGTATGTGAGGAGTTTTAGCCATGATGAGTTTGGGGCTGGTTGGAGTGGTCTCTGTCTCCTGAAATTATAGGCAAAAGTTTGTATTTGCATTTTTTTTTTTTAAAGATTTTTTTCCTTTTTTTCCTTTTTCTCCCCAAAGCCCCTCCGGTACATAGTTGTATATTCTTCGTTGTGGGTCCTTCTAGTTGTGGCATGTGGGACGCTGCCTCAGCGTGGTGTGATGAGCAGTGCCATGTCCGTGCCCAGGATTCGAACCAACGAAACACTGGGCCGCCTGCAGCGGAGAGCGCGAACTTAACCACTTGGCCATGGGGCCAGCCCCTGTATTTGCATTTTTATGGGGAGAAGAGTTTCTGCATTTCATTAGATTCTCAAAGGTCTGTGACTCTAAAAAGGTTAAAGAACTACTTTTCTACATGTTGCTATATATACCAATGTTTACTAGCCACTGGGAATGTGGTATCTTAGGATATTTTTATTTTAGTGTCAGAGGTAGCATAGTCATTGTCAGAGGTGGGTTACATCTCATTGATCACTTTTACTGGTTTGGCTTCAGAAAATAGAGTGACTTTTGAGCAGCCGGAAAAAAAATAGAGAATAATTACTTCTGTTGTGTAAGATACGCAGTAGATGTGTCTGTAAGGTTACAATCTATGTGGCAAGACACACGAAATAAAAGTTTAAATAGCATTACACAGTAATATCAAACACTTAAGGTTTTTGATAGAATGACATGCACCATGGTGATTCCATAAATTCATTAGTTTGTGGGTTGTTTCTCTGTCTTGTTGTGTTAACCTGGTATGAGTATACTTGCACACTTTTTCAGTGATGCATTCAGGACATGATGCTGCAATTAGTTTTTTCATTAAAAAACCAAAAAATAGGCACATGATAATAGGGATGTACAGATCCAAAACTGTGATTGGAGAGCATTTGTACTTGTCGTATTAAACAAGTAATTAGTGATTTGCAATGACAGTTTGCTCTTGTTTTGCCTTTGCACAGATCTCTCGCTGTTGTAATCCAGGATGTTTTTCTGCTCCCGGGCCCACAGCTCAGCATTTCCTTGTGCAGAGTGCCCGGCCTGTTTCTCTTTGTATCCTCTTCAGTCTTCAGATTCCAGATGAAATTCTGTCTCTGGTCTCTATAGACTCTGGATAACTCTCTCTTTGATCTCATGATGTACATTTTCTCCTATCATTTAGTTGCTGCTTAATCCCATAGTATCTTGTAGCAGCTCCTGTATCATTGTTTTGTAATGTTGCTTAAACTTTATTTTGGTATGTCTTGCCACTTGGATTGTAACCTCCTTACGGACAGCTCATCTCCTGTGTATCTTACATAAAAGCACAATGACTTCCATAAAGTAGATCCTCGATTCATATATTGTTAACAGGTTTTGGAATGACTTCTAGATTTCTTAATATTTGGTTAGAAAACTTGGTAATGTCTTCCCATAAGGTGTTTTTCCAGTGAAAATACATCTTTGTTTAACTTACGTTGCTTATCATCTGGACTTAAATTATGCTTATTTTAGTTATTTTATTAATGCACACTGAATTAAGCTTTCAGAGCAGGTCTGCCTACCCCAAATTCATTCCACCTTCCTCCACACTTCAAAGTATTCGCCATCCTCTGCATGACCACGTGTTTCGGGAGAGACTGGCTTTATTTCCAGCCCTGCTAGGTCAGTGCTGGTTTGTCTAAGCCAGTCAGGGTAGCCCAATCCACCTTGCCAGCGATTAGTTTCAAAATGGGCACCTGTCAGTTTTGAGTAATTGGACACGAAGGAAGGTCAGCTGAGGGCCTCATTGGCAGGTACTAAAGAGACAGTCACCTCTTCCCCTGGCAGCTATTTCATCTGGATGAAATGCCTCATGAGACGCATCCACTGTTGCCATCTTTGCTGAGAGGAGGTAGCCCAAGACAGAGTCACATATTGAAGATGGCAGAATAAAATGAGGAAGCAGCCTGGACCACAATGACATTGTTGAACTGATGCATTTACTAGCCTTGGAACTGTCAACCTCTGAACTTCTTGTTAGGTGAGATGATAAATTCCGGGGTTAAAGTTTAAGCCACTTTTAGATAGGCTTCTGTTACTTTCAGCTGAAAATGTCTGGACTGACGTTTGACAGGTATTCTTATAAGGGTACATCTTCCTGGTTAATCTTTTCTTGGTAGAGCCCCTTTTAGTTTCTAATGTCCAGACTTCGTGGAATATATGTGTGTGTATGTGTATATATACATTAATAAAGTTCTTCAGTTGATGTCTATATAGGAAAAGTTTATGTTTATGTCCTCCCAAACTCAATTTTTAACAAAACAATGTGTGGAAATAGTCTCGAGTTACCTTTCAAATGAAGTGAATAGATTGTCAGAGTCCCATGTAAACATTCTGAAAGGTATGCCTATTGGCATCGAAAAGGATGTGCATCTTGGATATTCCTGATGCCAAGGGAGGCCGTGTTACTGCTACGAAGCAACTGGTGGTCAACAACCATATTAATTGTTTTGGTGATCAGGAAACAAGTTTAACATACCAACATAATAGTTTGCTACTTATACGTAGGCATTTTTACTGTGTCTTAGTTATATTTTCAGAAATTGGTTAGTAGGTTTAGATTGATGTGTAACACACAGTAATTTTTCGCATCTAAGGTAATGGGAAGTAGGCTCCCTGATGCGTTTTTCTCCACATCCAATTTTCAGAAGTGGATTATTGATGTTAGGCAGAAGATTTCTGTACTAATCTGGACCAGCTCTTTTATTAAGTCAGCAATCCTGCTAATGATAATATAGTCTTAAACTTGACGTAGTCTTAACGTAGGCTTAAAGCACCTCCATCTGTGTGACTCACATATCTTTATGTTACATATTTAGAAATGTACCATTTTCAAAAATGCTGAAGGCAATAAATGATATCATAATCCTTTTTTTTAAACATGGAAATTGGGGAGAAAAATTAAAATATATATGTTTGCTTTTATCATCCCAAATGTATGGTTCTAAAGTCACTTTTTAAAGTTTAAAGCCAAGTGTATATTATGTTTTTACTTGAATTGCATGTCAATCATGCTCAATATGTCAAATTTTAAAGAGTTTAAAGGCAGTGATAAAAATTTCTTTAATCTTATTTTTAATTGTCTACACTTTTTATTACAAATTGAGCTATGATTTATAACATTCTGCCATTAAAGGGTGGGAGTGATGCAGCATATAATTTTTAAGGCTGGAGGGAGATCTTAGGGATAATTCTAAAAAGCCTAATATGTAAATATTTCTGGTTGAAAGTTGTATATTGAGAATACTTTAAAATTTGTAAATTCTTTTGTTTGCTAAGGAGAGAAGGGAAGGTGAATAGGGTATAGAAGTTACCTTATATAAAATACCAAATTCTGGTATGGACCTGTTGCAGTGAAAGCACTCCCTTCCCGGTGAGATAGAAATGCCTTTCTAGCTTGTGGGCATCTTTTTATTGCTAAAGTTGGGTTAAATTTACCACCACAGAAATTCAATTATGATTTCTACCTGTTAGGAAAATATACCCATGCATCCAGATGTATTTTAATATTCTCAGTTCAGATGTACTTCAACACGTTCCATTCTCTGAAGGAGTGCAGTCTCTTTCAGCTCCTTTCAGGACTCCGAGGCGACGGGACCCTCAAGGATGTGATGCTTAGCGTGGTACGAACCTGTATTTCTCAAGTTGTGTTCCATGTGCACCTTCCTGGAACTGGGCAGAGGGGTTGTACTGCCAAAATTGAATAATGGTTGGCTTTTCACAGTTTGTAGGAAAAAATAACCTGATGGAATCTCAGGTTTTTTTGTTCTGAGATTTTCCTTAAATTCTAGAGAGAGCCAACATTAATTTTATAAGCAGGTAATTAGGCAGGTAACAGGTGTGAATAAGGCGCAAATTGTTATTAAAGGAATAACTTGCAAGTAGACCATCATAATGATTTCTATGGCTGCTTTGTTCTTTGAACATTTGTAGTCATAGGCATGGTTTTATATTCTATTTTATAACCTGTGCAATGAAATAAATTGAACATTAATAGCAATTTAAACTTAGAATAACTAAACAAAGTTTTGTCTGAAATTATAGTTTGTATGATAGAATTTAAAATATCAATATTTCATAATGTTCTGCAAAGAGCATTTTGACTTCCAAGCAATTCATGACATTCCCTGTGTGAGGAGATTACATTTCAAAGGAGAGGATGGGGCTTGCTGCTTGTGTTCCTTCTCTTCTCACGCAGTTCAGATCGCTTTACTGAGGCACAGATTCCTCATCTGCTGAACGACGGAGTAAATTGGATTTTTATCTCTGAAGTTTTGGTTTGTTTTTAATAGCTTAATATTTCAGTGATACCTTTTTTGTTCTGTGTATTTAAAGTGACTGACAGATCCCTCAATTTATTTTAGTCTCTGTTAGAATAAATTGATAGTGCCAAAGTGTCTTCTGATTCATTGAATTCTTTTTCAGGAGGGCAGGAAATCAGTCCAAACAAAAGTCAACATGAAGATTTTTTTAGTTAAAATTTTATCTGGCTAGTAGCCCCAATTTAGCTCTGCTAATCTTTTATTAAAATGCTCATGAAAAAAGAGGGAAAGTTTTATATCCATACCGAAACTTAAGGGGACGGACAGCTGAATGCCAGAATCTGGGGTGCGGTTAGACTGAGAAAAAACTAGCTAACCTTCTGCCCATGGTGCAGTATGTTGAGACCTACATCTGAAAAACATAGATCTTGGGGAGCTGGCCCCGTGGCCGAGCGGTTGAGTTCGCGCGCTCTGCTGCAGGCGGCCCAGTGTTTTGTTGGTTCAAATCCTGGGCGCGGACATGGCACTGCTCATCAAACCATGCTGAGGCAGCGTCCCACATGCCACAACTAGAAGGACCCACAACGAAGAATATACAACTATGTGCCGGGGGGCTTTGGGGAGAAAAAGGAAAAAAATAAAATCTTTAAAACAAAACAAAACAAAACAAAATATAGATCTTGGGGTGCTGGCCCAGTGGCACAGTGGTTAAGTGCGCATGTTCCGCTTCGGTGGCCTGGGGTTCGTTGGTTCAGATCCCGGGTGGGCACATGGCACTGCTTGGCACGCCATGCTGTGGTAGGCACCCCACATATAAAGTAGAGGAGGATGGGCATAGATGTTAGCTCATGGCCAGGCTTCCTCAGCAAAAAGAGGAGGATTGGCAGCAGTTAGCTCAAGGCTAATCTTCCTCAAAACAAAAACAAAAACAAAAACAAAAACAAAACACATAGATCTTGGCAGTTATCCCTGTCTACTCCTGGGTTCTATTCTGTGAAGGAAGCAGAGTACTTTGTTCCCTATTCCTCTACTTCCCTCACACCAGTCGCCATCTTTCTTCATTCTGGAAAGCTGCTCAGCAAGTAGAGGAGGGACTGGTGGTGATGGAGGGCAAACGGAGAGGTATAGTTCCCACCAGTAAAACAATGTGGGCAGGAATAGAGATGAAACTGGTGCTGGTAGCGGTGATGTTGGAAATTTTCATTTCTTTAATGTACCGCTGAAGACCAGGTAGTAGCAGTAGGAGGAAAAAGACATCCCAACAGAGAAGGGTGTCACTGGGTGAGAGCCTAGCAAAAACATGCAAATGGATTGAGTGCTGTGTGCACTGGCCTGCCTCCAGCTGGTGGGAATTTATAGTTGCACAATCTTTCTGGAAGACAAATTGGCAATAGGTATCACAAGCTTTAAAGAAGTAGATCCTTTGCCTTAGAAATTCCGCTTTTAATAATTTATCATCAAAACATAAGCAAGTGCAGTTTATAAGATGGTATGTTTAGCATGAACCTTTTTATTATATATATTTCATGTGCCTAAAAAAATCTCTGGAAGGAAAAGCATTTATTTACCTATGGATCTTATGATTGCAGGTGTTTTAATTTTTTCTCCCTTTAATTATTTATATTTACCAAATTGGATTAGTTATATTTACTTAGTGAACATATAGTACTTGCAGAACCCCAAAGTCAAAAGGAGCCCCAAAGAGAGATTTCCCCAAATCCTTGATTTTCTCATGAAAACTGTAGTTCTCCCAAAAGCAGAGGTGCATTTTACTCCCACTACTGAAATTGCATTGTGCTTCCTGTTTCCGATATATAGTTCAGTTCACCAAACATTTATTGAGTAAATGTAAATACTGTTTCTCTTTAAATATTTATATTAATATTATAAATATTATTTTGGTAGATGTAAGGCCAGAATATAATATAGGAAAGTCTCATCGTAAACTTTTAATTCATTTTGCAATAACAATTTATAGCATTTCTAAGAGGAAAAACTGTCTTGGGGAAAGAAGTTAACCAGCTCTTTATTTGAGTTTCTCTCTCATGTTTTCCTGGATGTTAACAATCCTCTTCTTCCCTAAATACCTTCACGAAACCAGAACTTCCATCGTATCAGTAGGCATCCTTTAAACACTAAGGTCAATTTTAAGGTGAAATTCCACCGTGCTTTGAATACTGTTTGTGTAAACTGTATTATTTTTAATGGATTGCACAAACTTGTATCCTGTTTGTTTTATTGTAATGTACTTCTCAGCAATTTTATTAATATGTGTGTGGAGTTTTATATTCCTCTCCTTAAATTATTTTGCCACAATGTTTCTCTGGAATTTTAAACTTTTAAATTCTAATCATGCTGTGAGTATACATAATTTTTCCTCAGCAGTGGGTTTTTCTATTGATTTAGTTAATAAAGTTAAAACCACATGTTATTTTTACATGACAGTTATTAGAAATAAGGTCTTTCTCTGAAGAATGCGATCTCTTCTTTGTTGTTGTTGTCATTATTGTCAGTTGATCTGGAATGTCTGTTAATGACTTGTTGGCCGAAGGCAACTGAGTTCTTATTTCAATTGAGTCCTTAGGCACTTGTAGCAAATATATCAGAAACTTTAATTTTAAAAACCAGAAACCTTTGGTTTTTCTTCAGACCTATCGAGGAGCACTATTAAGTAGTCGGAAGTTTCTCTGAGTCATATTTGAAAATTCTGAAAAGGGAGTTAAGCGTATTTCCAGGTGGAGAAAGCACCCTCCTCTCCGCCAGGTACGCGGACGGTGGTTGGTTGACCTGCCATCAGCATTTTCCCCACCACGGTTTATCTCAGACAGAATTTTCAATCCCAGCCAACTTTAGGATTTGATTTATAACAAGGAATGGTTATGTTCTATTAGATAAGAAAGGATGTGGAAAGATAAAAATCTGCTGACTTTGTCTCTCCATCTTTTTCCAGACCTAGTAAATTGATTTCTATTCTGATTTTGTCTGTTTAATTTTTGTTATATGCTTCTCAAACATTCTCTTCCCTTATTGCTTTTAAGCATAGAACTTCCTAAATGTTTAGTCTCAGAGCAAGAACACTCAGGCTTTTCACGCTCTTTGGCATTAGCGGCTATAACACATTGAATTTCTGGCAGTGGAATCTCTACTGACAGAATCTGACCCCTTGCACCATGGCCCTGAATAAAGAAACCTTGCTTCTGAGCATGTGCACCTCAGCAAGGACCTTCAGCTCTCATTCTAAGTAGACCCAGCATCTTTTATATCTCTGTGTGTTGGGAATTATCAGTGAAGTATCACCTTTAGGTTCTTTATTTTTCCACATCTGTCTTCTCACATGATCATAAGTGTTGATTATAAATTGAGAAGCATTATTCACATTACATTTTATGCACTTATAGTTGGATTTAGTAAGGCAAGGGTGTGAAAGAGTGAGATGGATCAACTTTTATGTATATGAGACTCTTTAAAACGCTGCTGTATCTCTATGTGTTTCTGGTAAAACGATTACCAGTATGATTGTTTTCTGGTTGAGCTCATATGAGACTCACTCTTTTAGAGCCAAAATTGATAAGAATAATTAGGTAGGTTATAAAAATAATTAGGTATCATCATAAAGATAATTTGGAAAAACTACATAGAATCTTATTAGATTGTCTTAGTGTACGATTTTAATTTTCTGGAAAAAAAATACTTTTTTAGAAGACCTGAGTTTAGCCTCTGGCGTTGGCTGTGAAGCCTGCTCTGGGAAGAGAATAACTTGTGGTATGAATTTGGTAAGTGGAATTGTGGAAATTCAGATCCCATTTGATCACGAGGAAGCGTATTTTTCCCCAGCTATTAACCGATGTCAACTGCCTGAAATTTATCGATCTCAAGGCTCTTGCTCATTTGTTGCCAGTAACTCTCCCTCATACAGAACAAATGACTCACAAGCTCAAACTAAATAAAGCACTCTGTAAAGATTTTCTGCTTCTAGAACTGCTCAAAGTCGACTTTGAATAGTGGGCACTGATCCTTGCCAACTGGTTTACCCATAATAACTCCATGGGTTAGGCCCTGTCAGACCAGACTCCGAAGCAGACACTACCATTTTTTTTTTAAAGACTGCCCTTTTCAGACATTCCATCTGAAATCTGTTAAGAACAACATAAGACTGGTCACAGATTTATTGATTTTTCCTGGGCATTTAACTATGTGAAGTGGAACCAGCTATGACCTAAGCTTAGCGAGCTCAGTAAACACCCTCTCCTTCTTCCAAGTTCTATAGAACTTCACTCTTAGTACATGTTCCAAGCAGTCAGTAGAAATGGTCTTGTGGTAGATCAGATAATTTTCAGTGAGGGTAAATCAGATCATTTTGCTCTTTTTATTTTAAAAAATTCTTATTTTTTTACCCATTAAAATCTTGATGAGCACATACTACTTCTCACTGAACTGTGCGCCTGACCCTTTGCTGGACTGAAGGCAGAGATTAACATCTTTTACAACAATGCTGATTGTGTAATTTTTTGGACAGATGTCTCACTGTCTAGTACTTACGCTGTCTAATTATTGTCCAAAAGAACTGCTTAATACATCAGAACTATCAAGTTTGCCAGACAAGTTGCAATACTTAATGTCCATATCTCTAAAGACCCATGAAGCAGATAACTTACCCATTTCATCTTGAAGGGTTTCCTTAAAGTTATTTGCTTAAAACGGATACCTTATGGGTACCTTTTAGAGTCTTTAAAAAATGGTTAATGTAAAATCTAAGTTGAAAAATTATTGTGGTCTCTCCCTGTGGCAGTTCTGCTCAAACTTTTCTTCCAAAGTACCCCAGTGATGAACGAGAGTGAATATGCACCCCCTAAAGCCTTGGGGTGGACACCTGGTTTCAAAGAATCTGCACCTTCCCCCCACCCCCAGAGCTACGCTTAAGTGAGTTTTGTACTGAGTGCATAATATAGCTGTGATTATTTTAATATAAAATGCTTTAAATTATGTAATATCAGACAGTACCTTCGATGCTAGGAGATTTGCTGTGTCTGTCCTTTGTCATCGTGTATGTTCTCACGTGCTGCATGTACTCCTGGGATACTCATCTTCCAGTTTAAGAAATATAAATCAGAGTTCTTCAGTTGCTTAAATTACTGTTTAATGAGTCCAGAGTATTTTGGAGGGAAATTTTGGTATTCCTTCAGCCCACTTCATAAGGGCTGTGATATGGGTGTTTCTTTGGGGTATTGCTTGGAGTGGATTCCTTTTCAGGTTGACCCTCTGCTCATTTGACTGTCAGAGTGTGTAATTCTGCTTTTTATTAGAGATAGAAAATTTCTGCGCTTCAAATTCTAGCCAGAAAGTGCGTTATCTGGATCTTTTTATTGTCGAATTCTTATCAAAATCTCAGTAACAAGCAATATTAATAGTGGACTGCCTGAAAGATAAATAATTCATCCATTACTCAAAATAAGTCACATCCTATTTTGGATATGGACTGTATGAGAATCTGATGAAAATGCCCATGTACTCATGGGCCCAGTGTTTCACCTGTAATTTCAGGAGATTCATGGGATCCTTGTAAACCACTTACGGATTTCCAGTAAGTTAATCATTTATCCCATAAATATTTATTGAGGCCCTACTCAGAGACTTACTGAGTGCCCATGGGTTAGACACCATGCTGGTAAGCACTAAGAGTAAAGAGATATCTATTTCTGAAGAGATTTATTTATTATTCCTGGAGGTACTGTAGCTTGGCTTCTCAAGTTCTTTGTGATGACCTCCTTCGCCCTTCCTTCTCCAGCCCTCTTAGTATTACCTACCTATCTTCCTTCGTGGTTACTTAATGGTAAGGTGAATGAAAATCTTGTGTTAAAATGAACTCATCTCAAAGTGATTTGGAATAAAAATGTAGACCCTGATTTTTCCTGTGGCATATAAATGATGAGTTCTGTGGATTTCCGTTCCCTTAACTCTGAGGGGTGCTGACTTTACTGATTGCGGGAACATCAGACCTTTCTTAGAATAGTTTTGTGTTTCTCTTTTTCTTTAGCCTTGAACTAACATCTGTTGCCAATCTTCCTTTTTTTTTTTTTTTTTTTGCTTGAGGGAGATTAGCCCTGAGCTAACATGTGTCCCAGTCTTTCACCACTTTATCTGTGGGTCACTGCCATGGCATGGCTGACAAGTGGTGTAGGTCCATGCCTGAGATCTGAACCCGGGATACGTAAGTGGAGTGCACCAAACTTAACCACAACACCATGGGGCTGGCTCCTCTTTTTCTTTTTTCAATTATTTTGTTGAAGTCATAATGGTTTGTAACATTATGTAATTTCAGATTTACATTATTATCAGTTTCTGTATAGACTGCATCATGCTCACCACCAATAGTCTAATTTTTCTCCATCACCATATATATGTGCCCCTTTATCCCTTTTTCCCACCTCCCAACTCCTTTCCCCTCTGGTAACCACTAATCTCTTCTCTTTATCCACGTGTTTATCTATCTTCCACATATGAGTGAAATCATACAATGTTTGTCTTTCTCTGTCTGGCTTATTTTGCTTAACGTAATACCTATAAGGTCCATCCATGTTGTTGTGAATGGGACGATGTCATCTTTTTTTATGGCTGAGTAGTATTCCATTGTGTATGCATACCACATCTCCTTTATCCACTCATCAGTCGATGGGCACTTGAGTTGTTTCCATGTCTTGGCTCTATTGTGAATAATGCTTCACTGAACATAGGGATGCATAAGTCTCTTTGAATTGTTGATTTCATATTCTTTGGAGAAATACCCAGTAGTGGCATAGCTGGATCATATGGTATTTCTATTGTTAATGTTTTGAGGAATCTCCATATTGTTTTCCACAGTGGCTGCACCAGTTTTCATTCCCACCGGCAGTGTATGAGGGTTTCCTTTTCTCCACATCCTCTCCAACACTTGTTATTTTATGTCTTGGTAGTTATAGGCGTTCTAACAAGCGTAAGGTGATACCTCATTGTAGTTTTGATTTATATTTCCCTAATAATTAGTGCTGTTGAACATCTTTTCATGTGTCTGTTGGCCATCTGTATATCTTCTTGGAAAAAATGTCTGTTCATATCCTTTGCCCATTTTTTGATCAGGTTGTTTATTTTTTGTTCTTGAGTTGTATGAATTCTTTATATGTTTTGGAAATTAACTCTTTGTCAATATATGATTTGCAGCTATTTTCTCCCAGTTGGTAGGTTGTCTTTTCATTTTGTTTTAGTTTCCTGTGCTTTGCAAAAGCTCTTTAGTTAGATGTAGTCCCATTTGTTTATTTTTTCCCATGCCTGAGTAGACGTGGTATTTGAAAAGATGCTGCTAAGACCAATGTCAAAGAGTGTACTGCCTGTATTTTCTTCTAGGAGTTTTATGGCTTCAGGTCTTACATTTAAGACTTTAATCCATTTTTGAGTTAATTTTTGTGTATGGCGAAAGATAATGGTCTACTTGCATTCTTTTGCACATGGCTGTCCAGTTTTCCCAACACCATTTATTGAAGAGAATTTCCTTTCTCCATTGTATGTTCTTAATCGTTTGTTGAAGATTAGCTGTTTGTAGATGTGTGGTTTTATTTAGGGGCTTTCAATTCTGTTCCATTGATCTGTGTGTCTGTTTTTGTGCCAATACCATGCTGTTTTGATTACCATAGCTTTGTAGTATATTTTGAAGTCAGGGATTGTGATGCCTCCAGCCTTGTTCTTTTTTCTCAGGATTGTTTTAGCTATTCAGGGTCTTTTGTTGTTCCATATAAATTTTAGGATTCTTTGTTCTATTTCTGTGAAGAATGTCCCTGGGATTCTGATTGGGATTGCATTGAATCTATTGCTGTCAGTAATATGGACATTTTAACTATGTTTATTCTTCCAATTCATGTGCATAGAATATCTTTCCATTTTTTTGTGTCTTCTTCAATTTGTTTCAATAATGTCTTACAGTTTTCAGTGTATATGTCTTAGGTCTTTTATCTCCTTGGTTAAATTTATTCCTAGATATTTTATTCTTTGGTTTTTTTTCTTTCTGCTTTTTTTTTTCCTCCCCGTATCCCCCCAGTATATAGTTGTATATTTTAGTTGTGGGTCCTTCTAGTTGTGGTATGTGGGATGCCACCTCAACGTGGCCTGACGAGCAGCGCCATGTCCACGCCCAGGATCTGAACCAGCAAAACTCTGGGCCGCCAAAGCAGAGCACGTGAACTTAACCACTCGGCCACGGGGCCGGTCCCTAGGTATTTTATTCTTTTTGTTGTGATTGTAAATGTGATGGTTTTCTTGAGTTCTCTTTCTGCTAGATTGTTATTAGTGTATAGAAAGGCAACTTATTTTTGTAAGTGATTTTGTACCCTGCAACTTTACTGTAGTTGTTGATTATTTCTAATACATTTCTGGTGGATTCTTTAGGGTTTTCTATATGGGATCATGTCATCCACAAACAGCCAGAGTTTCACTTCTTCTGTTCCAATTTGGGTTTCTTTTCTTTCTTTTTCTTGCCTAATTGCTCTTGCCAAAACCTCCAGTATTATGTTGAACAGGAGTGGCGAGAGTGGGCACCCTTGTCTTGTTCCTCTTCTCAGAGAATGGCTTTCAGTTTTTCACTGTTGATGTATGATGTTGGCTATGGGTTTGTCATTTATGGCCTTTATTATGTTGAGGTGTTTTCCTTCTATACCCATTTTATTGAGAGTTTTAATCATAAATCGATGTTGGATCTTGTCAAATGCTTTCTCTGCATCTATTGAGATGATCATGTAATTTTTTATTCCTCATTTTGTTAATGTGGTGTATCACATTGATTGATTTGCAGATGTTGAACCATCCCTATATCCCTGGTGTAAATCCCACTTGATCATAGCGTATGATCCTTTTGATGTATTGCTGTATTCTTTTTGCCAATATTTTGTTGAAAATTTTTGTGTCTGTGTTCATCAGTGATATTGGCCTGTAATTTTCCTTTTTTGAGTTGTCCTTGTCTGATTTTGGTATCAGGTTGATGTTGATCTCATAGAATGAGTTAGGAAACATTCTGTCTTTTTCATTTTTCTTAGTGAGTCTGGCTAAGAGTTTGTCAATTTTGTTTATCTTCTCAAAGAACCAGCTCTTAGTTTCATTGATCCATTCTGGTGTTTTTTTAGTCTCCATTTCATTTACTTATGCTCTAATTTTTATTATTTCCCTTCTTCTGCTGACGTTGGGCTTTGTTTGTTCCTCTTTTTCTATTTCTGTTAGGTGAAGTTTAAGATTAATTATTTGATTTTTTCCTTATTTGTTGAAGCAGGCCTGTATTGCTATGAATTTCCCTCCTGTAACCACTTTTGGTTCATCTCCTAAGAGTTTACCAACTCTGATGTATTTTCATTTTCATTTGTCTCCAGGTATTTTTTATTTCTCCTTTGATTTCTTCATTGATCCAGTGGTTATTCAGTAGCATGTTGTTTAGTCTCTACGTATTTGTGACTTTCCCAGCTTTTTTCTTGTAGTTGATTTCTCATTTCATAATGTTGTGGTTGGAAAAGATACCTCATATGATTTCAATCTTCTTAAATTTATTGAGGCTTGCTTTGTTTCCCAGCATATGGTCTGTCTTTGAGAATGTTCCATGTGCACTTGAGAAGAATGTGTATTATGCTGTTTTGGATGGAATATTCCATATATATCTATTAAGCCCATCTTGTCTAGTTTTTCATTTAATTCCCCTATTTCCTTGTTGGTTTTCTGTCTGGATGATCTGTCCATTGATGTAAGTGGGGGTGTTGAGGGTGCCTACTGTTACTGTGTTGCTGTTAGTTTCTCCCTTTAGGTCTGTTAACAATTGCTTTATATACTTTGGTGCTCCTGTGTTAGGTGCATTTATGTTCGTAAGTATTATGTCTGTTTGGTGGAATGTCCCTTTTATCATTATATACTGCCCCTCTTTGTCTCTCGTTGTCTTTTTTATCTTGAAGTCTGCTTTGTCTGATAAAAGTATGGCAACACCTGCTTTCTTTTGTTTGCCATTAGCTTGGAGTATTGTCTTCCATCCCTTCACTCTGAGCCTGTGTTTGTCTTTAGAATTGAGGTGTGTTTCTTGGAGGCAGCATATTGTTGGGTCTTGTTTTTTAATCCATCCAGCCACTCTGTGTCTTTTGACTAGAGAGTTCAATCCATTTACATTTAGAGTGATTATCGATACATGAGGGCTTAATATTGCCATTTTATCTCGTTTTCCTGTTGTTCTATATTTTCCTTGTTTCTCTTCCCTTGTATTTCTGGCTGCCACTTCAGTTTGGTGGTTTTCTCAGTTTTCTCTTTATTTATGATTTGTGTCTCTGCTCTGATTTTTTGTCTAGTGGTTACCATGAAGTTTGTGTAAATGATCTTGAAGATGAGATAGTCCATTTTCTGATAGTCTCTTATCTCCATTAGCCTAAGCGGGTTCTCTGTCCCTTCCCTCTTCCTTATCTAACTTATTGTTGTCACAAATTATTCTGTTTTGTGAGTTTGTGATTAGAATGAAGTGTTTTTAGTTATTTTTGATGCTTTTCTTTCCTTTAACTTTTATGTTATAGTTAAGCGTTTGCTAACCTGTTCTGATAGAGAGCTGCAATTTTCTGATTTTGTCTGCCTATTTATTTCTTTTCTCCAAGCTTTGTAAACCTTTGACTCTTTGTTTCAAATATGAGGGCATCCTTGATCATTTCTTGTAAGGGAGGTCTAGTGGCGATAAACTCCCTCTGCTTTTGTTTATCTGGGAAAGCTTTTATTCCTCCATCTTATCTGAAGGATTGTTTTGCTGGATAGAGTATTCTTGGCTGTAAGTTTTTGTCTTTCAGTATTTGAGTATATCATTCCAGTCTCTCTTAGACTGTAAGGTTTCTGCTGAGAAATTCGCTGGAAGCCTGATAGGTGTTCCTTTTTAGATTATTCTCCTCTGCTTTGCTGCCCTTAGTATTTTTTATTTGTTTTGACTTTTGCCAGTTTAATATTATATGCCTTGTAGAAGGTCTTTTTATATTGATGTAATTGGGATTTATGTTGGCTTCATATACTTGTAAGTGCAGTCTTTTCCCCAGGTTTGGGAAGTTCTCAGCTATTATTTCCTTGAACAAGTTCTCTGCTCCTTTCTCCCTCGCTTCTCCCTCTTGAATACCTATAATCCTTATGTTTCATTTCCTAAGGAATTCATGTTTTTCAAGTCTTAGTTCTCTCCCTCTCCACCTGAAACATTTCTGTACTTCTGTCCTCTAAATTACTAATTCTGTCCTCCATATACTCAGCTCTGTTTTTTAAGGTTTCTAGATTATTTTTTATCTCGTTAATTGTGTTCTTCATCTCCAGAATTTCTGTTTGGTTTTTTCCTTAGAGTTTCAATCTCTTTTATGAAGAATTCCTTCTGCTCACTAATTTTGTTCCTGAGTTCATTAAACTGTCTTTCTGAGTTTTCTTGTAACTCATTTAGTTTCTTTATGACAACTGCTTTGCATTCTCTCATTTAGATTATAAATTTCTGTGACTTCAGGATTGGTTTCTGGACTTTGTCATTTTCCTTATGCTCTGGAGTGCTAATGTAGTTCTTCATGGTGTTTGATGTTGTGATCCTTTGCCAGTGCATAGTGGTAGTATCAAGTCGCAGATTCCACCTGCCACCACTGGGGTAGGCGGAGCTTTGTTTTCTGAACCTGCCGCGTCTGCTGGATATTATGCTGATAGGACTCATCTGTGTTTGTTGATGGCCACAGTCACTTGGCAGGTCACACACACATGTGCAGGCACTCTGGTGTGGATCTGCTGCCTTGTCCAAGGACCAACCAAGCTGGTGTGCTTGGCGGCAGGGAAGGGTGCTTTCTTTCACTTGCACGCACGTGGGCCCTCTCTCTACTCATGGGTGGTTTGCCTGGGCTGCTGTGCTTGGTGGGGGCCCCACACAGTGGCTGAACTGCGCCACTCGATGTGGAGCTTTCCCATGGGCCAGGCTGCAACTCTGAAAGTGAAAGCATTTGCTTGCAGACCTGTTCCCCCACCTCCTCTTAATGTCACATGCCAGCTTCTGTTTGTGGACCTGTGGCCTAGATCACTGGTGCTGGGGAGGGGTAGGGGATCTGCTTACCTCCTTCCCTGCTTCCCGGGGATCCAGTACACCCACCTTCAGATGTATGGCTGCATGGATCTCTCACACACCTATTGTGCTTTGTAGGGAATCCTCAGTTGGCTAACAGATGTCTGTTTGGTTGTAACTTAGTGGGGAGAGACTAAGGGAACAGCTCACTCCACCATGATGCTGACATCCGTTTTTCCTTCTTAGAGTAATTTTTTTTAAGGTAATAGGATGAGTTTTAAGTCTCAGATTCTTTTTGCAACTGATGATTTAACAGTTAAATATGTTTATGCTTTAACCATTCATTAACTTGGGCCTGATTTTCCTTAGTCCTTAGAAGTTTATGAGAATTTTTGAATTAGAAGTACAGATTTGTTTTATTTTTACTCACATTAAAATAGGAAAATCATTAAACTGTTTAAAAATACTGGCACCAGACTTAACTAAACAGGAGCCCTGGAAAGTTTCAGTTTAGAAACTCTGTGAGTCCCTAGGGTGGTCTATGGATGTGATGTTCCAATCTGTAAGGTCATCTTGCAAATAGATTTAGTTCTAAGTTTAGAACCAGAAAGGCTACTTCCTTCCTCCAGGCTTTTCACATTTAGCCCCAGTGTGCCCATTGAGTGAGGACAGATATATTTTTCCATTCCATGATTGCTGGGGAGCCACAACTTGTGAGGCTCTGTGATCTTAGTGCTTGTATAATGCTTTACAAATATTTGGTGCACAGTAAATATTTGAGTTGTGTGAGACATGGTGGATGAATTTGCATGGTAAAACCTCTAAACTGAGCTTTGTGTTATAAATAATACTATTTGCATAAATGGAAATAGGTCTTTGTTTACTTGCAGTCAGAGTATATCCAGAAAACTATATTTAAAGGTAGGGAAAGTTCTGAAGTAAAGTGAAAGTAAAAAGTAGTAAAGCATTTTCTTCTCATGAAGTGTAGTGATGTTTTACCCACTTATATGCCATTCAAATATTTAGAGATGCTCACTCAAGTAAGTAACTAATTCCTTGAGGGGGATGCCAAAACCCAAAAATTTGTAGTAAGAAAAAATCATGTAAGTATAATTGACACTTGGATCTCTGCAGAGATTTGGTTAATATTTCACTTAGATATTAGGCATAAATAAGCATATTCTGTATTTCATAGAGAAAAGTGTGTGAGGTAGAAGGGAACCTATCTTACCTTTTTAATATATACATATAGCTTTAAAGGAAGGAACCATATAGTTTCCTCCCAAACTCTGGGGCTTGGGGCCTTGAAAATTCTAGTAAAGATGAAGTTGTGACTGATAACTTAAAACCTTAAGGGGAAACAAAGGTTGGGAGCCTTAAGTTGGAGGCGTGTCTGTGACAGTTTTTGCATTTGCTGAAGGAAAACAGTGATGCAAGCTAGAGACAATCTACATACCATTTTACACATCTTAAATTAGTGATACTGGACACTGTACTGCTTGATTCCATTCACCATCCCTTGTTTGCTAGAGACTTTCCAAGATCTCTCTCTCCCACGCTTGTAAATTTGTGTTGCTTTGTTGAAGATAAAATATAAAGAAGCATTTTTCTGAGCCTCCCCCTTCTTTTAAATATTCTGTGTCTTTCTGCTTTTCTGGTTCAGAGTTGACCTTTGTCTCCTGCCTTACAGGTCCTGCCTGGTCGTGGTCTTAGAGAAGTGAGATTAGCAGGCTGGTTAGGATGATTAATAGAACCAGGATAGGTGTTTACCTCCCTCTCCGCCTATCAGCTCCCCTTCATTATTTCCAGGATTTTGCCGTTGTGGGTCTTCCTGTGGTTATTTCATCAGATACTTTAACTCCTATCCGGTGATTCCTTGCTCTCTGAGGATACCTGGGTGTGTTTACTTTCTGCAATCTCCCTTTATCTTTTCTAAGATTTTACTGGAACCATTTCTGCTATTTCTTTTTTTATCAGCTGTACTTCCCTTTTCTATTTCTGACTTCTCTTATTACATTTTATCACATTTCCCTACAAGAGGAGGTCATGATTTTTAAAAAGTAGAACTGAAATTCATATTGAAATTCAAGCAGAAAAGGTATATGGAAATATATTCACCTATAGTTATGTAAGGGATCTCAAGGTAGGAAGTGATTGCTGTGTAGATGTCTAATCATCTCCCTCTTCCATTGTTTTTGTGCTTGAAAGCTATATTTTGTAGGATGAATTATTCTTAATTTGGCCTCAAAAATATGGCATCCGATAATATCAGTATAGTAATAGTAGGCTATTTCACATTTTAAAACTCTAAAGCTCTATCAACTAGCTCTTTCATAAGTTGGTAATGTAGTTGATATTCTTCTTAAGGGCCTGGAGTTCTTATGCTTCCCAGACTGACTTTCAAAGACAGACAGAAACAGTTTAGTACATTTTTAATATTATATATTTTATTAGATCTTATTTTTTAAATGTAATATTCTATTTATGAAGTAAGATAGAATACTGGTCTGGGAGGCAGGAAGCCTTGGTTTCACTCACACTCAAGTGGCTTTTCTTTTTTTTTTGGTTTTTCTCCCCGAATCCCCCCAGTAGATAGTTGTATATTTTTAGTTGTGGGTCCTTCTAGTTGTGGCATGTAGGATGCTGCCTCAGCGTGGCCTGACGAGTGGTGCCGTATCCGCGCCCAGGATCCGAACCAGTGAAACCCTGGGCTGCTGAAGCAGAGCACGCAAAGTTAACCACTCGGCCACGGGGCCAGCTGCTCAAGTGGCTTTTATATAAAACTCTGGTATTCTTTTTCTCTAATACTTGAAACAGCTATTCTCATTTAAAATCTTATTCCCTGTATTTTTCTTGATGCTATTCAACTTTTATTTTTTCATTTCCAAATGAACAGCCCTCAAGGATGAACATGAAAGGCAAATGTTTCTTAGTGTATTAAACAAAAACTTTTAAATAAATTATTTTAAGTGATTTTCTTTCAATTGAATCTTATTTTTCCACTGACTTCCATTATAATCTCTGAAATGTGTTCTCATGAGCAAAATTTGATCCTAAATCAAGCTGCTGGCCTATATCCACCTTATCTGACCATGAGTACCCCGTTTTCTTTTTTGTAAAAAATGCTAAGAGACAAACCAATTAGTTTGTGTGTTGATGAACACTTGCTCTGCCCACCTGTACGACTTCATTGTCTGAGCTGCAGGGGAAAAGCACTTGATTTTTACTTACCATTCTTCATTCCCGTGGTAATGTAAATTTATTATGTGTGCTTTGAAGCAGTAAGACCAGCCACAGCACGATTTCAGGAGAATGCCATCAGCCAGTCTTCTGGTAGCCCTACGCTGAATTTACTGCCTGCTTTTAAAATTCTTGCTTGCCAAACTTTCACTGAATGACTCGACTCGTCATCTAATTGAAGACAGCTGTAGTTTATTTGCCAAAAATCATTGCTGTTGCCTATTAAAATGGCGATTAAATCCGCTCGATGTTTTTGACTCTTTTTTGCTAAGATTTTGAGAATGTGCTTAAAATGAGGCTTCTACAATAAGAATCACGTCAGTTCCTTGAATTATTGAATTTGTATATTCTTGTTGAAAGTTACTGATTAAACTGATGTTTTATCAAAATTTAGAGTAAAGTGTAAATTATCACTCCAATTTATTTTACCTACAGAATTTTAATGTGAAGTACCATTTTGTTAGTACTCTGATTTTTTATTTATTAAATAAAAAGAAAAGTAAACTTTGTCTACTGTATGGCTGTAACAACACACACGGCAAGAAATATCCTATAAACTTAAAAAACATCTTGTCTAACCTATGCTGAATCCCAGAAGTCCTGGCTTAGGTTTTACACCCCCTCAGAATACAGGTGCCTAAACACAGACGAGGCCAATAATTAGTCCTAACCAGTTCACAGGCTGAGGTTGAGTCCCTGAAAACTTTTTTCACTTTTTTCTTCTTTGACCAGTAAGATGTTTCGCTTATGAAACACAGATGTACCTTAGAGTAGCTGTTCTCAAAGAGATACTTTCCAGGGCTCCGTAGTCTTCCCTTTTCCAACTACCTATCTGTGTGACCCTGGGTTTTCTTTCATACACTTCAACCAAATGACTTATCTCAACAGCCTGAATGCAGAAGCAGAAAGGAGAACCCAGCTGTCCACTCTTAAGCCAAATGTTAAAGGAGATTTGCAAAAATATAAGATAATGCCTCTCTTTTCAGTACATTTTTGTTTCTTTTTTTAATTTTATTTTTCCTTCTTTTCCCAAAGCCCCCCAGTACGTAGTTGTATATTTTAGTTTTGCGTCCTTCTAGTTGTGGCATGTGGGATGCCACCTCAGCATGGCTTCATCAGCAGTTCTAGATCTGCACCCAGGATCCGAACCAGTGATACCCTGGACTGCCGAAGCAGAGCATGCAAACCCAACCACTTGGCCACGAGGCCAGCCCCTTTTTTTGTGTTTCTTAACATTGCTATTTTTCATAAAAATGTGCTATTTATGTTAACATGTAAAACATGATTTCAAATAAATAAATCTATTTAAAATTACTCAGTTTTGACTTACTTGATTTATATTACTATACTGATATAAATCAAAAACTTACAGTTTTGTTTTGTTCTTTTTGGTGAGGAAGATACACCCTGAGCTAACATGTGTTGCCAATCTTCCTCCTTTTTTTCTTTTTATGTGGGCCACCGCCACAGCATGGCCACTAACAGATGAGTGGCGTGGGTCCATGCCCAGGAATGTAACCTGGGCCACTGAAGCAGGACATGTCGAAATTAACCACTAGGCCACGGAGGCTGGCCCTAAACTTACAATTTTTAATCACAAAAGGGTCATCAATTGAAAAAAATGATGATGTGTTTTATTTGAGTAGAAGTAAAATAGGCAGGGAAGATAGGGCAGATCCTAAACAGTATTTATTCTCTGGATGGATAGAAATTCTGGACTAATTCAGTGTGCAGGTACAGAAGAAGAATGACACCACAGGACCCACGATGCTGCTTGGCATTCCGAAAGACAGGACTGCTGATGTTCTTTCTGACATTGTTATGATCTTAAAGTGAAGGGAGCTCCTATTCCCCACATGTTGTAAACTATCCATGCTTTTAAAAATGTTTTGTGTAACGATGAGAAGAGATCTCAACTTAGATTAGCTCTTACTGAACTGCATAGAACAGGAAATGAGCACATGAAGTTCCAAGATGATTGTAATGGTCTGTTCAACAGATGCACCACAATTTAGTTTTGTCATTATTAAGATTGTGTTTTGAAAAAATAACTGCTTATGTAAAAATTGAATCTTTGCAGTTTTTAATCATAATAACCACTTACATTATTAGAGTGCTTTGAAGTAATCAGTGAATGAAATGAATGAAAAGTACTTTTAAATGTTCTAAGAAGGTACTCGCTGAAGTTGTGATGTAAGCAGAATAAAATAACTATGTAGGACTGAGTAAATATAATTGGACTGGGTCACACGCTCTGTGCAACCTACCCCCAATGTGTTAACACAAAATGCTTAATACATATTTTATATAATCATCTGACTCTAAGTACTATCCATTATTTTGATATACATTTGAATATTTCCATTATAAAGCAATGATTGTAATTCAGGCTGAAACTATTGAATATATTTAAAAACAGAAAAGTGTATGTGATCTGTAATCTATTATTTGAACTCTTTGTTGCTATTTTTGTGTGGCGAAAAACAGATGAAATCTCTGTTCCCTACAGTAAGCTATGAAAGTCACCATTCAAAGCTGTCGTGGAGTCTGGGTGTTCAAAAGAAAATAGATCATGCTCACTACTGTTTGTTTGTGGTGGGTGATTTGGGGAAGAAAAAGAATAGTGATTAGTGAAAATACATGAAATCCATGTTGAATCAGAACAAAAGGGAAGAGAGAGGGACAAGTTCAGGAAGTAGCAGCAGAACAGAGGAACTGCAGGAGGCTCAGTGATTCTAGTAAAAATGAAAACTAGCAATATAACAATGCCACCAATATACGTAATAGTTTTGGTCTTTTTAAGCACTTTCCAAAGCTTCATTTAAATTATGCCTAAAAACGTTAGGCATTGTTATTTTTTAGAGTTAGGCAAAATGAGGTACACAAAGCTTAAGTAACCTATCCAAAGACACACACTAGTAGGTAATAAAAATAACAGTGGTGATAACTAATAGTAACTTGTTAATGCTCATAGCAGCTCTAAGAATTTAGTACTATCATCCCCAACCCACTGATGGGGAAACTAGTTGTGAGGGAAGTCGAATAACTTGCCCAAGATTGCACAGTTAATAAGTCCCAGAACCGGGATTTTTAAACTAAATTGTCTGAGTCTCTGCTCTTAACCAGTATGTTCTACATCCTATTGGTTGTTTCTGTTATTTTTGGGTAGACCATTTTCACTTAACTTAGATTTTATAAATAATCCAGTTCGGTACAAACATTTTAGTGGTGCGTGAGAGCCTAACAGTGGCCCAAGGAGATGGCGGTGAGTCTTTCTTAATACCAGGCTTATGTTTTCGTCACCTTCTTATCTTTGAAGTCAAAATATTTTCAGTCAGTCCCTAGAAACAGTGGCATGACTGTGTCAGGGCACTTATTAATTAGTATGGAGAAGTTGTTTTCTCATTATAAATACGTAACGATTGCCCTAGCATTCTTTGGATAGTAAGATTACTATTTGTGCACATATTTGAGGAATTTGTTTGTATTCCTCAACATAATTTGAGATAAATCCTCATAGGTTGGGATAAATAGGGAAAAATCAGTTTTTGCGGCCCTTTGTGAGTACTATTGTATCCATCATGGTAGTAAGCTCGTTGAGCTGCCTACAATATTAATGTGGAATGAATTTTATCATCAAATTATTATAGCTTAGAAGACTTGAGAAAATATCCTTATGGGTATAAAATTAAGTTTCTAACTACAGCACTTTTTACTTGCCTTGAATGGCTTCCTTGGAAGCCAAGAAGCCTTGTGTTCCGTTTCTAGCACCATCATCAATGTTGCCTTCAGTAAATCATTTAAACATGTTAAACGTATGTTCCATTTGGCAGTGGGAATGCCATATGCTCTCAAATTGCCTCGGTGTGATTTTGCAAAAGTGAAATTGATTTTAAAATATGAATATTTAAAGTGATTCCATCACTTATGAAGTAGTATGCATTGTATGCTTCATAAATCTAACAAACAAAAAAAGAATAGATAATATTTTAGACCTTAAAAAACAAAAACTTCTTTAGTTTTATATGATCCAGAATCCATCTTAATTTTGGCTTAAAATGATTCTTAGTGTTAACATCTAGTGCTTTTTAAAAATCAGCCAAGATATCTTTGGACATTTAAATTCCTTTTCTGTTCAGAAATGTCATTAACTTGAAGTATAAAGATGCTTTCTAAGGAAACTGGTTTGCTTAGCCAGATCTTTTAATGTAGTTATTTTGTGATGCGAGCTGTAAAACCCAAACATTGAGGCTGCTTTCCACAATGTCTTGTTGCCCAGACAGTGATGTCATGTTTGAAGCATGTTTAGTTTGCAAAGGTCCTGCTTCTGATCCTTTAGTTGTCACTTTTTTTGTGCAGCGTCTCCTGAATTACAAAGGTACTGAAAGTAATTTGCTTCATTAAGGTCTGTTGCTGACACTGTTGTATTTCAGTCCTCATTCTTCTCTTGGCCTCCTTCATTAAGACCTTATTCAAATTTGGATCATGGTTCTACTGCAACATCCATGCCATTATCATCTAAATAGCAATTACATATTCAAAAACAACAGCTTCTCCTTAACTGTCTGTAACTTAACATTTTACATAGAATCAAGTGGGAATTAAGAATAAAATGAATCTTTTCTTTGTGATTTACAACCCTCCCGTTCACCCTTGGTTTACTAGTTAATGTTGAATAAGCTGCTTGTAGACGAAAGAAGACAAAATTATTGATTGCCCAGCTTTGGTTTCGTAGAGGTATATATGTTATGAATTGTTTCTGTATTAAACAGTCACCCCAATGACAGTGACCCTGATTTAATCACCCATATTTATCAGACAGCATTTACTACTTTGCATATAATGGGACCAGGTTTAACAGTCTGTTAAGTAATTAATAGTATCTTTTACAAAAGCAGCAGTGCTTTACAACTTGAAATGTTTAAAGAAAACCTTTTAAAATGAGTCAATATATTTGTCCTTTGTAGGATAGAATTCAAACATAGAAGCATATTCTACTAATAAAATAATAGTATACTTTTCTAACTACTTTGTTTTGGAGATCTTAAAATTATATTTTATAGCCTGTACGTACTAAGCTGATTTGGTTGAAATGAGCAACTATGGTTACTGGAGAAAAAGTGTGTCAACAGATACAATGGACGTAAGTATTAGGACTTTTTTTTGCCAATGATTAATGGAAAGATAGTACAAGATACCATATACACATGTGTATATTGTGTATATACAAATATGGGCAATGTTGTATAGATCTCTTTTAAGAGTTTCTTGACCAGCAAAATGTGTGTGTGTGTGTGTTTGTGTGTAGGAGGGAGGGAGAGGGGAGAGGAGGTGAAGGGAGGGGAGATAGAAAATCCTAACCATCAAAAATGCTAATTAAGGGGAGCCCGGCCTCATGGCCGAGTAGTTAAGTGGTTAGGTTCGCGCTGCTCTGCTTTGGCAGCCCAGGGTTTTGCCAGTTCGGATCCTGGGGGCGGACATGGCACTGCTCTTCAAGCCAAGCTGAGGCGGCGTCCCATATAGCACAACCAGAAGGACCCACATCTAAAAATACACAACTATGTACTGGGGGGCTTTGGGGAGAAAAAGGAAAGAAATAAAATCTTAAAAAAAGAAATGCTAATTAACTATTCAATACCAAGTCTTTTGCTGCCTTGCTTAATAATTTCTTACACATTTTACAAAGGTCTTGTAATGGTTAAGGGGTTTTATTTCCTCTTTGTCTGAAATGAACTTCCATTTCTTTGTTTTTCTATCCATATTTTCAAATTTATCAGTTATATGTGTGTGAATAATTATATAATGCACAAAGTTACTTCCAATATAGATTTAAGTGAGATTCTAGCTTAATTTTTGTAGATGTGAATATTAGAAACTTGTTCAATTGTGGATCCTCACCAACGAGAGTCAGGAAGACTCACCCTTTGTCATCTTACCATCTTTTGTGAAGATGAGTCCTGAGGATAAGCTGGAGAGGTCAGATGTTGGTGTTCATTTCAAGGAGTGCCCACTGAGGAGGGCAGAATGCTGTAAAACAAAGTGGAAGAAACTCTGGAGATTAGGTTAACCACTGGGAGACTTGGAATTGAAAGAAAAGTCAGGCACTGAGCCTGCAAGGACAAAGTGAGGCTTTCGGGACAAGTAGGGTTTATCAGAAATCATTTGTCCTAAACAAGGGTCTCTTTGATAGATCTCTATATTACATTTTGTAATGTTGTTTTGTGATCAGCTGGGGATAAGGTCATTAAAGTGACAGACCTTACCAGATATTATTTTTAGCTTTTGCTTATGCTATCTTAGTCTCTTTGGGATACTATAAAAAATACCATAAACTGGGTGGTCCATTTTGAGTAATTTTTGTATAAAGTGTTAGAATTAGGTCTGTTCTTCTTCTTTTTTTTTTTGCCTACAAATGTCCAATAACAGCGTTGCTTTTAATGATAAAACAAAACATAAAAAACACTCCAAATGTTCATCGTCAGAACAGATATGTAAACTGTGGTATATTCATACAATGGAATGCCGAATAAAAATGAAAGAACTAAAGGTACATGCAGCAATGTGGATGAATCCCAAGTATACGATGAGAATGAAGGAGAAAGGCAATTGCTGAAGAATATTGTGTATCCACTGTGATTGTGATTCCATTTATATATGGTTCTAAAACATATAAGCCAGCCTTGGTGGTCTAGTGGTTAAGATTTGACAGTTGTACGGCCTTGGCCTGGGTTCGTTTCCTAGTTAGGGAAGTTCACACCACCCGTCTGTTGGTTGTCATACTGTGGCAGCTGCACGTTCCTGTGATGCTGAAAGCTGTGCCACCAGTATCTCAGATACCAGCAGGGTCACCCATGGTGGACAGTTTTCAGCAGAGCTTCCAGACTAAGACAGACTAGGAAGAAGGACCTGGCCACCCACTTCTGAAAAAATGCCCATGAAAATGCTATGAATGGCAGCAGAGCATTGTCTGATATAGTGCCGTAATATGAGAGGATGGCACAAAAATTGTGCAAGGTTCCTCTCTGCTGTGCACAGGGTCACTAACAATGGGAGTCCAGTCAACAGCACTAATGACCAAAAATGTATAAAACATAAAACTAAACCAGAGATATAAAAAAATGCTGTAAAAAAAGAGAATGAGAAACAGAATTTAGAGAGTGGACTTTACCTCTGAGGTGGGAATAAGGGAGCGTGAGATGGGGGACTTCAAGGTTGACCATAAGTTCTGCTTTTTAAATTGAGTAGTGGGTACACGGGTGTTCACTACATTGTCATTCTGAAAACGTTTCCTTTTTTAAAGATTGCATTTTCTCTTTGTTGCTAGTAGAAAAATATAGTTGATTTTTATAGCAACCATCTTAAAGTTTTTTATTTCTAATAATCTGCCTTTAGATTCTTTTGGATTTTTTAAGTAGATAATCGTAACGACTGTGAATCATGGGTTTTGTTGTTTTCTTTTCAATCCTTATGGCTTTGATTTCATTTTTTTCTGTCTTATTGCATTATTTAGGATCTCCAGTATGTTATCAAAATAGACGTGTCAAAGCAATCTTTTTTTTCCCCATTTTTGATTGTGAAGAGAATGCTTATAATGTTTGCAATGTTTAACTGGTAAATACAGTATATACTGTTTATCTGGGAGTTATTCCTAATTTTTTAGGCTTTTTAAATATATAAATGGGCAATAAATGCCTTTTTTTAGATCTCTTGATCAAGTAATTTTTTGCCTTTAATCTATTAGTGTGGTTCATTAATAGCTTTCTTAATGCTTAAACAGGAATGCTTGTGTTCCTGAAGTAAATTCAAAGTGCATTTTATTTTTGATGCTTTAAAAATAAACTATTGGATTCATTGAGCTTACATTTGGCTTGAGATTTTTGCATATATTTTTATGAGTGAGATTTGTAATTTTCCTTTCCTGTGCTTTCTGTGGAAAGTTATGTTCAGGATTATATTAGACTCATTAAATGAAATGGGAAGTATTCCGTATTTTTAAACAATTAGAAAAAGTTTTATAAAATTTAATGGAATTCACTTGTAAAATTATCTGGGCCTGGTATTTCTTTAGTGGGTAGCTTTTTGTCTACGGAATGAATTTATTAATAATTATTGATTAGCTTATTGAGTCAATGTGGTAAGTTATAGTTTTGTGGGAGATTGCTCATTTTTTAAAAATTTCAAAATTTATCACTGTAATGTCTTTTTCATAATATTTTCTTTCCTTTTTAATTTCCGGGATTTTTGTTATGTTCCATTTTCCCCCCAATATTATTTGCTTGTTCCTTTGCTATTTTTTTTGCTTAGTCTTTTCAAAGGTCAACTTTAGGATTTATTGTTCCTCTCTCTTACATTTTTATTTCTTATTTCGTTGTTTTTTGCTTCTGCCTTAAGTTTCTTTTTTCTTTGGAATGTATTTTGTTAGTCTTATTCTAACTTCTGAAGTTGGTTGCTGACTTTTAGCTCATCAATTTTAGCTTTTGAGTATTATTTTCATTAAAATAGTCCATATTTCTCTCTAAATGCTAATTAGCAGATTCCAATTTTTAATTTGTATTTTTCCATTAGTTTATAGTTTTACGTGTTTTTCAATTTCTGTACTTCTTTACTGAGTTATTTAAAAATATTTTAAGGTTTCCAAATATATGAGATGTTTTGTTTTGATTATCTTTTCAGTGAAGATTTTTAATTTAATGCACTGTGGTCAGAGAATGAGCTGTAATGGTAATCTTTAAATGTGCTGTGACTTGGTTCACAGCCTAGTACATGACATTTATAGAATATTTTGGGGAGAAGGAATAATTTTTAAGTTTTTTGAGGATAAATTCTATTTTGGTGGATTTTTATATTCCATTTACCTTCTTAGTACTTTGTGTTTTTTTTTGAGGAAGATTGGCCCTGAGCTAACATCCATGCCCATCTTCCTCTACTTTATATGTGGGACACTTGCCACAGCACCGCCTGGTAAGTGGTGCTAGGCCCACCCCTCGGATCCCAACTGGCAAACCCTGGGCGGCTGAAGTGGATCCTGTGAACTTAACCTCTGTGCCACCAGGCAGGCCCAACCTTCTTAGTACTTTTAAGTGTAGATGGCTTGGAGAAAAATCTGCTATTACAAAAGCAGTTTTCAACAGCTCAAGATTTGTAAGCCCTTGGCTGTAGCCTGTTTCTTGTCTTCCATCTCAAGACTGGAATTATTATTAGTTTTTAAAACAAGGACTGTGTAATTCTGTATTGTTTTGTCTCAATTTCATAACGTTCTGTTGACATGTTTGTGACAGATCTCATATATAATTGTTTTTATAAGAAAACTATTGTTTTATTGTTATGAATTCTATTAATTTTGACCTGTTTGATTTTTATTTCTTTCATGCACGTGATTATTATTTTCTTGTATTTATTTAATTGGCTTTTAGATGACTCCATTGCTGGTTATTCACCATGTAGCTTAATACGGTTTCACCTAGAATTAGTGGTGAAAGCATGTTGTATATAATGTAGAGGACAAGCAGTAGTAGGTAAAAAGATATAAAATTGATCTAAAATCATTCATATTAAGACAATAAGAGAAGACTTGGTAATATTTGAGTTAAATTGGAAACATTAACATTTACTAGTTTTTTGGGATATTAATAGTTGGTAAAAAAGGAGAACCATGTTTAGGTTAAATTTGGGAAATGCTTGGCTTCGAATGGTTAAAGATGTTGCACAAGAACTTTTCAGTCTTTAATATATTACATTGTCTTGAAAATATCTAACTTGGGTTTATAGTATTAGTATTTTCTAAGTTGGTTAAAACTCCCTTTTTCATGGAGGATCTTGCAAAACTGAATATTTCTACTACACCCACATTTACTAAAATACTGCTTAGAATAACTTTCAGAAAGTTATCATTAATTGTTAAAAATTTCAGAAAATCTTGGAGATACTAATTTTGAGAACTTTAATGAAAAAGTTTTACATCATTAAAAGTAATTAATTACTATGTATTAATTCATAAGAATGCCTGATATTTCCCACTGCTTTAAAGATTTCAGAGCACAATGACTTATCTGATTTTATTCTGGCTTTGAAACAGCCCTGCACTGTTGTGGGCTGGCTACTTGAGTCCTTCTGGAATCATTAAAGCCTCAAGTTAAACATGTCTGTTCTGTAAATGCTGCTAGAAATTCCATTCAGGACTTCTTAACTTTGATTGCGAAATTCTTTCCATCTTCATTGTTGATTCATTGAAGGAATACAGTAGATGAAGCTTTTTGTTGTTGTTGTTAAAGAACAGTAATCTAATGAAATTAGAAAGGAGAAATTTTTGCCTCTTTATGTTAGCATTTTCAGGTTTTCCTATGCTGCTTATAGCTTTGTGGATGGTCAGCATTAGCTATTTTAGTTTGACTGGTAGAGTTCTGATTGTCAGATTTCATTATTAATGAAAATACAATATTATCTGTATCAAGATTGAAAAATTGCATTTATTATATATCTTATTTGAAAAATGTTTTCTTTTACTAAAAATTTGTATTTTAAAATTTTGATTGACTTTTATTGTTTAATTGTATATACACCAATACAAAGAAATTTAAATTCAAAAAGAGGATGCTACAAATATATCTTGGAAAAAAGAAGAATTGAAAGTACAGGTTTCCCCCGCTATCCGAAAGTTCGCTTTATGCAATTTTGCTTTTATGAAATAACTGATTAGTACCTGTTTTTGCTAACTGTAAGAAATCCAAAGAGGATTTTCGCTTTTATGAAAAGAGGCGAAAAGCCAGCGTTTGTTTTGCAGTGAGCTGTTCTAGAGGCAGCGCACGGCCAGAGTAGTGCGAGGGGTGCCATGGAGCTCCTTTCCTGGAAGAACACTCAAGCGCCTCAGCATCAAGCCACCATAGCTTTGAACTGTGGTTCTGAGCATCTGTGTTTTATCTTGATTTATTTTGATAGGTTATATTTTGGGTCTGGGAACTCTCAAAAATTTTTCCGTATAAATTAATGCTTTAATTGCTTCTTCCCTTCATGACGTTTTGGCTTAGGAAAGTTTTCATAGGAACGATCTACTTTCAGATAGCGGGAGGAACCTATACAGGATTGGTCCTTCACAAAGATTTGGAAAATCAAAATGTATTTTTCTTTAATTTCCTCCAAATTCCCTTGCTTCCTTTTCAGTGCCTCTTTTATCCGTTACTCTGTAAAAGAGGGTGTACCATTTTTTCTCAAAGAAAAGCATACAAAGGAAGACTTAACTGACCTCCACTTAAGTGAGTTTGCAGATTGACTGATATTCTCCAACTTTGCTGTAAAGCCCTGAATATTGGCAGCGTATAGGCCCTTCTCTGGTGTGCAGATAGGCTTCTACTCCTCCAGAGGAGTGGTGTCTTGTCCAAATGTCACACTCTCTCCTCCTAAACATGTGTGCTTGTTACTGTAATTGCACAATTAATTTAAAAAATGTGTGAGTATAAAGAAGGAGTAATTATTTCTACAAAACATAGTTAAATGCTTTGGAAATAATCTATACAGTTTAATTGCTAAAATAAAAAAAAGCTGTCAGTTTAGGTGTGGCTGAGATAACTTATGAAAGAATCTAGGAATCTGCATCAGACCGATTTGCAAATGCCTTTACGTTCCCATCAGCTTGGAAACAATTAGAGATTGTGTACAGTGAGTTATCTGTTGGGCATACTAAGAAAGGCTTGGAACCCAATCAGGCGGCTCTACTACAAATAAAGGCCTTGACCCCAAATCTTCCCTGTGTGTGAATGTTAAAGCAACAGAAGGGTTGAAAGTTGGGGAGATGTTAGATGTTGGGGTATTGGACACTAGTATGGAGAAATTGTCTTCTGATCAACCTTTTCAAAAATTTGCAAATGATTTGTCTTTTTAATGATAATGACAATTTTATTGCAGGTCAGTTATAGTGTGTAGTTGAAACAGTTCTCCAAAATGATGACATACAAAAGCAAAGCAGGGACCGGCCCCGTGGCCAAGTGGTTAAGTTCACGTGCTCCACTTTGGCAGCCCCAGGTTCCCTGGTTTGGATCCTGGGCATGGACCTAGCAACGTTCATCAAGCCATGCTGTGGTATCATCCCACCTAGAAGTAGAAGGACTTGCAACGAGGATATACAACTATGTACTATGGCTTTGGGGAAAAAAAAAAGAGGAAGATGGGCAATAGATGTTAGCTCAGGGACAATCTTCCTCACCAAAAACAAAACAAAACAAAACAAAAAAACCCCAACAAAACTCAAAGAGGAAACTTCAAAAAAACAAAAGAAAAGCAGAGCATGTGGCAATAGAGTAGAAAAAATCAGAGGGAATTACAGTTGCCCTAGGCAGGAGTGCAGCTAGAACTAACAGACTGCAGCTTTCTGTTATAAACGAATTCACAAGAATTTTAGGAAAATATATACCATACATTTTTTGGTTTTTTACCAAATGGAGTGTAAACTATTTATGGACTTTCCCTGCTATTATTGTGTACTTTGAGCATAGAAACGTTTGAAAATAAACTTATCTGCGACAACTGTGCTCCCTGTGCATTAGGTTTCTTCCCACCCCTGTCCTGAGGACCTTCACGAAAGTAACCTAAAAACCATAGTTTTGCCATTGAATGTAATGTCTTTCCTCTAACCTTCAAGTCAGAAGATTTGGAGTGTTTCAAGAGGAGATGTGAAAAAAAGTTTTGGGTTTTAATTTTGGAAAAAAGTGTAAGACAGAACTAGCAGTCATATAAAATTGATAACATCAAACATGTAAAAAATAGTAGTATAGTGATAGCATAGAGCAAAATTTCCTTTGAAGCATTTACTTAATTTTGGTGGAAAAAGGGCTTAAGAATATCCTGAATTACAAGGAGATACTGAAGAACATAGTTTGTTGTTGTTGTGTGTGTTTTTAATTATCTCAGACAAATTGAAGACTTTTGCCAATTAGTAAGAGACTAATATATGGTAAACTAATAGTCAGTTTTTTAGTTTTTAATGAAATTATGGATGATGCAGAAAGCATACAGGTTATGACAGAAAAGGATGGATCTAAATAGTGTGAAGAGGAGGAGGTAAGAGCATCCAGAGCCAAAAACTACTCATGTCCTAGTTACAGCTGCCCTAGAGATAGTTTTGTATTGTCTTGACTAACAGCCTGAGTCAGCATTCAGTAATACAATATGGGAAGGAACAATGCCAGGAGATACTGGTTATTTCTTCTAAATAACTTCAAATTATTCACCTTATTAAGTGGATATAATTTATTTGTTTTGAATTAAAATATGCATTTTTTAATACATGAATTAAAAATATCCATTTATTTAGTGATCCTGTTTAACTGGATTTTTATTAAATGAAGAAATGGTTCCAATCACATTGGATAAGATGGCCTCTACTGTGTTTAATGCATCTATTTTTCCACCCTAGGGCATCAGCAATAATGGGAGTGTTTGTAAAACAACTTGTATTTTGAACATATAAAATAAATGTTAAACAAAGAAATTAATTTGCAATTGTATGAGTCAGGAACCATGGTCTAGATAGGAGAGTGAGTTTAAAATTTTGACCTCAAGATTTTATTTAAATCTTACCACTGCTATGTATACTGTAGTTTATAACTGCCCATATATAATTGTCAGATCAACATATTCTGTCATATGAAAGACTGTTCAGGAAAGTTCCCTATTAATTAAACTGGATGTTTAGTGGTTATTTTAGAATACTAAGCAGGGTAAATGAAAGTGCTGTAGATTCTATTTATCATAGTTGTGTAGCTTTTAGACTTTAGGGAAATCCAGTTTTTAGAATTTACACAGTATTTCATTATTTGAGCAGTGTGTTGAATAACCTCTTGTAGCAGAACGTTTATTAACTTCATGTTTTTGTATAATAAAGTATAAATTTTAGATCAGATAAAGTAAAACTGGCATCATTCATTTGGGAAGGAGAAAATATTGGAGAACTTGAGTGATTTTTCAAAATAATGTGTGAACTGTAACTTGAATATGTTATTTTTATCCCAAAGGTATTTTGAAATATATTGATGTGAATTTCTTCTAATACACTTTATTTTAATCATAGAACTATTTTAACTTTCTTATAATATCATACATGATACTCTGTGTGTGGTGAGGGCACAGGTAGTCTGTTGTTGTTTACCACCGTATTCCCAGCACTTGTGTGGAATCAATGAATTATTAAGAAACAAGAGAGTAGAAAGGCATAATCTAAATTTATAAATGTATACCTTTAAAATCATGTTTTTAAGTTATTTTGGAGAAAAGTTATTTTGAAGAAAAAACTAGATAGATCCAACAAATTGAAATAGAAGCCTAAAATATTAAAACTCTTGGGAAATACATGTTTTACTCCTCTTCCTTATTGTTTACATCCAAAAATGCCCTCTTGGAACCTCTTGTCTGATTAGGTTTTGTGGATCTGATGATGCTAGCATTTTATTTCTTTGTTTTAAAAGTTCTTCTGATTTCCCTCATCTCTTTATATAAACATCATTCTTGACACAAGGCATTTGTTCAATATGGACAATAACAGGCAGTAAAAAGATCTGCCCAAGATAGGCAGAAACCTCTTTTTGTCTTTCTTTCTGACTCTCAGAAGCAGTAATACATAAGCTTTATTTAACTTATAGATTAATTTTAAAAGAAACCCCTTTAATTATGACTCACTAGGTCTAAGATGAAGCAGGGAAAATCTATGGTTTTTTTTTTTTTTTTACAGTCTCAAGGGTGATTTTGATTATCAGTCAAGTTTAGAAACCACTGATTAAGATTAATTTCCTTATAATTTACTGGTATATTTAATTCCAAGCAGGGAGAAAGTAGAAATTCTTTAAAATATAAAAATGTATCTTTGGAGAGGACATAACTTTTATTTTATTAAAAAATGTTTTATAAGAAGAGTTTATCCTGCTGTTTTGTGAACAAGATTTGGTGATGGCTTACAGAGCTTTTTAAAAGCACCTTTGGGATGGATTCAGAAGATCCAAAAGATAAAGTGATGAAATATGATTAACAAGCTGTGGGGGAGGGTCGCAAATGTGTGATTTCGAAGTCTCTTCTGTTTAAAACCAATTTTCAGAGTCTTGAATTTGATCCAGTGTGTAGTATGCTACAAATGGAAAGATTAAACTGGAGCAATATAATTAGGGTAAGCCATTGCATCTGCACTTGTATCGCAGCAACTGAATTTGAAGCCAGCTGCAAAATGGTGACTCATCTCTCTGGCAAGCCCACATGAGAGTGTAGTACAATAAGCCAGCTTCAGCCTCGTGAGCACATGTTTCTTCAACTTGCCTCTGAGCAGGTGATGGCGACGAAGCAATCTGATTATACTTGTGAATATATTCTAACCACAGTCACCAGTTGAGTCTCGCTAGGGATTTCACAAAAGGCTTCAAACCAAGTATATATTTTTTTCAGATAGTTTTGACTATAGAAGCCCATGGAAACTAGTATTTTTTTTTCGCCTTAGTGACTATACTACTTTATAGTACCTTATAATCTTAAATTTGAGAGGTTTAATTAATTTGTACATGTGAAATAAAGATGAGAAAAATAATTTGGAAAGAAAAAAGTACTTGAACTTGGAGCTCTTATTTAGAATTGTTCATGACTACTTATACTGATCAATTAAAATAATTAAACTGTCCAGACTGTTTAATTCTGTACAAACAGGAGATGGTGAGTCGGTGGGCTGGGAAGTGTTTCAGTGGTACAGTAACCTTCCCATATTCAGAGATGTGCTTCCCTAGCTATATAACCTGTCCTGATGAGGTGAACGTTAAAGGTGTTTAATAAATACTCAGTTTGACTTGGACTTGAGCCTTTGTTTTGCATCTTTAAAAGGAATAAGAGTTTCTTCTTCTGGTGTACCACAGAGGGACATGGTGAGGATGAATAAAGCCATCTGTTTGAGATGTATGTCATCTTCAGAAAAGAGTGCAACAGGACCTAAAATATAGTCATAAGTATGATTTCGAATGAGTAGTTCAGAAGTAGAATGCTTAGAAATTGCGTGTTAATCTTAAATTTAAATATAAAAAAATATGATATAGCTTGCAATAAAGGACATGAACTCCACAAGACCATTAAAAATAGAACTTGAAGGGGCTGGCCCCGTGGCCGAGTGGTTACGTTCGCGAGCTCCGCTGCAGGCGGCCCAGTGTTTTGTCGGTTCGAGTCCTGGGCGCGGACATGGCACTGCTCGTCGGGCCACGCTGGGGCAGCGTCCCGCATGCCACAGCTAGGGGAGCCCACAGCGAGGAATGCACAGCTGTGTACCGGGGGGCTTTGGGGAGAAAAAGGAAAAAATAAAATCTTTAAAAAAAAAAAAAATAGAACTTGAAAACTGCACACCCCTGAGAAGAAAGGAGGAAAGAGGGTGTAAAAATTCCTCACCTGGTGGTACTCAAACTTGGTGTACATCAGAATCGCGTTGAATGCTTGTCAGAAGTGCGTGTGCCTGGGCCCCATCCTCATCTATTCTGAGTCTGTAGATGTGGGCTGGGTCCCAGGCACCTTTGGTTTCAATCGTCTCCCTCCCCATCCCTCCCATCCAATGTTTTTGATGCACACAGAAATTTGAGAAACACTGACCCAGACTACCTTAGTATTATAGTATAAACTGCTAAGTGTAAATATACTACTATATTATAGACTACTAAGCTTCCTATTTTGCAAACAAAAGAAAAATTTTCACTGTTATCAGGAGAAATAAACTTTTCTCTTGGTAATTATAAAAAGCCTTTTTGGAACAACATAGTGATCATCGCCTTCAATTGTGCTTTTGAAGAAGAAGCCAATATATTTTTTCATACATTTTAATTTAAACTTTAGTACGAATAAAGGGCATTTTACTGAAGAACCGAAAGCCTTCAGTGCAGTTAATTGAGTGCAGGTCTGCTGCCTTTTAGTAATCTGAATTTATATAAAAGGAGCATTTAGACTACCTGGAGGAATGAGGGGTTAGCATGTGTTGTGGGTTGACTTATGTCCCCAGAAAGATACGTTTAAAGACCTAACCTCTAGTACCTGTGAATGTAACCTTGTTGGGAAATAGTTTTTGCAGATGTAATCAAGCTAACATGAGGTCATACTCGTTAGAGCAAGCCTTCATTCAATGACTGGCGTCCTTGTAAGAAGAGGGAAATTTGGACACAGACACACAGAGGAAAAGGCCACGTGCTGATGGAGGCAGAGAGTGATGCAGCTACAAGCCAGAGAACACTATGGATTGCCTGCAACCCCCAGAAGCTAGGAAAAGGCAAGGAAGGGGCCGGCCCTAGGGACTTCGGAGAGTGCCTTGCCTTGTTGATACCTGATTTCAGACTTCTAGCCTCCAGAATTGTGAGAGAATAAATTTCTAATATTTTAGTCCACTAAGTTTGTGGTACTTTTTTATGGCAGCCCTAGGAAACTAATACAGCATGTAAATGTCTCTTATTTGGATTTTTGATGAAAACTTGGTAGAAGAAAAACATTAAAGTTTCTCTTCTCACATATTCTATTTGTGTATAGAGGTTCGTGGGCTTTGGACCTGCCATTGTGGGCAAGTTGGAATTGTGTTTGCAGTGTCAAGGAGCTGGTCTAGTACTGTTACCAAATGAAAACCACTCTACGTCTGCATGAGTACGAGCTGTAGGGGTTCCTGCCATTAGAACCCAGTTTTCCCTTAAAAGGAGCTCATATATTTGAATAAGTGCTAAATGGTTATGTTTTGTGTTCAGAGTTTTTTTTTTTTTTTTGAGGAAGATTAGCCCTGAGCTAACATCTGTCACCAATCCTCCTCTTTTTGCTGAGGAAAACTGGCCCTGAGCTAACATCTGTGCACATCTTCCTCCACTTTATATGTGTGACACTTGCCACAACATGGCTTGACAAGCAGTACGTAGGTCTGCACCTGGGATGCTAACTGGTGAACCCCGGGCCACCTAAGTGGAACATATGAACTTAACTGCTGCACCACCGGGCGGACCCCTGTGCTTAGAGTTTTATCCTGTAGAATATAGAAGAGACTTTGTCATCAGCAGAAACTAGTTCACCTCCCCTGATCTCCCACTGGAATGAAAACTCCTTTCCATCTCAAGGAAGATGTCTGCAGAGTCATTGAATAATTTGTGCTGCCTCCTTCTCCTCTCTCTGATCTTTTGTGACTGCCCATGAGGATTTTGGCTACCTGTCCTCTCAGTGATTTTATTGAGCTACCCATCCAACCTTATTCTTCTTCATTCACCTAGTTTCCACCCTTGGGACCTCCATTCTATTGTAAAATGTCATCATGAAGAGCACCAGCTTGCAGCTGGTCAAACTGATACATGTTCAGATATGTGTGCACATCTAGAGTTGCTTTTTTGAACAATAATTTGGCTTAACTGTACGTATCCCTATGGCTAGCTTTACAAAGAGAGAGAGTACCACTATCTGGGAAAATCCTGGCTCTTGTATTTCTCTGGTGGGGGACAATAGGCGAGTCATTTAATCTCTCTGAGTATCAATTTCCTCATAGAATTGGGATGAAAAAACATATCTTAGAGGTTGATGCATGCATTAAATGAGTAGCCATATCTGGCATATAGGAAGCACTTGAGAAATGTATCTCTGGCTGCTGTAAGAATAGTATCAAGATTCCATCCATTGCCTTTTCACTGTGTTCATTTGGGTATCTATTCATTTACACATTCATTCATTCATTCAACAGTATTTATAGTGGGCCTACCATATGCCAGTCACTTTGTTAGGCATTGGAAATAATTGATGCATATGATAGCTACAGTCTGTGCCCTCATGGAACTGATAGTCTGGTTGGAGGAACAGACATTAATTATATGATCACCTAGATAAGTATAAAACTACAAACTGGTAAGTGCTATGAGAGCAGATCCCCAGGTGTGGACGTTTAAGGAAGTCTTTCCTAAGTAACATTTGAGCTGAGAGTGGAAACATGTTTAAGAGTTGACTGAATGGAGAGGGGAGGGAGGTGAGAGGATTCCAGACTGAGGGAACAGCAAGTCATAATGACCTTTTGATGGGAGGACATATAGCACTTTTGGTGAGTTGCAAAAAGGCCCTTAGACTGACGTACAGAGAGCCAGGAGGGAGTGTGGAACTTGATCAGGCTGGGGAGTTAGGCAGCTCCAGATCATGCTAGACTTTGTGGGCCCTGGTGATGTCTTTATCTTAAGAGCAGTGGAAGCTGTTGAACATTAAGCTGTGAGTGGAGGTGACATTAACAAATATGGGTTTGAAAAGATGCTCCTCCATTTTCTTCCTTTGAGAGAATTCAGCCCTTTCAGACGGATGCTGCTCATTCTTTCACACACTTGGGACTTGGCTGCTGTGATCAGGGTTGTCATTCTTCTGCAGCCATCCTGCCACTTCAGTCTATTTCTCTTCTACCTTATTAATAAGGATGCCATCTTCCAAGCTTCATACCACCTGCCATCCTCTACTTGCTCTACATTGTGCTCCAGACTTCATAGTGCCCTTTGACTTGGCTTTTCCCCTTTCCAGCTGTCATAGTCAGCCTGGCTAACTCCAACATGCATGCTGATGCCCCAGCTAACACCCTAACCTCAATTCCTTGTTCCCCAAAGACTTTCTTTGCCAATGACTTTTATGTTTTCCACTCTAGCAGTTCTCTGCTGTGGCCTTGCTCTTGGTTATATAGTCACTCAGAATGGTGCCTCCTCTGAAATCTTAAATCTTAAACCCAGAAATCCTATTCTTTGATGTCAAGTTGTCCCTCTTTCATGCCATTATTCCTGCTTGTTCATCTAACTAATTGATAGCTGTTATTTGCTCAGTCTCCTGCCACTTCCTGACTGCTTCTTGTATCCAGTCTGGAGCCTGTGGACAGTCATTGCAGTGTTGTGAGATGAGGTCTCAATTATTTTGGTCCCTGCCAGTTTTCAACTCTGGACAAACCCAACCTTTCCCTTTATCTGCCCCTGCTTCCAGGCTGCTAAGCATTCCTGGAGAAAATCATAACTGTGCTTGTGGGCATTATAGTGAGTTGTTGCTTTCTAGTTATCTGAGCTGTCAACTCTCTTCTTCAGTCCTTTCTCAGCAGCTCTGTCTTAACAGAGTGGATATCAACCTTGACTGCACATTGGAATCACCTGGGGGTGTAAAAAAAACATACCAGAGCCTTAGTTTCACCCTAGAGATTCTGATGTAATTGGCCTGGAGTACACTTCGCAGGGACTTTTAGACACTCCGCAGTGATTCTACTGGACAGCACAGGTTGAGAACCACTGTGCTAATGTGCCCACAGAGGCTGACGGACGTGTTCACTTCTTGAGCTTTCTGCTAGCCCTAACTTTAAACAGATGATCTTGTCTCATCCAACTTCTCTTCCTTTTTCTACCTTTAGACCTACTTACTTTTAATTCCATCCATACCTGCCTAGTTCATTCCTTTTTTAGAGAACAAATATTGCCTACATCCTCATCCTCAAAGGTGCACTGGGTGTCAGTCTGTCTCCTCCCCCACTCCTGATCTGAGCCAGCTGGTCTGAATGTTTAGGCTTAAAAAGTAGGTATGTATTGATAAGCATGCATTTTTCTCTTTAAAATGAAACTTTGGGGGGGAAAATAATCCAACCTGAGTTTAAGCAATATCAAGCAGAATATTGAAAGATGATGATTTTCAAAGCAAATTATATTTGATGAAATATAGTGAGAAGTGATACCTGAAAGATGGTTGGGACCAGAGAGGGGCAGCAGTGGGAATAGGGGCTTTGCATAGTATACAAAGATTGTTGAACTTCAATTTTCAAATATTTTGAAATTTTTTTCCTTCTAAGTGGAAGTAAAATGATCAAATATATGTTTTAAGGACAGAGTATGGTTCGGTGGTATGGGGTTTTACAGCATGAGACCTGCTCTGTAGAGGAAACAAGTTTGAGACATGAAGGACATTAGGGAGCCATTTGCAATGGTCTAGGTAAGAAATGATCAAGTTCTAGACTAGTGTAGTAGCAGTGATGATGAAAGGAGAAAAAAGAGCTTCTAGAGATATTTTTAGAGGTGGAATCAAGAGGATTGGGTCATTTTACATTTTATGTCAAAGACTTGTAAGTATTTAATATGCTCATAGTAATTAATTAAATAATCCAAAAGACTCTTTGCTGAATTGGCTGTTTATTTATAAGCTACCTGTGTTAGTCCACTCATGTGCTATAACAAAATTACCGTAAACTGGGTGGCTTATAGTACTGCCCCCAATAAAAGAGACTTTTCAGAAAGAGGTGTTTGTTTTAAAGAATGTAAATCTCTTCTCCGGAATGTAAAGTTAGTCCAAGTTTGAAATATGCTATTTGATTAGTGATTGAGAATGTTTTTTTTATGGTCTATTAAAATGTGTGAAAGAAGCCTTAAGTACAAAAATATCATAATCAGGAGAAGTGGAGTGGAAGGCTTTGGGCTGTGGGACACAAACTGGATTTGAAGCTTAGCTCCTACCCTCCCTGTTCTGTGACCTTGGGCAGGTTGTTAACATTGCTAAGCTTCATTTTCCTTATCTGTAAAATGGAGAAAGTAAGAAGATGTTCCTCGTAGGACTGTGAGGAATATCTGAGATAAATATTATAGCTATTATTATTTTGGGTTGTATCATCAATTTTAGGTAAATATTCTTATAGCTTCTGCTTGGATTACTTGCTCTAACCATTGAGATTCACTAAAATACTCTTGTTATTTAGTAAGCAAATACAATCAGTAATTCATGGCCCTTTTAAGGAAATATTCATTGGCCGAGCATTAGTGAACTAATAGGTTTGACTCTTGGTAAATATAGAAAAGTTGATTGTCCCATGAAGTTCTAGTTGAGTATTTTTTTCCTGAAAATTGCTTATTGTTCTTCACTGCTGTAATCAATAGAATCTGTGAAGAGAAAGAAGTAGGCAGAATAGTAAAGTGAAAATAGAATTTTTTTTTTTTCAGATCTTCTGTTTTCCAGACCATTTCCAACTCATCCATGAATTCATCTGGACAGTAGTTTACCTTTTTTTGATTACGTAGTTATTCTAGTTATCTTTTGCTGTGTAACAAACTACCCTAAACTTCGTGGCCCAGAACAACAATTTGTTATTGTCTCTCCTAGTTCTGTGGGTTGAGTGGGCTTAGCTGGCGGTTCTTGGTTGAGCCCTATCCTGTGGTTGTAATCAGGTGTTGGCTGGGGTGGTTGTCATTACAAAGCTCAACTGGGCTTGATGTCCAGAGTGGCTTGCTCACATGGACCACCAACTGATGTGGCTCAAGCTAAGGCTGTGAAAAAAGTACCTACATGTAGCCTCTCCATACTGCTTGGATTTCTCATAAAATGGTGACTGGGTTCTAGAAGTCAGTGTTCAGAGAGGAAGGAAGTAGAAGCTGCCAGGCCATTAAGAGCTACGCCCAGAACTGGTATAGCATCACTTCAACCATGTTGCATTGGTCAAGGTAGCCTCAGGGTGTTCCCAGATTCAAGGGTATAGAGAAGTAAATTCCAGCTCTTAATGAGGAAATGTTGCTAAGAGCATGTGTGATGCGAGATCTTGTGGTCAACTTTTGAAAAATAAAATTTGTCACAATCAGCGAGTACAGGAAAGGTAAAGAAGAAAGTAAATACAGAAGCTACCAGTAGTCTCACCATATTTAAACAAACTAATACACTTTTTATTTTGGAATAATTTTAGATGTACAGAAAAGTTGCAAAGATATTATAGAGCGTTTTTTATTTCCTTCATCTACATCTTCACAGCCATGGTAGATTGGTCAGAATTAAGAAATTAACATTAGTACAATACTATTAACTAAACCACTGACTTTATCTGGATTTTACCAGTTTTTTCGCTAACGTCCTTTTTCTATTCCTGGATCGAATCCAGGATACTACATTGCATCTAGCCATATTCTGTTTTAACACGTGAACCAATTTCTCTCTCATACTGATTTTTCTCCTTTCACAACCCATTAGGAAAGGCTTTACTTACAAATATGCATCTTTATAAATAGTAAAATTTTAAAAATATGGTCTAAGTCAATTGGAGAATCAGTGATCTCTAAAATTTATGTAAGCCTTTTTGGATGCTGTAAAGTGTTTTCTAATGAGTTGCTATTAGTCTTCTAACATGGGAAAAATAATAAAGTTTCTAATAGAAATGTATAACATCATAGCCATTTTGGGTGTTTTTAAAAATTCCATATTAACTTTAAACCTTAATCTTTGTTGTATTTGTGACAGAAAAAAATTAAAAATGACAAATCAGTGTGAATAAGACTTTAACATTGCAGTTTAAATTTATAGACTTCAACATAACCACCATTTTTTGGTGATCCAACATTCAGTCTGATTTTCCACCTCATTGAAAACATTCTCCAGCTGCTGCCGAGTGATTTCATAAATTGCATTCATGATCCTGGCTTGAAGTTCCTTTAAAGAATGTGGTCTGGATGAATACACAGCAGTTTTAACACAGTCCCATAAAATATAGTTCAGTGGGATAGGTCAAGTTTAAAGTTGCACAAGGATTTCATAAACACCCTGAGTAGATGGGCACTAAAACTTTGAATGTGTTATATGGAAAAACCTTATAAAGGATGGCAGTGTTCCAAACGTAGATTAAGTTGGTCATCTGTGAAACAATTTCTACTACTGATGGTTCTTAATAGTACCACCTGCTAGTTCTTTCATAGTAAATTGTGTGAAATAACACATTCTGTAAACTGATGAACTACTTATTTATTTAATAAATCCATCAATGAAAGAAACCTCTGTCATAAGGATTGGAGTTATTTATTAGACCCAAAAGTTCTTAAGCCAGAAACGTCAGGCATTTTTGTGGACAAAGAGTGTTGCAATCAGGCATTGTTTTTTAAAACAGCAGCAAGTAGCACACCATACCCGGTTGGTATGTTTCTCCTTTATCTGGCAGGAAACTCCAGAATCTCTGGGTAGTCAGCTGAATGCCAAGTTAAACTGAGAGACACGTCAGTGGTCTTGCTGCATAGTTCTGAAGATAGTATTAGGCCCTAAGTGTGCACTGAAGGCGGATATTTTGGATGCTTCACTGATGCATTTCCTTTGTTGACTTTATTCGTTGGTTTAGTGCAAATATCTTTCACCCAGCCATGACAGTTGTTTTCCTAGAAAACAAAGCAAACCAATGTAAACTTCATATTCCTAAATTAGAATTGTGGTCCATTTGTTAGAATAGACATTGCTCATGTTTTGAAATTAATATGACCACATGCAATGGATGGTACGCAGAAAACATAGTAATATGTGTTAATTAGGCCTGCACAGGCTGGTATGTTGTCAGACGTGGTACAGAATTAATCCCGGGGAAGTTTTTACTACTAGCTAGTCATGTCAATTGAAGTTAGATATTCCGCTAAAATACCTTATTTATTTTCAGCTCTGTTGCTGAACCTTTCTTTAAAGGTTTATAAAAACATTTGAGTTGTTTATACTTATGTATTTTATATACTTAACATATTCCATTTCTATTAGTGGCTTATAACTGTCTTGAATACAGATACTGCATGCCTAGACAGATTTCCCACTTATTGATAAAATTGTAGATTCCTATCGTATATAATGTGAATATTTCTCTTTAGAGAAGAAAGTGTGATTGTAATTTCTGATTCTTTTAGATAATTCTGAACTTTTAATTTCCTTGCATTTTCAGAGGATTGTAATTGTCTTTTTCATCTTTTTTGTTATAGTTAAGAATTAGCAGTGTGTGCTTTAATTCTGAAGTATAGGGTTATTCTTCCCCATGTTTTACGAAAACTTGTGATCCATGATATTATTATCAAAGTTATTATTAAGTTATTGTAAACTCTAGGCTTAAATTAGAGCATTCCTTTTGAGACATTGTCCCTAGTTCTGTTATCCTGGGGAGACGCTTGTTAGCTCATGGTGTCTCAGAGCTGAGTCTGCTGTAGTGTGATGTGGGGAATGTTAGGTTAAATTAAACCGTTGTATGTACCCTAGTGTGGATGTGAATCTTCTCTCAGTTCCCAGAAATGCTCTGGTTCCTGTACCCTGGGATTATAGCTGCCTTGTATTTATTATTGTTGAGATTTTTTATTTTAACTAAGGCCTTTAGATTTGAACCCGTAAGAAGTTCATGAATGTAAGAAGCTTATGCTTTTGAAATTATCTTCTCTCTTTAATTAAGCTATATTTTGGTGCTTTTACTTTCCAGATATAAATCTCTCTCCTTATTTGGCTTTCACCTAAGTAAATTTGAGGGATTTATTATTCTCCATTATATGGAAAAGTATATACTTTTGAATTTTCGTCATAAATACTCAAGATCATGAGGAATACGGTTAAAATGAACCCCTTCAACACACCATGTTGAAACCAAATGGCCAGCCTAACAGGCTTTTATGATCTCTTTCATTCTGCATTCTCCCCCTTAAACTGAAATAGTTACCTATCATATTTCCATCAATTTGTGTTACCACCTTATAATATATCTTTTGGTTTTTGAAGCACAATGATATGCCAGCTATATTTCTTTCATTAGGAAAGCAATGTTTTTAATCCCAAATGCATTGGCTAAAAATGTTTTGTAGCCTCCCCCGATGCTCAGGAGTATCTGAGACCTCAGACTCTGACACCAAAAAGCATTTTAATTCAGTTTGAATTGTGTTATATGGTAAATTTAAGACTATAAAATGTTTTACTTATACTCCGAAAAGTGTGCTTAATGAATATATTGTGAATAGGGTGGTGTTATTTTAGTAGTTTCTATCATGAAACACTTGGGTTTCATAAAACCAATGGTGTAAAAAAATTTCCAGGAACACATCAAATAAATTACTGTTTAACAGACAATGATTTGTCCATGAAGAGTGATTATGCCTTAAATGAATATTGTTGCAAGGTCAAAGAGAAAAGTTGACATTGGGTAATCGATAGCATAACACTCTTGAGGACACAGATATTATAGCTAGAAATGACCCATCATGCTATCAGATTGGAAGGAAAGATAAAATAATTTAAAGATAGTTTTTTAAGGTACTCTGTGTGTGTGTGTGTGTGTGTGTGTGTGTGTGTGTGTGTGTATGTGTATGCATGGTGACAACTTATGCAGACTTTTCATCCAAGTCCATTTTTAGTTTGTCACACACATTTCGTGGAGAACCACTCGGGAAGATCCCGCATCTTCATCTCCAGATAGGCATCTCTCCAGAATTAATTCCTTTTAAAGGCAGTTTTGATTATGTTGATCCTAAAGTTTTACTCTTAGTCTCCGCAAAGGTTGCCTCACTCAATTTGGGAGGACTTAGGAACACCCATAAATTATCTCCCATAGAATTTTTGCCGTAGTGGTTGTGTTCCTGAAAGTTCATGCCATCATTAGGAATGGATCTCTCATTTGCTGTCCATGATTGGAGAATTGCTTTCTCTGGTAAAATCTTTGTATCTCCTGCTAAAGGGGAAGCATTGGTATTTATTACAAAAAGCTTTGCCATTTGGTGAGAGAGAGGGTTGTCTTTTGAATGTTGCAGTGAGGGGCCAGCCCAGTGGTGCAGCGGTCGAGTTCATGCACTCCACTTCGGCGGCCTGGGGTTTGCTGCTTTGGATCCTGGGTGTGGACCTATGCACCGCTTGTCAAGCCATGCTGTGGCAGGCGTCCCACATAGAAAATAGAGGAAGATGGGCACAGATGTTAGCTCAGGGCCTATTTCCTCAGCAAAAAGAGGAGGATTGGCAGCGGATGTTAGCTCAGGGCTAATCTTCCTAAAAAAAGAATGTTGCAGTGAGATGCATCACATGGGTTTTGTGCTGTCCTTCCCAGTGACTTCAGTGCGTTCCCTTGGGCTTTCCTGATTGCAGTTGGGATTTTCAGTGTTCTTAGTAGTTCGGGCTGCACTTCAGACACAGATATAAATTAGTCATTTCTCTCCTCAGTTCCCATTATGCAGGTTGCATATTATGACTTGAGAAGCTTGGGTTTTGCAGATGTCTGCTAGTCCATTCCTCTTCCTGAGACTTATCCCTTTGGATTTTTGTAGCCCAATTTTGAAATCGCTACATTCCTTCCTCCTGAGTTCCAGCTCTTGTGCTAAACCATGGATCCTCAGGTCACAGCTCCATTTTTCCACCTCCCAGTTTGATGAAGGTGGAATTTAAATGCCTCTTCGCCTGTTGAGTTTCTCCCTCTGTCCTTAGATGAAGTTGTGTGTATTTTGATTGCATCTGTTCACTCCATACTTTCAGATTTAGTTGTCTTTATTCATTTTGTTCCAATGTGCTCTTCAAAATACCTTATGGATGTGGGCCTTCTGATGTGCATGATAGCCCTAGTTACTTGTTTTCATTTCACAGAACACGTTTTTCTTCATCTAATCAAGTTCATAGAAATGCTTCTTCAAAAAATCTTATTCTTTGCTTTAAGAAAGAGCTCTCCCTCTTTGAATCCTAAAATTATTTCTTAATGTCTTCATGTAGAGTGACAGGGTGAAATAGGAAGTGACAGACTCGTTTCTCAGGGTGTTGAGATGGGAGTCACTGTGCCTCTGAGCTTTTCCATAATTCAGAAGGCAGATGTCATCCTCTCCCAGTGCATTTCGGATGGCTGGAGCCTGGCTTCCAGTGGCTGCCTGAAGAGCTTGTCACTTTCCGTCCCCCCGTGGTAGGAAACAACCCCAAAACCACTGGGGTGGCAGGAGGTCACCTCTGCTTTCCCCTCAGACCCCGCTGCTGCTTCTGCCATGATAGCCGGGAGTTCCTTTCCTCGGCTTGGGCCTCTCTCCTGGCCACCAGGTTCTCTAAAGCTACATTTTGAGAATCCTGCTGTCTTTCGGAGAAAAAAAGAGTTAAGCTTACAAACAATATATACTTTTAAAATGTTAATGTAGGGGAAAACCCCATTGTCTAGTGAACCAGGTGTCTGGATCTGAATCTGGATCTGAATAGCGCTGCTGTTTGCCAGCTGGGACTTCGGTGAGTTAATTAACCTCTCTGGGCTTCAGTTTCCTCAGCCGGGAAAGGAGGATGATGACATGGTCTCAGTAGGGCTGCAGGGATGTTTAGGTCTGATAACTTATGTAAAATACGCAGCCCAGCGTTGGGCACAGAATGGAGGCTCACTCAACAGCACTTTCTCCTTCTCTCCAGCAGAAAGCTGAGGTTTCTGCCCAAGCCCACCACCAGTTCTTAAATTTGGCTTTTGTTTTGTGCATTATTTCATCTTCAGAGCAAATAATGTTTAGTCATGTTGGGGGATCAAAAGCCTGGAGAAAACGAACTGCCACCACAGGATAAGTAAAAAACAAAATCAGTGGGAAATGCTCAGTATTATTTGATTTATTTCACCTATGACAGATTTACTTACTTTTTTGATGGCACACCAATGGTTTTACTATTTGTATACATTAAGATTTTTAAAGTTTTAATTACACTTCTATTTTCATCTCTCGGAAAATAATTGTTTTTGCTCTGTTTACCTATAAGTTTTTGTTAAATTGGTCCCCTTGAAGCTTAGGATATTGTCTTTTTTTCCCAAAGATTGGCACCTGAGCTAACATCTGTTGCCAATCTTCCTTTTTTCTTCTTCTTCTCCCCAAACCCCCCCCCCCCCCCCAGTACACAGTTGTATATTCTAGTTGTGAGTGGCTCTGGTTGTGCTATGTGGGATGCTTCCTCAGCATGGCCTGAAGAGCGGTGCCATGTCCATACCCAGGATCCAAACTGGTGAAACCCTGGGCCACCGAAATGGAGTACTGAACTTAACCACTCGGCCCCGGGCCGGCCCCCATATTGTCTTTTTATACATAGTAACTTAAGAAAGTGTGTGGGATGTGGGCAGGTAGTATAATTTTGTAGTAGCCAAATTTTGTGATAACATGTAAAAACACCATAATATAAGGTTGGTACATTTGCTTCTTTTTAACTAATACTAAGTATTGGCTTTTTCTTGCCCGAAGAACTGTTGGCTTTTTCTTGAAATGAGGTCCGTTTCCTTCGCTTTGCCTTTCATCTGTTTTGCATGTTCTCAATAAGCATATATAGATTTGACTTACAGAACTCATCTTGGGGTTCAATCTAGGTTTTCCTTACTGCATGGTACTTCATGTGGTAGGGAGCTAGCCTGAGTAATCCTCTTGGCTAATTGGACCAGATCATTTCCTGCAGGTTGTCTGTGGTGAATTGCAGTGGGAGATCCCACTGAGAGACAGTATATCCTAGTGGCCAGTGGCTTGGCCTCTGGAGCTCGTTAGACCAGAGTTCAGAGCTCATTCACATAACATTAATTAGCTGTTGGTCTTTGGGCAAGTCACTTACTATCTTTATGCCTCAATTTCCCCATCTGTAAAATAGAATAATAATGCCAAATTTACCAGATAATTGTCAGGATTAAATGAGATAATTAAATAAGTCAAAGGCTTAGCCCAGCACTTGCATGGTCTTCAATAAACTAAGTATATACTAAGTATATCTAAGTATAATAAACTAAGTCTTCAATAAACATGAGCCAATATTATGTAATGGAAAATCCAGTGTTAATAAAACTTTGTCTTATTAGTCACCTTAAAACAAAGCAGTAACATAACCCAGTTTTTCATGTTATCAATTCAGAAAATGGATTCTAAAGCGAAGCTAATAGAAAAATATCATTTTGATACATATAGTATTGTAATTATTTTGAATTGATAAAGAGATCTATAGAATATTAAATAGTAGTTAGTTATGGAAAGAATTAATCCAGTTTCTTAGAGATGTTTCACTTATGACCAAGGCCCAGAGTAGGCATTGGAAGAATTTAGTATGCTTTTGAGCTTTTTCCAGTATGGGATCTGACTCATTGAACTTGAAAATGAAACAAACAAAACAGAAGCTAGTTCTCCCTGTGCCCATGGTGCCAAAAAATAAATCATTGCTGTATTCATCAAGTCATACAATTTAAATCATATCTTTTTGAGTTGGATGCTTCAGGGTAGTATTTGACGCTAACGAAGGGTAAGAAATTATTTTTACTTCTCAGCACCATTATTCAGGCACAGTATCTGAATGAGTTAGGAACTTTCAACATAAGGTATTTCAGATGTTGCTTAATTATTATGTAAGTATACCTTAAGTAGCTTAAGTTAATGTATTTTTAAAGTAGGAAATTAGCATAGTTTGTTCAAATATCAAATTTTTAATTTGACAGACCTCAGATGAGACCATATAAATACTTAGCGGTGAACTGCTGTACCAGCAGGCATTTGAGGTCTAACCATGCACTCACCGTATACCTCACTATCGTTGCCTTGCCTGGTCCCTGTGAGATTCATCATATTGTCAGTAAGGTGAGATTTGGCATTTTCTCCTATTCGTAACACCTGTTCTTTTCATGTAGCGCTCAAAAACATAAAAC